>NC_054379.1:66614995-67249995 GCF_017654675.1 Xenopus laevis | reverse complement strand
CAACTGCCTATATTAAGAAAAATATGTATATTTCAGTGATTCATTCCAATGTTTTTCTACTAAATTGAATTTACAGGAAACAAACACACGAAGCCACAAACGAAGCCACCAAGTTCTCCCTATGGTTGAAAAAATATATTGTAAGCTTAGAAATACAGTGGGTTCCTTACCATTCATTTAGACATTTTATCCACAAATGCCTATTCGCTTAAAGGAAACACTGTTTTATTTTTTGGAATCACCCATACAATATCCCATACCCATAATGCACTTTTTGACCTAAGGCAACCCCACAGCTTTGCTGTCTCCTTTCCTTCCTGTGTGTTTCAACTACATACTGCTCCCACTACAGGACAAAAAGCCCTGTTCATACTTAATTGCTGATGGAAACACTGTCATATTTTCCACAAGCTAAGCTTGAAACCATTACTGTACCACCTTCATTAATTTTTCCACAACATTTAACAGAAATGTCAGGAAACAGCTGTCTCTAAACTGACGAATTGGACCAAGTAGTGCTGCTGTGGTTCTCAGAGGCAGCACACTTTGCTTTCTAAATTTATAATGAAATGATTCATTCTCCTCTCTTCAACAGTCTTGTTGTATACACAGTGACTGAGGGTTTTTTCAGGGTATCTGCATGCCCAGCTCTGATGTCTCTGTAGTGCAAGAATTTGTAAGGATTTGGAGCTGCATATTTCTAGGAAAAGATTGCTTCCTGTAGATTGCTCAGCTGTACTTTTTGGACTAAATTCAACGGAGTTCAAGGCTCTGGAATACATTTACTAGAATTGCAGCTTAACTGTACCACAAGATGGGAAAAAGTGATTTAATTAAAGTGTGTTGCATTTACATTGCCTAGTTATTTCTCAGACTTTAAATATATGTTCACATTTTGCACATAATCTAATCTGCACAGGGTAGCACCAGCTAAACTAACAGCCCACAGATTTTTTTACACAACTATAAAATTGTATAAAGTTCTGTAGCCAAAGCAGAACTCTCCCGTCTGGTATAGATTTTATGAGGCCATGTTGCTGCTGGCCCATGTGAAAGGCTTTGAAGTATTCCAAGAGTGACAGTGCATTTATGCAGTTTTTAAAAAAAGTTTGCCTACTGTATAGGTATGCACCCAGAATACTAGGCCTAAATATTAGACTAGATATTTAGTCTTATCAGAGCTAACAAATTATCAAATGTAATCAGAAAAGAAGAGTCTGAGGCTGCAGGCAACAACTATGAATGCACAAGGACTAACCAGTTTTTAAGCAACTTTACTACCAGCATACATATTAAGTCATACAACTTTCAGCTTCTTGGCTGACATCATTCAGAGCAGTGCTGTCCAACTGGCAGCCCCCCCCCCCATTAAAGTCTGCCTGCTGTGACTGCTAACCTTGTATACAATAAAAAAGGTACAGAGATTAACTGGCCCCTGCTTTGTTTAAACCTCAAATTCAGACTGCATGGTCCTGCATTATTCACACCTGTAATGCCCCTGCATTGTTTACACCTTTATTGTTCACACTCCTAAAGCCCTGTACTGTTCACACCACTAAACCCTGTACTGTTCACCTCTCAAAATGTTTCACCTGTTCACTCTTCATACAAACTGCTGGAGGGGCACCAGCATTGTGTCACTGTATGTAGCACAGAATAAACTGTTCATCTTCGAGTCCTGATTGGTTTCCCTGTATCCTGCTATATTCTGCCTTCCCTATGCTCCCTATGTGTGCTGTACTCTGCCTTTCCTATGTTCCCAGTGTGTGCCATCCTCTGCCTGCCCTATGTTCCTTGTGTGTGTCATCCTCTGCCTGCCCTATGTTCCTTGTGTGTGCCATACTCTGCCTGCTCTACTATGCCTGTGAGTGCAATACTCTGCCTGCCCTGTGCTCCTTGTCTGCCATACTCTGTCTGCATTTTTAATTTTTAGCAAATATTTTTTAACATTGCAAAAGCCATTAACTACTTGTTGGAAAAGAGTGTGTTGCTGAATATAATGGAGGGCCAAGGCTAATAATTTGCAACATAGAGTAATAGGAAGAATTATATCACTATAAATGTATTCACTCTCAGTGAATTCAAGTTTTTTTTCCAAATGGGTACTTATTTTTGGAACAAACTGTACAGTACCACGTGCTTTTTTTCAGCAGCACTGCCATATTCTTCAGTATCCCAGTTTTTATAAAGACTGATTTATTATCAACAGATAGCCAGGTGTGGTTGCATCAAGTAAGCAAACTATTTCATGATTTTAAGGGCTCTTACTGACGAGCGTTTTTACCTCACAGGCGCCGAACGCAGGAAAAATGCAGCATGTTGCGTCTCAACCTGCGTTCGGCGCCTACCCGCGCCTGTGTTAGTACAGCCCCGTTGAGAAAAATGTAATGCATCTATTCCTGCGTTCCCCTGCGGCTGAATGCAGAAAAACGGAACACAGGGGAGCGCAGGTAAAAACGCTCATCAGTAAGAGCCCTTAGCATGAATTTCTTTTCTTCTCTTGTGCTGGATTTTTACACAGGTTTTGTCTCCAGGTTTAGGCAAGCACAAAGGGAAACAAATGAGTTTTGTTTTCTTAAATTGATTCAGCTGCATTCAGCCAACAATTCATACTAAATCAGCACCCAGGACTTAGAGTAGCAAAAGTGAAAAGTTTTCGCCGTATTGCTCAGACGCAAATCTTAGTCTGTCATGGGATGCCTGTGAAAATAAAAAAAGTTTCCCAGGTCAATGAATTTTTGTCTGCATTTTTGTCTGGCCCAGGGAAAAGAATCTGATTGAATTCAGAGATGGCACCCTTTGGTGATTTCAGGTTACCTTATCTTTTGCGACAGTCATCACTGTACATACCTCCCAACTATCCCGTTTTGAGCGAGACAGTCCCGCTTTTGACAGCTCAACCCGCTGTCCCATTATTGTACCATAAAAGCCTGTCTAGTTCAGCAGCCAGAAAAAAAAAAAAAGTTTCTAACCATGCTGTGTCATTGGGGGGCGGAACCTACAGTATACAGTCTGGGAGGCATGTTAGAAGTCCTAAACTCCGCCCTCCCCTGTGACTGGAGTTTAGTGTAGTATGTGTGGGGGGAGAGGGGTGCCGTTAAACAAGTGTGGAAGCATGGCTCCATCCCCCTTCTACACTGCTGCCAAACCTGGGCTGTTCATCATGGAGGGAAATGCCTGTTACATGCTGTGTGTGCTGGAACTGTGCGTGCACTGTGAGTAACTGCTTGGCTTGGGGGAGGGGTGGATTTAGGGAGGCTGCAGCCGGGCAACTCTACTGTGTCAGTTACAGATCGAGTGTGTGAGTTGTGTGTGTGTGTGTCTGTATGTGTGTATGTATGTTACATAGTTAAATGTGTGTGTCTGTCTGTATATGTGTCACTGTGTGTCTGTATGTGTGCGTCACTGTGTGTGTCTGTATGTGTGTCATTGTGTGTGTGTCTGTATGTGTGTGTCTGTATGTGTGTGTCTGTATGTGTCTGTATGTAACATAGTAAGTAAGGTTGAAAAAAGACACACATCCATCAAGTTCAACCTTTTAGTTTTTTTTTTATCTGCCTAACTGCTAGTTGATCCAGAGGAAGGCAAAAAAAAACCCATCTGAAGCCTCTCAAATTTGCCTCAGATGGGGAGAAATTCCTTCCTGACGGACTAGTCCCTGGATCAACTTGTACTATGAGCTATCTCCCATAACCCTGTATTCCCTCACTTGCTAAAAAGCAATCCAACCCCTTCTTAAAGCTATCTAATGTATCAGTCTGTACAACTGATTCAGGGAGAGAATTCCACATCTTCACAGCTGGAAAGACCTACTGGTAAATAAAGCATTAGAGAGATTATTATACGATCCCCTTATATATTTATACATAGTTATCATATCACCCCTTAAGCGCCTCTTCTCCAGCGTGAACATCCCCAATTTGGCCAGTCTTTCCTCATAGCTAAGATTTTCCATACCTTTTACCAGCTTAGTTGCCCTTTTCTGTACCCTCTCTAATACAATAATGTCCTGTTTGAGTGATGGAGACCAAAACTGTACGGCATATTCTAAATGGGGCCTTACAAGTGCTCTATACAGTGGAAGAATGACCCCCTCCTCCCGTGACTCTATGCCCCTTTTAATACAGCTGAAGACCTTATTTGCACTTGATGCTGATGACTGGCAGTGCTTGCTACATCCAAGTTTATCATCTACAAGGACTCCAAGGTCCTTTTCCATAATGAATTTGACTAGTGCAGTTCCATTAAGGGTATAAGTGGCTTGGATACATCCCAGGTGCATGACTTTACCTTTATCGACATTGAATCTCATTTGCCACTTAGCTGCCCAGATTGCCAGTTTGTCAAGATCCTGTTGCAAGGATGCCGCATCCTGGATGGAATTAATTGGGCTGGATAGTTTTGTGTCATCTGCAAACACTGATAAATTACTTACAATACCCTCCCCATAGTCATTAATGAACAAGTTAAATAAAAATGGACCCAATACCGAGCCCTGAGGGACCACACTAAGAACCTTACTCCAAGTAGGGAATGTACCATTAACAACCACCCTCTGTACCCGATCCTGTAGCCAGTTTCCTATCCATGTGCAAACGACTTCATTAAGCCCAACAGACCTTAGTTTAGAAAGCAGTTGTTTGTGGGGCACAGTATCAAACGCTGTGTGTCTGTATGTGTGTCACTGTGTGTGTGTCTGTATGTGTGTCACTGTGTGTGTGTGTCTGTATGTGTGTGTCTGTGTGTGTGTCCGTATGTGTGTGTGTGCGTGTCACTGTGTGTGTCTGTATGTGTGTCACTGTGTGTGTCTGTATGTGTGTCACTGTGTGTGTGTCTGTATGTGTGTTTTACTTATTTACAATTTGTAAAATGAACATTGTAATCAGGGGGTGTGGCCACAAAAATGCGTGTGGTCACAAGTGTTTTTGCCCGTGCTACAGGCGGCACATTTTTTTGTCCCTCTTTTTATTTCCAAAATGTTGGGAGGTATGATCACAAATCAAATATGGTTAATTCATTAAACAACATTGCATCTTAAAGGGGAACTATAGCAAACATTTAAATTTATTACAAGTTTCATCATACTGAATTTAGAAACTTACTACATATTTCAAGTTTATCCACTATCCCTCTCTCAGCATTATCTTCTCTTTATTCAAGAGTTGGGTGTCAGATTTCATTGACAGTTAGATCCAATATATCTTTCAGGGGGGTCCCTTTCTTAGAAGATGTATCAAGAGCTCACTTGCAGCTCACTCCAGCACAGACAAAATAAGTGTCTTTGGCACAAATCCTGCATGTAGAGAGACAGGATTTCTGGTGATTTTGAAAGACTAAACTCTAATACATCTTCAAGGCAAAACAAGTGCACCCCTAAAAGATACACTGGATCTAACTGTCATTCAGAATCAGACTCCCAAATCAAGCATGAAGAGAGAATGAAGAGATGATGAAAGGGAGAGAATGAAGAGTAACTAATTTCAGAATGGGGTCAAATTTTTAATTAATTATATATAGAAAAATTCTTATTTCAGTATGATGAAGCTTGAACAAAAAATTCCTTTTCGTGATAATTCCCCTTTAAAAAAAATGTGCTTGACTATCATCCTCAACAGAGGATGAGGGATGATGATATCAGAGCAGAGAAGATACATGTGAGGGAGGGGACATGCTTGTGCTTTGTGGGGACAGGCCTGTGACATCAGAGGTGGTTATTGGCCAGATTATTGCTTGGGTTTCGGGATTAAACCTGGACAGTTGTGAATGTAGTAACCTGCTTGTGTGAACATTTTGGACAAGGGAATTCCTGCTGTTTTACAATTGTCTTATGATTCATATTCCTGTTCCTTTTCCTATCAAAGCCGTGAGCAAGTATGGAGCCAGTCTTATCTGCCATGTTATAATAAATGTACCAGAAGTTTAAGTGCTTGTCTGACTGCTTCACATCATTTAACTCACTGCTATCCAAGCAGTTAACACAGTGATATGAAGAGCCCTATAAAAAATATCAATAAAAAGCGAACTGGTCCAGTCAAGTCCAAACAGATGGCAACTCTAGTGCCAAGGAACAAGGTTAAAAGAGTAACATGGTAAAAAAATATTTTGATAAAGTGGATCTGTGCTACAGTGCTCAAGAATGCAGGATGACTCTTTTTGGGTGTGTTGTTTTCAAGCTATCAGTACTTGATATGTGGCAAACAATAATGCAGCTTACACCAAAGTACAGTTTAAATAACATAAATACAACACACATATAAATATATGGAAACAGAATGATTTTGAACATCTGTGCTAGTTTAAAGGAAGCTAAATGGAAGAAAAATATATATTATATACATAAATTTAGGACTTGCTGGTATTTTACTTTGTCTCTACAGTACCTGCTAAAAGATGGGGCAGAGAAGATAAACCACATTACAAATGCATGCATCTATAGTGCTTTCCACTATACTTAGCATTTGAGTCTAATGTAATTTGCAGAGAAATGTTTATAAGAGAGTTTCCATATTTAGAAAAGACAATTTTTGTGGTATTCAATAGACCCTTAGATGCCAAACCACAGCTCTTAGGTGACCATCAGGCTAATGTTAGGGAAGCTAGAAAATTCAATATTTTTGGTAAGGCTAGGCATTACTGTAATGTTTTATCCCTGAAAGTCAAAGTAAACCACAAAGGTAGATGGGAACTGATGCCGCATCGTAAAATTCAAGGAGAGTTAGCTTGTTCTTTTAATAAAAATGTAAACAAAATCAAAGCACTAGTTTTGGGGCTCACAAATACACTACTCAGAGATAACACATGCATGAGATAAAAAGAAGAAAGTAGCATTAAAAAAAGTTTGCTTCTGGGAAATACAGAATTTATTTCCAAATGCACTGTTCATGAAGAAATTGCAGTAAAACAGTATTCCCCAAATCAGCATTCATATAATTTTCTCAACCAGTACTAAAATCACCATTGCCATCATATTAAAGTATAAATAAAGCTCAATCAGAATTTTAGGCATTTTTCACCATGTGTTGAGTTTCTGTACCAGCCTATGTCCACCATCAATCACCCTTTAGCATTGAAGATCTGTGCCTCTAAAATGCCCAGTAGCTCCCCAACTTCTTTTTACTAATTTATTTACGTATCCAATACAAAATTCACTTATTCACTTCTCTGATTAGTAATTTTTTTAGTATAATTTTACTTCCTAATAATCAGTCTTGGAGTATTAGCAACTATGACAAATGCACCTCTTTTCTCTGCTTATTTTTTGAACATTTTCGGTGACCCCCTGATCTTAGCTTCTTAGCCCAGTGTACACTGAACATTTCCAGTTGCAGTAGCAAGCAAAATGTAGACTCACAAAATCAGATAGGGAATTGCCATGGACAATTTTGAAGATGTGGAACATTACTAATATAGGGCTTCTGGGCTTTTGACTATTATACTAAGATCGATATATAAATAACATTTATAGCTATACTATTTTTTTAGGCTTTAGTTTGTCTTTAAACAGGACACGAGAGGGACATTATATGAATGAATACTTACTTGACATGGCAATTTTAGATGGGCAGGATGGGTCCAATGTTGAGCGGCAACAGCTTACTTCAGCATATATTTTCTCCAACTGGAAAACCAGTCCTGAAAAAAATAAAATATTTTTCACATTTAAAAGCTGGAATTATGACATCAAGATTACATAAACCGAAAAAAAATATTATTCACATATTCAGTGTTACAGTCTATTATAACTTGAATCTGCTTAGAAAAAAACATCTCTAATATAACGGCGCTTGTCTCACCTTTTCACAAAAACTATATTAATTTAATTAGACATTTTGACTAAACATACAATTAAATGCTACGCTGTACACATACATTTTCTTTAGCACTGAAATTGTTTTATTGCAGTATATATTATATTTAGCATAACGTATAGTGAAATTTACATTTTCCATTTCTATTTACAATTTTCTCACATTTTACACCATTTTTTCATGTCCCCTGAAAACGTAAAATGGGTGTTCTGCTGTATATTCATAAACTGCCCAAAAGGGGCAGTATACCCTTTGTATAACATGAGTTCAATGAATAGGGTTTGTGCTGAGCAAACATTTTCTATAAAAATAAAATAAAAATTTTTAATCATAAAAAATATGTTTTTATAACTAAACTGGGAAAGCAAAGCAACTTTGGTCATTGCAAGGTAGATAATTAGTATACAAAATATTTGTGTTTAAAAAGATACATACACAAAGACATGCTAAAGTTAGCATAAAAGAAAGAGCAGTTTATATGACTGATCTTATTGAGGATTATATACATTCAGTACAACCATAAAAATATATTTAATTAGTTCCTGAGTACACAATAAATGATCATGACAGGGTGAATGTAACTACAATGCTGATATAATATTGTTTCTAAAACACACTAACTTGGTCATCACTATAATTTGATCAGAATGTCTGACAATCAATTAAATATAGTGAACCATAAATGTTATCAGACAGAACATAAATCCCCAGTAAATTTCACCAAAGTTTTGGTAAAGTTCCCCTTACAATGACCAAACATAAAGAGGGTTCAATATTAAAACAACAGGAGAAAAAGTATGTTCAGCACAAACCCTATTCATTGGATTCACATTGAACAAGGGGAATTAAAATAAAAAAAAGACATACCTACGGATATTTTCAAATATACACAGGGGCAGTTCTGGTCCACCTACAAAACTTACCCTTTTATCTCCCACAAATATTTTCTAGGCTGATATTTCTTAATTTTATCTGTAAACTTTTGTACAGTGCTGAATCAAATTGTGTTTAATTCAAGTAAAATACCATGAAGCAAGGGATGAAGTTACCATTCTGAATCTCACGTAGGTAGGTAGTGTTTTGTACACCTTTAATATGAGCTCTATTCTATAGATCCCTTCTTCCTACACACATTTTCAGAATAGAAAACTACATGAATTCCTGTTGCCATGCAAACTGTACAACAAATAGTATTGCCTGATACAAATGTAGGAAAGAAAAAATGCCTTTACAAACAAGTAAGTACTGACAAAATTTCACTAACCAGTACATGTAAACAATACTCATAACCAGAAAACATGTTTTGGCTTCAGACCCAAAGACATTAAAACATCATTCAGCTTTCCAGGAAGCTCATCTGGATTCAGTCTTTATGGTGACATTTCAGAAGTCTGGAATTTCTGAAAGTATGAAAGGTCTCAGGTATGAGGAAAGGCTGACAAAGTTGCAATAATATATACCAGAGAAGAGGTGCTAAGGGTGGTGATATGATAAAGATGTACAAATAAATAAGGGAACCATATAATAAACTCCCTGACACCTTATATACCAGTAGGCCATCTCAGCAAACTGATATTAGAATAATGGAAGAAATAGGTTTTGGAAAGTTGCAAAGTTGTGGAATTCACTTCCTGGAGCAAATGTACTGGCAGATGCATAATACTGGTTCGGCAAATTTGAAAGCCTCTTTAAATTGGCAGACAGGATATATTCATTAAAATCAATATTAACAGTAACAGTAAAAGCATGCACAAGCAGGACAAGCCTCTCCCTGTGAATATCTGATCAAAGGACTGGTCCACTTGTCACCATGGGGTCACAAAGGATTGCTTTCCCCTCTGATTTTGGAAAGACTTCAGAGTTTTTCAAACTCTCTGATGCTTTATATAACAGTAGGTTCTCACAGACACAAATGCCTGTGAGAACCTACTGTTGAATAAAGCATCAGAGAGTTTATGGTGTGGTCCCCTAATATATTTATACATCTATATGATATACTATATCATATTGTTATTGTATATATTATGTGCCTCGTCTCATAGTCCAGAGAGAAGGCCATTTAGGCTGGCAATTAGGAAAGCAATATGTTTTAGATTTCCCAAAACCAATATCTGCTACATACAATGCTGTTCTAACATCTGTACCCCAGCGGTTTCGGAACACTTCACACGTCCATTCATGCAACTCACAAGTAACACCTCTTTCTAGGAGTTGCATGACACATTGGATAATCCTATCACAGTAACTACACAGAATCTACACCTCTGTGAATTTCTTCAGATGTCACCTCTTTGAAGAGTTACAATGTGCCATTGTGATTGGATTAGTGGAAGAGTTTATATGCCGAGAATTTCTCACACCAGTCAGTTGAATTGAAGAAGCTGCTCGGATGAGTAGTGAAAGTCTTCATTGATTACTCAGCAAGCCCAGTTGTTTTTAGATTTACCTATACTAGATATACCATGACCTGGATGAATGAAAATCTTCATAGCCAAAACCAATATGTTTTGGCAATCCCTGCAGGTAGGTATGTATGTATGTATAACTTTATGATGACATCATCAGGTGTGGGCCTGTCTGTGAGATATGACTTTGGTTGGGTTTCCTCGGCAGAAAATCCAGTCAGCAGATGCTTTGCACAGGAAGGTGGTTTGGGAACCTCTTAATTCTTTGAACTTTTGTTTATCATTGGCTGAGCTTTCAAAGTAGCAACTCATTTTAATATACAACATGCCTTATGGAAACAGTAGTATTTCAGCAGTGACATAAAGTTTATTGGATTAACCGAAAATATGCATCATAACAAAATTAGACGTGCATACATTTGGGAACCCCATCAGAGATATTAGGTTAATACTTAGTTGAGCCTCCTTTTGCAACTGTAACTGCCTTTAGATGCCTCCTATAGCCTTTGATGAGTGTCTGCATTCTGGATGGCGGTATTTTTGACCATTCGTCCATACAAAATCACTCCAGTTCAGTTAAATTTGATGGCTGCCGAGCATTGACAGCCTGCTACAAATCATCCCATAGATTTCCAATGATATTCAAGTCGGGGGACTGTGTGTAATGGAGTCTACTGACCTGCTCCAAGATGGCGTCCAAAATGGCGATTCCTCTTCCCTGCACATGGCTCCGGGTGGTCGCAATCATCCTGCATCATCTCCTTCTTGCCCTGTGATTGGTCGCCGGCGACGGAACGGACGCCGGCGTCAGAATCGGGCGCCGGCGTCAAGGCGTCAGCGTGGGGACGCTGGCGTCTGCGTCTGACGCCAGCGCGTCAATTTTGGCGCCAATAGACTGGACTATAAAGACCCTCATTTCCATCCTGACCTTGCCCAATTATAGGTCTATTTCATATAGTTCCTGGGTGCGATATATTCTGTCTTGCTTATCCGTGTTTGAACCTTGCCTGTTATCGACTTTGAATCTGTACTGCCTGTCTTGACCATTCTGCCTGTTTTACGACCATTCTTTGATAAACCCTTTTCTGTACCGCGATCTTGGATTGTTGCCTCCTCTTTGGTCCTTACTTCAACTGCGCCTTCGGGCCTTACAGTATAATTGGGCCATGGACCCCTCGGAGGAGGCCCAAGTACCCCTCGATGTCGGAGGGGCCATTCGGGGATTGGCTTCTCGCATGAAATCCTATGAAGCCCAGCAGTCTCAAATTGGCCAGGCAATTGATGTTATCCTGGAGAAATTGACTGCCATGTCTCCAGCGGCTCCTGCGGCTGTGCCTGTTCCTGCCATTCCTGCTCCTCTCCAGGTGTCTGAACCTCGTGTTCCCGCTCCACCTCTTTTCAGCGGAGACCCAGAAGCTTGTCGTGGTTTTATTAACCAATGTGAAATTCAATTCACTCTGCAGCCAGGCCAGTTCGTCTCCGAGCAAGCCAAGGTTGGTTTTGTCATCTCCCGTCTGCAGGGGAAGGCTTTGGAATGGGCGTCTCCCCTTTGGGAGAAGAGAGACCCGCTGATCGACAACGCCGGGGCCTTTCTCCAAGAACTCCGGACGGTGTTTGACGCTCCTGGTCGTACTACTGCAGCCTCGGCTCGACTGTTCCAGCTTCAACAAGGCACTCGCTCAGTTCCCGAGTATGCCATTGAATTTCGTACCCTGGTGGCAGAGACCTCCTGGAATAACGATGGTTACCACGCGGCCTTTTACAACGGCTTGGCTATACGCATTAAGAATGACCTCGTTTCCCGGGAAATTCCTTCTCGGTGGGAGGATCTGGTGGCATTGGCGGTGAAGGTGGATACCCGGCAGAGGGAGTTCCAGCTTGAACTCGACCGAGAGCGTACAAAGAGGTACCCCCGGTTCCAACCTTCTTTGGCCCCCCGCTTCCAGAGACCCCTGCTTCTCAATCCAGTTCCCCCTGTGCTTCCTCCTGCTCCTATGGATTCTGCTTCTTCCTCCTTGCCGGCTGAAGAACCCATGCAGATTGGGCGGGCCCGCCTGTCCGAACAGGAGAAACTCCGGAGAAGGGCTGCCGGCCTGTGCCTTTACTGTGGGGGTAAAGCCCACTTTGCCCAGGAGTGTCCAGTGAAGCCGGGAAACGCCAAAGCCTAGGTAAGCTCGGGGAGACTTACCTGGGTGGGATTTGTCATTCTCCCCATTCCTCTACTCTACGTTTCCTTCTTCCGGTACAGATCCAGTTTGGCTCTTTAAAGTTTTCCTCACAAGCCTTTCTAGATTCCGGTGCTGCAGGAAACTTCATGGATCGATCCTTTGCAAGACGTCATTTCATTCCTCTCCAACCCTTGGCAGTTCCTCTTCGTGTCCTGGCGATTGATGATCGTCCTCTGTCGTCTGCCTTCGTCTCACATTCTACTCAGGAACTTTCTTTTAAGGTGGGCACCATGCATTTGGAGAGACTATCCTTCCTCCTCATTGATTGCCCTTCCACTCCGGTTGTCCTGGGACTGCCATGGTTATGTGTACATAATCCAGTCATTGACTGGTCCACATTGCAAGTTTCCAGATGGAGTCCTTTTTGTTTACAGAACTGCCTACCCACTGTTCCGGTTGTCAAAATTTCCTCTGTGTCCTCTAATTCTTCTCTTCCCTCTGTATACCAAGCATTTGCCGATGTATTTAACAAGTCTTCTGCTGAGATTCTTCCTCCCCATCGGCCTTACGATTGCCCAGTGGAACTTCTATCCGGCTCTATGCCCCCCAGGGGCCGCACCTACCCACTCTCTCCTTCGGAAACTTCTGCTATGAAGTTATACATCCAGGAGAATCTTCAGAGAGGATTCATCCGTCCTTCCACCTCCCCTGCCGGAGCAGGTTTCTTCTTTGTTGAGAAAAAGGATGGTAGTTTGCGGCCCTGCATCGACTACAGAGGACTCAACAAGATCACAGTTAAAAACAGGTACCCTCTTCCTCTTATTTCTGAACTGTTTGATCAGCTTAGGGGTGCCAATATCTTTACAAAGCTGGATCTTCGGGGGGCATACAATCTTATCCGGATCCGTGAAGGGGACGAGTGGAAGACCGCCTTTAATACCCGTGATGGACATTATGAGTATTTGGTCATGCCCTTTGGTCTCTGTAATGCTCCTGCGGTCTTCCAGGAGTTTGTTAATGATATTTTTCGGGATTTGTTGGGTCTATGTGTGGTCGTTTATCTGGATGACATTCTTGTTTTTTCTAAAGATCTTTTGGAACATCGTGCCCAAGTACGTGAAGTCCTCTCCAGACTAAGGAAGAACAATCTCTTTGCTAAATTGGAGAAATGCACTTTTGAAGTCTCGTCTATTCCTTTCCTTGGCTATATCATTTCTCCTCTAGGTTTCAAGATGGATCCTGCCAAGGTGTCTGCAATCCTGGACTGGCCTCTTCCTACCAGTGTCAAAGCCATTCAGAGGTTTGTTGGCTTTGCCAATTATTACAGACAGTTTATAAAAAATTTTTCTTCCAGACTTTCTCCAATTCTGGCCCTGATTCGTAAGGGGGGCAAACCTCAACACTGGTCTCCTCAAGCCCTGGAATCCTTCAAGTCCCTCAAAGAGGCCTTTTCTTCCGCTCCAATTCTTCGGCACCCAGAACCCCTACATCCCTTCTTCATGGAAGTTGACGCCTCTGATGTCGGAGCTGGAGCAGTTTTATCACAGAGATCCATTTCTGACGGTAAACTCCACCCTTGTGCGTTCTTTTCTAAAAAAATTTCTGCCCCAGAACAGAACTATGATGTGGGGAATCGTGAACTACTTGCCATCAAATTAGCCTTGGAGGAATGGAGACACTTACTGGAGGGTTCTTCGGTTCCTGTGACAATTTTTACCGACCATAAGAATCTTGAGTTCATCCAAACCCTCAAACGCCTGAATCCCCGGCAAGCCAGGTGGGCACTTTTCTTTTCCCGTTTTAATTTTGTCATTACCTTTCGTCCTGGCTCCAGAAACAGGAAGGCCGATGCCTTATCCAGAAGCTTTATTCCTGAAGATTCTGTGTCCGAGGAACCTGAACCTGTGGTACCCTCCATCAAGATTATTGCTGCCTTGTTCCCTTCCTGTGCCTCCCAATTGTTGTCCGCTCAAGATTCTGCTCCTGCGGAAACTCCTCTTGGTGTTGCTTTTGTCCCTCCAGAATTTCGTCTTGCTATTTTGTCTCAGTCTCATAGTTCCAAACAGGCCGGACATCCTGGAATTCAGAAGACGACCGAGCTCTTATCTCGTCTAGTATGGTGGCCAACCTTAAGAAAGGACGTTAAAGATTTTGTCTCCTCATGTTCCACGTGTGCTGTGTCTAAATCCGGACATTCTCCTCCCAAGGGTTTTCTTCTCCCACTGCCCATCCCATCTCGACCCTGGACTCACCTCGCCATGGACTTTATTGTCGATTTGCCCATTTCCTCCGGCCACACTGTCATTTGGGTCGTTATCGACAGATTCAGTAAGATGGCTCATTTCACTCCTCTCCGCAAACTGCCTTCTGCTCCTGAACTTTCCGAACTGTTTATTAAACATATTTTTCGCCTCCATGGCTTTCCAGCAGAAATTGTGTCCGATCGTGGTCCCCAATTTGTGTCTAAATTTTGGAGGTCACTGTGTAATGCTTTAAATATCTCTCTTCAATTTTCTTCTTCTTATCATCCTCAGTCCAATGGTGCCGCTGAACGTGTTAACCAGGCCTTGGAGCAATTTCTTCGTTGCCATGTGTCTTTGTGTCAAGATGACTGGTCGGACCTTCTTCCCTGGGCGGAGTTTGCCCATAACAATTCTTTACATTCTTCTTCCCAGAAATCTCCTTTCTTCTGTGTGTATGGCCGGAATCCTTTGGCATTCCCTCAGGATCTCTTACTCACAAATGTTCCTGCTGCTAATGATCAAGCCGCTCATATGCTGGCCATCTGGCAGGCCACCACTGCTAATCTGGAAAAGAGTTCATCTTCTCAAAAGAAGTTTGCCGACAGGAAAAGAATTGCCGCCCCACCCTATGCTCCTGGTGACAAGGTCTGGTTGTCTACACGGAATATTCGCCTCAAGATTCCCACTCCTAAACTTGGCCCCAAATTCATCGGTCCCTTTCCCATCATCGAGGTCATCAACCCTGTGGCAGTTCGTCTTCTTCTTCCTCCCGAGATGCGGATCCCTAATGCCTTTCATGTGTCTCTCCTTAAACCTGCAGTGTCTTCCCCCTCTTCTTCTTCCACAGCTCCTGTTGTTATCGATGACCATTTAGAATTTGAAGTCAGCAGGATTCTGGACTCTCGTTTTTCCAGGGGCGCTCTCCAGTACCTTGTCGAATGGAAGGGTTTCGGTCCCGAGGAATGCTCTTGGGTGAAGAAGTCTGATGTCCATGCCCCCATCCTTGTTCGCAGGTTTCATAGGCAGTTTCCTTCCCGTCCTGGTCCCGGTGGTCCTGAGGCCCCCCCTAAGGAAGGGGGTACTGTAATGGAGTCTACTGACCTGCTCCAAGATGGCGTCCAAAATGGCGATTCCTCTTCCCTGCACATGGCTCCGGGTGGTCGCAATCATCCTGCATCATCTCCTTCTTGCCCTGTGATTGGTCGCCGGCGACGGAACGGACGCCGGCGTCAGAATCGGGCGCCGGCGTCAAGGCGTCAGCGTGGGGACGCTGGCGTCTGCGTCTGACGCCAGCGCGTCAATTTTGGCGCCAATAGACTGGACTATAAAGACCCTCATTTCCATCCTGACCTTGCCCAATTATAGGTCTATTTCATATAGTTCCTGGGTGCGATATATTCTGTCTTGCTTATCCGTGTTTGAACCTTGCCTGTTATCGACTTTGAATCTGTACTGCCTGTCTTGACCATTCTGCCTGTTTTACGACCATTCTTTGATAAACCCTTTTCTGTACCGCGATCTTGGATTGTTGCCTCCTCTTTGGTCCTTACTTCAACTGCGCCTTCGGGCCTTACACTGTGACGGCCATTCCAGAATATTGTACTTCTCCCTCTGCTTAAATGCCTTTCGAAGTGTGTTTAGGGCCATTGTCTTGTTGGAATATCCAACCCCTGAGTAACTTCAACTTTGTGACTGATGCTTAAACATTATCCTGAAGAATTTGTTGATATTGGGTTGAATTCATTCATAACAAACCGCATCAAAATAGCGTTTTGTTATTACCAAATAACTAAATGTTTGTCTCATCAGTCCAAAGCACTTTGTTTCAAAATGACTGTAGCTTGTCTTCAGAGGAGAGTCAAACAGAAGCACAACTTGCAATTGGCCACCTTAAATACCTTTTCTAATGACTGGATACACCTGCCTATAAAGTTCAAGGCTTAATGAGCTAATCCAATCAATTTGGTGTTGCCAGTAATCAGCATTGAGCAGTTTCATGCATTCAAATTAGCAAAATTAAAAGGGTCCCCAAATTTTTTATTTAAATTAATACAACATAATACTGCTTCACTAAAAATATTTGTTCAGAAAACACCCCAGTACTCAGATGTTCCTGGGAAATGAAAGACATTCCACTGTTTTTCGTTGAGACTGGAGTAAATTATTATGCAGGCTGAGAGGGGTTCCCAAACTTTTTCATATGACTGTAGCAGAAGGCCAGATGAGTAGAGTATAGCAGACACAGTTCTCACCACTACATTTGGTTTTGATCTGCCAGACTGTTGCTTTTGACTTGTTTTGATGTCTCCAGGAGAAAAAATAATTGCATGTAAACGTATTTAAAGGGGTGGTTAATTGGTTTTCATTATTTATTTATCCTTTTTTAATTATTTGGCCTTTTCTTCTGATTCTTTCCAGCTTTTAAACGACCCCATATAAAAAATAAATGCTCAGTAAAGCAACAAATGTATTATTGTTGCTCATTTTTATTACTCATCTTTCTATGCAGACCCTCTCCTATTCATATTCCAGTCCATTTATTCAAATCAGTGCATGGTTGCTAGGGTCATTCGGATCCTAGCAACCAGATGGCTGAAATTGCAAACTGGAGAGCTGCTGAATACAAAGCTAAATAACTCAAAAAACCACAAATAGTAAAAAATTAAAACAAGTTGCAAATTGTCTCAGTATATCCCTCTCTACATCATACTAAAAGTTTATTTAATAGTGAACAACCCCTTTAATAAAAATAGACTAAGCTTCACACATCTCATTTGTTAAGACCTTAAGCAGTCAAACAATGTAACTGAAGTAGAATAATGAAACTTTTTTTCCAGCATCTCTAAATACTCATTGTCTGTGATGATGACATCAGCAGACTTGCTTTTTAAATGTAGATGGCTCTTGGACTGAAACCAATAGCCGAAAAAAATATTTTGAATACCACAGTTTTTTTTCTCAAACCCAGACTAGACAAACTCATGAATTTATAATACATAATCGTCCTTAGTATTTGCAGTATTAATAACCAGAAATATCTTTTGTTCTTTGGTAACATAATACTGAAGCTGATCCCATTTGGAATTATTTTAATCTGTTGCCTTGCATTTTTCTTTCCAAGTTTCTTTGTATTCAAAATGTGTTTTCAATCGTGTTACTCTTGCACCTACGCATTTGCTTAAAAGTGTTAATACACCCTTGGCGGCAGTGTAGAGCTATACACCTCTCTCCTGAAGTGATAATCATTTTTCACTTAAAATAACATGAAATGCCAAACTGCTGTCACAGCACAAAAGTGTTAATGAACTCTGAAAATTAAAAATGACACTTCTGCTCAGAGAGCTCCAAACAGCATGATTTGCAAACTGGTTTTTGGGTTCATGTTAATAGATGAATCTCGTTAACTATACATCCTCTATTAACAATTTGTTAAAATGTGCATATATTGATGAGTGTTAATCTCTTTTTATGTAAAATTACTGATTCAAAGGAACAGTTCTGTGTAAAACTAAAACTGGGTAAATAGATAGGCAATTAAAATGTTTTTAATATAGATAGTTAACATCCAGGCACTCCTTCCCCCTCCTGGACTCTGACCCTCCTGATTTCCTACCTTCCAAGCCCTGTCAAGGCTCAAAACAGTTCAAGAACATTTACATACATACCTAAAATACAAAGCAGATTCATGTGATGAGCATTCAGATGGCTATGCAAACATACCGTCATGCATTTTCTGTATGCCTTCATGCACTCAGAAACTATGACTAAATAAGAATTATATTTTCAGATGATTATTTTTCTTGTGTATCATTACATCACCCCATTTGTATACTGTTCTATGGGGTGCCGTTTGTCCCAAATACATTCGGTATACAAAACTATCCCTAATACACAGAATTAATGTCTCTCGTGGTATATAAGTATTTGTGACCATTCACAGATAAAAAAAACATACAACAGACTTATTTCTATAAGATAATGAAAACAAAATCTGGTGAGTGCACAAAAGGATGTCATTATATCACAAACTCCATTCTGTACATTTTAACAAGCAATCTGTCTCACAAATGTATAACCTCCATGTAACTTTGCACGTATGTGCAAAGTTACTTACAGAATGAATTATGTAAAAAAAACTTGGACATAATATATAATAGTGTAACTAACTAGTGCATGTCAAGCTAGATTTGTATGACAAAATAGATATTTGTGACAGAAAGCGAGATTTTTTAGTACAGGATTCATTCTTTCCACAAAATGAAAACTCAGTTTCACAAAACAGATAAAATATCCATTCTGTGAAGCAACACTGTCACGTAGTGTTTAACAGCAGCTCTTTTAGGAAATGTTTGTTCATGTTTATCACTATGCAGCAGAGAGGACATTAGAGGGCGCCCTCTATAGCAGGCCAGATACTATGGGGCAAATTCACTAAGGCGCGAAGCGCCGAACGCTAGCGTTTTTCCGCTAGCGTTCGGCATTTTCGCTACTGCGCAGATTCACTAACGAACGCTGGCGTAGTTTCGCTAGTGTTACTTTGCAACCTTACGCCAGGCGAATTTTCGCTAGCGACCAAACTACGCAAATTCACTAACTTGTGCAGTGTAGCGAACGCTACCTTTTACGCTAGACTTCCTTCGCCACCTCAGACCTGGCGAAGCGCAATAGAGTAGATAGGGATTGTTTCCAAAAAAGTCAAAATTTTTTCTAAGTCCCAAAAAACGCTGGCGTGTTTTCTACATGATGGCTGATAGGCTGAAAAAGATCGAAATTTTTTTGGGGCTCCCCTTCCTCCCCCCTACTTTTCCTGACTCATGGCAACTTACCTAGACAGTGGGCACATGTGTAGGTCAAAATAAAATTTTTATTGGCAGATTTGAAGGTTTTCTAGGCATTTGTAGTGCAGATACGTGTTCCTCCATTGAAATTTGAATTTCGCGCCGTATGCAAATTAGCCTTCGCTAGCGCAACTTCGCTTTATATAGCGAATTAACGCTAGCGCAACTTCGCAAACTTACGCTACCCCTGTGCGCAACTTAGCATTTTAGTGAATTTGCGGAGCGCTGGCGAAAATTCGCCTGGCGAAGTGTGGCGAAGCGTGGCGAAGTTGCGCCTGGCGCAACTTCGATTCTTAGTGAATTTGCCCTTATGCCTTAGGGATGATGCAGCCATGTTGAGCAGAGCTGGCAACTTCTCATCTTGTTTGTTATATGGCAATAAGCATTGTTCTAATTGGTTTAGGAATGTGACTGACAGTATTGCTTCACAGAATGGTTATTTTATCTCTTTTGTGAAACTGGGCTTTCATTTTATGGAAAGAATGAATACTGTACTATAAAAGCTTGCTTTCTGTTACAAATATCTATTTTGTCATTCAAATCTAGCTTGACATGCACTAGTTAGTTACACTATTATATATTATGTCCAAGTTTTTTTTTACATAATTCATTCAGTAAGTAACTTTGCACATAATTGTGTCTGTTACACGGAGGTTATACATTTGTGAGACAGATTGCTTGTTGTATAGAAATGTACAGAATGGAGTTTGTAATATAATGACATCCTTCTGTGCACTAACCAGATTTTGTTTTCATTCTTTAATAGAAATGTCTTTTGTATATTTTTTTATCTGTGTATGGTAACAAATACTTATATACCATGAAAGACATTAATTCTGTGTATTAGGGATAGTTTTGTAAACAGAAAAACAGAATGTATTTGGGACAAACAGCACCCCATACTGTTCTTACTCTTCAGTGCTATTTTGCATAAAGAACTGCAGAAGGTATAAACAGCATGTGGTTCTTCACTGCTACTGAAATGAACTTCCATATTTCTCCTCCTGCTGCAGGCCTTCTGGCAATGCTAGTTCAGCCACTAAATGCATCCACTAAATGCATGTCACTCTTGATTCAATTTACTGTAAATATTACTTACAAAAACCACACCAAAGACAAGTGCTGCGCTGGATTGGATTGCGTTGCCTGATATGTTTCACTATTGTAGGAATGCTTCTACAAACACCACTGTAAAGGCAGTGGGAATTCCCACAACACAAAATGTATATTATATAAATGGCTAGTTTGCCGTTTAAAGGGGCAGTATACCTTCTTGTTCAACATAACTTTAATGAGGACTTGTGCTGAATATACCTTTTCCCTGTTTTAATCAACATAGAACCATCTATGATTTGTCAGTTTTATAGTTAAACAGGGATACTGAAGCTACTTCGTGTTGGTCCCTGCAAGGTAAACAATTATATTACCAGAGTTCAGGATGTTAATCCAGTTAAAGTGGACCTGTCACCCAGACATAATAAGATGTATAATAAAAATCCTTTGCAAATTAAACATGAAACCCAAATTCTTTTTTTATATTAAAGCATTTATACCTGTTGTAAAAAAAATATCAGCTGTCAATCATATATTGCCTTTCCCTCCTCTATGCCTTAAGCATTCCTAGCACTTCCTAGATGTCACTGCACTCCTCACACCATCTAATTGTGTAGCCAGTGCATGGGCAGGGGCATCAGGTCCCCCATTCCGGCGCACAAACAAGATTTTGAGATGGTGTAAGGCTTGCCTTAATAAGTGCCCACAAAATTGCACATGCCTGTTTGTTGTAATTGTGAATTCCCTGACTGAAGGAAACAAGATTTAAACAATTTATATAGTATATATTTAAGTAAAGTTTATTTTGCTTGGCTAACATGATAAAAATGCCTTTGGAAATGGGTGTTGGTCTGGGCAGTTTCTCTCTCTTAAAAGCCGCAAGCGGGGGAGGATTAATCTCATGGAACCAATGCTGGGGTCTAGGTTATCTCTCCCCTTTGAAAGCTAATGGCGGGGGAGGACTAAGCCCTATGATGAAAACCAATGCCCAGGTCGGGAGACCTTATTTTTCAGGTAATGCTCTTATGCCGGGAGGCTTTAGCATTTGAAATTATGACCAGAGGTAAATAGTTAGGGACCGCCATATGGGTTTTACCTTGACGTGGTATGGTGGCTTATCAATCTTATGATCATAATTTTGTAACTAAAAAACCCCCTGTCTTTGTAAATACATGCATCTGCATAGATTACTGATATGACAGGGGACCAGGGAATGTGCATTGATCAATTTTTCTTCTTTTTTTCTATGTCTGTAGTTAATTTGGCCAGATCAGTAGCACTTCCAATGTATTTTAGTACATTTTTATTTAGCCATGGAGTGCTCTCACAATTTTTCCTTTCCTTTTTGTAACATGATAAAATAGGATTTGGAATTATTTCTTAGGGTGACAGGTCCCCCTATAAAACCAAACATGGAGTAACAGTTTTATTGTTTATTCAGTTTAGCTCCAAAAAATAAAAAATCATAGTTTTTTTTTCTGATTAAAGCCAAAGGCAAAAAATATATTAAAGGAGAACTAAAGCCTAACTAAAAAAGTTGACTAGAAATGTTGTAAATTATGTTTTGGGCTTCTATACCAGCCCAGGGTAACCACAACGCTTTAGCAGGAAAGATCTGTCTACAAAGATGCCCCAGTAGCTCCCCATCTTCTTTTCTGCTGATTCACTGCACATGCTCTGTGCTGCTGTCACTTACTGAGCTTAGGGACTGACTCACAATATACTGTATATACAGAATAGAAAGGGCACAATATAAGGCCGATTAGTAATACAGATAATTACATCTGCTCAGAAACCAGTGCAATTAGCACCAGAATGTAATAATCAGCCTTGTAGCATCAGCTTATTTTAAAGACAAACCTAATTTTCTGCTTGTAAAATTTGCTTAGCTTCTCAACAGCTGCTCAGAGCCAACTGAGCATGTAAGTGTCGCAGACACTTTCCAAGATGGTGACCCCCTATAAAATATGGCATTTTTAACCATTCATTTTTACGGTTTAGTTCTCCTTTAAGCTCAAGCCCTATTCATTAAACTCATGTTGAAAAGTAGATAAGTATGAACACAGAATATGATTCAACTACACGTGCAATACTACCATGCCTTTTCAAGTATAAAGAGAAGAATCAGTACTTTGATTAAATCAGTAATGAAACTGAAACACAGGTAACTGACCCATTTACAGTCTGCTGGTGTTCTATGGAAGAAAGCAATATGGACAACAAATAAATAAAAGCCTTTTACATACAATGTTGTGTAACATAGGCCATCGCATTTTAATATTTTTGTTTCTATCTTTGATTTTATCTATGTTCAATATCTTTGTTTCCACAAGCTTTACATAAATTACATTTTTTTTTTAATAAAATACATAATGCATGGCCAAAAAATCATCCACACCATTCTCACAACATCACCCAGCAGGATACCCAAAACCTCACTGTCCACAATGTGAAGAACCACTTTCACTGCTTCTAATCAAAGTTCAGTTCCTGAAATCTAAGACTAATGGCAGACCAGGCTGTTTCTCCACAGAAAAAAACATGCAGATGTGTAACTAGGTTGGTAAAAAGGAATGAAACCATTAAGCTATGAGGAAAGACTACCAAGATTGGGGTTGTTTTCTCTGGGGGAAAAAGTTGCTTGCAATGGGGCATGATAACTTTTTAAAAGGACATTGTAGACTTTTCAAACAAAAAAGAACCAGAGGTCACTCCTTTAGGCCAATGGCAAACCAGGTATTTATGCACACATGGGAAAAAAGCTGATCCAAGCAGATCTATTTATCAATAAGCCTCATTTGCTAATTTTCTGTCCAGTTCCCAATGTGGCAGCATCCTGTATGGAATGTAAAGTTTTGCACAATTTAGTATCACCAGTAAAAATAGAGGCAATACTTACAGTTACACCCTCCAGACCATTAATAAACAAACTAAAAAGCAAAGGGCCAAGGACAGAACCCTGCAGATCACAACTAACAGCACTCTTTGTAATCTATTTTCTCGACAATATTGAGAAAACAAAATAAATAATTGTACATGCTACATTTAATTTGCAAAATACTCTACTACTATGATCATGTGCACCTGCAAAAAAAAGTTACTTCTGTAAAATCCAATTCAGGGTAATTTCAGAATGTAATCACAAAATTTTCACAGTTTAAACATTTGACAGTGTTATGGAGTGAGTACTGCCATGCTGCCCCTTGCATCACAGCTCTCTTTTACAGTTCCCATAGTGTTAATGTTTTTAACCAGGTAAACATGTTGATGTTTGCATCAACTAGCATTTAAATCTGCAATAACAATATTTATTTTTGCTTCTGAAAAGAACAGGCAAAATCATTTATTAAGGATAACCTCAAAGAAAAACCTAGGTTAGAAATGTTGGTTTGCTAAGTTTACAAAAAAGGAAAATAGGCACAGGATACTTTTTGCAGGTAGGAAAATGGGAAACAACAAACTATATCTGCCACTAAGTTGCATGTTTGTCCTTCATTTCCATTTTCGGATGGAGATTCAGCTAACAGTGCCACACAGACAATAGGCCTTATGTTGAGTTCCTGGTTTACCTGACCTCCCTCGCATAGTCGATGACAGGTCAGCAAGGCAGTAGACTTTGGGTGCACAACACTGCGATTCTGTATCAAAGATGGCAACAAGCCACACACTACAAAAACAACGCAATACTTACTTGTGCTCTGCAGCAGGTGGATTCCTTCTGTCAACTGGCTCATAAGTTGTAATTAGGAATGATAGGCATGACCATTGTTTTAGTTTACATTTTATACTGGAACACAGACACTGCTACTTTACAAGCAGAAATGTTAAATCTGGAGACATTTGAACTCATTTTTGCTCTCAGATTTTTATCTTGTACTATAACAAGGATTTAGCTGTGTTAGGCAGCTTTAGACTATCTTTGGCACAGAACAAAAGGTATTGCAATCTTTTATGACTGTGGAGAGTCCTTCAGCCAGTGCACAAAGCTATCATTATATTGCAAAATGCAAGATGTAGACACTTAAAGAGCATTTGGCTCTAGATTATGCTACACAAACTGAGATTATTAAAAAATAAATAAATAAAATCAATATTTTCTATAAGCGTAGATGTCTTCTGGCATGCAGCTGTAGAACACCTCTGAGAAATGGCTGTATGTAGGATGTTAGGGTTTACAATAGGGAACCTTTTGCCGGTGAGCTTGCACCGAGCGCACCTAAAGGTAAACCCCGGGATTATAGCAGCACCTCTGAGGTGCAGAAAACTGTGAGCAGGGAGCGCGGTGAACACGCCGTTGTGCAGGGTAGACCAGGCGGTTACCGAGCGAGTTGAGTCGCAGATTAGGAAGAAAGCCGAAGGCGAGTCAGAGCCGGGCCGAGGTCATTCACCGTAAACGGGGAATACCGAAGCGTCTAAGCCTAAGAAAGATATTGGAAGTGGGGTCAAAACCTAGCCGAGTCAGACACAGAAGTGAAACTTTCAATCACACTTGCTAATAGCAACTTCACAACTAACTAGTAGAAACTTCCATGCTTGTTAACCAAATGTACTGGCAACTGGCCAGCATAAAGCAAGGCTTGTTAAAGCCTCCCACTGCTGTTGATTGGCCAGTTGCGATCGCCACTTAACTCCTGCACTGTTGGACAATATTTCTTAATATAGGCACAGTAAAAGTGATCTGAATTTCACAAACTTCCACCTATCACAAATATATATCTGCCATACCAATGTCGTAACACAAATAATATGCGTTTAAGGCCACCCATGCACGGGCATTATGTATTTTCTTACATCCTTTTGTAATGTCATGCTAATATCCTAAAGGGGTAATTTAATGTTATTTGTGAGTAGCGATAGATACCGTCTATTCTATACTTTCTAGAGTGCAGGGTTACTGAAGTTTTTTTTATTTATTATGCATAATTTACATTTATGTTCTTTGTCTGGCCTGCCACATTGCTTGCTCAGTTTTAAAGAAAAAGGTGGCAGGTACAAGAGTTGATCCACTTGTTTTTTAAATTACACATTTTCTGCATGGGAATATTTTTACATAAAAATTTTGTTGGACCATTATTTAGTCTATTCTGAGCCCCAATGAAAAGAAATAAAATGCATCAAAAAAAAATAATTGTGAGTATATCGCACAGGTCAACAAAAAGCACCCATGATGAGATGTATAAAGAATGCATATTTTTGGATGCCTTAAACCAGTATCTGTAAATCTATAAAGATGAACAAGGATCCTGTTTGTAGATCAAGCTTTCAATCTTTAAAAGCTAGACATTTATGTACCAAATAATATAATACAAAACTTTGTTGTGTACAGTTATTGATATGCGTATGGTGGCTTGCTGATGTAGATAGTACATGGATTTTTATCAGTCAGTTTGGGAATTGGGCAGATTAAAATCTGGCAATAAACTATGAAAAGAAACCACAGCTTTGCACAAACAATCAGAAAAATAGGAAGACAGTACACTTGTTTATATTGCCCAAATACAGAATATGACGATTGTATGATGTTTGAGTAAACAGAAAGACTGAGATGCCAAGCTTAACTGAATTGACTGCTGCTTACCTCTAAAGACAATTGTGCAAATATTCTATCTGATTCATGATGTGAGTAATGTCCTCAAGTGACTTTTGAGAAAGATGAAACTTGTCAGTGAGATAGTAATCTGCTCATTAGCATCCGTTTCAAATCTGGGGAACTCTGTTATCGTTCCCTGGACCTTGTGCTAATTTCACTAATCAAGTAATCGGCTTGCTGAATAGACAGTGAAGCTCTGGGAGTGTTAAGTATTAGCAAAGTTTGCTATGTGCTTTCTCCCTAATGTACTGTAACATGTGTGGCCAGACGCCAAGCAGTCAGAATAATGTGTTGCATAATTTAGCAGTGCAGATGAAGGTCATCAAGCAAAGTTCTTGCATCCTGTACATTTACAGAAGTAATAATTCCTTAGGACAGGTCATAGATGCCTTTTTTTGTGAAGGATAATGAACTTGCATTTTAACTTGTTATATAATTACCTTCAAAACTGTTTTCAGTAGTTTTATAGTTTTTACTTGCATAAGGCCGTTTTATTTTGCTGTTTAAGCTTTTATCACAGAAGAAATGCTTGCTGTTCATAACTGTGCATATTTTGTGAATGTAATTACCCTGTTTCCTTTATCAGCGTTGAGTCCAATTTTAGGGCAGGTCTGCTCATGTTTCCACCTACATTTTAAAAATGTCCAGGCTGGTTAATTGGCTCCTGATAAAACTTACTCTACTATGTGCAATATGGTCCTTAGATTGTTCCAATGGGGCAGGAACTAATTTGAGTAATAAATAAACACTAAAAAGTGTTCTGTATTTGTGTCTGAGCTACAAAGATTAATAATAATAATTAGGATCCAATGATATTGTGAATTATTGCTCAAATATCCGACACATAAAATATGAGATTACGCGCATTATAAATACCTTTGTGACCCTGGTTTCTTGGATGTTTTGGTAGGAATCACCATATGACTATATTGCTAAAGTGCTGCCCAGTAGCAAACATGGTTTGTTTTATACAACCTGAACTAAAACATATCTGGATCTTAATAACATTCAATAAAATCAACAGCAATAGTATGAAGTAATCACTTTGTCAAAGTTAAAAAAGGCTGTCTTACATAAAAAAGAAACAACAACAGGGGGTTTATCTCTTAACACAAGCCCACTTGTAAGGGTAAATTGTGATGTATGAACCATGAGACAGACAGGATGTTGCCCAGTCACTGACATAAATAAATGTCTTCTTGGGGGTGAGTAATCTCTAACACTGGTCTAAAATCACTACATAATTTTCATTCCTAAACAGCAAGTCTTCTTTTTGCTTCTCTGTCAGTCCACTCAGTTAAGCTGAAATCCAATAGCTTTTACATCTGAAGTTAAAAAGGCCCATTCCTTTAGTAGTTTAAGCAACCAAATGGAATTTGCTTGGCAGGATGACAACCACAAATGTTTTCTGACGAGGGTGTACTTAAACAATATAAGACGGCTTCATTATATACATTAAACAACCACATATGTGGTAAGGTAAAAAACACAGCGTAGTGTGAGGTTGGATAAAAGTTTTATGAGTAGGGAATAAACATATTACAGTGAAAAAAAAAGTCCATTAATGTGCAGTGAAATCCCACTGGAAGATCCAGAAATAGACCAAACAGCCACAGCAGAATGAAATGGAACAACTAGTTCTTCGACTCTGACCCCTACACACAGTAAGCTCTAAAATTTTCAAAAGTCCTCTGAAAGAAAGATGGAGGTTCACATCATTCTTAAGAGATGGCTAAGCAATGCATCAGAAAAATTGTCTCTACCTAGAAGGTAATGATTTTGAAAGTATATTTGGTTATGGTTTCAATATTTCATATATATTTGTGGTACTAACATGTATAAATTGTAATCTTGTAACTTGCTCTACAGATGTTTAGAAATTTGTTTTCCTGCAATACCATAACGCATGTATATACTGTGTATACACACAGGTAAAACCAAAATATTATTCCCTTGAATACAATAAAACGGAACCAGAAGCTAATGCTGAAAAATCAAATAAAGCATGCTTGGCTTTACTGAGCACTAACTTCTAAACTAAACTTCTCTTAAGCACAAAAATGTCCTGGTTTCAGACAACTTAACTGATCATTGTAATGTTTTTTGAACTACTCATCAAAGGCTAGAATAAGGGATGGAACAATCCAGCTCAGTTTTTATGATTTGTTATGATTTTATAAAGAGTACTGATTTCATTATTGCTGTTTGGTTAAAGTGGGTGCAACTCTACTAGACCAACAAACAGTTCTTCAGGAAGTACAACATTTTGAGAATAATTTCACCACACGAAAAGTAAACTGTTTATTCTTTAAAATTCTTCAAAAGTTAAAAAAGAAAAATGGTTGTGTTGAAGAGCTTTACAGTTAATTAGAAGGGGTCAGCAACTTTATTGCAAGTGAAAAGGCTGATGGTATCTTCCATTTCTCGTGATACCTGGAAAAATGTCCCTTTTGTTAATTTAATAAAATGCCCTGAAGTGGTATACAAGAAAGGTTTGTATCTGTACATCTGTAGATGTAGTTCAGCAGAAGCAGAACATTTTCTTTACATACTTGTTTTCTTATATATGAAGTCTCACTGTCAGTGAGCTATATTGTTAGGAATAACAGCAAACCCTTATTGGCTTTAAAACCTGAAAATTGGAAAGTATCAGATATCCTCTTCTACATTTAATAAGCATTTATTAGAGGTACTGTGAGGGGGGGGGATTGCTTGATGCAATAGTACACTTAATATATTTATATCATTAAACACAAAACTTATTACGTTTTTATTAAAAAGTTGAAAATATAAATAATAAAGTATTATGCAGGCACACTATAAGATCATTATATTACTACATATGTTAACGTGTGTGTGTCCATATTTTACAGGAACATTCTCACTTGGCACTTCATACCAATATATGCAAAGTACGAAATTGTTGCCATTACCCGAGAAAACCCAGGAAGTGGGTTCATGAGAAGCATGAAGAGACATGCAAAACCAATAAATTATGCTACACATGCACATACATACATACATACACACACACAATGTGTCCTTATTCACTTATGCCATGCAAACAGAGTCCTGAAACAATACAACAGTTGTAGAGGCTGACAGAACATTCCAGTATCTTCAATATATCAGGGGAATCATTCTTATGAGTGACCGAGTAACGTGGCAAGCAAGTTTAATCATTTGCAATGTTGCAATATTTTCATAATCTATTTTACCTACTAAGAAGACCTGTACTATATATATGGCTGATATTTGTCCAGATCAGTGCTGTCCAATTTATATGGTACAGAGGCCTGGAATTTTTCTAATCTACATGGTGGAGGGCCAATAATGGAAGCCAGTGTTAGCCACTCCCTGTTTTTAGACCACACCCACTTTAAACCACACCTTTGTTACTACAAGACCATGTCCACATTAATAGCACACCAAAAAACCAGATGGTTGGTGCTCACTGCAGGAATCAGGGCTGGAACTAGGGGTAGGCAGAGTAGTCGGCTGTCTAGGACGACATCGTTGAGAGGCGCACTTTTAATGGGGGTTTTTTTTTTTTTTCAAGCATTTATTTAATAATTTGTTTCAGTAATCATGGTCACTCAGTCTGGTGGATCAGATTTATTTTTGGCTGCTGTTGGCACAGGTAAAGATTGGGGGCAATATGATGGCTGCTGGAGGGCTATATGATGGATGGCTGCTGAGCTTGCTGGTAGAGGTATGGGGGGGGGGAAGTATAATGGACGGTTACTGGCACATGTATGGGGAGGCAGTATGATGGATGGCTAGTGGCACAGGTATGGGGGGCAGTATGGTGGATGGCTACTGGCACAGGTATGAGGGGGCAATATGATGGATGGCTGCTGGCACAGGTATGGGGGGGCTGTATTATGGATGGTTGCTGGTACAGGTGGCAGTAATATAAATGAAAGTGTTGTACATTTTCTTGCTTTCTTTATTTAAAAAACATCATGGTAAGAAGGTAAACGGTAATGCAGGACAGGGGGTGCTGATTGAAGCTCTTGCCTAGGGTGCCAAACTTCCTTGGCTCAGCACCGGCAGGGATGCCACTCATATGTGAAAAAAGTTAAGTCATATTAAGGCATACCGTTAAATCCATATGCCTCCTCTTCCCCTTTGTTTAATACAGTACCCCAGCACATGATTAAACACCTTAGGGGCCCCTAACAACAATTTTCAAATATTAACAAACCTGCAGAACAAATACCAGGCTTATGTTCCATTGGAATCATAGGTCATGCAGAGTATGGCAAAAACAGGGTGCAAAGAGCAGGCAAAGTATGACACACACAGGGAGCATAGGGAAGACAGAACAGAGCAGGAGACAGGAAAATCAGGACCAGTCTTAGATGTACTACATACAGTGACACAGTGCTGGTGCCCCATTAGCATTTTGAATAAGGTGTGAATAGGTAAACAATGTGAGTAGTTTCAGTCTGGGTCTCAGTTGTGAACAGTACATGGCTTTATGATGTGAACAATAGAGGTGTCACAATGCAGGAGGATCACAGGTGTGAACAATAGAGGGGATTGCGGTGTGAATTTGATTAAACAATGCAGGGGCCAATTAATCTCTGTAGTGATACTTTTTAAATTTTACAAATGGTAAACAGACATAGCAGGCAGACTTTGATATGGAGGGCCACATAAGGGGGGTCGCGGGCCGCATACGAATTTCGGACCGTGTGTGGAGTGTCCCGACATTTGTTGTGCTATGCCGATCTGTCGTTCAGTCGATCGGACAGGTTAGAGTTAGACAATTTTTGATGGCTGCCGACAATATCTCTGCATGTGTTGCTGAATCTGACAATTTTCAGTGGGAGACTGTCACCAGCTTTGTCGGACATAAACTTTCATACGATTACTGTAGGGGCAGAACATCGGCTGATCTGTTCTTTTACTACTTTATTTGATCTGAAAGGTTAGTGGCAGATCGGGAGATTGGGACATCCGATCGTTCGTCCGATATAGCAGGTACATCTGCATGTCTATGGCCACCTTAACATGATTGAAAAGGATTTGGAATTATTTTTTAGGGTGATAGGTGCCCTTTAAAGTGTAAAGTATAATATATAGTGAATAAAGTACCCCCTCTTGTAACATATAGGGGCAGATTTATCAAGGGTCGAATTTCGAGGGTTAAAAAACCCCTCAAATTCGACCCTCAAAGTAAACTCCTATCGAATTCGAAGGATTTTAGAGCAAAAGCTTAGATCGAAGGATCAAATAAAAATCGTTCGATCGAACAATGAAATCCTTCGAATTGAACGATTCAAGCGATTTTAAGCGATCGATCGAAGGATTTTTATTTGACGCAAAAAAACTTAGAAAAGTGCTGGGGAAGGTCCCCATAGGCTAACATTGGACTTCGGTAGGGGAAGGTCCCCATAGGCTAACATTGGACTTCGGTAGGTTTAAAGTGGCGAAGTATGAAGTTGATGTTTTTTTTAAAGAGACAGTACTTCGATTATCGAATGGTCAAAAATTTTTACTTTGTTCGTATCATTCGATTCGATCAAATTTGATCGAATTTGACCAATTTGATGGTCGAAGTCACTCGAGCTTAGTAAATCTGCCCCATAAGGATATTATAAGTTACCAAGGAGTTTTCATATTTTGAAACTGGGGGTACTTTATTTATTTTAATACACAAATTTCAGTGAGTCATGTGACAGAAATGATATCAGAACTCACCGTTTATAAGGATATAATTTAAGATATTCATAGCTTTTGTGTATATATATATATATATATATATATATATATATATATATATATATATATATATATATATATATATATATATATATATATATATATATATACTAAACAAGTAAGCCCCAGCACTCTCAACATATAACCCCCTAAAAAAATATTCTTGCACAACTGAACTTTCTTAAAAAAACTTTTAGTTACAAAGTTTGTACAAAGCATGCATAAGCTGACGTGCCCCGTCAAGGCAGTGTCCATGTGTCAGTCCTATCCTAAGTGAAAAAAAAAGAAAGTGTTACCTTTGGGGGGAGACAGACCATACCTGCTTTTCTCTTTATTTAGCATGATCTCTTCCAAAGACACCATTAGGCGGGGGTTGGGAGAGCGAGCATTTAAAAATTGTGTCATTTAAAATCATATACACCTTTATAAATTACACTGCTATTGAACTGAAGAATTTCTCCTCAGCCCTATAGTTTTTATTGGATTATAACAGTCCTGAGCTCTGAGTTCTTTTTACTTAAAGGGGTTGTTCACCTTTAAATGAACTTTTAGTATGAGAGAGAGTTATATTCTGAGACAATTTGCAATTGGTTTTCATTTTTTATTATTTGTGGTTTCTGATTTATTAATTTTTTTTTTTATTCAGCAGCTCTCAGGTTTGCAATTTCAGCTGTCTGGTTGTTAGGTCCTAATTACCCTAGCAACCATGCACGGATTTGAATAAGAGACTGGAAAATGAATAGGATAGGCTTGAATAGAAAGATGATTAATAAAAAGTAGCAATAACAATAAATGTGTAGCCTTACAGAGCATTTGTTTTTTAGATGGGGTCAGTGACCCCTATTGAGTAAGAAGAAGGAAAATAATTCAAAAACTGTAAAAAATAAATAAAGACCAATTGAAAAGTTGTTTTGAATAAGCCATTCTAGAACATACTAAGAGTTAACTTAAAGGTGAACCACCCCTGTACGAAACACAACAGCTTGCATTCTCACACCAAAATCCACCATGTGTGCATGCACCCAGGCCAACACAATTGTTCCTGGTGCATGCAGGGCAGAAGGCTAATGCTAGCATAGGGGCTGATTCTCCCTGTCTGGCATTAGCCTTAGTGTTATCCTTATTCATGTATTCTACTACCTGTAAGGCTAATGGCACACAGGGAGAAATGCCTTTCCAGGAGAATCAAATGCGGGTGATGACAACTAGCGTTGGGTGCAATCTGCTGGCCCCTCTGCCAGGGACCAACATATAACTCCAAGAAACAGACACTGCAGCACTCCGAATCCTGTGAAAGTAGTTTATTGTGCCAACAAACTAGGCAACGTTTCGTGGCCAATGCCCAGTTTGTTTGCACAATAAACTACTTTCACAGGATTTGGAGTGCTGCAGCATGTGTTTCTTGCCTTTCCAGAAGAAATCTTTCCCTCAGGACGATTTGTTGCCCACGGTAGTGATGGTTTGTGATGAGTGAATTCAGCAAAAAGTTCACAAAACTTTTAAAAATTTGCAAAACGCATTGAAGTCAATGGGTGACAAACATTTTTTACACCAAACAATTTTTTACGCTCCAATGTGACAACTTATTTTGTCTCTGTGACTTTTTTGTCCAAATGCATTAAAGTCAATGGGCATTTTTTCTTATGGGGACTTTTTTTTGTTTCTGCAACATTTTTGTCTTGGCGTCTTTTTTTTGCTGCAGAGAATTTTTGCCAAAGCTCTGTGAAAAAATATGCAGATGGTGAAATGTGGAATTTTGCAGTGAAACCATGGCTGGTGAAAAAAAGTCACTCATCACTAGTGGTGATTTAAACGTGGGCCACAAATCTCCCTATGTGCCATTAGGCTTAGGGAAATCAAGCAGAAAGCTGTTAAACTTCCAGGTCAGAGAGTTGCTGAAGAATAAATATAAATAAATATTTTTAAAAAACCTCATATCAATTTCAAATTGCCTCAGAATGGCATTCACTACATCACACTATGGGGCAGATTCCAAATGTGAGTTTAGAACCCACATTCTATTCATTCCTATGGGATTTTTAGAATTGCATTTATCAATGGTTGAAAGTTAGTACTCATCATTTGACAAATCTGGTTCTAAAAATTCCACAGGAATGAACAGAACTTGGGTGAATTTTTATTTATTAAGCTCACATTTTGATAAATCTGCCCCTAAAATTTAAGGGAAGCTAAATATGAAAACATTTATTGTCATAGTCAATATTGATATAGAAAGGATCCCTTCGACTTATCTAAAAAGTAAAGATTAAATTGATACTGTCTTGGGAAAACGTGCTTTTTTTTCAAAACCCATCAGATAATAGTGCTGCTCCAGCAGACTTCTGCACTGAAATCCATTTTTTCAAAAGAGCAAATAGATTTTCTTATATTTAATTTTGAAATTAGACATCGGGCTAGACATATTGTCAGTTTCCCAGGTGCCACAAGTCATGTGACTCTGATAAACTTCAGTCACTCTTTACCGCTGCACTGCAAGTTGGAGTGGTATCACCCCCCCCCCAGCAGCTGATCAACAGAATAGCAAGGTAACCAGATTACAGCTCCCTGGTAGATATAAAAAAAGCACTCCGTAGTAAAACTCCATGTCCCACTGCGACTCCTTCAGTTACACTGAATAGAAGAAACAATAGCCACTCAGAGTGCAGCACTAGTTCTTTCTGAAAGCATATGACCAGACAAAATGACCTGAGATGGCTGTCTACACACCAATATTATAACTAAAAAAATATGCTTGTTGGTTCAGGAATTAAATTTTACATGGAAGAATTAAAAAATATAAAATTACACCATAAAAATCATGAAAGAATCCCTTTAAAAAAACTTACTTTGGTTGAATCAAAGATGCACTATAAATGAAACAAGCATGGAAACATAAAATGTTCACATTCACACAAACAAGATTTAAGTGCAATAGCAATCTTTTCTGCTGGATCTGAAAGGCCTGGAGTTTCAAGCAGATGTTGAAGATTTGCAGCATGGGTCAAAGCATGCTTGCAAGGAATGTGGAACTCGTGTAAGCAATATACCTTGGATTTTCCAGTCCTGCTGTGAGCATATCCTTTTATCAAACTTTATATGAATGGAAGAAATTCCTAAAACCATCTTCCATTGTCAGAGGCACTTGGTGTCATTTATACAGCTGATGCTGTATATATTGGAAAAATTTGTTCACATCCTTGGGACTGCTGCTTGCAACATAGCTATATAAAAACACTGAACTGAAACATCTTTGAAGTTGCATATGAAAAGAGACCTATACATTTTTTTTTTTTTTTGCACAGTTAAATTTTTTTTTATTTAAGCACTGAATATTGACACCAGCTGCCTTTTGCAGTGACCATTCATTTGAATCTAAAACATTTGCCATACAGGTGCTGTCCAGCCTGAACATTTTTCCCTAAAGTGAATAAATGAGCTACAGGAAGCAGTTTGGTACCGCCAGCATTCCATGTAGCAGTGTAAAACAAGTTAATGAACCTCCAGTGTCATAGAACATGGGGCACTTGATCGCCTTCAGGAGACTGTGCTCCCCAGTTCCCAACAGAAAGGAATTTTCAGGCAATTTTGTTACCCATGGGAGAGACAGTTTCCCTGACACAGGACAAATAGCCATGTGTTTCATCACCCTTAAAGGAACAGTAACACCAAAAAAGAAAAATGTTTTGAAGTCATAAATATATAATGTAATGAAAATATAATGTAATATTGCACTTGTACAACTGGTGTGTTTGCTTCAGAAACACAACTATAGTTTATATAAACAAGCTGTTATGTAGCCATTTAAAGCTAAAAAAGGAAAAAAGGCACAGGATACACAGCAGATAGATAAGGTATGTAGTATTAAATAGGATTTTTCAGTACTGTGTCTCCTGTACTTGGGTGGCTGCCCCCTGGGCCACACAGCAGTTTGTTTATGTACACTATAGTTGTGTTTTTAAAGCAAACACACCAGTTTTACCAGTGCAGGATAACAGTACATTATGTTGTCATTCCTTTACAATTTTTTGATGTTAATGTTCCTTTTAGATAAATGGTAATTACACCTGCTTTGTCTTTGTGTTTTTTCTATATCACCTACCATAAAGCAAGATGTGGCTTCTGTTTTCAGAAAGGAAACCGAAAAAAGACAAGTACAGGCAATTTTTCATTTTAGCCAGCGCAAGAGTGAGGGATGGCGTTCGGGAGATTGGTCACCACAAAGAGGAGGCGATTAGTTGCCAGGTGACTAAATCTCCTCGAATCGCCCAGTGTGAATTTACCCTAAGAAATACATATTGTTTATAGTAGATAAAGAAACTGAGCTGTCTACCATAAAGATGTTGGGTGAGAGGGTGGTTGAATCAGGTCTGCTGTCTCAGACAATAGCAGACCCAGAAGTTCCCCTGCTTGGCTGAAAAACTGTTCTGACTAAATACAGTTACACACTACCATACAAAACATATCACCTGACTTTTGAAAAAGTACACATCACTGCTAATATTCATTTTAGTGTGTTCAAAAATGAAGGGTTAATTGCTAAAGAGTAATGCCAATCTGTTCTCTCATTATCATTGGGAATGTTGAGCCACAATACTTAATTAGACTGCAAACATTAAGCTACTGTACATAAAGCCATTTCTGAATTAAATAGTAACAAGTGGGTTTTAATGTTCAAAGTAACTGCATGAATTCGGACAGGATTGCTTTGCCAAAGGGCAGTATTTTATGGCAATGATTTTTATACTCTTTGCTAGTAATTTGGGCCTCATTAGCTGATACAGAGTAGTAGATTCTTGTGCCTGCATATTGCTTGGTTCTAAACCTACGAACGTCAGTAAGGGTACTATGGACAGTACAGAGACATACACTGTAAAAAGTTTGCAGTTTTTCAACAGACATAGTTACATAGTTAAATTGGGTTGAAAAAAAGACAAAGTCCGTCAAGTTCAACCCCTCCAAATGAAAACCCAGCATCCATACAAACACCCCTCCCTACTTTCACATAACTTATATATACCAATACCTATACTAACTATAAAACTTAGTATCACAATAGCCTTTGGTATTATGTCTGTCCAAAAAATCATCCAAGCCATTCTTAAAGGCATTAAATGAATCAGCCATCACAACATCACCCAGCAGTGCATTCCACAACATCACTGTCCTGACTTTGAAGAACCCCCTACGTTGCTTCAAATGAAAGTTCTTTTCTTCTAGTCTAAAGCGATAGCCTCTAGTACGGTGATCCAATTTATGGGTAAAAAGGTCCCCTGCTATTTGTCTATAATGTCCTCTAATGTACTTGTAAAGTGTAATCATGTCCCCTCACAAGCGACCTTTTTTCCAACAACACCAACCTTGACAGTCTACCCTCATAATTTAAGTCTTCCACTCTCTCTCTCTCTCTCTGCACTCTCTCCAGCTCATTTATATCCCTCTTAAGGACTGGAGTCCAAAACTGCACTGCATACTCCAGATGAGGCCTTACCAGGGACCTATAAAGAGTCATAATTATTTTTGCATCCCTTGAGTTAATGCCCTTTTTTATGCGACAGAACTTTACTTGCTTTAGTAGCCACAGAATAACACTGTCCAGAATTAGACAACTTGTTATCTACAAAAAAACCCTAGATCCTTCTCATTTAGGGAAACTCCCAACACACTGCCATTTAGTATATAACTTGCATTTATATTATTTTTGCCATCCTTGCATTTTTCAACATTGAACCTCATTTTCCAGTTTGCTGCCCAGTTTTCCAACAAAGATAAACCACTCTGCAAAGTGACAGCGTCCAGCATGGAACCTATAGTTCTGCACAATTTAGTATCATCTGCAAAAATAGAAACAGTACTTTCAATGCCCACCTCCAGGTAATTAATAAACAAGTTGAAAAGCAAGGGACCTAGTACAGAACCCTGCAGTACTCAACTAACAACACTGGTCCAATTAGAAAATGTTCCATTTACCACCACTCTTTGTAGTCTATCTTTTAGCCAGTTCTCTATCCAGGTACAAATACTATGTTCCAGGCCAACATTCCTTAATTTAACCAGTAACCTTTTGTGTGGCACTGTATCAAATGCTTTAGCAAAATCTAGGTAAATCACATCCACTGCCATCCCAGAATCAAGGTCTCTACTTACCTTCTCATAAAAAATAAATGAAGTTAGTCTGGCAAGATCTATTACGCATAAAACCATGCTGTTACAAACTCATAGTATTATGATTTGCTATGAAGTCCAGTATCTTATCCTTTATTAACCCTTCGAATAGCTTTCCTACCACTGAATAACTGGCCTATAGTTTTGAGGCTGAAAACTGGATCCTTTTTTGAATAGAGGCACCACATTAGCAATTCGCCAGATCAATGAATCCTGAAAAATTAAGTAAAGAGGTTTGGCAATCACAGAGCTTAGCTCTCTAAGTACCCTGGGATGAATACCATCTGGCCCCAGACCTTTGTTAATCTTAACATGTTCTAGTCTCTTTTGAATTTCCTCATGTGTGAACCATGCATCATTAGTTGTATTACTAGAATTGGGACTATTAAGAAGGAAACCTTCACTTACTGGTTCCTCATTTGTGTAGACAGATGAAAAATATGAGTTCACAATCTGCGCTTTCTAACCCCCCTCTGATAGTAAGGGGTCCCACCCCTTCCTGTTTCATTTTTTTACTATTAACATATTTTAAAATAATTTTGAATTTTTTTTTACTGCTTGCTGCAATATAATTTTCTATATCAATTTTAGCTTGCCTTATAGCTTCTTTGCATGATTTATTGGCCTCCTTGTACTTTATAAATGATTAGGCTTTCCCAGCTAACTTGAAAGCCTTAAAAGCATGTCTTTTCTTACCCACTCAACACCAACGCTTCTATTGAACCAAAACGATTTTGCTCTGCAACTACGTTCCTTGCTTTCAAGTGAAATAAACTGACAAGTATATTTATTAAGCAGCATTTTAAAGACTTTGTCTATAAACATCTATAAACATCATAATATGAGAGACCTGCAGGAGACACACTTAAATAAAAACTTGTGTTCGCCTTTAAATTAATTCTTAGTATAATATAGAGAAATTCTGAGTCAATTTGCAATTGCTTTTCATTCTTTTTTAGTTACTTAGCTTTTAATTCAGCAGCTCTCCAGTTTGCAATTTCAGAAATCTGGATGCTAGGGTCCAAATTACCTTAGTAACCATTCACTGATTTGAATAGGAGACTGGAATATGAATAGGAGAGGCCCTTACTAGAAAGATAAGAAAGAAAAAGTAGCAATAACAATACATTTGTAGCCTTTCAGAGCATTCTCTTTAGATGGGGTCAATGACCCCCATTTGAATGCTGGAAAAAATCAGAAGAAGGCAAATAATTAAAAAAAACTATAAATAAATAATGAGGACCAATTGAAAAATTGCTTAGAAGCAGTGTTGGACTGGCCCACTAACTAAAATACTTTAATACTTTATTTTACCTAAAAAATATCCATCAGATACTGACCACACAACTCATTGTGTATACATTATTGTTGAAATTAAAGAGACTATTTAGAGTACTTCCCTCTAAAGGGGTTGTTAATCTTACAAACTCTTTAGTTCAGTTTTCAGATCATACACCAAAAATAGACTTTTTTTTACTCTGTAAGGGCAATGGCACATGGCACGTTTGTTGCGATAGAGTTTGAGTCACACGGCTGATCAAAAACTGAGGAAAGCAGATCCACTGCAACCCCTATGAGTCCTATGAAATCATGGATGTGACACTCCAGGCCTATTTATAAAAGCCGTGCCAAACAGTTTCTCCTGCATTTGTTTTCAAATGGAGTAATTTCACAGATGCATTATTGTCTAACTGACTTTATATAAGTAAGGTATGGCTATTAAAGCAAGCCACTATGGGTACCACTATGTCCAGTCTGATGATAATTCCATCAAAGCAATCTGAAGGGACACAGCGACACTTGCTGCAAGTTTCAAAAGAGCATGTATAGTGGAACGTACCTTTCTGAATAGGATCCAATGTGCGCTAAATTTGAGTCCATTTTAACACTTTGAACTTGTGCTTATAAATGAGCATTCCTATGTGGATTTAATCACTCTTACTCTATGTCATTAGCAATCAGAGGCGGAGAGTGATTTTTTTGTTTGGGATGGCTACCAAGAGTGCTTAGAAAGTAAAAACTAAAATGTAAACTAAAAATTATATAAATATATATATTAGTTGATCTCATATAGAGATGGCTAGCTCCTTATTCCACCTCCTATGCCAACAATGTTGTACTTTTCATGTTTTTGAAGTGACATTTGCCAGAATATGCGCAACGTAATATTCGCCAACAACTAATTTTATTGTAAGCAGTGCTAAACATTAACAAAAATGCTATTTTAAATAACTCTTGCGACTTTTCATTACATCCCCTCTTAAATGTGTTTTGTTTGGGTGTTATGCTGCACAATGAGGGACCTATTTATCATGCTGTGTAAAACTGGTGAAAAACATCCCCCGAAATGCTGAATGGTTGCTATGGGCAACTATATCGGTAATTTTTTTTCCCAATCTTTTACACAGAATGGTAAATAGGCCCCTGAGTGTAGCAATTTATTATTGCACTCCTGACTTCCTAATCAAGCTGCAAAGATACCACAGGGAGCAATGAGATGAATATCTACTGTTTTGTTTATGTAGCACCTACAGATGAAGCCTCTTTGGTTTGACACAGAATAACTAAACCCAGATATCCAATTTATCTAATTTAACACAGAAAACTGCGTCACAGTATCCCATCTAATTAAATAGTTCACCATTGTGAACAATGGTGCTTTGGTATGCTAATGAAAAGGTTAAATGCATTAAATGAGTTAAGATGACTTTAGATAACACAGTTTCTTCAATTAACCCTGAGTCATGACACATTTAACGCACAAATCCAAGTGGCTTCATCTATATAGTTTTTCACAAGAACAATACAGATAACACACACACACAAACTGTTGACTGCTGTGTAATATAATACATACAGGTATATATTTTTACACAAATTTTGTATTTGAAAGATATTACTGAAAGTAAAGAAATTGCTGATCACTTTAATAACGATATTTACAGTTCAATACTTTTTCTATATTTGGGTAGAACACCAGGAGACAAGAATGCAAATAATGTGGCATAGACAAGTACAATATGCATTGTCATGCATTATGTAACAGGCCGCTTCTTTATTGGCAGGATCAAATTAGGTTTTTGTCTCCAGTTACCTACATTGGGAGTTCCAGAGACTGCAGTTCCCATGGCCTGTTCATCATTCTGACAGTTCTCCTGACCCGTTACCTATTTATTTGTATATACACTGTGCCATAAGGACTACAAACAGCACCTGCTCACACAGAGCTTCTCAGGAGTAGTTTATTGTAGTACAAATTTCTTACACAAAGATATATTCAGATATTAATGCCTTTCTGCATAACGCACAAAATTCTGCTACCTTAAAAGGAAAAAACAAAGACAAAAAACATATATATATATATATATATATATATATATATATATATATATATATATATATATATATATACACATACATACATATATATATATATATACACATACATACATACATATATATATATATATATATATATATATATATATATATATATATATATATATATATATATATAGATAGAAATCCGGTTGTAGTTAACAGCGCACACTGGAAATTTTTTAAAACGAGTTAATTTATTTATCAAATGTTAAAATTCACATGTATCGACGTTTCGGTCCGGGTCTTGGACCGTTTTCAAGATGCAACATGTGATCACAAACAGCATTTTTTATACCCACACCTATTGAAAGACAGGAAATGAGATCACCGACATATATCACACATGGAAAACAATTAAGGCTGTCTCAATGCTAAATGTTATTAATTCATAATTAACATCCCACAAAGATGTATCCATGTATCCACCCAACTGATGGTGTTAATACGTGGTTGCACAATAATATTCAATTATACCTTAGTTCAACAATCATTATTACATAGTTTGACAGTCTTAATGTCCTTTAAAACCAAAAACAAAAATGCAGAAAAAAAGCATGTAAACCTCATCTTTCACTGAGGAAACATGAAAGGGACAACTGTTCATTGAGACCATTAGGCATCATTGTATTAAGTTTTTTTATCCAAAAACATTCTCTCTGGAGAAGCATTTTTGACCTGTCACCGCCTCTCCGGGGTGGTGGTATATGGTCTATGCCAATATATTTGAAAGTGGGTAAACGATGCCCCTTCTCCAAAAAATGTTTCGCCACTGGTTTCGTTGTGCAGTTGTCCCTAAAGGCAGTGCTGATAGCTGTATATATATACACACACACACACACATATATATTGGCTACTATTGTATATAGTGTTAATATAAAGCTACACCCATAAAGAACCAAGCACCAATCATTGGAAATTTTTCAGCACAAATGTGTTGCTTGTTCCAGTACAAGTGCAATCGCACTTAATTTGATGAATTTGACGTAATGAATGATGATGAATTGCATCAGATACAACTACCGTTCACAGCAGCAATTATGCTGTAATTAAGTGCTGTTTTTGGTTACAAGGTAATGTTTTAGCAATACAGAAAAAAAGGAAATAATTAAAAAAAAAATGTGATTATTTGGATAAAATGGATTCTATTGGAAAAGGCCTTTCTGTAATTTCGAGCTTTTTGGATAACGTTTCCTGATAACGGATCCCATACCTGTATAGTGTCAAAATACATTTCAATGCATCTTTAAATCTTATTATTAAAGATTTAAGTGCTTTCGCAATACAACAGCATCCCCAAATCAAATTTGGTTTTCTGTAAAAATACACAAACAAAATCTAGTCTTGTATAATTAAAGGGGAACTATAGCGAAAATGAAAATTTAGTATAAGCTTCCTCATGCTGAAGTAAGAAGCTTTCTAAATACAATCAATTAAAAATTCTGCATTGTTTCTTAAGTAATAAAGTTTATGTTCACCATCCCTCTCTCAGCATCAGTTTCTCTTCATTCTCTCTTCATTCAGCAGTTGGGTGTCAGATAGTCATTGACAGTTAGATTCACTATATCTTATAGGGGGGCTTTCTTTCCTAGCAGATGTATTTGAGCACACTCAAATAACTGATTCCAGTACTAACAAAATCTAACAAAATAAAATTCTGCATGTAGAGAGACAGGATTTCTGGTGATTTTAATAGTGAGCTCTAAAACATCTTTTAGGCAAAAGGAGCCCCATAAAGATATATTGGATCATTCATCTGAGGAGAAACAGATGATGAGAGAGGGATAGTGAAGATAAACTTGATTATTTCAGAAACTGTAATATTATCTGAAGCTAATCTTAATTTTTCATTATCGCGGAGGAATAAATCAGGCCCATGGTCGAGCTGTATGTTGAAGATATGGTACTGCATGCCATTACAGTCTATGGGTTTTCTGTATAATACAGTTTTGTATTTTCTTTCTATAACTAGAGTTAAGTCTATTTGGTTGATCTATGTGAAGCATGCATCTGCATATTTTTTGCAGTCTTTTTAATCTGTAAACATTGCAGAAATATCTACTCTGCTCTACGCAAGAGCCAGTGGCTGAATCTACAAAAAAAATATAAAAGCTCCACATGTTTTGGTTTATACAGATACTACTTTTCATACGATATTCGGTGCGTGAATGGTGGGAAAAGAGCCGACCGATATCGGCAGAAGACTTGAATATCGGTCAGCTCGTCGATCGGGCTGAATGGAAAATTTTGATCGGCGCCTTTGAAGCCACCCAAACATGGGCCATTGTTAGTGCTGAATTGTCAGATACAGGTAGAATTCTATTGTTTCTACCTGTACATCTACCTGTATATCTGACAATTCAGCTCTACAAGTGTGTATTGAAACGAACGATCTTTCTTGGAAAGATCTTTTCCAAAAAAGATCGTAATTGTTACGTCTATGGCCACCTTAAGTGATAAGTAATAAGCTATGTAGCTATTGATTAGACACATGGCATAAGAGAAGATAGTAGAGTACACAAAGAGATGTACAACAAGACAAACGAATTGCATCTCCATAAAATTATATGACATGATTCTACATCCCAATTTTTTGACCACGCCCATTTTGTGGACACTCTCCCTAAATAACATGTCCATTTTACAAAATTTGGCAGGTTATGTAAAGTTTGAACACATTTCTGTGGGTTTTAGGTACATATTTTATGTGTTTTGCTAATGAAGGTGAAATTGCCCTTTAAGCTTTAAGTCACAGTTTCCCAAGAACTTATCTTAAACAGTTACAGTTGTATTTTTGCTTATCTTTAATCGTTACAAATGTATATAAGTGCAGGTGCTGAGTATTATGGGCTCTTTGTCAAAAGCTTTTTACTAAAATAGAAACATTGTATACTTTTCTTGCATCGGTGCCGGAGATCCTTAAAAGTCATTTACAGTAAGACACTGGGACTTTGGGCTGAGCTGCCAAAATCTGGACTGTCCGCGAATCCTCTTCTCTGTTCGCATCCGAAAGCTTTGTGTCGGCTCTGGAGCGAACACCCTCGGTGGATTTCAGCAAAGAAAAGCAAGACTTTACATGTGGGGCTTTTTTGTCTTACCAGTTACTACATTTGTCAGGTTTAAAGGGACCTGCATCCATAAACAGTTTTTTCATAATGGAAGCAAATGTAATTGTAAGCAACTTTCCAAAATACATTAATGCTATTTGTAAACATAACTACAATTTAAACCATTGGTGTATAGGAACACTAAGTAGATCATCCACCGGCGGAGGAAAGTGGATCCTGTCATCCTCTCTTCTAAGTAGCTCCTTGACAGGCACAACCCTGGCCTGTGTCTAGCTACACTGGGTGGATTTTGGCACATTGACCTGTGTAGAGCTTCACAAAAATGCTAACTTTTATGTTTCTGTGCAGATATCTGCTCAGTGTAGCTCCACACAGGCAAATGCAGTGCCTCTCAATAGGGCAACAAGAAGTGCTAGTGTGCCCCTATCCTTACAAACAACTTTATAACTACTAGTGATAAGGGGTTCTAATGGGCAAATGTTCAGTGCTGTGAAAAATATGTTTATTGCTTCAAACTCCAACAAAGAACATGAAGCCAGATTTACAGAGATCATATGGGATTCTTATGTTAGGATTACTTTGTATATTAATGTAGTCGGTGGCTGTGAATAATAAATCTGTAAACATATTTTATTGTGCAATATTGCTTTAAGACTACAACCCTGATGTTATTGGACTACAGTTCCCAGCATTTCATAACCTTGGTAATGTGTTTAATTATTCTGGGATTTGTAGTCAAGCAACAACTGAGCAAAGTGTGGTTGGAGCAGTGCTGTGCAGCAGTGTTTAGATCCACTATAATGTATATTGAATGTTAGTTAGAATTACATTTTCATTATGCAAAAATAGTTTTTGGCATAAGAAAACCTCCTTTAAATACACTACAGGAATAATACTGCTACCAATTGTTATACCATTAAAATGTGACGGTAGAACAATGCTACAGTATTTCTGTGATCTCAGAATAATGTTGTAATTTACATATGATATGGATGAACTATGCTACAGTATTGCTATGGTATTATAGCGTTGTCAAAACATACAGACATAGTGATTCAAATGTGTCTCACCCTCACAGAGAATATTAGGAGTTCTAGCACAATAATTATTTAGTCATACCTCCCAACATTTTGGAAGTAAAAAGAGGGACAAAATTTTTTTTCCGCACGTAGCGCAGCAAATTTTTGACCACACCCCTTTCTGTGGCCACACCCCCTAATTACCATGTTTGTTTTACAAAATTTGGCAGGTTATGAAAGTTTGAAAATATTTCTCCTTATCTAAACTGTGTTTTTGTGTCTCAAAATTGTTACAAAGTATCTTATTTGCACCTGTTAGCTGTTCTGGGCTCTCTGCTAAAAGCCAATTAAGTGAGAAACTTTGTTTCTTTTTCTGGCTGTTCAGTGCAGAGAAAAGAGGGACTTTCCAGTACAAATGAGGGACTGCGGGTTGAGCTGTCAAAAGAGGGACTGTCCCTCCGAAAAAGGGACAGTTGGGAGGTATGATTTAGTAGCAGCAAACTAACTACTCTAGTTCATATAATACATCACAAAACATCATAATGCCAAATCTGCCACTCTCTTTCATTTGCTTAACCACAGGATGGTGAGTTTTTAGTTTAACATTGGCTAAATGTTGCAGTTAGTTACACATCCCATATTTAGTTCAGTACTTTTGTTGATAGTAGTTCGCAATCCATACTCAAAAATAAACATTGAGCTGCAATGTCTGGGGTCAGAATTCCATCCAACCTATTAACTCCCTTTTCATGTCACTACATTTATAAAAATAAAAAAGAGTACATCAGTTTCAAATGAATGTATAAAGAAAGTCTTTCAGTTTGGGACTACAGGTGAAACCAAGAGTGTGTGTTATCTCTTAGGAGGGCCATGAATCACAGTACAAAGATAGCTGCCTTTGAACACAATGTGCTATGTGGGAAAGGTGTACAAGGTATTACAGTGTGTAATAAAGGGCAGAGTAGCTAAGCCCAGTGAATTTCTCTACCTTTGCCCTTTCAGTAGCAATGATTTTCCTGTTGCACCTTTTTACATAAATGAATTGCCTTACTACTAGGGACCAGCAAGCAAGGTGCTGAACAACTAGTATAGTGCAAAATTGGAAACTATAACAATGTTTATGTTAAAATCAAGATCAACTAAATTAAAGTTCCTAATCAGAATTATTTTTAAACACAAACATAAATCTGCAATCAATATGATTTAACACAGAAAATATGACATGTCCCAAAGAGCTTACAATCAAACACTTCATCTCTAAAACAGAAGCAGAGAAAGTGACTTACCCAAGGTCACACACAGCAGTTGCTGCACTCCCAAGCCTCCTGCATTAGTGACAAGGGAAGCAAGCACACGGTTTGTTTTCCTTTCCCCACTAATCAGAAGCATAGAGATAAAAAAAGGTTTCCAAACAAACGAGGCAGCGGATATCCCCTCCTTTCATCTTGTCTCTCCCTCTGCCTATCCCCAAAGCCACCCTCGCAAAACAGTGAATCAGTACTACCTGCATTATTCTGAGCAGCAACCTTGTGTCTCCAGCCATTCAAAAAATGCAACCGACTAGAAATTCCTGTTATTCTCTCCCATGCGACAATAAAAAAAAATCCAAACAGCAGCCGTGACTTCCATCAATCACAAGTCACTCCTTGATACAGGGTGCAGGAGGAGACCTACTGATGTCAGCTAGAGTCACTAGAGAAAATACCCACTGATGACGCATATCCAGGCTTAAAAATAGCTACAGGGCCCCCAAAGGGATTCTTCAACAGACACATTTAGATCTCCTTACTATAGCACAGGAGCTGTGTTGGCAATTGCACACACAGTATATTGCTGTTTAGCGCCTACTTTTACACTGATATTATCTACACAAATATTAAGAAATAAGCACAATATCTACAAACCATCTAGCAATATTATAGATTGCCATAAATTATTTTTTATGAATAGCTTTCATGTTTTTTCTGTAGGGTGATTCTAACATTATTATTTATTTAGGGAATTTATTTTACAAACACAAACTATATATCGGCATCTGATTCAGCAGTAGCCCATCACCAAATCTTGAAAAAAAATAAGGTTGCCCAGAAAAAGTAGAAACTACAGTATTACAGAACATAGAAAGTGAAAAGTTACTCATAAATTCAGTTGTTTGCTTAGGTTGTTTGCTTAAATAATTCCTTTCAGACTTCAAGGTTCTTTTCTAGCTGGTGCATGTATAGGTTTAACTGTATATGAGTTTAACAATTGACAGTTTTAAGCTTTATAAACCTTGATTTTACAACATGTTTAAACTGCTCTGTTTCCAAAAGAACCCAAAATTGAATGAAATGAAATTGTGATTTTTTTTTTGATGTTGTAGTAAAATGAAATAAAAATCAAATTAATCTTAACAATTGTATATATGAATGTTTCTACTAATATAAGTAACATAGTAACATAGTAAGTTAGGTTGAAAAAAGACACACATCCATCAAGTTCAACCTTTTAACCTGCCTAACTGCTAGTTTATCCAGAGGAAGGCAAAAAAAAAAAACATTAGCATTAGCCAGGTGGTTACAGGTGTCATAAGCTGTTTATATGACATTTAATAATACAAGTATGGGACCTGTTATCCAGAATGCTTAGGACCTGGGGATTTTTCCTCAATTTAGATCTCCATACCTTAAAGCTGGCCATAGATGCAAAGAGCTGATCGTACGAAACGAGGATTCGTGCAATTTTCAGACCGTGTCAGGAGAGTCCTGACATTTTTTGTCCGGCGCAGATCAGTCATTTGGCTGATCGGACAGGTTAAAAGATTTCTGTCGTCTGCCGATAATATCTCTGCATGTATTGCCGATCATACGATTTTTAGAGGGAGACTGTCACTAGCTTTTGACGGACATAACATTCGTACGATTGCTGTCAGGGGCAGAACATCGGCTGATCTGTCCTTTTCTACTTTATTTGATCAGGATGGTTAGAGGTCGGGTTAGTTGTCGGGAGATGGGGAAGTCCGATCGATCGATGATTCATACAATCGGATCTTTGCGTCTATGGCCAGCTTAATAAGTCTACTAGAAAATCATTTATACATTAAATATTGCTTCCAATTAGCAACGTTTGGCTCAAGTACTCCATTTTATCCAAATGTTTTATTATTACAGAGAAAAAGGAAATAATTCTTAAAAATTCGGATTATTTGGATAAAATGGAGTCTATGGAAGACGGCCTTTCCATAATTAAGAGCTTTCTGGATAACTGGTTTCCGCATTATGGACCCCATACCTGTACAGCCTACAATAGGTGTCATTGGGAAAAGACATTGAAAAATAGTCCATTTACATACAAGATCTTTTTTTTTTTTTATTTAAACGGCTTGCTACATATACAAATGTTAAGGAGCTAACATGCTAAGGAGCTCAAAACTGCACATCTTAAAGGGCAAACAAAGATCACTTGGCAGTGAAAGGCTACACTTATAAATTTGGCTGAAGATGCCTAGCACACTTACATGAGAACGGAAGCCCTAGTCTTAATGCATGCCAGCGGCTCCAAAGTGCCTTGCTCCCACAGTTTTCTGCAGCTTGTGCTTTTTGCACCCCAACTTGTGCTTTTTGAATCATGCAGATGGTAGGATCATTTCACCCCTTCTGAATGGGTGTATTTTCCATTTTAGGAGTGCAAAGAGCTGCATCTTAGGGCCCAACAGTATCCACAAAGACACAAAGTGCACAAAAAAAGGTTATGACTTCAGCAGGAGGAAGACTTGAATTGTAAATGTCAGTTATTTTACGTTTTTGTTTTACATTGATAAATACTGATGGAAAGGATTCCCTAACAAATTTTCTTAGATACAGTAAAGCTACCATATTGCAAAGCATATTATAGTCTAATCAACATGATTAGGAATCTTATACAGCACTCTGTCACAGAGGAGTTTACTTGTCCCTGAGGCAAAGTAGAATCTAGTTTATGCTTCTGCGATTTAGACATATACCAACAGTATGTAAAGTGCAAAAGAATAACAGACATTACATATAGCAAATTAATGACAGTAAAAAGATAAATAATATGCAGAAAAAACATTAACTACCTGGGTGCTATATCAGTCTACAATCATCCCATTATTTTTATGATCATATTTAGCTCTGTTATGCAGCTGCCAGACAAAACGATTTTATTTATATCATGTTCTCTGCTTCTGTAGATTGAATAGCTCTTCTATATCTCCTCATCCTATTCAGACTATAATAAAAGTCCTCTGTTTCTGTCAATTGTGTCATCATTGGTGCTGTCCTAGTTCTGTTTGTTCTGTATATATTTTACCTTCTTATGAGTCATATAAGAAAAGGACTGAAATAACTTCATACCCTTAAGCTGTTAAGAGGTCAGGCATTAGATTTACGCTAAATTAAAGGCAAATATGCCACGATATTTCATTGCAGCCCACTGAGAAATATCAAAAGCCCAGATTGGAATTTTTCAGAATTTTAGAACAGTAGGAAGTAAGTGAAGGGCTACTTTGTAACGGGCAGGTGCTGGGACATCCTAATTTGCATGTCATTGCCTAAACCTGGCCAGTATTTCACAAGCCTGGCTGGTGAAAATAATGGTTGATGCTAATGTTATTAATTAATGTTATCAAGGAAATTAGCATAAAAATATAGGAAGGATGGTATTTTTTTCCCAGAAAAGGTAGCAACCGTATCGCTAAAATGCACCACTTTTTTGTGCACTCTGCCCAGTGAGAGATGAATGAGGCTGTTAAATTATGTGTGCTTCAGAATTGCCACACCCTGTGTACAGAAAATCAGAAATTATGGTTAGACTCCAACAGCTTGGAGTATTTATTAAAGTTATGCTATCCTGAAAAACAAAAATCCTGTTCTTCCCAAACACATATAAACAAAAGGCTGTGTTCCTGTTGCTTGCTCTGTCCTTTTCCTTCTGAATTCTTTATTATTGCCTCAGCTTTGGGGGGTTTATTTTGAAAACCTGTATAATCTCTTACAGATGTCCAAAAAATACCAGAATACCAGTGACATCCCTGCAGAGTGTCCTAGTAGTACAGCACCTAATACACCCTGCCTACTGATTGTGATTTATTTGTGAAATAACAACTGAACAAGATCTGAGGAAAAAACAAATATATATATGTATGTATATATAGCTTCTTGTAATGAGGGCAGGGTAAAGCCTGTGTCTATGAAGCTACAGACAAATGCTCTTTCTGCCTTTCTTGTCAAGCTAAAAATAAAAGCAATGTTTTTTTTAGCCCAGCAACTATGAAATGCATTCCTATTCTGTGTTCTGCACATGCTCTGTCAGTCTGCAGTAGCGCTTATCAAACCTGTCCTCAGACACCCCTACTGCAACAAAGTGGCAAGGAGACTGCAGACACTTCAGGGGTTGTCTGCTAAAGACATATTAATGTTAGAAATAGAGGGACAGAATACAATTTCTTAAATGTACATACAAATATTGTTGCCTGTCAGCCTGTTTCAAAGCAATATTTTGAAGAGGGACAGTTTTATTTACACAAGGAGATATGTTGCCAACACAGAGGTGGCTCTTCCTTCTGCAACAAGAAATGCTGATACCAAACCCAGCAGGATTCTAATGATAAAAAAGAATGACTGAGACCGAACAAAAGCTTTTATTTAAGATACCCTTTTATGTTTGGAAGCATTCTGGTCACACTCTGGGTCAGACAGAAAACCTAAAACCAATTTAAATATTGATGGTCAATATAATTTATTGCATACATTTATTTCACTATAATTCTCTGCCAGTCCATTCAAACCTCCTAATCAGCAATAATTGCATACAGTGTTTGCTCAGTCATTAACATTACAGTGCAATGGCACAGGTCTGTGGCCAACTGCAGTCACAAAGCTACCTGCACAAAATAAAATTTGAGTATTGTTTCTTTAAATAAAATGTGCTCTCTCACCAACATGAAATCATATGACTAGTTTGAGTTCTCAAGGGCCCTTGTAATGTTTAGTGTCATCACTGTCTTAATTGATTGGAAGGATCCAAACTATTAAAGGGGTTAACGTTTAGAATGTTATAGAATGGCTAATTCTGAGCAACTTTTCAATTGGCCTTCATTTTTTCTTTTTTTTAATAATTTGCCTTCTTCTTCTGCCTTCTTATTTGCAGCTTTCAAATGGGGGTCAATGACCCCATCTAAAAAAACAAATACTCTATAAAACTACAAATGTATTGATATTGCTACTTTTAAATTACTCATCTATCTATTTAGGCCCTCTCTTCTATTGATATTCCTGACTCTTATTTATATCAATGCATGGTTGCTAGGGTAATTTGAACCCTAGCAACCAGATTGCTGAAACTGCAAACTGAAGAGATGCTGAATAAAAAGCTAAATAACTCAAAAAACACAAATACTAAAAAAACAAAAAACAATTGCAAATTGTCTCAGAATAGCACTAAAAGTTAACTCAAAGGTGAAGAACCCCCTTTAAAAGGCCTAAATGTTGTACCAGTCCTATTAACCAATGAAAACCATTTGTTTGGCTGCTATCTGAACTGATACTGATGAACTATTATTTCTGCACATAAGTGACCAGTCGTCACTAGTACTGTCTAAGCAAGGAGACCCCAACCTTTTTTACCCATGAGCCACATTCAAATATAAAAAGAGATGGGGAGCAACACATGCATGAAGCATGTTCCTGGGATGCCAAATAAGGGCTGTTATTTGGTAGTTCAGCCTACAGGAGGCTCTGTTTGGCAGTACACCTGGTTTTTATGCAAGCAAAACGTGCCTCCAAGTCTGAAATTCAAAAATAAGCTCCTATGTTGAGGCCACTGGGAACAACATCCAAGGGGTTGGAGAGCAACATGTTGCTCACGAGCCACTGGTTGGGGATCACTGGTCTAACCTCTATCTGTAGCAGATTTACACTGTACAAAATATATTGTACAAGTACAGAAATATTAGTGGATAAAAATGCTAACAGTTACTATGCCATTCATTATGGAACAATGATAGTATATGGAGAAGGTATACAGTATTCATTTCTTAATGTCTGGGAGAAGAAAAGCAGCATGATTTTTTTTTCAAAGCAAGTGCAGCATAAAAATGTGGAATACCACATAAAGCCCATTGAAGTGCCATATTTTGATTTACACTTTGTCACTGTAAATGTTGTGTACTGTCCTTTCTGGCACACAAAGGGTGAAAATACTGTGTTGTTACTTCCTGATTAGAAATCTAAAGCTTACTGAACTGGTTCTGTAGGATCGGTTAGTGTAAACAGGAAAATCGTACTCAATATCAGCGTCATATTCAAACTGTGCAACAATGTTCACACCTTGTTCTCTTTGGATCCTGCAAGAAAGCTGACACCTTTAGTTACCACTGATAACATTATTAGAGGTACACTGGTTCTCATTTGCATTCCTTTAGGTTTGTGTCATACGGGCAGCCATGATGATCAGTTCACAGCAACACAAACAGTCCTTGTTACTTTAACAAGCAGAAGTTACAATTGTATCCATTAAGGGATGTGTGGGTTTATTTACAATAAAGGCCGAATTGGTCCTTGATAAGAGACATTTTTTTACCCCAGGTGAAAAACAAAGATTTTTTTTTAAATAAAATTTGAGCAGCTGCAACTAAAGCTCCCCACAGACTCGACAATTCTTCTTGCCGAACGACCGATTTTAGGGAAGTCCAACAAATCCTTCGAAATTATCGTGCGGTTAGTGGGATTCAAACGATCGTACATCTTACGATTTTTCGGCCAACATCTGTCAGGAAATTGATCGGCCAGGTCAAAAAATCTTTGTCGTCCCAGTGCAATCAATCCATGTTTGCAAGGCCAAGCAGGCAGCTCCCCTTTGTTTTCCTGGCAAATTGGTCTTTTTAGTTGATGGTCAATTCGTACGATCGTTCCGAGAAAATCGTGGTCTCACAATGAGGATCGGATCTTTTAAAAATCTCAACATCTATGGCCAGCTTAAGCCTGGTATGTCATAGTTCCTTATCTTTACTTGGGCGGCAGGTATGTTGTGATACATTTGTTAAAATGAATTGAAAGGAAAGGACTCTTCAATCACAATAAGTAACAAATTCTCAAAGTCACAATCAGGGGCTGACAACCGTCAGAAAATCTGTGCACAAAAAATAAAGAAATAGAAAGAAACCCCGTCTATGACAATTAATTGGTGTCTGGTGATAGATCCAACCCCTACCAATAAGATAGGTGACTGAATTAAATTAAAGTGCAATGCGTGCCTGTTCATTTAGTTCATCAACAATAATATATGAAAACCAATCACTTCCTGAATCAATTAATTCCAAGCCAATTCATAAATAAATAAATATAAAGTGCAAATTAGTGCATATACCCAATGACTGCTGCCCAATTAATGGTAACAACCAGTTCATGATTGGACTCGAATAAATTAAGTTAAAAAATACCAAAATTCCAGAATGGAAAGAAGATTGCGTAGATAAAATGACGACCGTAGCAACAGTAGATGAACCAGGCCCAATTAAATAACCCAAAGATAAAAAGTTTGTTAAAAGTTTGTTAAAAACCAGAGAAAGGTTTTTAACAAACTTTTAACAAATTTTTTATCTTTGGGTTATTTAATTGGGCCTGGTTCATCTACTGTTGCTACGGTCGTCATTTTATCTACGCAATCTTCTTTCCATTCTAAGGGGCCAGTGATTTGTGGCTTTTAAGGTTTATCTTAGTCTCCAACAAGATCAGGGCAAGCTAATATACAAGGCCACAGTCCTGGTTACCCTGTCCTGCCTCCTCTTTGTGGTGTCCCAGTCTTAGAAATTATTAGGCAGTTAATTTTGGAACAGCTCCACCCTCTATTTTTTCATTATATCCTTCTATCTTTTCTCAAGACCGTAGCTCTCTGATTGACCTTTACCCAATCCTTGGTCATAATTAATTAGATTTAAACTTTCTCATTAACTTATCTTCTAGTCATAGATAATTGTATGCTTGGCACTTTACTTTAAAAAATCAATTTTCTATTAAGCACTTTGTGCACTTCCTAATGAATTTTGGTATTTTTTAACTTAATTTATTCGTGTCCAATCATGAATTATCAATGAACTGGTTGTTACCATTAATTGGGCAGCAGTCATTGGATATATGCACTAATTTGCACTTTATATTTATTTATTTATGAATTGGCTTGGAATAAATTGATTCAGGAAGTGATTGGTTTTCATATATTATCGTTGATGAACTAAAAGAACAGGCACGCATTGCACTTTAATTTAAGTCAATCACCTATCTTATTGGTAGGGGTTGAATCTATCACCAGACACCAATTAATTGTCATAGACGCGGTTTGTTTCTATTTCTTTATTTTTTGTGCACATTTGTTAAAATACTATAAATAACTTATCTTCCCAGCTAAAGAACTTATCTTCTATACAAAGTTTCTAATTTAGGGGCAAATTCATCAAGGGTCGAAAATCGAGGGTTAATTAACCCTCGATATTCGACTGGGGAATGAAAATCCTTCGACTTCGAATATCGAAGTCGAAGGATTTTGCGCAAATACTTTGATCGAACGATCGAAGGAATAATCGTTCGATCGAACGATTAAATCCTTCGAATCAAATGATTCGAAGGATTTTAATCCAACGATCGAAGGATTATCCTTCGACCAAAAAAAGTTAGGCAAGCCTATGGTGACATTGGGTTCGGTAGCTTTTAGGTGGCGAACTAGGGGGTTGACGTTTTTTCTTAAAGAGACAGTACTTCGACTATCGAATGGTCGAACGATTTTTAGTTCAAATCCTTCCATTCGAAGTCGTAGATGAAGGTCGAAGTAGCCCATTCGATGGTTGAAGTAGCCAAAAAAACACTTAGAAACTCGAAGGTTTTTTTCTTCTATTCCTTCACTCGAAGTTAATGAATTGGCGACTTAGTGTAGGGCTAAAATCGATTAAGTATGGGAAATATCTGGATGTCTTATTTTCCAGGGACGATTTATGAATGTTCTTGGAATGTCGCTAACAGACTTTTCATATAGTTACTTAATCTACGTTTTTTTTTTAAATTTATTAAATATAAAAACCATAAAAGCTAAGAATAGAAAAATATGTAAAAGTCAATGCAAATTTTTTCGTCAGCTATTTTTGTACTTTTTGTATTCTGATCTTTTAATAATTTAAAAGCCATTCGTAATTTTAGAAATCAGGCCTCTTAGAGTAATCATGATAATAAGAAGCCACTATGAAATGTTGTCTGCTACATTTATATGCTACAGTTTCAGCTGACTCTGGCTCAGGAGACTTGCCTCACAGACCCAAGCGTTCTTTCATTTGGGTATCCTGGGGGCCTGGGAGATTTATTGCCATGTTAAAGTTGCTTCTTATTTGACAGTAGTATAGAGATATAAAGTACTAACATAAATACAAATTAAGCATGAAGCAAGTTTACAAAAAATACTGTATACATCAGAATAAGCTATTTGCACCTTGTTTATAAAAATAATTATAATCACATCTCCAATCACAAACATGCAAATAAATGCAGGAAGGTGTATAGATCTATTAAACAGTGGAGGTTAAATAAATGTGGGAGATTATGGAAAGCAGGAGACTCGGTTTCACTGTGATTGATTGGGAGAGGGTGGCCAAAGCGAGGTGACACTCTGACAAATTCATGTAATTTGACATGTCTGCAACATAACCAACATATTTTCAAGTGCTTAAAGGAAACTAAACCCTAAAAATTAACATGGTTAAAAATGACATATTATGTAATTAACTTATTGTACCAACCTAAAGTTTAAGGTTATCAATAGCAGCAATGTTCAGAGACTTCAAACTTGTCACAGTGTCACAATCTTGGAAAGTGTCTGCGACACTCACATGCTCAGTGGGCTCTGAGCAGCTGCTGAGAAGCTAAGCTTAGGGGTTGTTGCAATTATCAATCAGAAAATGAGGTTGGCCAGTAATATAAGATGATGCTCCAAGGCTGATTATTACATTTTGATGCTAGTTGAACTGGTTTCTGTGCTGCCATGTAGTTATTATCTGTATTAATTACTAATCATCCTTATAGTGTGACATTTATATTCTATATATACAACATATTAGTTAAGATTTAGTTCTCCTTTAATTCTGCAAAAGGATCAAAACAAGATCAGCATTTAATGTTAAACTGGCCATAGATGTGCAGATTATAGCCTATGTCGGACAAACAATTATCTGTGCCAATCTTCCGGCCTGCAACTAACCATTCAGATTAAAATAAAGTAGTAAAGAGAACAAATCACCCATTCATAGGGCCATTAATTGACAGACAGCAATCTTACAGCTATGTCCGACAAGTAGTAGTGACAATCTCCCATTGATATTGTCAGATAGGCAATACATGCAGAGATCTTATCGTTAAACAGTATATAAATCTTTTTATCTGTCCGATCGACTGAAATATCGATTGCCATGTTACAAAAATCATACGAATCTTCATTTTGTATGATGGCATCTTTGCGTCTATGGCCAACTTAAGCGGGGTCTAGGTATGTTTATTTGGAGTCATGGACATTGCATATGGATATGCGTCTGTTTTCAGCCATGCTCATTCTCATGCCCTGTAGGTATGCTTAGATATGATAGTGCCAGTAAGGCATCAAGACTACATTACAGCTTTAAATCAATGTTGTCCAGCTCATGGCACTTGTTGGTGAAGTTCATCTACCAGGTCCGTTAGACTGTTCTCAATGTGTAGTTCAACTGCTAAAGGTTCTTAGGTCAGAATCTATTTTGCCTCAGGCCCAGACACCACTAAGCTGTTACTGGATTTTCTAACCCTCTAGAAGTAATTAGGTACTAGGCAGAAGCCAAGGGAGCATTCTGCATAATCCAGCTCAGAAAAGGTTGAATCAATAACTTTTTTTTAAAACAAATGTATTTTAACCTATATTTTAACTTTTGCAGACATAGATTTTGATCACCATATATACCAAGGGACATTTGCACCCAGCGAGAGGAGCTTACTGATCCCTTTCTGTGGCCTATGACAAATGGAGGCGCCTAACACCCTAGAGGATCCAGATGGAGCCTGTTTGCAGTGCAGTGCCCGACTATGGATGGGGCCCTTTCACAGAGCTGGCCAGCTCCCATTGGTGGAAGAAATAAAGGGAGATGAGGTGAGCAGTAAATCGGTCCTAGTGACAGCGGCTGCGCCCCCCCACACCCGAACCCATTCCAGCCACCCCGCACAGTGAGGCCAGACTCACAGCTGAGTGTGCCTCCCTCTCTAAAGTTGGTTTGCCCATAGGCCGATGTCCCAGGTACCATGGCTGCAGTCATTGAATTCGTAACATCCAACTGGACGGCAGATGTGGGCGCTACCCATGCTCAGGAACAGCCTGAGAGCTCGGTTGACAATTTGGCGCCTCAGGCACCTAAACACTTAACAGTGGCAGTGCCAGTTGCAAAAGGAGGAGACACGGGCACCCAAAAAGAAATAGTAGCCCCCGCCTGCAGCATCATTTCCCTAATGCGACTATAGAAATCCCTAGAAAGGGTGTGGCACATGTTAGAGGACAAGGCTGACGTGCCCTCCAGGGCTGAAGCTGCGCCTGTATCTTCGTGAAGGAAAACCTGTGGTGCATATATATATACAGTGGTGCATGTATATTTTATGCCATGGAGAGGTCAGTCTAATCAAAGGAGTATAGACTGCATATTCTAGCCCAGATTGCATTTTATTTATATAAGCTATGAAGCTGTGTTTTATGTACCTTGATTACTCCACAATCATCACAACTGAAACAGCTGGAGTAAGAAATTTAATTATTTTGTTTTTGGTGTCAAGAGATCATTCTGTTGTCAATATCAGAAAATTGTTGCATCACCAGGGGTTTTCTATTACTGGTAGCGAGTTCTGGTTTTTGTCAGGTGTCCAAATGACATCGATTAGGAGAGCATTAAACTCCAGAGAACAGTGATTTACTTGTTTTAGGGAACAAACTTTTTCTGTTCACCTGACTTCATAGGAAGTGGATCAGTATTTTTACACAGTGTTATAGCTTTGAAGGCATTATTTAATCTTTAGACCACTAGCATCAAATTAATAATCTGATATTGTAAATTAATAATTTCCAAATGAAAGCAGTATTTTTCAGATAAAATGAACAATTATGGATTTAAAAACAATATCATATTGTGTCAGTTTTATTGGGGGGATGACTTGGGGATGCTTTCTACTAAAGAAATTGCTTTGTATGTCTAAGCAAGCATTTGTCCCATGTTAGTTTACCCACCATGAAATATGTAATTGGGGGCTTTTGATAATATTTCATTGGCTCTTGGCAAAGGAGGCAGTGTGGCAGCTATATCTGTGGCAAGGGGTAAGAAAGCATTCATAAAAATAATTATTTTGTAATGCTATAAAACAGGTAGTTGAGTAAGTTTCTTTAATGTAACACAGGCAATTTCTATTGCAGGAGATCTCTGCTTTTTGTATTCAAGGGGAACATGGAAACTGCCCAAAACAATGTGAAAGGTTCAGACCAGGCCCGGACTAGCAATCTGTGAGTTCTGGCAATTGCCAGAGGGGTTGCTATAAGGTGCCATAGAAAGTCAGTATTTAGTGGGCTGGTGGGGGGCTGTTTGGGCCTCTGTGTACCTGAAATGCCAGGGCCTATTTTAATTCTCAGTCCGGACCTGGTTCAGACCCATAGGTTTCAGTTCACTTATTAATTAAGATTATATAATCTTAATAACTAACTTGCTATCCTAGGTGATATGCATTAAAAAACACATTTTCTCCAATATAAAGATGTGATCAACAGAGATCTCTTATGGGACAAGGTGTGTGCCATGAGCTTTACCTTTTATTTGCAGCTAAGAAATCTTCTCCACTTTTATACACACATACACCCACACCCCACATATATTTATATTATATTTTTGTTTAATATATTTAAAAAAAAGTTTGCTTTATCTATTATAATTGTATGTGCAGACATTCAGGAATTCTATTTCAGTAGCACCGAAAATACTAAAGGATTAAGATCCCCAAAGCTTAACCTAAACCAGGGATCCCCAACCTTTTGAACCCATGAGCAACATTCAGAAGTAATTGGAGTTGGGGAGCAACACTAGCATTAAAAAAGTTCTTGGGGTGCCAAATAAGTGACGTGATTGGCCATTTGGTAGCTCCTATGTGGATTTCAATCTACATTACGGCTCTGATTGGCAGTGCACCTGTTTTTTATTCATCCAAAACTTGCCTCCAAGCCTGGAATTCAGAAATAAGCACCTGCTTTGAGGCCTCTGGGAGCAACATCCAATTGATTGGAGAACAACATGTTGCTCACAAGATACTGGTTGGGGATCACTGCTTTAGACAAACTATAACCCCTCCCCAACAGCCTTCAGCTGCTTTGAGATACTTAACAACTGAAGGGTTGCAGGGTGAGCAACAATAATATCAAGTATTTCAGCAACTTTCCCTGCTGTCATCATCTTGCTCCATTGTCTCCATTTCATCCTACTGTCTATATTAGGGATGCCCAACCTTTTTTTACCCGTGAGCCACATTCAAATGTAAAGAGTTGGGGAGCAACACAAGCAGGAAAAGGTCCCTTAGGGTGCCAAATAAAGGCTGTGATTGGCTATTTGGTAGGCCCTATGTGGACTGGCAGCCTAGCAGAATCCCTGGAATTCAAAAAAAAGCCCCTGCTTTGAGGACACTGAGAACAACATCCAAGGGGTTGGAGAGCAACATGTTGCTCAAGAGCTACTGGTTGGGGATCACTGACCTAAACAATCCCTAAAGAAGTAAGCTTTTTTTACCACTGATTTCTGAAGCATCTGAGCTGGGGTAAAGCCGAATTTCCAGGTTCAAAACCCAAAATTCGGCTCTTAAGGGGTAGTCCACACGGGGAGATAGCGACGCGTTTGCGGTCGCGGCGACAAAGCGCCGCGACAGTCGCCGCGACCGGCGCAGGCGACAGTTTTATATGGGCGCCTATGTAAAAACGCCTGTGCTAACCACACGAGGCGATGTGCTTTTCAACAGTCGCCTGAAAATGCCTCGCCAGGCTTTTTCATGCGACTGTTGAAAAGCGCATCGCCTCGTGTGGTTAGCACAGGTGTTTTTACATAGACGCCCATACAAAACTGTCGCCTGCGCCGGTCGCGGCGACTGTCGCGGCGCTTTGTCGCCGCGACCGCAAACGCGTCGCTATCTCCCCGTGTGGACTAGCCCTAAAAGTACCAGGAGCATCTTTTTGTCACCCTGGAAACGTATCTGGTGCTGCCGCCTGAAGTGAGCACCTCAGCTCGCCTCATTGGTGGAGCGCCCCTACTTTTAAGGCATACAAATTAAATAGCTATACTTTGAGGGAAGTTTTTACTTACCCTTTAAATGGTGAGTTATTTTTATACAGCATGGCATATTTTATTTCCTAGACCGTGACACTAGGCCACAGCTTGGAAATAACTGCTCTATAATGTTCTAGTATTTGAATTAATAATTAATCGAAATGTCAGAGACTTATCAAAACATTATTCTTGAGTTGACAGGAAAACTGGCCAAAAAGATGTTATATTTTCTTCTTATATGCCTTTAGTTTCCTTGTGTGGAAAATAGTTAACTAAAATCAGTTACAAATGAAGGCCCAAGAAATGTTACTTGAGCCCAGACTCTGTTTGATTTTGTTTTCTGTTTGAAGTTCCCCAGTTAACATGAAGCAAGTTTAGGATTATCTTGATAGAAAACTTAAAGATATACCGACACCAGAAATTATGCCTTTTTTACATCTATCATAAATTTGACTTTGTATGCTACATATAATTTTGCCATAAAGTATTTGCCCAATGCTTTTGCATTACCTATCTGACTCCCTGTGTTCATCTATGCCATATTTGTCTGGTTTAGGAACTTCAACTAATAATTACTTTGTAAAAAACAAACCTCTCAGCAAAAAATAATCAGCATTACCTATAGGTAACTTTTAATGTACATTCATATTTTAAAAAGTAGTTCATTAGTGTCAGTATCACTTTAAACAAATAAAACATAGATCAGTTCTAAACATTATCTCCTTTTATGTCTCCAACAACAGCCCTTGCATAAAGCTACCCACAACCCCTTATATCAATAGGATCCTATCTATTTTCCTGCCTGCATGTCCCAGCCTTTGGAACATTTTCGTGAGGTCATAGCACAGAGCTTTTTAAAATGGAAAACTGTAGCACACGCCTTCTCAAAAAGTTGAAACCACTGTTTATTCCACAGCAGCCACTTGTGTTTTTAATGGATCAATAAACAGTGGTTCTAACTTTTTGAGACGGGTATAAGCTACACTTTTTCTGTTTTTGAATAGTGTTGCAACCTAGGAGCCCTGCATGGATAGATGCACACCTAACTCTAGGAAGAATTTCTCTTGCACGTACACTATGTATAAGGGTATATATCCCTTTATATGTATAATAAGGGTTTACTATGTTATCAATTTGGTTGACTTATTACATAGCACAGAGCAGCTATATCCAATCCACAGCTATTATGAACAAAGCTCTTGTTAAGTATGAAGTGACCCCAAAATAAGTACTACAAAAATACTATCGGTGCACTTTATAATAAAATATACTGTTCAGTGTATAACACAGCACTTAAGATTCTTCCAATAAAATACATAGTCCAGTTCTGAATAGTACCAGTTAACATGATCCTTGTCCTGTCTACCTGTATGCCATTTGTGTGCGTGACATAATCCTTAAAGCTATTCGTAATGCCCCTGAAGAGACTACATGACATGGTAAGATGTACTGCAGGAAAATGCATTTTAATAGCAGCAAAGTAAGTGTGGGCAGTTTTCTGTAGTTTATTGTTTTTTGCTGAGAAGGACACTGTACACTACCATTTCATAAACCTTCACCTGTGCTTGTAAAGGCAAACATCCTTGTAGTTGCCATGGAGCTAAACTGTATTCAATGCCAGAAGGAACCCATTTTCTCAACTGAAAAGTACAACGAAATATGATTTTGTTTTAAATGTAAAGTTATTTTCTTGTCATATTATTACAAGTAAGTTGTAGCTTAGGATCTGTTTGCAGAGTGGGTTATACCAACAAAAAACACACATTTCACTAGGCAGCTCAGAATGATACACATTAAATCCTTCTCAGTATTAAGGTTTTCTATTCCATTCTTGAGTAATACAGAGATATTATAAGTGCAAAATACAGCTGTGTTCAACTAGAGCTCAATCAATAGGGTTTGGGGGCACATTTTCTATGGGTCAAATATTGAGGGTTAATTAACCCTTGATATTCAACCGTCTAAGTAAAATCCTTCGACTTTGAATATCAAAGTCGAAGGATTTACCGCATTTCATTCGTTTGTTCGATCGATTGTAGGATAAATCCTTCGAACCGAACGATTCGAAGGATTTTAATCCATCAATCGAACAATTTTCCTTCCATCCCAAATTGACAGGGGAGCCTATGGGGACCTTCCCCATAGGCTAACATTGATGTTCGGTAGGTTTTAGTTGGCGAAGTAGGGGGTCGAAGTTTTTTTTAAAGAGACAGTACTTCGACTATGGAACGGTCGAATAGTCGAACGATTTTTAGTTTGAATCGTTCGATTCGTAGTCGAAGTCGTAGTCGAAGTAGCCAATTTGATGATCGAAGTAGCCAAAAAAAACGTTCCAAATTCAAAGTATTTTTTATTCTATTCATTCACTCGAGCTAAGTAAATGTGCCCCTTGGTGTTGGAAATGCATGTTGTCTATTATTAGAATGCACAGTAAATAGCATGAGGCAGTAAAACTATAAAATCTTTTCAATGGTGGTAAAGTAGGCAGTACTGTTTCCTTATATGGTTAATGCATACATAAAAGTTTCACTTTTCACAGTTTCACTGTGCTCAAACAAAAATCAAGGGCATGCATACATGCTAGGTTACATCAGGCAATGAATGGACAGAGCTGTGTCTTCCTCTAGTTTTACAGTTAAAACCTGTATTTTTTCTTCAAAGGCATTCAGTCAGAGAGCACACAGAACAAAGCTAAATGGTGGCTTAAGCACAAGATGTAAAAAGGCAATATTTAATTTGCATATGCCAATTTGCTTTGATCCGTTGATAAGTCACTTCTTAAGATATAGGTTATCCACTGATTTTTGTTCTTCTGTAAAGATCTTTAGTCCACCAAAAACATTTTTGAAGTAGGCACACAAACAGACACATATGGTAAAGATGTACAATTTATATGCCTCTCTCACACAAAAATGTGTTTCTACTGCAAATATAATGCATGGTTTATAAGACAGGTTGCCACCTTGTGAAAAAAAAATTTGAGTCTGACCATAAGGGGATGGTACAGGGCAATGACATAAGTGGTGTTGGTGGGGGGCTACAGAGGTACAGAGAGGTAAGTAAACAGATTGGGTAGGGATTAGTTAAAGGGATCCTGTCATCGGAAAACATGTTTTTTCAAAACGCATAGTTAATAGTGATACTCCAGCAGAATTCTGCACTGAAATCCATTTCTCAAAAGAGCAAACAGATTTTTTTATATTCAATTTTGAAATCTGACATGGGGCTAGACATTTTGTCAATTTCCCAGCTGCCCCCAGTCATGTGACTTGTGCCTGCACTTTAGGAGAGAAATGCTTTCTGGCAGGCTGCTGTTTTTCCTTCTCAATGTAACTGAAGGAGTCTCAGTGGGACATTTACTATTGAGTGCTGTTCTTAGATCTGCCAGGCAGCTGTTATCTTGTGTTAGGGAGCTGCTATCTTGTTACCTTCCATTGTTCTTTTGTTTGGCTGCTGGGGGGAAAAACGGAGGGGTGATATCACTCTAACTTGCAGTACAGCAGTAAAGAGTGATTGAAGTTTATCAGAGCACAAGTCACATGACTTGGGGCAGCTGGGAAATTGACAATATGTCTCACCCTATGTCAGATTTCAAAATTGAATATAAAAAAAATCTGTTTGCTCTTTTGAGAAATGTATTTCAGTGCAGAATTCTGCTGGAGCAGCACTATCAACTGATTCATTTTGAATTTTTTTTTTTCCCCATGACAATATCCCTTTAAGTATGGGCCAGGTTTGGGAAATCATGAGTTAGCTGGAAATTGGGTTTAGGAAATCCCATTTTAGCAAATAAGATGCAGAGGTGGGCAGGCTGGGCAGAACAATGCAGAATTTATCAGGCACACAAACAAGTTAATTTGTAATAACAGCTCTGGTCTTGACTGGTATTGTACAAGCTAGGCAGGCATCCAGTCACTCCAGCAGTTATAGTTTATAGGGAATTGTGGGATTTTGAGAATGCCTGCTGATATAAAGTAACAGTAGTCAGCCAGCTCAGAAAAGTAGTCAGACAGATCAGCAGGAGAGCAGGGGGCTAGGCTAAGGGAACTGTTCTAAACCATTAAAAATCATGAAAAGTCTGCATATTTTTTAATTGATGTATATTGCAAAGTTGTTTAAAATTATGTTTACTTTTCAAAAAGCTTTGTTTGTGTGGAGTTCCCCTTTAAAGATGACCAACCCCTTTAACCTAAATGCAGTCATATCGAATAGCGGCTCACCCGCAAGACGATTAATCCACTTATGGTTTGGTTCACTATTTTTCTTGTACTAGAGCATGGGTTACATTTGGCTCTAGTCAGGCTGGAGTGACTGAATGTCTAACATAATAAACAGAACCCAACTTCCTGCTTTTCAGCTCTCTTGGTTTTCACAGACTGTTACCCTGGTTACCAGGCAGTAACCAATCAGAGACTTGAGTGGGGCACATGGGTCATATTTGTTGGTTTTGAATCTGAGCTGAATGCGGAGCATCAATTGCAAACTCACTGAACAGGTATGTCCCATATGGCCCCCTTTCACAACCCATCTATTTACCTTGTTTTTATTTTTACACTGAACTGTTCCTTTAAAGGAGTTGTTAAAACTTTGAGTTAACGTTTAGTATGATGTAGAGAGTAATATTCTGAGACAATTTGCAATTGGTTTTTGTTTTTTAATATTTGTGGTTTTTGAGTTGTTTAGCTTTTTATTCAGCAGCTCTTCAGTTTCATCAATCTGGTTGCTAGGGTCAAATTACCCTAGCAACCACGCATTGTTAAGAAAAAGAGACAGGAATATCAATAGAAGAGAGGGCCTAAATAGATAGAGGAGTAATAAAAGTAGCAATATCAATACATTTATAGTTTTATAGATGGGTCCATTGACACCTATTTGTAAGCTGAAAAGAGTCTGAAAAAGAAGGCAAATAATTCAAAAACCATAAACAATAAATAATGAAGGCCAATTGAAAAGTTGTTTTTAATTGGCCATTCTATAACATAGTAAAAGTTAACTTAAAGGCGAACCACCCCTTTAAGCTGCAAGTCTCAGTACTCCCAAGAGACCCACTTATTTTAAAAAGTTACAATTGTATCTTTGCTTGTTTTAAGTCTAAAATGTATCTAAGTGCAGGTGCTGAGTATTCTGTGCTCTCTACTAAAAGCTTTTAATTTAATTACGTTTTAGAAACAATGGGTCAGATTCAATTAAGTGAGAAAAAGGTTTATCATGTGAAAAGTCATGGACAAGATTAAATTTGCGATGCAATTCAATTCAGTAAAAATTTTGCCATGGTTTATCACGTGAAAACTGTATTGAAGAGAAAAAACTGTATTGAAGAGAAAAAACTGGAACTGAATCTGGAGAAACTTTTTTCTCCTTGAATTCTCCCTCGTTTGTGAGTTTTCACGTGATAAACCATGAGATAACTGAATTGAATCTGGCCCAATTGTATCTTTTTCTGCTGTCAGTGCAGGAGATCAAAGAGAAACTCAGGACATTTCAGTAAGAATCTGGGACTGCGGGCTGTGCTGTCAATGTGACTGTCCCACGAAAAACAAGAGCATTGGGAGGTATGCTTATACCAGTAGGTGCTGCAATCAAGTATGTTCCATCTGTAGCTCAAAACATTTTACATTTCTACTGTTCATTAAAAAGAGTAAAATGATTCTAATTCTAGATACAGTCACAGGAGGAGTCTACATTTCAAAGCATGCAGCAACCTATTATTTCTGCCTATGTATTTTCCGAACAAGTAATTTCCACCCTGTGGTTTTGCATGAGCAATAATATGTTAGATCCCCCAAATCAATAAATAGAACTCAAGTGATAAGCAAAAGAGTGAGCTTAAAATTTCATCTTTACTTGATTACCACCCATGAGCTTGAAATGTATTTGTTTATTTGTCACAAGTGGTTTATGTGTGCACTCCCTTTCCATACCATCTGTGGATTTAAGAGATAATTTAATCTGCAGGGGTTTCACAGTGTTCCCCTGCAGTCCAAGATAAATATGTTAAAATATCTACCACAGGGCAGCTTTCCTCTTTGTCCAGGCTTATAAGAAATGCTGTGTTAAGCAAATCAGAAAAATGTTTTCAATATGACGACAATAAGAAAACAAATCATAATCTTAGAAGAAAACTGTCAGCTGAAATAGCTGAAATAATTTTTCCTATTAACTATTAAAGGCAGATGGCAGCTTTGAAAAACAGTAGTCTGCATATTATTTAAAGTTTAATATATGGGTTTATATGTAAGTAGCAATATCTTAACCTAAGCTCATACATGAGAATCCCCCCCCCCTCCAGGAGGTCCAAAGTATGGACAGGTCCTCCCAGCTAAATTTAAATTCATCATGTGTATATATTCATTTCATTATTAAAGCAGCAATTTGAAGCATAAAATATTTATTCTAAAATGAACTATGAGGTGTAGTACCTCCGGTTAATTCAGCATTCCTTAATTAGGCAGATGTAAACGTTTTTCTCAATGCGTTTATCACACAAAGTCACGTGCTGACTGCTGCTCAGCTGCAAAGAGAAACATAGTAGCAAAATGCGGTAATTATTATCTGCTACTGTTATTTCTAAAATGTATTGCAACATTTGTATGGTAAGTCTCACAGATTCAACTGCTCGTGCAGATAGCGGAGCGCTCCTTATTTTAAGTTCAAGGATTGAGGAAAGAACACAAATGGCTAAAATATATGCTTATTAATAATTCATACTCACCAGATATCCTCCGTACAATATTTATTTCACCCACTCAAGTAGGATGCCTGTAACTCAGAGTTCTTACACCTCGTGGCCAGTTACAGGCATCCTACTTGACAATGGACAAGCAAGAGAACATGGATCCGTGAGGTATTTGCACGCTATAATTAGCTCCAAAGTCGCCAGTTCGCTAAAAAGGCCCCAAGATGAAGCCGCTACAAATACAAGCCCCTAAGTGATGGCGTGATGGTTAAGTAAATATCGTACACAGTCCATTTTAGCATAAATATTTTATGCTTCAAATTGCTGCTATTATTATGAAATGAATATATACACATGATGAATTTAATGCTAAAAATTATTGCTATACATGAATTTTTGATTGATGAATTATGTATATGAATTTTTGATCGATGAATTTTGTACATGATTTTTCTTATATATATTTGGTGTGATAAAATAAAAAGTCTCAATTTATTCAAACTTCTTTACTCCACTAACCATCCAATACATTTTTGTCCATTGTATTTCACTAAGAAGTCAATTACAGAGTGCAATAAAAGGGATCTTTTAATATTCTATTATACTGATCTATTTTAATCCCACACACCGCCCTAAAAGGCTATGTAATCTTCATTTAACATCTAGGAGAGTGTGCTGCCATCTTTTAATGAGATTCCCTAGTTCAATATTTGATAAATCAGTCCCTTAAAGAGATACTGGTACCATAAATTAAACTCTTTCTTACTATCATAATATTGTCTTTGAAAGCTACTTATAACTTTGCCAAAAAAGTATTTGCACAATGCTTTTACATTACCTGTCTCATTCCCCATGTGACTGTTTGAGGGGACTGCCATATTTGTGCAGCAAGAGTCCATTAGCATTGGAAACTTTAACTGAATGGCTGAGATACGACAGTCATGTTGACAAAAAAGTCAGGTTTAGGAACTTCAACTAACAATTACTTATAAAATCAAACATCTCAGCAAGAAAACAATCAACATGACCTATAGGTAACTTTTAATATACTTTCATATTTTGAAAAATAGTTTTTTAGTATCAGTATCACTTTAAGTAATACCTTACGTCCATGACTTGATGCCAGCTGTGCTTTCTGGCCTGCATGGGCAGTTAATATTTTGGGAGATTAAAATTAACTTTCTCCAGCAGCTGAAAAACATTGGCAGAGAAAATACTAATCCCACCCAATGCTGTCCTGTGTGTAGAAACCAGCATGAATGGGGTCAGGCTGTTACTGTGTACATAGTACAGATTTCAGTAGGAAAATGCAGACTTGGGAATTTTATGGATGAAAATTTCCCCCTGTGTCTTACTGATTGAAGCCAGACAAAATGTTAAAGGGATACTGTCATGGGAAAAAACATTTTTTTTTTCAAAATAAATCAGTTAGAATTATGCACTGAAATCCATTTCTCAAAAGAGCAAACAGTTTTTTTATATTCAATTTTGAAATCTGACATGGGGCTAGACATATTGTCAATTTCCCAGCTGCCCCAAGTCATGTGACTTGTGCTCTGATAAACTTCAATCACTCTTTACTGCTGTACTGCAAGTTGGAGTGATATCACTCCCCTCCCTTTCCCCCCCAGCAGCCAAACAAAAGAACAATGGGAAGGTAACCAGATAACAGCTCCCTAACACAAGATAACAGCTGCCTGGTAGATCTAAGAACAACTACACAGTAGTAAAAACCCATGTCCCACTGAGACACATTCAGTTACATTGAGAAGGAAAAACAGCAGCCTGCCAGAAAGCATTTCTCTCCTAAAGTGCAGGCACACGTCACATGACTTGGGGCAGCTGGGAAATTGACAAAATGTCTAGCCCCATGTCAGATTTCAAAATTGAATATAAAAAAATCTGTTTGCTCTTTTGAGAAATGGATTTCAGCGCAGAATTCTGCTGGAGCAGCACTATTAACTGATTCGTTTTGAAAAATAATTTTTTTCCCATGGCAGTATCCCTTTAAGTTGAGGAACTATCAAATCAACAAATGCTGGAAAGAAGTAATAAAAAGTAAAAGCATTTGCATGTATGCACTAGTTATACATGGGCTGACAAATAGTCATCTCACATAAACCGCAACCCACCCTCCCCAAACCAAACCCCACCCAGGCCAATCCACTGCAATTATATACCTGTGCCTAACCTGCTCACCTTTGATGTTACTGAAGGGGTCGGGCTGCCTACAGTATGATATTTAAATGTAATAGTGGTGTTTGAAAAAAGCAGTTTGTTGGAGAGGGCTATGGAGGAAAAGTGACCCTGACCCTCCAGCTGCACATAACCTACCTAGAAAGTAAAGAGCTGGCCTGAAACTGTATGTGCTAGTTAGGGGTGCCACCTGGCTAGTATTTTACCAGCCTGGCCTATAAAAAAATGATGGTTGATCCCAATGTTATTAATAGGGGGAAAAGATAAATATATAGGAAAGCTGGTATTTTTTTCCAAAAAAGGTAGCAACCCTAGTGCTAGTATGTACCATCAGATTTAAATTTTAAAATTTTTTTCAAGATAGAGCTTTTGTAACTGTGCTACTTCTGCTAGTTCTGCAGTGTTCCGTTTTTGACTGGTTGGCTGGGTAAAGCAGTTTTTGTGAGTGCCACTGGAATGAACTCTTAGGGGGCTATTTAATAAACGTCAAGTTGTTTTCTCCAAAACAAATTGATTTTTTAAGGAAATTCTTCAGTCAAAACTAGAATTTTTGGGTTAAAAAAACCTTCAAACATTTAAAAAAAAAACTCAAAATTTTCAAGATTTCTTATACCACGAAGCTGGAGATAGCTAGAATCAAAAAATACTAAAGCTAAAACCTGTCGAGGTCATGTAGAAGACAATGGCAAAGGTCCCTTGAACCATTTGAAGATGTTTCTTGCCTTCATGATGTTAGAGTTTTTTACGGTGGGTTTCTCTTGGAAACTCTATTCATTTGAGAATTTCATGTTGTTGAATTCACTGATTCAAGTTTTTTTCATTCAAAGTTTTTCTTAAATTAGAAACTAAATTCATTTGAGGTCTAAAAAAAAGCTCACAAAGCTCTTAAATTCAACCTTTGATAAATAACCCCCCTTAGTGAAAAAGGGATCAGGAAAAAAATAAATATCACTGTAAATGGAGGGAACACAAACAGCAAACAAAGTAGTAAATAGAATATGAGGATCTTAACAACCCCCCCTACAGAGGGCTGAAACAATCAGATAAACTACAAAAAGAGATGCGCACAAACTAAGCTAATAAAGAAGTGGTATTGCAAACAAAATATATTTTATATAAAGTTTTGCAAATGTCGATTATAGATTAGATTTTGCACAACAGCTTGAAATGCATACATGATCCAATTGTGCACAAAAACTGTAGTGTATAGCAATTAATAAATATACAATGCAGAAAAAAAGGTATAAGTATTCTCTGCAAGATACTAAACATTAGAATTCCCCAGGATTAAGTCTTTGTTGCTGAAACTTCAGGGCAATTCTACTTTGCCTGAATATCCACTCACCTTATGCTTTTTGCTATTTGCTATGTATTTCAAGCTGTGGGGTACAATTTGAATGATGTAAAATCTACTAATTCATTACTTTGGCAAAACTTTAAATTAAATATATTTTATTTGCAATAACACTGTTTTTTTTGCTTAATGTACATGCAGGATGATCTCTTGTTGCATTCACAGGAAAAAATCACAATAGAAAATATATATTACTGCAAAAAATTGTCTGTATAATAATATTGCAAACAGCGATCAATTAATAAAACAGGTAGTAAAGAATTCAAATTTAGTTTAGCTAAACACATTTCTAGTGCAACATGTGTTAAAATTCACTTGAAAAAACAAAACTATGGTTAACGGCTTATGTTTCAAAACATAATATTTTACACTTTATTCTCTTCTAGCGGCTTGATTGATATATAGTATAAAACCTGTAGTACATGAATACATATAAGAGCAGGCTATTTTCACTGAAGCAGCACCAACCGCAGCCTTACGTTGATGCCCTCTTGATTTCTCAAGCACAAACCAGCCACAAAGATTATTTACTAGAAGTCAGTTCTAAGAATAGAAGTCCCCAAGTGTGTTCTTTTACAAAGCTTCAAGCTGCAGTGCCACTTTTTCAGGCACTTAAAGAAGCCGTGAAAGAGGGATCATAGATAAGTATTGGATTGAGGCATCATGACTTTAGTTATTCATCAAATAGGGTTTGATTTAATCACTCTGTCAAATTTTGTAGTGGTCACATAGTTTTCTTCCTAAAAGAGTTACATTTCTGTGAGAGAGTCCCTGATAATTAAACTTAGTGACTCATATTATAAGCCAGTTTTGTCCAACTTCTGTGGTACGGAGGGTTGAAATTTTTCTGGCCTACGTGGTGGAGGGGCGATAATGGAAGTCAGTGTTGACTACTCCCCTTTTAAACCACACCCACTGTAAACCACATCCACATTACCACAAGAACTGTGGTAACACATTAACAGTGGTAGCACACCAAAAAACCAAATGGTTGGTGCTCATTGCAGGGATATCCCTCATACAAGCCATACATAGCAAGGTATCTGACTGGAAAGAACCATAGCATTTTGCAAGGGAAACATATGAGATTAATGGGGAAATGTAATGAAAGTTGCAAAGAGAAAGAAAATGCACAAATAAGAATTAAAGTTTGCACTGTAATTTTCTTCATTCGACTGTTATTGCATTTGCATTTTAATTGCACATTACTCACATTTAAGGAATGCCTGAAGGTTGAATGCATGCTTTTCAAGCAGTCAGTTTCATGACATACACTGTGCACAAACTATATAATTCGCAAACTGTTTTCCACTGTCATGAGCAGTCACTAAACAATTTCCTTATTCCCAAAAATTATATTCAATTCACTCTAAAGAAAATGTGTACATGCAGAGGCATACAGTTTTGCATTGGGAATATTTTTCCCATTACCAACTTTGATTACATTCCCCTGTAAGTGCTTATGGGGGGTTCTTTGAATTGGCCAATAATCTACAGTAGCAATTAATCAATATATTTTAATTAATGTATAACAGTTGGAGTGCTAATAGTAAATGTCTGGTTGCTACAGAAAATATTTTTCACGTTTTACTACATGTAACATAGGCAGTACAGTGACGGGATGGTTAGTGTAGTTGCCTTGAAATGCTGGGGTCCCAAGTTCAGTTAAAGCCAGGTATTCTGCATGGGTCTCCTGCACATACTCCAGTTTCCTCCCATGCTCCAAAAACATAGATCGAAAATATATTCCCTTTCTGTTGGTTGGTGGCATGTAAGAAAAGGACATAAACACTATCTGGGTTTTTAAAATATTTGTTTTTTTACACAGACATACTCAATTCCACAGATTCCAGGTCAAGTATTAGAAAATACTAAGGTCCTTTGTCAAGTGAGCTACTTGTGAATAGTATCTTTGCTAGCTTTCTTCCCCTTGTGATATGAAAAGAACAGACAGGAAATGTTATGATACCTGGTGGGTCAGTGGGGCCGCCCCCAAGGTTCTGGTTTGCGCACCAGATGCGCTTACACTTTTCTGCATTCTGGCACAGCGAGATAATGTCATTGCACAAGGCACAAAATTACCTTTTTTAAAGGTGGCATTACCTATTTTTCTGTGTTCTGAGGAGTCGCATTGAACTCCCAGGACAACAATGAACTGAGTGGGGTGCAGGGTGCTCTTTGTTTGATTGAATCGCCAGCAATGATTTTCAAAGATTTTAATGAATCTGTTGGTGTGCGCGTGTGCTACAGAAAAGGCTGAAACCCTGGGAAGCAAAGTAAGAGAGCACCCCCAGTTCTTGTCACATATGGGCTACTTGGCAGCCATAAACTTTTTTGAACCCCCAAGGTGGTGTAGCCAGAAAAGCTAAAGCTTGAAACTGGTAATATCTTCCTATCACTGAGAACCTTTTGCTGATGGTCTGCATGAATGGGGATGTGCAGATATGCATCCCATAAAATTAATGGATGTTAAAAAATCTCCTTGTTCCCTTGGTGATAATGGAACGCAGAGACAGCTTGAAGGTGGGACAATTAGCAATTGGTTTTCATTTTTTATTACTTGTAGTTTTTGAGCTATTAAGCTTTTTACTCAGCAGCTCTCCAATTTACAATTTCAGCAATCCAAGTAATTCAAAAAGTATAAAAAAAAAATTAAGGTTTCTTAGATAAACTAAGGTCCCCCCAGGTAAGAATATTGGAAAAACATTTGGCACTGCCAAGTGAAAAGTTAAATTCTGCTGGCACTTAAGGGGTTAATGATGTAGCATCAACAGTGGGTAGCCCAGCAGTTGGACTTATACAGCCAACCTTTTCAAAAATTTTAATAAAAAAAAAACAAGAGACTGATTACCTTCATGATATGACAAAACAGGCTTTGTGTCATTATGGAAGCAGGAACACCATCTCTGCATTAGTGTATGTTAAGGTACCCATAGTGACCCACATTGATACAGTAGAACCCCCACTGGGTACCAGAAAAAAAATGGTGTAAAATTCAGGAAAATGTAAAATCAGGGAAATGTACTGTGCATAATATATTGGTGGGACCAAAAAACAAAATGTGGGAAAACAGGGGGTGTAAAATTGAGGTTCTACTGTACTAAGATTGTCATGGCTCATATTATCTTAAAATAGTACCTGAACTTTCTCATCAGCATTCAGCATTGGACTAGGGGGTCCACGGCCCACAAGGGCTTCTGATTAAGGGGCCCCCAGTCCACCACCCCCAGCCACACAGACCCCACCTGACCACAAGCCCCCCCCCCCTGCATATCTTCTCCTCCTCTTGGTGCCAGGGCCCACCAGGTTTTTTCTCGGTGCCCCGTCGGCACAGTCCTACCTTGTAAGCATATAATGATACAAGTCAAAAAGACACTGTGTCATGAATATATGCAGTTAGTACCTCAGAAAGATCTACCCATATACTATTACTTTTCAGGTATGGAACCTGTTATCCAGGATGCTCAGGACCAGTGGTTTTTATGAATAAAAGGTATTTTCATGATTTGGATCTCCATACCTATTTTTAGTCTACTAAAAATAATTTAAACATTTAAGGGATCCTGTCATCGGAAAACATGTTTTTTTCAAAACGCATCAGTTAATAGTGCTACTCCAGCAGAATTCTGCACTGAAATCCATTTCTCAAAAGAGCAAACAGATTTTTTTATATTCAATTTTGAAATCTGACATGGGGCTAGACATTTTGTCAATTTCTCAGCTGCCCCAGGTCATGTGACTTGTGTTGTTCTTAGATCTACCAGGCAGCTGTTATCTTGTGTTAAGCTCCCCATAGACGCGACGATTCTTCTTGCCGAACGACCAATTTTAGGGAAGCCCGACTGATCCTTCGAAATTATCGTGCGGTTAGTGGGATTCGAACGATCGTACATCTTACGATTTTTCGGCCGACATCTGTCAGGAAATTGATCGGCCAGGTCAAAAAATCTTTGTCGGTCCCAGTGCAATCTATCTATGTTTGCAGGGCCAAGCAGGCTCCCCTTTGTTTTCCTGGCAAATTGTTCTTTTTAGTTGATGGTAAATTCGTACGATCATTCTGAGAAGATCATGGTCTCACGATCAGGATATGATCTTTTAAAAATCTCAACATCTATGGCCAGCTTTAGGGAGCGGTTATCTGGTTACCTTCCCATTGTTCTTTTGTTTGGCTGCTGGGGGGGAAAAGGGAGGGGTGATATCACTCCAACTTGCAGTACAGCAGTAAAGAGTGATTGAAGTTTATCAGAGCACAAGTCACATGACTTGGGGCAGCTGGGAAATTGGCAATATGTCTAGCCCCATGTCAGATTTCAAAACTGAATATAAAAAAATCTGTTTGCTTTTTTGAGAAATGGATTTCAGCGCAGAATTCTGCTGGAGCAGCACTATTAACCGACTCATTTTGGAAAAAAATTTTTTTCCCCATGACAGTATCCCTTTAATGAAACCCAGTAGGATGGTTTCCAATTATTCAGAGCTTGCTGGATAAATGGTTTCTGAATAATGGATTCCGTATCCATATAAGAAACATTACTAAAATTACAGTCAGACTTGTGTATCCGCTGTACTTCATTTACCTTCAAAGTAAGTACCTGATCCCCACCCCTTCTTAATGGGGAATGTACTGAATAAGATAAAATCAAGAGCTTGACCCACAGCTTTTGAATGGTTGTTTGAGGCCTACCAGGGCTGCTTCCCCAGGGACCCCCACACCCCGTCAGGGCCCCCCACCTCCTGTTTGCTCCCCATGCCAGCTTCTTACCACTCGCTTCCATCCGCATGCACCTAGACTTCGCCGATTGGGGGATGGAAGGCAGGGGGAGCGGCAGTACCTACAGGAAGGTAGGGTCTGAGCAGGCGGTGCTCACGAAGGCCAAGCCAGTCCGACCCTGGTGACCCATCTCAAGACAAGCTTTTGAGAAAGGAAGGATGTTATTATGGGTATTTACAGTAGATCTATGCAGGAAAAGCCTACCCCTAAGTTTCTGGATGGTTTCCCTAACAGATCACATTGCATTGGTTAACCAACTTGTAAACAACGAAATTGGTCTCAAAGAAATTATAACCTCTGATTTTAAATTCCCATCTGTTATGGCATTATTAAAGGTTGTGCCTGTTAGCAGCAGTGTACCAAACTGGCACTGGGCCCCCCTGGGAAAAAACTTCAGAGGGGCCCGGCGAGTGCAGCAGCTTACCTTCTCCATGCATGCTGTCGTGGGTGTGTTTGCAGGAGTGCGCTGTTGCGGCCATGCTGACAGGAGTGCGCAGACACACTGACGGGAGTGTGCAGACATGCTGAAGCAAGCATTCAGAGACGACCCACACTGCAGGGGAAAAGCATGTTTCCAGGCAAGAGAGGTGTTATAGAGGAAGCCCCCCATGATGGCAGGGTCTGCTTCCTCTATAACTACGCCTCTGCCTGTTAGGACAAAACTAAATTGTGCACATCTTTTATTTAAAAACTTTACCTCCCTTGGTGGTCCCAAAAACTTATGTTTTTTGGGTGGAGGACTGAATTCAGCATGTAACAATTTACTACCTACAGCCTCTCCAAAAAAACATCATTGGGAGTTTAAGGAAAATTGTTAGCTAGGCACCCCTTAATAGGTGTCAAATTTTAGAAATCTGAATATTATGAAACATCTCACTCTGAAAATGACCCTTAATATTATTCTGTAGGGCTAGGATACTCTCTTTTGACTCAAGTTTCTTAATATCATGTTGTAAACTCGAGTTCATAAGTGATCTGACACAACCAGGCCTGGATTTATGGGAAGGCCACAAAGGTCCAGGGCAGGGCAGCACAATTTTAGGGTCAGCATGCCACCCAGTAGCATTTTGGATTTTTTCACTGCAAAGTGAAGCCTTCTAAAAGTATTTACTTGTCTCATGCCATATACACAGCACTGCTTAGATACCAAAATAAGAGTTTTAATTCTCCCATAAGGCATCATGGGCAAATTGCTCTTTTATGTCCCTTTGGCCAACTATGCATCCAGAACCGCTGGTTTATAGCACAGATACAGCCTAATGGTTCAGAGCCATATATCCAAACTTACAGACAGCCTGTTTCGATCTTGTTAGATCTCATCAGTGAAAGAAATCGGAATATGGCTTCTGAGGGGTAGGACTTGGAGAATAGCGGAATGGAAAACCGAACCTGGTTAGGGTGAGCAGGGCTATGGATTTTTTCACTGAAATTCTTTAAATCTCTGGCGCCATTATTCTCCAGTGTCACGGGACTAAGGAGGAAGGATTGAGCGTGCATGATCTGGGGTACACATGAGCCCCTGCTCATGTGTACAGGGGTGGAGTGGTGGGGGGGAGTCTGGCCTAGGGGCACAAGTAATGTAAATCTGGGTCTGGACATACCCTCATAAATTGACTTATCGGTATTGACTTTTTCATAGCTGTGGGGGGAACTTTCTTAACCAACTAATAGCTTACTTGGTTTAGTAAAGATACATGTTGTAAATCCAGCTCCAACTTGTGTTACTTTTACACCTAAAAATGAAATCTTTTGGAAATCAGTAGTCAAAGCTAATTTTTTTGTTCTTATGTGCACCATTATACCACATATATACAACTTTTTGTAACAGTCTCTATATATTCATTCATGGTTTTGAAGGGAATTCATACAATATTTTTATATTAACTATTTTTGTATTAACTATTTTCTACAAATGATTGTAAAAATGGAAATGGCTTTAAAAATGATGTACTTACACTTCTATATACCGATTTGATTTTCAGTGAAGTACAATTTGAAGGATCTTTTGACTGCAATTTGTTAGCAGATGTCTGTTGCAGCCTACTCCAGATGTGCAGGTAATATCCACTCAGCTGGAATAGGAAAAAAACAGTTGGTTACTGGAAATAAACAAAGGAACATTTCATTTATATATATAAAATATTATATAATTAGCATAATATGAACAATTACAATAGAACCACCATTTTACGTTTTTCAGGGAACCAGAATGAAAATGGTGTAAAATCAGAGAAAATGTGAAATCCGGGAAATGTATTATGCATTATATTTAGGTGGGACCTGGAAAAGAAATAAAATTATGGGAAAAAATTTCAGATGAAAAATTGAGGTTTCACTATAGTTTCACATCTCAACATTTCAGAAGCCAAGGAGTGTACGTACATACAATGAACTTTGCAGGTGTAAAAAACCTACAACCTGTGCTGCTGTGTGGAATATTTACAATAGCCAGTGGCCTCACCTCCAAGTTTGCCAGCTACCATCCCTGCACCCTCCCAGACCTTGGTGCCCCTGAAGTGACATATTCCATGGAGTTTACAAAGGACCACAATGCAATCATCTATAAAGTCTTCAAATAAAATGGTTGTGATTTATCTGTGCTGTGTGGGGAATGAGCAGCGCAGCCATGCATTGATAATATGCACCCTTGTAAAGAAAATCCAAAGTAAAAGAGCAGACGTGATTTACAACTGCAAGTGAAGTGGGCTAAGTGCAATTTCAAGCACAACAACCATGTTTTTTTCTACCAACATGAGTTTCCCCCCATGATTCCAGCATAATTGTTGTTGCCAGGGAGAAACATGCCTGATATAATGCTGTCAGTTGTTCTTGAACTTTGACACAAACCACACACAATTATACGAAAATGATCTGACCAATCTTTTCAAGCTTTTAATGTTGTAAAAATAATAATGTTAAAACATCATGGTGGCAAATCTTGGTACGTAGCAGAAAAGTAAATTTTTTATGTTTTGACAAGCTGTAAGCAAACTAAAGGAATTATTCAATCTACGATTCTCAAAATAATCATACGTGTAAACTGTAAAGTAAAAGCAAAGCAACAGCAGAGGACAAATGCTAACAGGTTGCTATAATGAGGCACAGTGGAGGGGGCTGGAGGGGGGCACTAAGACAGCAGCCCCAGTGGGCTGCGGGCCCAGCAGTCAGACCCTGCTCCTTCTACCACCCAGCACCCACTCACTTCCTGCTGTATAGACTCTGCATTTTGGGACACTCCAATGCTGCCAAGGACCCTCCTGCTCAGAAAAATAGTAAGTGGCCTTTACACATGTAAAATCTTTACACACACATACATACATACATAAAAACACACACATTACACATTTTACTAAAGGTAGTTTATATTGTGCTTTTATGTATTTTTTATTTTGCACATTTTTGCACATTTTTGCACATATTAAACTCACATACACAAATGCACACTTTTTAGAACTGTGCACACATGCATACACAAACCCACACATACTTTTTTTTCGTTCTTCATTTTACCATTCTGTCTTTTTAAGGCACTTTAAAAACTGTTGATTTCACAGCATGACTATTGGATCAGGTATTTTGATCGCTAACTACACTGTCGGATCAGTTTTTTTTTTTTTGCTAATTGTATTTGTAAATGTTACTGCCGTTTTCTGCATGCATTGTTGTACACTATGATTTATTTAACGTAGCTATGAGGTTTGATAGCTTGAAGTAGAAAGATGTTTTTAGCAATTTTGGCTTCAGTAGACTTTGTACTGTTAGGGGATCTTTTGACACATAATACACAGTAAGGGGGCTTTGTTCACAGATGGTGAATTGGCAGCTGAGAAAATTCATATGCACTATTTTCATTTGGGGTCCGTACATACCACATGCTTTGGTATATTTATGAATATTGGGCATATAACTGTTCAATAGACCCTTGGTGTTTATATTTAGGGTGTTTTACATTTGTACGTACGAAATTGTGTGAGACAAATGCAGCAAATTCCAATTTTTTAAAGTTTGAAGTAGAAAGGCATAATTATCCATTTTTGATTTGCCAGAATGTGTACTTTCCAAAAATATATATTTGTGGGTACGCATACTCTTAGGGGCACTTATGGAACATAAAGGTGCATATTTATTATGTTGTGTAAAACTAAATTTGCTGAAAAAACCCATGTAAAAAGCTGTGTAAACTAAATGGAAAATTTATCATGGTGTGTGTAATTTTACACCATGCGAACGCCAGATTTACCGCCATTATTTTACATTGCTTCTGGCAGAGGTCACTAAGAAAAAATGCATAAAAATGTTACGCTTTTTTACATAGTGCAGCCTGGTGTTGTGTGGTGTATTAGCCCTCCCTTTTACAAAGCATTATAAATATGCTTTTTTTGCCCTAGGTACTTTTTTTTCTAGTTTAACTCCTTATATGCTGTGAATATTTTGATTGCAGTAACTGAAATGACAGAAATTATAGATCATATGGGGTATCTTCATTTTGGGGTCGCCATATGCCACATACTTATATACCTATACACATTTGGCATAACACAATTTAGCAGATCCCTGACCTTTATATTTAGGATGGTTTATCATTGTACCTAATGATATGTGGGAGATAAGATGCTTCAAATTGGAAGGTTTGAGGTAATTCAGTGGACTCCTGGGGTTCCTGAATTTTTTATACGGTTACCTAATGACCTATAGGAGATAAGATGCTATAGACTGGAGGTTTTGAGATAATTATTCAAAAATGTTACACATTTTTTATAAAAACTGATAATTGTAGGAAAGAATTGCTACTTGGTTGGTTGGAATAGAAATACATTTTACTTGTTTTGGATTCCACAGAATCTGTTCTAAACCTACTGTTAATTCAATGTTTGGCCTGGAAATCAGTATACAGATTTGTGGAGAGGTGCTTTGGAAATTTGGAAGTGTACTGCTGGAAGTTTTTGGCCGATAAGGGAGACATTTCCATAAAACTATACATATTGGGTATTGGTACGTCCAGGAGACATGGACCTTTCCAATTCTGTTGCATTTTCATAAATAAAATAATGTTTCTGATATATGTGTTTATATTATGGTATTTTTTTTTTATTTCTTAGAAAGTTAGAAGTCTATATCTTGTTACAGAAGTACACTTACACAAAAATCCAATTATAGTATATTTTGAATGCTTCAGGTTGTCCTGAAAAATATATATATATTGTTTTCATGGGTAAAGTAATAGTCCTCCCCCCCCCCCAGGAAAGGCCACTATGTTAAAAGTAGCAAAGCAGCCAAATGGTCTGACAATGAAAGGGTTAAATTGTTCACCTGGGTGCTTATAGTATTGAAAATGTTAATATTAAACAACCTGAGTAATGTTTGGTTTTCATTTAACAACAGCAGTGTAGATTTTCTCATAGTTGCATGTAATTCTGCTATAGTTTACATTAAAGGAGATAAAGGACCTTGTGATGGCAGATCTTGATGGGTTAGTCTTACTTAAATTATCTGGCACAAGTTCTATACTGGGGTTCATGCTTACATAAACGGATGCTTATAGCTCTAATTTTTTGCTAACAGGGCCACAGTTTCAGAACAATCTGTGGACTGGAGGAAAAATTATTACACAATTATTACACAAGACAAAAGTAATACATTTATTTGATTATATTCAAAGCATTTTCAAGCATGCTCACAAATAAAGCATGTTTTATTATCAGCAGTTATGTTTCTTAGGGAGACTTTGCACTTTGCTCTGGCCTTATAAATAACTTTTCAGTTAACAGCAAATATGCATGCATATCTGTTTCTATGACTTATGAAATGTACATTTTCTCTTTTACATTTATGGAAACAAGATGGATACTAGTATACATAAGTCCATTTTACTTGATAAGCGACAAAAGGAACTATACAAAGTAAAATGTTAAAGTATTGCCTCCAAACATTGCTTGATTCTGGTCCTAACTGCTGAGGTGTGTGGAGCCTGTTCAAAAAAGGCAAATTAATGGCAGAATTACCTATTGTGTGATTGTGTGTAACCTCAATCATGGGGGTGTGTGTGTGTATTTATATATATTATATGACATGAGAATAGCACCCAAGCAGGAAAAATCTGGATTTTATTGATAAAAAGAAATCCTTCAACAGAGGTGTAGCTACTTAGCTCCCCATTGTTCTGTTGATAGGCTGCTGATGGTCAGCTGGGGGGGGGGGGAGTGCTATCAGAGCACAAGTCACATGGTTGGGGGGAACCAGGGAAATGGACATCATGTCTAGCACCATGCTAAATTTCAAAATTAAATATATAAAAAAAAATCCCCCGAAACGTTGATGCACAGGTGGTCACTTTAAATAAAAGGGGTAAGCTCCCCACCTGCAACATACATGGTGTTGTGCTATTCTCTTAAATCTTCTACTTCTTGACATCATGTATAGATATAGATTAGGCCTTACAGTTAATCTTTATGAAAAACAATAACGAACATTTAAAATTAGTTGTGTGGTATCCCATCTGTTTACATTAAGTTCTACAACAGGTTAGGTATTTTCCAGTTATTGCCCCATGTATGAAGCAATAAAAATCCCACAGATAATGTCAGTATTGTTCTCAATAAAAAGACATTCCCTAACAGTTAACTGCTCTTAGTCTAATAAAACAGAAAGATTGCAAGTTTGAAATGATAACCATTTCTACAGTTTTACAAACATGTTTCACATATTTATTTTTATGGAATTGTGAAATCCATAACTAGAGACTGAAACAGATAGAATGCCATTGTGTTCCATGATGCAATAACAATAAAATGTACAGCCTGAAACAAATGTATACTGAATACAGTTGAATGTAAAAGTATTTAAATATTTTACAAGTTCTCCCTGGCTGTAAAGCTTTTTCCATGCGGTGGGCTGCAGTCTATAAGGGCTTACTGACATAAGCAACTTTGTCTGTATATTCTGCTGAGAGATCTAGTGGAATTTACTCGAGATTATTTTAGAATGTTTCTTTTGATGTGCCCCCACATAGACTCAATCTACTGAAATTGAGCAAAACTGATAACTAGATCAGTCAGTTCAGACCTCTACCCGTAAAATTCCTGAAATGCTCCTACCTCTTCCTCTGTCCCTCCCCTTTGTGTCCCAGGAAGGACAAAGAAAGCTTGTTGTAATCTGGAGAAAAATTCTCACTCAACCTTCCCACACTGACTATAAAGAGTAAAAGAGTCTGTTTATGTAAAAGTAAATTGTTCCATTTTCAATATATATGCCATATAACACTCAACAAAAAACAATACATATTCGACCAATGCCCAATGTTTAGGGGTTATTTTGTACATATGTGTCTATTGCTTGCTTAAAATACCTCATATTTATCAAATACCCATTAGCAATGTAAAATAGTGCAACCAATATTCTAAAAAATATGTTGAGGTAGCAGAAGTATAGATACTAGCAATATGGATAAAAAAAGATAAAAATTAACAAAATGATCATGTTGAAAAAATGGAAAAAAACAAAAAGATTGAAACAATTTAAAAGAAATTAATAAGTATAATTTATCTATATCGGAATATCAGGAAATACAATCTCTCAGGAATAATAGAGATATGGTTATCAGAAGTTCTGACAAAGTGGGCTCCATAGTGGTCTTGGTTAGGTATAACTATGAACAAGATATTTTGGAACAATTACAAGATCAGGATAACTATCAATTACTTGGTGGAAATCCTACAAAATTGTTTAAATCCAAACTACAGGGTTTGTTACATTATGGCAAGAATATGGGGATTTTGAATTCCAATGAGATTGAGTATATAAAGAATCAATATCCTAGGGTTCCTATTTTTCATACCCTCCCCAAGGTGCATAAAGATCCAGAACCGAATGAGTATATTGACAAGCTGATACAGGTTGCCAAATTACCATCTTATTTATGTGATAGCAGTGATGCTTTGAACGAATTTGTTAACCATGACTGGCAGGAAGGGTATTTATTGGTAAACATAGATGTACCAGCTTTATATTCATCAGTTATACATACTGATGGGTTACATGCATTACATTATTGGTTTAGGGAAAGTAAGTTGTACGGACAGGAACAGAATAAATTTTTATACAAGCTGTGGAATATTTACTGAATCATAATTATTTTCTGTTCAGGGACAAATTTTACTTCCAGATGTGTTGTGCGGAGATGGGGCATGGTTTGCGCTCTCATCTGCCAATATTTTCATGGGCTTGTTTGAAAAACACCACAACTTTGGAGGGAATACAGTTTTCTCTCCACACATTGCCAGATATTATTGATATATATCGACGATTTGATATTGGTGTGGAGAGGATCTGTGCTGGAATTGGAGAGATTTGTGGAATATTGTAATAACAATGAGAACAATATCAAGTTTACGTTTAAATGTAATAATAACAGCATTGAGTTCTTGAATATATTATTTTTTCAGATAGATGGTAAAGTGCAGGTGGCTGTATATAGAAAAAACATCAGTGGGAATTCTCTGTTGCTGTGGACCAGTGGACATCCTGTGCCTCTCCTGGGGGGCATCCCGATTGGGCAGTTTCTATGCAATATCTGGCGAAATTGTATCCAGAGGATATCACACAGCCAATATTAAAAAAGCCTATGATAGATAGTTGAGTGACAGAGTCACTTGAAAGCCGCTGCAGTAAAGGCCTGGCAGAGCATTAAAAAGGAGGAAACCCAGAATCTGGTGATGTCCATGAGTTCAAAACCCAGCAAAGGGTTTTCAACCAAGTATTAGAAATGAATATTTTATTTGTCCAATTACTTTTGAGCCCCTGAAATGAAGTGATTGTGTTAAAAAAAGGTTTTAGTTCCTCACATTTTTATGCAATCTTTTTGTTCAACATGACTTTTCGTTTTTCCTTTACCAACTTTTTTTACATTCCCCCGCTAGGCTTCTACACAGACAGAGTTCCAAGGTACAATCTGTGGTGAAACATGGCTACCAAAAATACAACTAAAGGGGTAGTTTACCTTTAAGGTACATTTTAAAAATATTAGAGTCTACTATTCTTAGCAACCTTTAATTTTTTTTAGTTTTTATAGTGTTTAAATTATTTGCCTTCCAATTCTTCCTCTTTCCAGCTTATAAATGATGATCACTGACCCTAGCTGCAAAAAAACCAATAGCAAACTATCTCAGAATATCCGTGTCTACATCAGAAAGAAAGTTAATTTAAAGGAACAGTTAACAGTAAAAATTAGTCAGCATATTTAAGGTGGAGGGACATGGGACATAAACTGTTCAGTGAGTTTGTAATTGATTCTTAGCATGCAGGTCAGATTCAAAAGCAAACAGCTATGACCCTTATGCTCCCCCAATGTCACTGATTGGTTGCCAGTCAGTAACCAATCAGTGGAAACCAAGAGAGTTCCAAAGAGCTCGATTGATGTGAAGATTAGAGTTGAAGGTGTTTTGATCACCATTACAAGGACTGGTGATAAATGATACACAGTTATATACATTTTACCACTGGCATAACTATAGTGGAAGCAAACCCTGCAGGGAGCCCGGGGAAATGGGGGGGGGGTCAACTTTCTCTATAGTCATTAGAAAACCCCTTCTTCAGTTGAGGCCCCTCCAACATATGTTTTTGGAGGGTAGGGCCTGCTATGTTTAGGTTACGCCCCTGCCTTTTTACATTGCCAGCGCTGCACGAGAGCATTTAGAATATAAGAGGGATGAAAGAACATAGCGCAGTTACTATTAGGGTAATGTAATTAAATCCACAAATACTACACCAGATATAGTAACCCAAAGCAACAAGTCTGCAATCATCACGTTCTACTGTTGGGCTGTACTTGCTAGGATGGCCAGGCCTGGGCATGATGCCAGATGTTTTCAATGTCTCCACTTGTAAATCATCTTCTAAACAGTTATTTGTCTGATGTGTAATTGTTTGGCAATCTTTTTAAATTTCTGGGCAAAATGAAAGGCATATATAGCCTTCATTCTAAAGGCCCAGAGAGCATAGTGATACCACAGACTTCAACAACAAAGATCAAACCAAAATAAATGTTTCAAATAAAAATTCAAATCAGATTTCTGCATGATTTTCTCTAACAGCATTCTAATAATTTGCACCTGATCCTAATTGTTATTTAAGTTAGTAATATATATATATATAGATATATATATATATATATATATATATATATATATATATATATATATATATATATATATATATATATATATAGAGAGAGAGAGATTTGCTCATAAGGATCCGCACACCAAAATTATTTCATCAAAAATCAGTGCTTTATTCGGTACATAGATCCGACGTTTCGGCCCACATTAGGGCCTTTTTCAAGGATGAATTTTTGGACCCTGCACCCACAAGAATTACACTAAGTCCGGTCTACAGAGTGCGGTCGTTTCACACAGATTATATATATATATATATATATATATATATATATATATATATATATATATATATATATATATATATATACACACACACACACACACACACACACACACACACACAAAAAATCACACACGTTTAAAAAAAATCTCATCAACATCTTCAGATATATTCCCAGAAAAAGAGGAAACCTATTACTGTAAATCTTGCATCACTCAGAAAACATTAATCAGCTGATCAGCAGATGAGGGGTTAGACATAAAGTTAAATTACACTGCATTTCCGACAAAATATGCATGGCTGGGAAAGCACTTCTTCTGGGTTTTTTTTGCCTTCCTCTGCATTAGCTAGCAGTTAGGCAGGTTTAATTTAGATGCAAAAAGGTTGAACTCACAGGTGAAAAAATGAAAGCATAAATTTGATTGGTTGCCATGAGCTACCCAGGTGCAAATAGTTGACACATGATCACCAGACTCTGCATTACTGTCTTGCTACTCTAGAGTTCTGGGTTTGATTTTTTTGAGAACACTATCTGCATGGAATCTGCAGCTTCTCCCTGTGTCAGTTTTGTACAGGATCTCTGACTGGGTTAATAGCCTCAAATGAACCTTAGCGTGTTTATATTAAAACAATAGGTAATTTAAGTTGCAAGCACCACTGTACCAGGGACAAATATTATTGATGAACAATCTCTGTAGAGAGTTGTCAAATACATCAGTACTAGTAATTGACAATAGCATCAAGCACAAATGTTAATTAATGATTTTAAAAAATGCTTTTGAAGCTCTGAGAACACTGCACATGTTTGAAATGCTATATTGTCTGATTCTGAAAGTATTTATTCAGGGTTGGACTGCCGCATTGGGGGCCCCTGCACACATGTCCGAAGCCAGCACGTTGTGCGCATGTGTGAACGCCAGCGAGTCACGCACATGCACGAATGGCGAACATATTTTTCTTTTAGGGCCAGCTGTTCAGGACCCATGAGGGCTGGGGCCCACCAGTTTTTTTTCCTGAAGTCCTGCCAGCCCAGCCTGTCCCTGTGTTTATTCCTTGTGACCTATGCTGTATCACATGCTTTATTATATACTGCAATGATGATTTGTGTATTTTTAGATTGTGGGGTTTTTTAATGTCAAATCTTACAGTTTAATATAGAATTATATGTTAGATCCGTCTATTAAAAATATTATTCTGGCAAATTTTACATTTCTTTAGAGATAAAAATAATAAATCCACATTAATAATTTACCTTAATGAATAAACAAGCATCCCTAATAAGATAAGGTGGTTTGGCATCCAGGAAAATATCTGAGTAAAATAATTGAGCATGTTTAATTCCTAAAATGGCCTGAATCTTCCTATAACATGCAAATTAACACAAATTCCATAACAGAATACTGTACTTTCATCTTCTCTGATTACTTGATAGTAATGAATGTATGGGCTGGTAGTTACAGTAAGAAATTCCCATTTTTATATAGTCCCTAGAGTTTCAATAAGAATGCAACAAATACTAGCCCAGTATTTATTCAGTTTTTCTGTAGAAACCCAGTACAGTAGTTTGATAGACGGACAATCCACAACTTGTCTTGAAATCAATCATTTACCATATTTTAATTACATGTTCTGCCCGCTTACAGATCCCCTTACTAAATCAGTTAATTAAATATAAATGTTTATAGGAGGAACATAACATATAAACCTCATTTTCATATTTTTAAAAGGCATTTTAAAATGGGATAAGGAAACTCCATCATAGTTTTTTCATGAGTAGGGATGTAGCGAACGGCGGAAAAAATGTTCGCGAACATATTCGCGAACATGCGTCCAAAAATGTGAACGGTTCGCGAACGTCGCGAACCCCATAGACTTCAATGGGAAGGCGAATTTTAAAAGCTAGAAAAGACATTTCTGGCCAGAAAAATTATTTTAAAGTTGTTTAAAGGGTGCAACGACCTGGACAGTGGCATGCCAGAGGGGGATCAAGGGCAAAAATGTATCTGAAAAATACATTGTTGACACAGCGCTGCGTTTTGTGCTGTAAAGGGCAGAAATCACACTACGTCACTCAGGTGATGTTTCTGGACACGGAATGTGAAAAAGCTCACACAGCTAGGTGGCACTTGGTTAAAGACTGGGCAAACAATGCCTGCAAGGGCAACGTATACAGTAGTGGATACGGAATATATTATTGCTGCTCTAAAAACATCACTCAGGTGATGTTTATGGACACGGAATTATTATTGTTATTTAGACAGAATGTGAAAAAGCTCACACAGCTAGGTGGCACTTGCATACCTCCCAACTGTCCCTCTTTTGACCACTCAACCCCCTGTCCCTCTTTTGTACTGGAAAGTCCCTCTTTTCTCTGAACTGAACAGCCAGAAAAAAAACAGTTTCTAACTTAATTGGCTTTTGGCAGAGAGCTCAGAACAGCTAACAGGTGCAAATAAGATACTTTGTAACAATTTTGACTCTGGTTGGTGCTGGTAGTGGTGAACTACTAGGAGGAGCAGCACACCAGTCCCTCTTTTGTCTGAACTGAACAGCCAGAAAAAAAACAGTTTCTAACTTAATTAGCTTTTGGCAGAGAGCTCAGAAGCCAACAGGTGCAAATAAGATACTTTGTAACAATTTTGACTCTGGTTGGTGCTGGTAGTGGTGAACTACTAGGAGAAGCAGCACACCAGTCCCTCTTTTCTCTGAACTGAACAACCAGAAAAAAAACAGTTTCTAACTTAATTAGCTTTTGGCAGAGAGCTCAGAACAGCTAACAGGTGCAAATAAGATACTTTGTAACAATTTTGACTCTGGTTGGTGCTGGTAGTGGTGAACTACTAGGAGGAGCAGCACACCAGTCCCACTCCCCAACACAGCTAGACTAATAGCACTGGGCTCTTATAGTAGCAAAGTAAAAAAACAAAAAAGAAAATAAAAGCAGTCCTTACAAGGACTATTGGGTTATTACAGCAGTCAGCAGATGAGATCAGAAGCAGTGCCCACAGCAGCTACATACAGAGCACTGCAGTAGAAGGTAGATTACTAGTCAGCAAAGCTAACTAACCTAAACTCACTGTCCCTCAAATCCCTGCAGAGTTCTGTCCCTACAATACAGAGCAGTATCAAGTAGATTACTAGCCAGCAAAGTTACTATCAACTGTCCCTCAAATCACTAAACAGCTCTCTCCCTACACTAGCTCTTCCAAGCACACACAGGCAGAATGAAAAAACGCTGCAGGGCTTCAGTTTATATATGGAAGGGGAGTGGTCCAGGGGGTGGTCCAGGAGGGAGAGCTTCCTGATTGGCTGCCATGTATCTGCTGGTCTGGGGTGAGAGGGCAAAAATAAGCGCCAGCTAAGGCGAACCCAAATTGGCGAACGTCGCGCGACGTTCGCGAACATTCGGCGGACGCGGACGGTCGATGTTCGCGCGAATTAGTTCGCGGGCGAACAGTCCGCGACATCCCTATTCATGAGTGACCATTATATTATTATAACTGTAAATAATATTTAGATTTAGAATTTATTATGCCAAAGCAAATGTGCTAGGCCTACTTGTCTTGAGCAGTCAGTAAGTTACAATGTAGCTTATTGTGATCTTGTATTTTTCAACTGTTTATGTTTATGACAACTAATAGCCTCAATTTTTTTTTTTTTTTAATTCGGTGGTCTTCAATTGTTACTGAACTATAATATTCAGCATTATCCAAAACATGGGACTGGTATTTGCAGGGTTAGAACATACTAGAGAGGCCCAGAGTAAATAAAATATCCTGATATTTTTACACAAAGGACTATACTACTGCATACCTCCCAACATTTTGGAAATAGAAAGGGTGACAAAAAGATTTGCTGCGCAGACCATGCCCATTTTATGGCCATGACCCCTAATTACCATGTTTATTTTATCAAATTTGGCAGGGTCAGGTTTTATGTGTTATTACAGTTTTGCTAATGAAAGTGAACTGCTCTTTAAGCTGCAAGCACAGTTTCCCCAAGAGACCTGCTTATCTTAAATAGTTACAATTGTTTCTTTGCTTATCTTAAATAGTTACAAATGTATTGAAGTGCACCTGCCACGAATTCTGGACTCTCCGCCAAAAGCCAATTAAGTTTCAGAGATTTGGTATCTTTTTCTGGCTGTTCAGTGCAGGAGATCAAAGAGAAAGTCAGAACATTTTAGTAACAATCCAGGACTGCGGGTTGAGCTGTAAAAAAAATCAGTACTCTCCCGTGAAAAATGGGAGAATGTATATTACTGTTAAATATATATACAGTAAGGTCAATAAATATTTGGACAGAGACAACTTTTTTCTAATTTTAGTTCTGTACATTACCACAATGAATTTTAAATGAGACAACTCAAATGAAGTTGAACTGCAGACTTTCAGCTTTAATTTAGTGGGTTGTACAAAAAGATTGCATAAAAATGTGAGGAACTAAGGCATTTTTTAACACAATCACTTCATTTCAGGGGCTCAAAAGCAACTTTGCACTCTATTGGCAGGTGAGTTTTCAAAAATTTTACTGAAGTTACCTCTTTTGCCAGAGTTGATTTCGCCAACCTCAGAGCAGGCAAACTGCTAAAATGAAGCTAGATCTTACATCAAATTCTGTCTGCCGGAAATGCATTAGTTGTAAATGCATTAAAGTTGTAAAAACGCCGGCGACGTGTTCTTTTTTTAAGCGGGATTGTCTGCAAAAGTTCTAACTATTGAACTTTTTTGGGGCATAGAACATTAATTTTAGGGTGGGCTCATGTGTAGAGCATTAGAGGATCTCTTTTGTTTTTATTCAGGTTCCTTGGACATTTGTAATAAAAAGTGGCCACTTTAAGCATTTGCACCAACATCTCTAATAAAGACATCCATATGACTTTTATCTTAAACTGTTACAAAAGTATCTAAGTATCTATTCTGGGCTTTCTGCTAAAAGCCAATTAAGTTAGAAACGTTGTATCTTTTTCTGGCTGTTCAGTGCAGGAGATCAAAGAGAAAGGGGCAATTTCATTAAAGGGCGAGCAAATGCTTTGCCACACTTCACCATGAGAAATAAACTAATTCAATAAAATTGCAAAGTTGTGTCCTGGGCGCCGAACACTGGAAACTTTTTGATATCGTTACTTCCTCAGTGCCAGCTTTTCTGTTTCAATATTTTTTATTGACATGAAAAGTTATAGACCATACATATCAATATAAATGAACATTGTCACAATGTGTATTTAAAGGGATACAGTAGGCACATTATGGTGAGAATTTTTTTTTTACAGATTGTTCATCTTCATCATTGTGCATTGAAAACAGAGCAAAACCATATTGTACATAATATTTAACAGGACAGAGAGGAAATAAATAAAGACAGATGATAACGAAAAAAAAAATAAAAATGAAATGAAAAGAAAAGGGTAAAGAAAAGAAAATAAGTTAGACCAGATAACTATCACAAGAGTCAAGAGGTTAGGCATATCTAATGTGGGTTACGAATGTACTGTATGGAACATGTCTTAAGGTCCCCATACACGGACCAATATTAGCTTATTGGGCAGTTATAGATCGGGCAGGTTTAAAAATCCCTTTGGATCGAGGACAGCATCAGTTTGTTGATGTGGTCCTCAATCTGACCACCTGTATTGTCCTTGTTGTGATCTGATCACTTATGTATGGCCAGCTTTAGAATAATCTCAACCACATTTTAATTATCATTTTTACCTAACCAAGTAAATACATTCACAAAAGTTTATTGCATGCTTCCCTAGCTCTGTTTTCCATAAACAAAACAATAATTGTTTAATCTGTCCTTGGTCCCAAGGGGATCACTGCTGTAAACTTCCAGCTGCTTGCTTAACTCCAAGGATAAAGGAGAACTGAACTCAAGGTGAGTTTGGTTAGCAGGTCCTGAAAATGAAATTCTGCCATGAGTCCTGTTTGAGCTCTAGCTAAGCAATTTGTATTTCATCTCATTTCATGTGGCTATACCATACAGTATATAAAATAAATGGAACAATAAACTGTTTCAGTGATTAACCTATCCTGCCATTCTTCCTCCACTGGTCTCTATAAACCTATTTTAACACACCTTTCTATTCCAAACAACTTTTGGCAGCAATACTGTACACCCTCAACTTTTAGACATTTCAAACTTGATATGTTAACACATAGATCTTAATTAATAATGTGTAACACTATCATGTACATTAAAAAATACAAAAACTGAAGTATTAGGGTTAAGTGCCACTTAAGTATAAGACTACTGTCTGATTGTAAGAAGTTTAGATGGCCATACACGGGCCAAAAAAAGCTTGCACGTTTGGCAACCTCTCCAAACGAACGGATCTGCCCATGTATGGCCACCTCGGATGACACAAACTATTGTTGCGCTGGAGAATGTGCATTTGAATGCGCATGCGCAATTTTCAAGCTGTCATTTCTGAGCAGAAGCGACTATCTTGGTCTAAGTGAGACCGTGCAGTCTTCTGGGAAAGTGACATAATTTAAGTAGAAAAAAATTTAGAGTACAACACAGCACTTCAGGGTAGCCTTGGCTTATTGATAAGAATCATCAGCACTTCTCAGTTAAGTGGAAATTGACTTGTCTTGTGTGATTATATGTTTTTGGGGGTTGCCTTGTCCTTTAGGGTCAATCCACACGTGCAGATTTGGGGAGATTAGTCACCCCAGCGAAAAATCGCCTCTTCTTCGGGGCAACACGAAGAAACTTCTGGCGACTTCGGAAAACGAAGTGCCGCGCTTGCATTGCCGCAGGCGATTTTCATAGCCGGCGGAGGGCAGGGGGAAGGCAGTTTGCCCCCAAAAGAGGTGATTTTTTGCTGGGGCAACTAATCTCCCAGAATCTGCTTGTGTGGACTGACCCTTAAGCTTTTCATTCTGAGCTATGACTTTCATTGACCTTTACATAGAACCCATTGGCTTTGAGCAATAAAGATCTGCAAATCTAGATAAAAGCAATGATATATACGTACTTAATAAATATACTATACACCTATAGGGTCACACTAACATTGTAACTACTACTACTACTACTACTAGTTATGATATTTTATTATTATATTTTAAAATTCCGAGTACTGGCACACTACTTAATTTCTCCAGCATAACCATATAACAAACAGTTGTAGCCCCTTGGCTTTTACATTATATTTTAAGTGTACTACATTACTTTAATCTTTCGTTTGACTATTGTAAGATAGAGCAAATATAAGTTCAGAGGGAGGGGAAAGTCTGCACACAACTCATTCCCATTATGCAAACATGACCTTGACAATGACTGCAACAGTGCAATCTATATTAATACACCTTGTGTTCTGTGGACACAGTATTCAAAGGTGGAGAACAGAACACACACATAAAATTATATATATATATATATATATATATATATATATATATATATATATATATATAGGATTGTATAATCTTCCTTGTTTTATTACAGTTTAGTACTTGCTGCTCTATATAGGACATTTCACATTAAAGTCCTACAGAAGCAAAAGAAAGCATGCAATGTGTTTAAATAAACAGGATCTGGGTGGCATGCTCTACCACACTTTATAATAATAAACTATTCATTTTCAAAAACCGAGTTATCTTAAACAGCAACAGTTCTACTATTTAACAATTTTGATAAAATATAGGTATAGGATCTGTTATCCAGAAACCCATCATCCAGAAAGCTCCAAATTATGGGAAGGTGGTCTCCCATAGACTTCATTTTATCCAATAATCTCTGTAATAATAAAGCAATACTTGTACTTGATCCAAACAGATATAATTAATCATTATTGGAGGCAAAACAAGCAGATTTAAGTTTGAAAATCCAAATTACGGAAAGATCTGTTATCTGGAAAACCCCAGGTCCTGAGCATTCTGGATAACAGATCCCATGCCAGTAATATTATTTCAACACTGAAAGTCTGTCATACACAGAGACCTGTTTTTCCCATTGCAAATGGATTCATTGATTATGGTGGCTGTGTTGCCATCTAAGCCTCCAGTCTATTAGTGTATGTAATGGTAAGAAATGCGAATGATTTATATGTTGGATTTGCGGATTTCTTCCATTTCATAAAGGCGAAAATAAATTCCTGTCTCAGCCTCATGCCTAGTACTGATATCCAAGACATGGACAGAATAATGTTTTTGTTTCCAAGAGTCATATTGAGTGCAGAGACAGTGATCCAAATTCATTTTCACTTCAAAACCATATTGTTTCTAGATTTACTCATAAACATATTTGCAATTTTGCTATCACACATCTTTGTACTCTCTTTATCATTTCATTGGGAAACCAGCTAGACAGTATAACAATCAACATTGATGCTAGTTATATTAAAACATGCTTATTTAGAGGTCTAGTTATTGAAATAGTAAAGCAAATATCTTAGCAACATACTTAGTTTAGTAATACATACAAAAATGCTGGACAGATTACCTAAAGGTTACCTAAAGATTTTGGCTACCATGATTGTTGTGGCTTGTTTGGCAAGAGCTGCAATACTGAATATAGCTCAAAGGTGATGTTAGCAAGGATTTGAAAGAAATACATAAAGGTAAACTGAGGACCAAAGTCAATTTTTTTCAACCACAATCTTTGGCAGCTCTGAAACCAGTGCAATTTGCATCAGATTATTTTCTGCTTGATGATGTGCGACGGCACCTACATTTACTGTAACAGCTGCCCAGACACACTGAACATGTGAGTGACACTGACACTTCTAACAAAATCCAAGATGGTTACACCTGTGCACAACTTTGAAGTCCTGAATCATTACTTTTATCGAGATTCAGAAACTTTAGGCTGGTTTAGTAAGCTCAGTATATAAAACATGGCACTACCTACATTTTTTTTGAGGGGTTACATCTCTTTTAAATCTGTGCACTACAAACAATAAAGAGTCAGTAAGTAATGCAATGGTTAAGCTGAAGTTCATTTATGTCTCCATAGAACGCATAATGCATTTCTACAAGTAGAATAATGAAACAACAAAGTTAGTGGTCTACTGAGCAGTGAAAAACAGATGTGGCCAGATTCACCCTTCAAAAGCTCCTATATTTTTAGTTAAATTATGGCATGAAGTGATAAGTGCCAAAGCATCTCTAAATAAAAAGTTTTGATTCTTAAATAAAGCAGTAATGAGTATGAGTGTATATTACCATACCTCCCAACTGTCCCATTTTTCAAGGTGCAGTCCCGATTTTGACAGCTCAGTCCGCAGTCCCGGATTGTTACTGAAATGTCCAGTCTTTCTCTTTGATTTCCTGCACTGAACAGCCAGAAAAATATGCAAAGTTTCTAACTTAATTGGCTTTTGGCAAAGAGCACAGAATAGATACTTTTGTAACAATTTAAGATAAGGAGGTCTCTCAGAGGAACTTAGACTCACATCTTGCAATTCACCTTCATTAGCAAAACTGTAATAACACATAAAAACCACAGAAATGTGTACAAACTTTCATAACCTGCCCAATTTTGTAAGATTAATATGGTAATTAGGGTGCGTGGCTACAAAATGGCTGTGGTCAAAAAAAAATGACGTTTTGTCACTCTTTCTTTTTACAAAATGTTGGGAGGTATGTATCACCAATAATATTTCACTAAAGGGAGCAAGAATTAAGTTGCTTCAAATATTAAATCAAACATTTAAATGCCAACTCCAGGCATTGTCAAGATGGGGTGATGATACGTCCATAAATTATTAGAAATGAACTGCAACACTGTAATAAGGTGTACCGTTATTTGGGGCATCAATAATGTTGTAAACAGGTCAGCCAGAAAAAGTTCTGCATGTTTGGATGATGAGTTAACCCTTTACAAGGTTGCAGGCCTACATGTACACAATATTGTCACAGCTTTTGTGCATTCCCATTCAAAAACAGGCGATTTTGCAGCCCATAGCTTTCCTACAGTTGTGCCTAGCCCTGGGCTCTACTGTATAATTTAGCCATTTATTCACTTTCTCTGGTTGAACAGATCAATTGTGACTCTGGATCAAGGAAAGTTCATTTTGTTAATGTTAAAATTAAAGATGGCTGGTATTTCTACTACAAGTCTGACAAATTAATTAAAACATATCCAGTAGTTGTAACCCTATGAGTACTTTATAAAAAAAATCCTACGATTGAAGAAATGAAAAGTAACATCATGAACTAATGAAAAAAAATTACAGGTCTGTTCTCATGTATATTTCCTTATCAGACAAAACAAAAGGGAATTTAGTGACTTGTATTTTGGATGCATTCCATTAACTCTGCCACTGTAAACAAAAAGCCACCAGTGACTAAGCTTTTTTTCTGCCACAATTACAAGATTAGCTAGTAGTATAAACATTCAATTTGTACTTTCACTTCAGAATGTTGCTGCCCCAAATACCTGCAATTCAATGCTGTTGAGAAGACATACAGAACAAATAGAAAATTGCAATAAAAATATAAGCTGGTGGCAGCAGGTATACCAAGTTTAAAGGAGCACAATACCTTAAATTTTGTGGCAGATGGAGAGAGTGTGATACCTATAAGGTTAAATTCAATACTGGTTTCCCTACTAGATAAGAAAGCCCTGCTATGTGTACTTTTGACAGTGGAAGGAAGGTTTTCCCCTATTGGCCCAGGGATATTATGACCAATTCCTATCTATGTTTAACTAGAATAGGTAGGAGCATATGGCTCTTTCTCTTTGGACTGTATCCGTTGTACAGGGTGGACGCTGCTGGAGAACCTGGAACACAAGGTTCCAGTCAAGTGAAAAGTTGGGGAACAGAGACCCTGTGAGCAAGGTATTAGGGACAAAAATAGCAGGACATAGCTTTTTTTGAATGACAAAAACCCATTCATCAATAGGGCAGACCAGCATTTTAACATCAGGTCACTGAGATCAAAAGCAATTTGTTTTGGTGTGGCCAACACATGGCTGAATGAGTCGTATGACTGGTCAGCTAAAATCAGCGGCTATACTTTGTTTCGTAGGGACAGAGTCAATAGAAAAGGAGGAGGGGTATGTCTGTTTGTTAGGCAGGATTTAAAAGTTTATATATAAAGGAGGAGGTTATAATAGAAAATGAGGGGCAGAAGTCTTATGGTTGGAGTTCTTCACCAATTGTCCAGCAAATTTATTGTAGGAGTATGCTATAGACCCCCTAATATAAGTGAGGAGGAGGATGATAAGCTTCTGATGCAAACAAAAAAGGCTGCTAGTTTGGGTAAAGTAATGATAATGGGGGATTTTAATTACCCAGATATTGAGTGGAGCAACAGTACTGCCAGATCAGTTAATGGGAACAAGTTTATAAACTTGTTGCATGACAATTTTATGGCACAGGTTGTTGAGGAGCCAACCAGAAAAATGCTATTCTGAATCTAGTGATCTTAAATGAGCCCGAACATATAGCAAATATGCAAGTCATTGAACCCCAGGGTAATAATAACCATAATGTTATATCATTAAATGTCTGGTAAAAAAACAAATATACACTGAGGCAACAAAACCCATGATTTTCAGAAAAGCTCATTTTATTGCCTTGAGGACTGCCCTTCAGAGCACTAATTGGGGCATTAAGTTTTCAGCTAAAAACATAGAACAGAAATGGTTGTCATTTAAAATGATATCAAATCACTACTGTTCTAAATTTATTGCCTTAAGGAGTAAATGTAGATGCTCTAAGAATCACCCTATGTGGGTAGTAAAGAAGTTTATAGGAAAGAAGAGAAAGGCATTTAAAAACTACAAGTCTGTTGGGACAGAAGCTGCATTTAATGAATATAAACACTATAATAAATGTTGTAAATCAGCAAATGTAATTCCAATATTTAAAAAGGGATTAGGATCTCATCTTGGCAATTACAGGATAGTAAGTTTGACACCTATGGTGGGCAAATTATTTGAAGGCTTGTTAAGGGATCACATTCAAAATGTCCTAGTGAATGTCATTATAAGCAGCAATCAGCATGGCTTTATGAAGGATAGGTCATGTCAGATGAATTTGATTACTTTTTATGATAAGGTAATTAAGTAAGTTGCTGGACAGTGGGGGGGGGAAGCAGTAGATGTGATCTATTTAGATTTTGCCAAAGCGTTTGATACCGTGCCTCACAAACGACTGCTTTCTAAACTAAGGTCTGTTGGGCTTAATGAAGTCGTTTGCACATGGATAGGAAACTGGCTACAGGATCGGGTACAGAGGGTGGTTGTTAATGGTACATTCTCTAATAAGGTTCTTAGTGGGGTCCCTCGGGGCTCAGTATTGGGTCCACTTTTGTTTAACTTGTTTATTAATGACTTAGGGGAGGGTATTGTAAGTAATGTATCAGTGTTTGCAGATGACACACAACTATCCAGGATGTGGCATGCTTGCAACAGGAGCTTGGCAAACTGGCAATCTGGGCAGCTAAGTGGCAAATGAGATTCAATGTTGATAAATGTAAAGTCATGCACCTGGGATGTAAAAATATCCAAGCCACTTATACCCTTAATGGGACTGCACTAGGCAAATCCATTATGGAAAAATACCTTGGCGTCCTTGTAGATGATAAACTTGGCTGTAGCAAGAAATGTCAGTCAGCAGCATTAAGGGCAAATAAGGTCTTGAGCTGTATTAAAAGGGGCATTGATTCATGGCACAAAGTGGCCATTCTTCCACTTTTTTAGAGCATTGGTAAGACCCCATCTAGAATATGCCATACAGTTTTCGTCTCAATCAATCAAACAGGACATTATTGTATTAGAGAGGGTACAGAGAAGGGCAAAGACTGAAGAAGAAGAAAGACTGTCCAAATTGAGGATGTTCACGCTGGAGAAGAGGCGTTTAAGGGGTGATATGATAACTATGTATAAATATATAAGGGGGTCATATAATAATCTCTCTAATGCTTTATTTATCAGTAGGTCTTTCCAGCTGACACAAGGTTACCCATTCCGTTTAGAAGAAAAGAAGTTCTGGCTAAATATTCGGAAGGGGTTTTTTACAGTAAGAGCTGTGAAGATGTGGAATTCTCACCCTGAATCAGTTGTACTGGCTGATACATTAGATAGCTTTAAGAAGGGGTTGGATGGCTTTTTAGCAAGTGAGGGAATACAGGGTTATGGAAGATAGCTCATAGTGCAAGTTGATCCAGGGACTTGTCTTGCCATTTTGGAGTCAGGAAGGAATTTTTCCCCCTCTAAAGCAATTGAAGAGGCTTCAGATGTTTTTTTTTTGGCCTTCCTCTGGATCAACTGGCAGTTAGGCAGGTTAAAAAAAAGTTGAAAGGTTGAACTTAATGGACGTGTGTCTTTTTTCAACCTAACTTTGTTACTATGTTTTATCACCAAAACTGTTGAGTGCAAAAGCTACACTGTATGATTTAAAATACAGGAACCCTCTACTTGAAACATTTTATTCATTTGCAAAACAAGCAACACTTCATAAAAATATATTAGTTTATGTATTAAGCTCCCCATAGACGCGACGATTCTTCTTGCCGAACGACCGATTTTAGGGAAGCCCGACCAATTATCGTGTGGTTAGTGGTATTCGAACGATCGTATATCTTACGATTTTTCAGCCGACATCTGTCGGGAAATTGATCGGCCAGGTCAAAAAATCTTTGTCAGTCCCAGTGCAATCTCTCTATGTTTGCAGGGCCAAGCAGGCAGCTCCCCTTTGTTTTCCTGGTAAATTGGTCTTTTTAGTTGATGGTAAATCCGTACGATCGTACGATTGTTCTGAGAAGATCGTGGTCTCACGATCAGGATCTGATCTTTTAAAAATCTCAACATCTATGGCCAGCTTTAGTCAAATATATATTTCAGATTGTTTTGGATTAATCATTCCAAACCAGGGACTGGCGTTATGTTTACAGTTCTCCAGTACGAATTTACACTGCAGATATATAGTAACCTTAAATGCCCAGTGCAGTATAGGCTGATCAGAAATCAAAAAAGGTCATAAGCATTCAACGTTCTACAATTTTCATAAAAACTTGCTTATGTTAGCTACACACAGATAAAAATAAATGTGCTATTGTCCCAGCTGGCAATAAGTAAAGTTAATCAATTGAAATACAACCCTGAAAAGTTATTAGAAGAATATGAACTGCTTGAGTTGCTATATTTTTGCAGCGCTTTGCAGTTTGCTATAAGCAATGATATGACACATATAGCCAAACTCAGCAAGATTTTTTTTTTTTACTAGTAGGGGGAACAGTAAGCAAACTATTGTAAGGAAAAATATTTTACTTTTCTGTTTGTTATATCAGACGAGACAGGGAAGATCCTGGAACAGAAAAATGCTAGGCTTCGTTTAGCACTGCAAAGCTCATTAAAGAGCTTTTATGTGCCACCTAAGCCTTTTGTTTGACTCAGGTTGACAAATCAAAAGCATTATCTGTCAGCAGTCTCTGGCTAAATTCTTAATGCCACGTTCAGATTTAGTCAGTTGACCAGAAATTCACTACATTGGTCTTTAGTTGCGAGAGTGAAATTTCTCATTTGTATCACCTGCACAAAAAAGGAAAAGAAAAACAAAATATAGCAAACACATCGTCAGCTGACATCCGCCCCCACACCAACGCATTTTGCAACCACAGATCCCTCAGAAAACAACACTTCCTCTGAGTGGTAGGATGAAGTGTAAATGACATTTTTAGCACTAGGGCACGGCAGAGAGAATCACAAAATTTGTATTTGTCACTGGCATTAGTAAACCTTCCAAGATAAAATTTTCCATCTAGTTAGCAGGTCAGAAAACAGAGTGAGAATAAAATTGTTATAATTTACTTGAACAAAGGTTGATCATAAGTATTTGGACAAATCTTATGTAGCTATATACATTTTTAAATATATTTAATTTTCCTACAGGTTATAAATACAGTTTAACTCACTGTGGACTGGAAATCATAACCTCAACATTTAATCTCTAAAGTGTTGATAATATATTAGGTGACACGATGTGTTTTAAAAAAACAGGCTAGTTGCCACTGATATCTTTAAACTGATATAAAAGAAAGTGATGCCAAAAAATGGTGATTATCACACAAAACAAAATTTGGTCACAACCAGATGCTTGCCATCCATGACTTTGGAAATTGATCAGCTGCAGACAGCATTCAGTTTGGTCATCACCAAAGCAACCAGTATACCATGGACTTATGCATTGATGTACTCAAACAACCTCCTATTTTTATTCATATAAGTTGCAATACATGGCCCTTTAAATACTTATTATTTAACAGTAATAGCCCAGATGAGCAAAATTGCCATTTTAAAAAATAAGGGCTGCTACCTGGGATCGTACAATTCACTGTGCACATAAACATACCAACAAACCATACTTGTTAGGTCACATGAGCCAATTAACAGACAGAGTTGTGTCTTTTGCTTCCACACTTCTCACTGTTACAGTTAGAGTTGTAGTATTTCCGGTCAGGTGATCTCTGAGGCAGCACAGAGACCATCACAAAATGGTTTTCAAGGCAAGAGATGTAAAGGGGCAATATTTACTTAAATATATATTCCAGTTTGGTAAGATTATTTAATATCCCATTTAATATGATATAAACTATCTGTTGCTGAAGTGTTAATTTTGGGGGTAAAGTTTTCCTTTAAGGGTATTGGGAATTGTACTGGAAGTGGCTGGAAACACTCCTCTAAATTTTGCATTTTTTTTTATCATGAACCTCTTAATTGGGTATATATTATGGCCATTACATAACACTGCACACTAAACCTAACTTACAAAAACCAATTTGAGTCCAGTGAGTATAATAGGTTGGTACCTTAAAGAAAATAACTTAAGCCTTAGACATGTGACATACTTCACCCTGTGCACAGAAATTAATATTTGGCAAACGATACCCTAAAAAAGCACATTCCACACACAGAAATTAACTGTGAAAGATGTGGTGCATTGAATCTAAGGCCAATAGTGCATTTTATTATTCCGATGACTGCCAAACGACATGGCTCTCCTTTCACATAACAAACTTACAAAAGATAGTGTGTGCCATATAAGGGAAAAGAATGACCCTGTGGTTGAAACAGCATTCTCACTAACTTGGCATTGCTGGCGTATAATGCCAGATATGTTGCATACTTATAAAGCTGGTTTGTACATTTCTTTTAACAATCACAGATCTCAATGTCTCAGCAGAAAAATACTAAATTCTATTTTTTTTTTCTTTATTTTTTTTTTTTAAAGTTTGGATTTAGTTGGTACAACTTGTCTCTGATAATTCGTGGAATCTGCAATACAGCAGAATTAAAAAGGATAACCATGTCATTGTTTAGTACCTATGTAGAAACACTGTACAAAAGGAAAATTCAGTGTATTCTTGATCTGAAAAAAAGAAGGGGGTTACATATACAACAAATATACCCAGATTAAACAATATTAAAGGAACAGTTCAGTGTAAAAATAAAAAATAGGTAAATAGATTGACTTAATGTCTAACTTAACAGAACAGAAAACTACTTCCTGCTTTTCAGCTCTATAACTGAGTTAGTCAGTGACTTGAAGGGGGGGCACATGGGACATAACTGTTCAGTGAGTTTGCAATTGATCCTCAGCATGCAGCTCACAATCAAAAGCAACAGTTATGACCTATGGGGCCCCCCCCCTTAAGTCACTGGTTGGTTACTGCTTGGTAACCAATCAGTGGAAATCAAGAGAGCTGCAAAGCAGGAAGTAGTGTTCTGGCTATTATGTTACACATCCAGTCCAGTTTTAATTTTATACTGAACAATTCCTTTAACAAGGTGAATTGTAACTATTTCATAGCCTTTTGTTCAGAAGAAAACACATTTCCATACTAGCAACACAACATGCGCACTGACAAATGTCAAACAGCATTAAATAAATAAATAAATAAATAAATTAATTAATTAATAAATAAGCAATTCCCAAAGAGATTAGCAATATGAAACTTTTAGCACCCAATATGCTCTTAGGGTGGTCGCACACTGCTACTTAGGGAGATTAGTCGCCCAGCGACTAATTGCCTCTCCTTTGGGCAACTAATCTCCCTGAAATGCCTTCCCACCGGCTAGAATGTGAATGGCCCATGGGATTGCATTCGGATAGGCCCTTTGGGGCAACTTCGGGCGGCTTTGGAAAAACAAAGTGATTGTCATCTCGCCGGCCATCTCGTCTGCTAAGAAAACAGTGACTTTAAAGGGTGATTATCAAACTGGTAAGGACTAAACATGAAATAGCTTAAATTTCCCTGTCTGCCCAGTTTAGCTTAAGAAATAACAAAAACCATAAATAATTCTTACTTAAAGGGATACTGTCATGGGAAAAAAAAATTTTTCCAAAATGAATCAGTTAATAGTGCTACTCCAGCAGAATTCTGCACTGAAATCCATTTCTCAAAAGAGCAAACAGATTTTTTTTTATTCCATTTCTAAATCTGATATGGGGCTAGACATTTTGTCAATTTTCCAGCTGCCCCAGGTCATGTGACTTGTGCCTGCACTTTAGGAGAGAAATGCTTTCTGGCAGGCTGCAGTTTTTCCTTCTCAATGTAACTGAATGTGTCTCAGTGGGACATGGGTTTTTACTATTGAGTGCTGTTCTTAGATCTACCAGGCAGCTGTTATCTTGTGTTAGGGAGCTGCTATCTGGTTACCTTCCCATTGTTCTTTTGTTTGGCTGCTGGGGGGAAAAAAGAGAGGGGGGTGATATCACTCCAACTTGCAGTACAGCAGTAAAGAGTGATTGAAGTTTATCAGAGCACAAGTCACATGACTTGGGGCAGCTGGGAAATTGAAAATATGTCTAGCCCCATGTCAGATTTCAAAATTAAATATAAAAAAAAATTTGTTTGCTCTTTTGAGTAATGGATTTCAGTGCAGAATTCTGCTGGAGCAGCACTATTAACTGATTCATTTTGAAAATTTTCTTTTTTACCATGACAGTATCCCTTTAAGAAAAGGCAAAAATTATATATAGCACAAGTCCTATTCAATGAACCCATGTTGAACAAGGGGTACGGTGCCTCTTTACTATGTCATTTCTTTTTTTTTTTTTAATGTCCTATTAAACATATTTTAGCATATGTGAGTTTAATCATGTCCCTTAATACATGGCCATCCTGATCCCCATTGGTGTATCCTTAAACTGCTTACTGCTGAAACAATCATTAAAAGTAGTAAAAGTTTAACTTACTTTCTAAAAGCAACTAATTAATTTTTAAAACAGTGTCTCGCGATATGGTGAAAATCTTCATTCACTTTGGTGGACAAAATGTCCACCAAAACATGATGCTTTATAGATTTAGGCCAACTTTATACTAGCAGCAGTTACATAGTATACCCAGTGTGCTAAATGTTGTTTTTAAGGAAATATTCCTATTATCTTAATATGTGTTAAGACTTAAAGGCAGTTTCATGTCTTGATAAAGGGGACCTGTCACCCAAAAAAATTATTAAAAATCCTATTTTATCACATTACTCAAGCAAAATAAACTTTAATTACACTGTATGAATGATTTGAATCTTGTTTCCTTCAGGGAATTCATAATTATAGCAAACAGGCATAAGCCATTTTGTGGATGCTGTTATTAAGGCAAGCCTTGTATCATCTCAGATTCTTGTTTGTGCACATGAATAGGGGACCTGATGTCCATCCCCATGCCACACAATTAAACAATGAAGAGAACGGGGGAATGTGTGGAGAGCAATGACATCTAGGAAGAGCCTAATGGAAAGTGAAAGTAATTGTCTGTCCCGAGGAGGGGCAGACAATATTTGATCGACAGCTGAGATTTTTAAATGAGCTTTTAAACAGCTATAAATGCTTTTAATAAAAAATAGAAATTGGATTTCATGTTTAATATGAAAAGGACTTTTATTATACAGCTTTTTGTGTCTGGGTGACAGGTCCACTTTAAATTATTGGTTTTGATTGCCTTCCATCGCCTAGCTTTTCTTGGCTGTAAATATCAGGTAATGAGCATGATAAAATGCATATGATGAACTGAGCAAGAGAAATGTTTTCCATGAATACCAATGTTTTACATGAAACAGCACACTGAGAAACCTGAAAGCAGCGGTTGGGGAAAAGCCCCAAAAGTACATGCACATACACTACAGTTGGTTACATCCAGCTACTACTGCATATATAAGACAGAGATGTGTCTTAATGAATTATTATTCAAAAGAAACTACTTATTAACTAAAGGAAGAAAATTTAATACAAACTAACTATATAAAAAAAGTGAAGTTATATGCTTCAGTAGTAATACTGACAGTGTCACAGATAAAGAATGACAATTTAGATGCAGAATGCAGGCAGTTAGGAAATCATTTTAGGTGCATATGTAATACATTTTGCAACTTTTTACTAGCCTTAAGCTGGCCATAGACACACAGATCCTATCGTACGATTCATATGATTTTCGGATCGTGTGTGGAAAGTGCCGACAGCTTTCGTCTGGTGGAGATCGGTCGTTTGGTCGATCGGTCAGGAGCCCATTGCACATCGTAATCGGATCGTTCGGCCATTCGGCCATACGGCTGAACAATCAGATTACCCCCGGAGCGGATCTGGCGTCTATGGCCACCTTTAATAACCCAATCAGTAAGGGTACACCCAAATGGATATATTCAATGTGGATGTGTTGCTGAGGGTGTAAAATATTAAGAACTTTAGGTATCTTAGTATATTGTCTTGTTAGATCAGGCTGAGGCTGGGGGAGGAACTTGTTGATTCTAGTAGAGGAGCATGGGAAGAAGGAAGTCAGTCTGGACCAGTAAATCATCTGAGGTGACTGAAGGCAGAAAGAGGAAAGCTCTGCTGTGAAAAGGAGAAAGAGTGATCTGTTGCTGCCATCACAGGACAAAGTTGTGAGAATCTGCTGGAAAATAACGGAGAGCAAGCAGCTTACTGGTGAGAGAGGGAAGAATCCTAGTGGCTTGCAGAACATCTGGCACAAGTGGTAGAATTAGACCTCCCTTCAATAGTGCTGCAGTTCTTCTGTGAATTATTTTTGTATTAAAGCTGGCACATCAGGAACAGGATAGACTGAGGATGTCTGTATCATCAACTTTACAAGTATAAACTGATGTACCTTTGATGTGTTTGTTGGTGCTCTGCTATGCAATCTAAGGAATCAGGACTGTCCTCTACCCCCGTCTTGTCAGCAACAACAGGCCTGTTCAGCACAGTGAGATAGACAGAGGGCCCTGGATTTAAGTTACAGGACTGCTTCTTAAACTTCTACTCCCTGGGTGAGGAAATTGTAACAATTTACAAAAGCAACAGTACCTGTAATAGCTGTGACTTGATACATTTGAATTGTCACTAACTGTAAAAAAGACTTCCATGTTTTGTTTTTGCTTTTTTAAATGTTTGCTAGTTACATTATATGTTGCACTGAACTATTTTCCTTGTTAAATTTTATAAGAAGTTGAATAGTCTTCAATATCCAAGTAATAAAAGGACAAGTTTCCACAGCCTTGTTTACAAATCAACAATATAGCATTTACTGGCCATACATGACTGGGATACATAACATGGTGCAAACCCCCCCCCCCCCCACCCCAATCAACACTGTAAGCGTTTGCAAGAGCATGAGCAAAATTTTCTTTGTCCCAGTAACCCATAATAGCATGTTAATTTTCACTAGTTCAATTCAGTTAAGTTCAGTTACAATATTATAAGAAAATAACTGATAAGGGTTGCTGGACTGGGACAAATGTGTCTACACATAAACCCCCATTAAAGTTAGCAAAAATGTTCTTACAAACACAATGAGGATATTTCCTACTTTGCTAATTACAAAAACAAAAGTAGGCTCTAAATTGTATCCGTTTTCTCTCTTGGCTTTCAGATCTGTGAACAACATCCCATTATTTGTCAAATGGTCATCATGTAGAAGGCTTACAGGCAGTTATACACTGAAAGAAGTGACCATGAAGCCTTTGACAGTATGCAAAAACAAACGTGTCACTTTTCTTTTCTTAGAATATTAAAAATAGCTGCATTTGTATTTAGAAACCAAGCTGCTAATTACAATGTTTCTGAAAGGAGATATTACCAGACATACTGTTGCCACTGTCTGTTAGAGATACAACAATAATTTAGCTTTAACTTACAATTGGTGCAAGTCTGTCAACATAAATCAGTTTATGATCTAAGCCTGACTCATCTGAACTAAAAAACAAGTGCTTAACAAACAGCAATTTCACAAAGAGTGAAAGGTATTAAAAGGATATCTCCAATTACAGTAATGACTAGTTTCCTTGTTCCTTTTTTGTGTGTAATCATGTAAAAATGTTTTGAGCCAAAGTAACAACAAAAGGCTTTTAAAAGAAAAGATAAGTGTTAAAGTGAAGTCTACTTAATACTGGGGAATTTGTCACAAAAAAAGAGCAGATCCCAGCAAATCAGTATACTTTCTTTCCATTCAGAAAACTGTGACAATGTGCGAACAGCCAAGCACATCACATTATTGGCAGACAGTGAGAGAATTACTTTAGTACAGAACATATTTGTATAAATGATCATTTATTATTGTGCACCCCAGTTTTTTGTACTTTGCCTCTTGCCTCTATACCTTCCCAAAAGGCAGACATATTAAGGGGACTATTTATTATGCTGTGTAAAACACTGGAGACAAACATGATGATGTTGTCCATAGCAACCAATCAGATCTTTGCTTTTGTTCTCCAACCTGCAGGCGAAATCTAATTTCTGATTGGTTGCTATGGGCAACATCACCACTGATGTTTTTCTCCACTGTTTTACATAGCATGATAAATAGTCCCCATATAGAATGCCCATCTTAACCCTGGCTCTGATTTCAGAACTGCTATTTCTTTCTTGGGTAATTAAGCCCCAAAAATTAGATAGCAATTGAAATCCTAAGTCTGAAAGTTGCAGAACCAACAATTTTAATAATGATTTAAAAAAACGAGCGACATAAATTAACGGCCATTATGCTGCCCAACTGCACGAGTAAATTGTCCATAGCAACCAATCAGATCTTTGCTTTTGTTCTCCAACCTGCAGGCGAAATCTAATTTCTGATTGGTTGCTATGGGCAACATCACCACTGATGTTTTTCTCCACTGTTTTACATAGCATGATAAATAGTCCCCATATAGAATGCCCAACTTAACCCTGGCTCTGATTCCAGAACTGCTGTTTGGTTTCTTGGGTAATTAAGCCCCAAAAATTAGATAGCAATTGAAATCCTGAAGTCTGAAAGTTGCAGAACCAACAATGTTAATAATGATTTAAAAAAACGAGCGACATAAATTAACGGCCATTATGCTGCCCAACTGCACAAGTAAATTGCCTTCATCCAGAGCCACCTGGGTACAAATAAAAGGTGCACTCCCAAGGAGGAATGTGCTGAGGAAAGTGGAGTTTTGGATTGATTTATTGAAAATGTCTTCAAAAGTCCTAGAGGGCATCTGTAAATCTGTTCCACTTTTTGCTGCCTTCTTTCCCAGGCAGTGCAAGAGAGCTGGTGGCATTCAACACACTACACTATAGCATAGGAACCAATTAGCAGCTAGTCTAACCTGAATGGGAACTGAAGCCTGTCTTTGCTTGTGTGATTGCAGGGCTATGATTGGCTAACCCCTTCTTACTGTACTTCTGGCAGGGAACGTTGAAACATGACCAATCCCCATTTGAAATACAGACAGGAACTGTAGCAGGTCAATGGGAGCTCCAATAAAGGGAGCACCTACAAGAGTAAAGAATTTTCAATTATGCTATATGTCTTTTCTAATTTTGAGAAAGGGGATAGACTATTAATAAATCAGCTTCCAAGTGTTGCAGGTCTCTGTCTCTTGCAGTTTTTGACCCTGAGGGTAGACAAGTTCTCTGCTGTCAAACATAGGCATCTATTAGGTAGCTTGCACTGGAACCATAGAGTTTTAGGGAACCACAAATGTATACCCACTGTCAATTGTAAACATGCTAATAAGTGCTTCTTTTAAATCTGACATAAATAGGGACACATCTCTGCCTTGAACCAACATATTGTTTTAGAATCAGTTATTTGCCTTTTAATAGATCGGCCTATTTTGCTGTATTTAAGAAAGTCACAGATACCCACCGTTAACAGCATGGGAACCAATTTTTGGTTCCAAACACCTGCAATAAAGTTCAGAAAAAAGTTCAGATACAGTTACATATAAAAACAACATTCAGAAGGCTTGTAGCCTTCTACACATCTATAAAAGGAAGGGACTCTTCAGGAGTGCCAAGCTGGATATTTGATAAAGCATAGAGTGCATATTATAATTAATTGGAGAACCAGTGTCCTGTACTTATATATTTAAACAATATTATATTTATTACAATACAATATTATTCTTATTCTTGTATATAACAGACAGAAGAAACTCAAAACTGAATATTTATACAGTGTTAAACATGTGAGGGTAACTGGTCAGTCTATAAGAAAGTATGAAGTACATTGGTGCTATGGATAAATTAGCTTAAAGGAAAACTATACCCCCCCCCCCAAAACATTGTAGGTCTCTATAAAAAGATATTGCATTAAACAGCTCATATTTAAAACCCTGATTCATGTAAATAAATCATTTTAATAATAATATACTTTTTTAGTATGTGCCATTCGGTAATCATACATAGAAAATTGCCATTTTAAAAAATAAGGGCCGCCCCCTGGGATCGTACGATTCACTCTGCACACAAACATACCAACAAACCATACTTGTTAGGTCACACCAGCAAATTAACAGAAAAAGTTCTGTCTTTTGCTTCAACAATTCTTCCTCTTACAGTTAGAGTTGTAGTATTTCTGGTCAGGTGATTTCTGAGGCAGCACAGAGATCATCACAAAATGGTGGTTCAAGGCAAGAGATGTAAAAGGGCAATATTTACTTAAATATAAATCAGTTTGATAAGATTCTTTTAATATTCCACTTATTATGATATAAACTATCTGTTGCTTAAGTATTCATTTTGGGGGTATAGTTTTCCTTTAAGATGATAAATAGTTTATGGTGTGAAGTAGAGAAATGCCCAATGATTTTGCTGGACTACAGGATATACAAAACGTATATCCATTATTTGTCTGCAACAAACATATGTTTAGTTCTACAGATTTCCTTTTCAGAATTTTTCAAACTCAACACCATGCAAATCTGTCTCCGGTATTTTAAGAACACAACTTCCTTAATTCAATGATCAGCTCTAATCTTTCAAAACGCAGGAGGGTTTATTTACGTTAAACTCATTTACGTTTGGCATGGAGCAAGGTTCAACCACGCAAGCAAGCTGCCATGTTTATTGAACTGTGCACCCTGCCCCATTCTCACCACCTGTGGGTTCAAGTCCTTGTGCTGGAGAGTAATACACAAGATCCTCAAGAATAAATGAGTCGTGGGCAGGCATACCTCATTAGCAGCATTCCAAAATGGTGAAATCAAGGTGATTTTATTTGTGCCACCAACAAGGTGACATTTTGGCCTATGTCATCCTTTATCAAACCTTTATATTTGTCTGTATAAAAGACCACTTGTACAGTCCTATTAATAACCAATATTGCTTGCATCAAAAACTTGTCTATCCTTATCTCTTACTCAAAACCTTGCATTAAATCCAGTGTACATATATCCATACTTAAACATGCTTGAATGTTTTAGAATGAAAATGGATACTGTAATGCACTGCAATTCTACCGCACCTTGTAAAGTGTGAATAAATCTTTAACAAGCTATTAGTAGGCTTTCCTGTTTCTCCCATCTTTTGATAGGCAAAGCTTCACACGCTGATGTCAGCAGGCAAAAACTTGGAAACAAGGTGTGTGAAAGCACCCAAGGTGTGCTGTAGGAGACATGTACCATACTTATGTGTAACTCAAAGTACTTGGAAGTGTAAATTGACTCAGCCTTGGGCTAATGGAAAGCTGACGTCAGCATAGTAACACTGAAACCTGAAAAAATAAATAAAAGGCTTTCAGTATGAGGATGTTCTGTGCCACACCAAAAAGAAACTTACAAAAAAAAACAAAGGAGAGCAAAAAAAAATAAATAATGATCATGATGTTGACTAGGCTTTCACCAGATTGTTGGTTATTCTTCTTCATGGAAAGCAAAGCACTGAATATGACACTTGAACATTGTAAAAAGCAGTTTTTGTCAAATGTATAGTCTTTTATTTTTACTTATTATAAGAAAATAGTATGGGGTTTTACACCTGCATTTTTATACAAAAAGGCTGAAAATTCAACTTCAATAAATGCAGGGCATTAATGAAGATTAATTCTAGTGCAACAACAAGACATGCATTACTCAGCAAAGACAGTCCCCCAGAAATAAAGATGTTTTTACAACTACCGTTTCTTTCAAAATCGAAGTTTAATATTCCTGTCAGGTGCAGACTGTAAACTGTTATAATTTTGCAACAATTAGGGGCAGATTTATCAAAGGTCAAATTTCCCATTGATGTGATTTTTTTTTACTTTAATAAATTTGAATATACTCACAACTCGAATGCGAGATTATCTAGGAAAAAATTTGAACACCTAAAATACGACGAAATGCAAACGACCCAAAACTCAAATCTAATTTTCCTCCAAAAAAAACTTGACCGTCAGGAAGGCTCATAACATCTTCTAATGGGTTAACGGACCTCTGCCATTGACTTATAAATTAATTTTGCCGGTTTTAGATGGTGAATATTCGAATTAGAATGGTTTCCATGGTCCAGGTGTGATAAATCTAACTTAAATTTACATTCGAATTCAGCACCGTATTTCATGGACGGGAGCTCAGAGACTGCGTGGTCCTGGCGCCCAGCCGCGCGGTCCTAGCACCCGCCCGCATACCCCCCCCCTCCCCGCGAGTGTGCATGCTGCGCTCCCCAGTGCTCCCCAGAAATCAGCTGGGTAGCATGCCAATAATAATTTGCCGCCCTAGGCTGGGCCCTTTGTGGGGCCACAAATCCTGGCCTGTTCTATTTGTGAGTTTTGACAACAAAAAAATTTGAAAATTCGAATTTACCATTCAAACCTTAATAAATCTGCCTCTTAGTTGATACATTTCTCAGCAGCATCTCTGGAGTATTAGCAACTATTGTATCAATTTTAACAGCTGCCTTTAATGAAATTCAGAGATTATGCACAGCAGGGACAAAGATAAGAAATATATCAACTAAATGTATAAATTTAGACAATTTAGTTTACAGGGTTGGCGACTGCCCCACCCAGAACTGCTTTAGAAGATGAAAAATTAAACTTAAGGGTCTGGCCACACAGGCAGATTCAGGGAGATTAGTCGCCACGAAAAAGAGGAGATTTGTCGTCTGGCAACTAATCTCCCCGAATCTGCCCGTGTGGCCAGACCCTTACACTTCAATATTAGAAAAACGGTCACACATAGAAAAGAGAAATTAATTAGAAAAAGTCTGGTTTCTGGTGAACTGAAACCAACTGAACAGTGGCATAACTACTGGGGGAGCAGGGGGTGCAATTGGACCAGGGCCTGCACCTCCGCAGGGCCCCCCCAGCAGATTGTGCCCCGCTGTAGCCAGCTGCAGCTGTAAAGAAAATCGTTGTGGAGGGGGTGTTGGGGGGGCCCGGCAGCATGCCCCGCCCCCACCTAGTTACGTTACTGCAACTGAACTGAAAAAACTGTTGGAAGGTGAACAACCCCATTAAGGTCGAGTTGTGTTTTTTCGAAAAATTCCAGTTTTCAAGGGTAGTTTAACTAAAAAACTAGAATATTTTGAGATTCATTATGCCCCAAAGCTGCTAAACAATTTAGTGTAGTTTTCTTGGCGCTTACTATGCAATCCAGTAAAGTAAAAAAAAAAAAAACATGATTCTTGTAACACAGATAATGCAGCCATTAAAATTAGAATTATCATTTCACTTTCCAAAACATGGGTATCTTTCATGAAAGGGGACAAAACATCAGACTTAAAGGAATTGTTCAAGTGTAAAAATAAAAACTGGGTAATTAAATAGGCAGTGCAAAATAAAAAATGTTTTTAATATAGTTGGTAGTTGGTGTAACCAGATGTCTAACATAATAGCCAGAACACAATTTCCTGCTTTGCAGCTCTCTGATTTGTTACCCGTCAGTAACCAATCAGTGATTTGTGGGAGGGGCATATGGGTCATAACTGTTTGATTCTGAATCTGAATCGTTATGTCCCGTGTGGTCCCCCTTCAAGTAGGAGAAAGTAGCAGAAAGTTGGGTCCTGGCTATTATTTTAGACATCTGTTCACTTCAGATTTTATACATTACATTTTTGGCAAACTAACTATATTTAAAATGTTTTTTTTATTTTACACAGCCTATCTATTCCCCAGTTTTTATTTTTACACTGAACTGTTCCTTTAAAGATAATTTTTAAACATTATGCACCATTTTTATTTTTAAAAAGGGTGTTTTTAGATTGTGTTGTCTTTTCTCCCTTACTCCTTGCACAGATCCACTAGCAGCCGCCAGCTGCAGTTGTGCTCTAGAGCGCAGGAAAACATCATGCATGTCTGTTTCTAAGGGGAATAGTTATTATGCTATGTATAGCATAATAAATAAATAAATAAATAATAAATAAATGGCAAATTTATCAAGATGTGTGTAATTTTACGCCATACGAATGCCAGATTTTATACGGCTAAGGTTGGGCATGTGTGGTGTATTATCCCGCCACCTATTTTAAGCAAGAAACAGACATGCATGACGCTTTCCTGTGATCTGGAACTTAGGGCGCCAGAGATTATTTCAAAGTCCTGCAGCTGGTGACTTACAGTAGATCTATTAGAGGAGTGAGGAAGAAGACGCAATGCAATGTTTAAAGAAAATAGGTTTATATTTTAATGGTGAATATGAATTTCAGTGTATGTCCCCTTTAAAAATTACCTTTAGTAGTTTTCTGCCCCTTAATCTTGGTGAAAGGTTTACAAAAAACTCTATTTTGGAAGCAAAAGAGTTAACTTGTTAATTTTATTCATTTTCAAGGCTCTGGCTTTAAAAAGTGACTTCAGGCTGAACAGGTTGGACAACTTGGGGTTTTTATGGTATGTGCGTCATCAAGGGCATTCCACTTTATAATAGGTAGTGCTGGTATGTAATGTCTAAAAAATCCAGGGGAAAAACAGAAACCTTCTGTTTCCAAAGCTAAAAATTCTTTTCATTGTCTCGATTTAACTTTGTTTATTTCGGATCACTGGCAAAGTTAAGCAACAGTATTATGTTAGCTTAAAACAAGGATTTTTGAAATACTTTTTTTTCTTTACACTTATTTTTTTACTTCATACGTCACAGAGGAAAATACATATTTAGTAAAAGGTGAATGTATAACAGAAGCACATGATTAATATTTCCCTCATAAAACTGTTTTTTTTGTTCTTATTGTTATCGTATAGAAATAATTTATCTGCCCTAAAAGCTGGGTTTGACTAAATAACTTGGACTCACCGGGTTCAAAACCTTTGGGGCCCATGCGCATGTGCGAACACCATCCAGGAAGATAGAAACTGGATTTGACCTGGCTGTAGACGGGGCCCCATAAGAGGGGCGCAAGTTGCCACATATTTCTTTTTGAGGGGCCAGCTGATCAGGAAAACGAGTCTGGGCCGGCCCAGTCCGGGCCTGCCTAAAAGAATCATAGATGATGCCTACCCTATTATAAATTGCAATGTATTAAGAAATCCCTAAAGAGTTTTTGTCCAGGTGACCTCCAACACCCTACCTAGCTTATTTTGGAAAAGGATAACCTCCATTATTTATGGACATTATATTGGTGTGAAAATCTGCTTTTTTCTCTGTATTATAAAGCCATAAGGGAATACTTTCAGATGTTAAATTTAGTTTTCAAAGTATTATCATATTTAAAATAACAAAAGCACTATTATGGTTCTCTTTCTTCTCTCTATCTCTTATCTTCTGCGGGTGAATAGGCTGTATTTGTTCGAATTTGAATCAAAGTAACAGTGTATTTGATCGAATTTGATTTGAAGTTTTTTCAAAAAAAGAATTTTCCACCAATTGACTCAAAATAGGTTCTAGGAGGTCCCCCATAGACTAAAACAGGTTTTAGATTCTGCAGGTGCCAAATGTTAGGCACCCCCAAGTGAATGTATTTTCTTACCTGAAACCCTGGGCCGGTGCTCCTATCAGCAGAAAACTGCACCAGCCCGGGATTATTCCAGTGAGTACCCCGGATCGTTCCTCATCCGGCTTCTTCTTTCTTCAAATTTCCCAGGGCAGACGTATGCGCAGTAGAATGAAATAGCCGGCTTTTTAGTTAAAGTTCGGCTTGTCACTCGAATGCGCTTGCGCAGCCACGAGAAGAAAGAAGTAGCCGGAAAAGGATCACTCAGTGGTGCTCACTGGAATAAACCCGGGCCAGTGCAGTTTTCTGTAGATAGGAGCATGGGCGTCCGCAGAGGGGGGCAAGAGGGGGCAGTGCCCCCCCCTGGGACTGTGCACATAAGTTTCCACCTGTTTGTGCATTGGCCCCAGCTTACTGTGGTTTCTGTCGCGATCCCTCGAAGATTTTTCTTCTGTGCAGCAGAGTTTTCTTTTAGCTCCTTCCCTAGGTGCTCGCTCCCCCCTCCCTTGTCACAGTGCTGCCGGATCGGATCGTATTACTTCAGCTGTGACAGAGAGAGAGAGAGCAGCCAGGGAGCATCTGATTGGCCAGTAGCACAGATTGCAGCACGGGAGAAAACGAAGGAAGGAAAGCCTCTATTGCAGTCTGCAGCCTTGTACTTGTGAGTTCTGGGGGTATTTATACAATTACTTGCCCCTGTGCCATCTGTTTGTGTGTTCTGCTGGTATTTATGTATGTACTTGCCCCTGGGCCATCTGTTTGTGAGTTCTGGGGGTATTTATACATGTACTTGCCCTGTGCCATCTGTTTGTGAGTTCTGGAGGTATTTATACATGTACTTTCCCCTGTGCCATCTGTTTGTGAGTTCTGGGGGTATTTATGCATGTACTTGCCCCGTGCCATCTGTTTGTGAGTTCTGGGCTATTTATACATGTACTTGCCCCTGTGCCATCTGTTTGTGAGTTCTGGGGTATTTATGCATGTACTTGCCCCTGTGCCATCTGTTTGTGAGTTCTGGGGGTATTTATGCATGTACTTGCCCCTGTGCCATCTGTTTGTGAGTTCTGGGGGTATTTATGCATGTACTTGCCACTGTACCATCTGTTTGTGAGTTCTGGGGGTATTTATACATGTACTTGCCCCTGTGCCATCTGTTTGTGAGTTCTTGGGGTATTTATGCATGTACTTGCCCCTGTGCCATCTGTTTGTGAGTTCTGGGGTATTTATGCATGTACTTGCCCCTGTGCCATCTGTTTGTGAGTTCTGGGGTATTTATGCATGTACTTGCCCCTGTGCCATCTGTTTGTGAGTTCTGGGGGTATTTATGCATGTACTTGCCCCTGTGCCATCTGTTTGTGAGTTCTGGGGTATTTATGCATGTACTTGCCCCTGTGCCATCTGTTTGTGAGTTCTGGGGGTATTTATGCATGTACTTGCCACTGTGCCATCTGTTTGTGAGTTCTGGGGGTATTTATACATGTACTTGCCCCTGTGCCATCTGTTTGTGAGTTCTGGGGGTATTTATGCATGTACTTGCCCCTGTGCCATCTGTTTGTGAGTTCTGGGGGTATTTATGCATGTATCTGCCAGTGTACCATCTGTTTGTGAGTTCTGGGGGTATTTATGCATGTACTTGCCACTGTACCATCTGTTTGTGAGTTCTGGGGGTATTTATACATGAACTTGCCACTTTGCCATCTTTGTGTGAACTAGGGTTGCCACTTGTCAGACAACCGGTATTTTGAAGGTTGCCCGGGTCAAAACTTCCTGGATGGTTTTTCAAATTAGGGAAACTGTGCAGGATTCCCTTGATTGACCCGGCGATCGGCTGATCGCCGTGGCATAGCTCCACCCCCTGATGGCAGTGACACACCCACCTATCTCACAGGCCCGCCCACAGATGCCTCCTTGCCCCACCCTGGAAAATTTTCTGCGGACACCCATGGATAGGAGCACTGGACAGGGGTCTTATTTTGTGCAGGACATTTCCAAACAAAACTATGACACTGGTGAAAGGAGGCATCTTTCTTGGTTGAGTATACTACAACAATTAACTAAATCCCTATTAATACATTTAACAAGAGATAGTAAGCCATTAAGATTGCACTGAAAAAACTGAAGATAGATTACCTTTAAGAATTTCAGGCAAATCCAAATAGCCACAGCAGTGTGCTATATTCAACAGCCCAGCATGAAATTCTCTACAGATGACATTTGAATAGAAATTAAAACACACACACACACACACACTTATGTATACATACAAAGAGATTTGCTCCTGTCCAACAATTCTAATTTAAGAGCTTTGTCTGAGCAAACAAGCATTAGGATGATTCATCACCTATCTTATAACTTAGTTACAATGATTCTAAGACAGTTATTTGATGATTTACACCCACTGGTCATGTCACAAATGATATCTCAACTAATGTTTACACAGACACGTAAACTGTTAGCTATTAATGCCTTTGTCCTGAAAACAGCCATAGGACTTGACACTTTATGGCACACACAGTATGTGGCCCGAAACGTTGCCATGCAACCCCAGGAGGCCCCATCAAAATTGTCCATATTGGGCCCCACTGTTGATCAAACCAGCCCTCCTACTTCTGTCTACTTACAATAGACACATAGGGGCATAGTTATTATGCTGTGTAAAAATCAGCAGGATAATACACGGGCTATAACATTTTTGCAGATTTTTATTAGAGTGACTTCCACTGGAAGCAATGTAAAAATAACAACAGAAAATGTGGCGTTCGCATGGCATAAAGTTTCAGTGAATTTAGTTTTACACAGCATAATACATATGCCCCTTACTATAAAGGGTGTTGAAACTTTAATAACTCCTTGTACACGTATTGATGTTCTCTATAACTATATACATCCCTATATATATATATATATATATATATATATATATATATATATATATATATATTATATATATATATATATATATAAATATATAATAAATAAAAGGATTATTCTAATAAGGGCTTATTGAGCAATATTAAGCACAGTTTTTATTTTCAAGAGGACCTTGCCTTTCATGTGCTGTTGTTTTTGTGTCCCCAGCTCCAATATTTTACACTCAGTAAATATAGGTTGTGCACTCTACAAATAACTGCTCACTGCAGGGGTGTGACCTCTAAATATATTTATTGCAATATATATGTGTGTAGGGATCTATAGGGTAAATGTCCCTATGTTCCTGAAATCCCACATGGTGGGAAATCCCCTGCCTGTCCAGCTATGGGTTGGACCTAGATTAAAGGGTGTGGGGGAGTGAGCCCTTGTCCCTGTGCAGTGTGTTCTGGCAGATACCGGAGGTTGCCAAAAGGTGTCGCTGCTGTACAACTGTTTGAGATCGGAATAGCCATGTGCTCACAGCCATTGCTGCTTTCACTTTCACGGAGGACAGAGTGATAAGGAACTGCTGCAAGATGTAGGGCTAAAAGGAGTTCAATAGTTCTGCCGGGCATGGGGTAGGGTACTCCAAAGCCTGGTAATCTCTACCATGCAGGTTTAGAGTTTGGATGACTTTTTGTATGCTCCCACTATGGAGAGTGATGGGAGCTGTAGTCCAGTAAGGAGGACCTTTGTATGCTCACGCTATGGAGACTTCTGGGAGCTATGCCGTGAGGAATAAAGGGGGTTTGTCATGCTCACACTGCTGCTAGTGTAGGGAGCAGTACCCTGAAGATTAAAAGCAAGCTTTGTGTGCTTGGCTGAAGGATTTCATCACTGTGGATGCCTGTTAGAGCCGTGTGTGAGGCTGCCCATCTGTGTGAGTCCCTGGATAAGTTGTGCCTCCGGGAGGGTAGTGAAAGGATCCAACATGTGTTCCCTGTTAAAGATACAGGTGTTGTTCATGTGCCTGCCTCATGGGAGCAACCACCTTTGTCCATCAGGAGAGTTATTTGCGCATGTAGCGCTACCTGGGGAAAGTTTAAGAGCTCTTTGGGGAAAAGGGACTGAGACTCTCTTTGTCCAACAGGAGTGGAATGTGGGACTTTGCCTGGCAAGGAGGTGCCAGGATGGGACTGCAAATATCCCCAGGGTAGTGGGTCAGTAATACTGTATGTACTTGCATATTTACTTTTCTACTCTTATATAAAGTCATCTGGACTGTTAAGGTGTCGATACACAGACAGATTTAAGTTGCTGATTCCAACCCTTCAAAACGATTTGGCACCGTATCTGCCCATGTGTTGGGCCCACCCAACAGATATTGATCAGACAGATTTGATTTCATGTGGGATCAAGGACCGTATCAATGAGTTGCCAAACAAGGAGATCTTTTCCTTGATATGATATGTTGATGTTGTTATACGATTCTTTACAACTAGGGTCAAACAATCAGATCATTTTGTCCATCTTAGGTGGACATATCTAAGAAAACCATCTGTTGGCTTGGAGACCTCGCCAAACTAACAGATCTAGTAGTGTATGTTTAGCTTTATTTGTGTGCAGTGCTGCTGATTTTGATCATCTTTGCAGTTGGACTTGTCCTGCTCAGTGAGTTACACTCCATTCACCAGATCTATTTACATAATTCTGAACATCTGCAATTTGGAAAATTAGGCCACATCCAAATATTTCCAACCACCCAAAGTATAACCCCAAAACTCACCCTTTACCCTGTTATTCCATTTATTTTCCCTCCCTTTTGTGGGTTGCACTGACTTTCCTGGCTGAATACATAAATAGAGTTCATAGTAACCCATAACTACAAACAAGCATTTAAAATGTACTGGTTGTTTGAAAACAAATATATGACAGGTATTATGGATTACTGGACCTAGCACAAACTTAACAAATTTGAAGCCCTTTTTAAAAGCTAAAGGATGTATCCGTTTTTGAGTTTAGCTGTAAAAAATGTGATTGCATAAAAAAAACTTTTTTATTCTCAAACACTAGCATGTTTAAAGGAGAAGGAAAGGCTAAAATTAAGTAGGTTTTATCAGAAAGGTCTATATAAATACATGAGTAAACCATCAAAATAATGCTGCTCCAAGTCCTCTGTCAAAAGAAACACTGCATTTCTTTCCTTTTATTGTGTACACATGGGCTTCTATATCAGACTTCCTGTTTTCAGCATAAACCTCCAGGGCAGGGCTTGAGCATGCTCAGTTTGCTCCTTTGAGAAATGGATTTCAGAGCAGAATTCTGCTGGAGCAGCACTATTAACTGATTCATTTTGAAAAAAGTTTTTTTCCCATGACAGTATACCTTTAAGTTTATCAGAGCACAAATCACATGACGGGTGGCAGCTGGGAAACTGACAATGTGTCTAGCCCCATGTCAGATTTCAAAATTGAATATAAAAAAATCAGTTTGCTCTCTTGAAAAATGGATTTCAGTGCAGAATTGTGCTGGAGCAACACCATTAACTGATGCGTTTTGAAAAAAACAGGTTTTTCCATGAGAGTATCCCTTTAAGTAAAGCTCTGACAGAATAGTGGTAGTCACACACATGCGAAAATCACATTGTTTCTTTCACTTTCAATGAGTCTGAAAATCTTGAATGTTCTAATAAACTGGGAAAAAGAGAAATAAAGTTGTTGAGACAATTCCTATTTGCTAGTTTTTTTCATGTGACCTTTCTTTTTTTTTTTTACTTTAATTGTGACTATTTCAAAGAATATTTGAGGAAAACCCAAGCTGGAATTTTGATAAATATATCCCATAGCGTGATAAAAGGCAAAAATTGTATTTCTGGTCAAAGTTCAAATACATCTGTACAGTTGGTCAGTTCTAAAAACCAGGTATGTTTCCAGGAATAAAAATCCAAGTGCCTGACCCTGAAAAACTTATTTAGATCTATTTTGATAATTAACAGCAATCACAAGGGTTATAATATAACTACTGTATCAAGGCTTTACTTTCAGAGCACTTCTATACATGTTCATTAATCAATCAATGCCAAAGGGTTTTTCTGAAAAGATCACATTTTTATCTAATAGTATATGTGGGGGCCACCCTATTTTTTACTTTGCCTAGGTAAAAGGATGTCCAGAGATTGAGCAGCACACAAACCCCTGTAGATTAATTGTCATGAAGAGCAACATAGTGGTTTCATTGTTATTGATAATTGTTATTTTAATATTTATTCCTTACGGAATCCTAAATTATTCATCAAAACTATTTTATATCAAACAGAAAGAAATTATTTGATCTCAGATAGTTGAAAAGTTACAAAAACGTTTTATATTCTTTTTCAATTAAGAACTAGTCATTTTTCAACACAGGTGATATACAAGGTTGCAAAAGATTTTGCTTTCCCTTCGGAAAAATATTGAAGTTTAGTAAACAAGTCAGTGACTGCTTGATGAGTCTCACAAAAATGCTACTGCACAACAACTGTCTTATAGGTTTTTCCATTAGAAAAAACTATTCATTACACATCTAGTCAAGAGAAAAGCACCACTGACTCCCCATAGAAAAAAATCAAGCTAATTAAAACTTTACAATATACTACATATAATATAAATGGCGTAGCTGTTCTAAAATGGATTGCATACTGTGTTCTGGTTTTCTAAGAACCCACTATATTCCCTGTCTTGCCATGTGAACCTAGCTGGAATAAATTTTCAAGAAACAAACAAAACAGATGTAGGGAGAGGAACCACTCTATTATCAGTCTTTTCATGTGACTCCAGATGGATTCTAAATCTTAATTATTTTCAAGAAAAAAAGACACAAATCAAATGTAGAGACCCATAGGGTCAATACTCACTCTATGGCTTTAAATCCCTTCACTTTCTTATTCCGGTGTCGCTGGGCGGAAGGGGATGTTTCTATCTATGGTTATTGGCATAATGTATATAAAGTGTATCATTGACCGTCCTAGAGAATAATGATCACTTCCTGACACACTTCAGTATAGTGTTGGGCAGCAGGTGGATCTTCTCCTTTCACTTTCCACTTCAGGGGGGAATGGATGTAGCTGGGAGCCTGGGACTTAGACCCAGTAAAGTAAAGGCCCCAAGGGGGTTGAGGACCTTGGTGAAGTTGGGGGAACAGGGACCCTGTGAATGATGTGTAGTCAGGACAGGGTAGGTCTCTGTAGTTGCACTTACTAGGAATGGAAGCAGATAGAACAAGTGAGCAAGAGCAGCCTCTGCTCCAACTAGGAGGAATTGCAAGGGGTACCTCTCCCTTCAGGCAAGACTGGCCTGTAGTGTAGAAATCACTAAGCTGAATACAGATTTAGGTTTAGTGCATTCCATGATTCAACATGCGGTGATACAGGTCACTGTCCATAGATCCTGAGGGTGCATTTATCAATCTAGTAAACTATCTGCACAAGGTGCTGGCTCTGACTTGTTGTGATGTTACCTAACATGTGTGTGATATATCCCTGTGCTTCAAGAGAATAAAGCGTGTTACTATTTGTTTTGTTCAAGAACCTTCTGGCATCCAGCTCTTTTATTTAATCATACAGCATAAGTGAGTTGCAGCTTAACTACATCTCCCAATCACCCTTTCATGTAGCAAAGGACCATCCTGTAGTGAGACAATGAAATGTCTCTCCTTGTTTCCTAGCCAGACAAGGTCTAGCCTAGCATAGATGGGGTTACATTTTGGCACTCAATGGTGTGGAGCTCGAGGGCTGCACAGGCACTGCAGACTCAACAGAGAAAGGGCATCCTGCTTGTTTTGTGAAAGGTGAAAGATAATTGGACATTGGTTTGGGCTTGAAGGTTCTTCTTGATATTTCCTTATTGGCTTGTCTCGCTTCCCATTACTAAATCCGCACAGGACTTGCATGCAGCCATTTTCGCACTGGTATTCACACACATTCCCTATTGATGCTGCTAGAGTGATACTCGCGACTGCGGATCACTTGTATATATTGTTGGTGCACACATATTATCGGACTGTGACCTTTCTTTTGGAGGTAGCCAAAATGTTAGTTTCCCTATAATAAAAAGGCTTTGGATTGTTATTGTGTTCTGTGTGCGGATCTCTGCGACAATGACACCATACAATTTACTGGCAAGCCGGACTGATTACATAGCCCCAGCACTCTCAATATATAACCCCCTCAAAAAATATTCTTGCACAACTGAACTGTAACTTTCTTAAAAAAGACACTTTTAGTTACAAAGTGATTTATTTCAACGTTTCTGCTCCCTCACTTGGGCAGTCTTCAGGAAGCGATAGATATATATATATATATATATATATATATATATATATATATATACACATACACACACACACATAGACATGAATCCATTATAAAATAAATTTAAATTATTACAGAAAATAAGTTCTGGCTGCCAGAAAACCTAACGGTTACTTTTAGTGTATGTATACCTTAGTCCAAAAAAATGTGGAAAAAAACCAAGCCAAACAGTCTGGTATTTTCCACTTATTCATCAAATTGGAGGAGGATCCCCTGAGCAAGCAAGGACAGCAATTCTCTTCTAGCAGCAGATAGGAAATCCCTGTGGGACAAAGCATAACAAGCTCTGTACTTGGCTTTCTGGCCTGTCAGGGGAGAAAGCCTGTATTACAATTTCGCTACAGTTATAACTGATAACGGAGAGTTGTATAATTAAAGAGAGAAATAATGAAATTTTTATTCTCTCCCTGCAGAGCAATGTTTTGCAAATACAGAAAAGGCAGAAGGAGAGGGAGAACATCTGGTTTGATGGCAGGCAGAGCCCCTTGTTAACCCCCTTCCTCTGACTATTACACGTCATGGAACATTCCCGGAACAGGCCAACGTTCCACCCACTCCAGCGAACACACAAGCATCTGAAGACACAGGCACACACAGTAACACAGACAAGCAGTAAATTTCTACAAATGCATGGTAGCCAATATACACAATTTAGTCGTGGATATGGTCTAAACACAATTAATGTATTATATATGAAGCGGTTATGTTGTTATGAAAGCTATGATGTTTCTAACTAACATGTAGCTGATAAAAGAGGGAACTGTAAAAAGGCCAGGTTTCTTGGATTATAAACATGTCAATTAGAATGCAAAATTACCACTATTTTGTTTATACAGCATCTTCACAAAAAATATGTTGTAATAAAATATACTGCAAGATATGAGTGAAAAAATGTATGAATAGTATATGAAAAACCCCTCACTTTAAGCTCTTCAGGGAAGGGCTTGTACTCTCTTTTCTCTCTGTATGTCTGGAACTATTACAATGAATGCATTTATTTCACTCATACTTGTTAACATTACTCTCTTATATGTATTCTTAAATGTAATGACAAAATGTTTAGCACTACAAATACCCTTATTACACTATGATAACAGTTAGCAGTTAAAGGGTGATTACCAGTTGACAAAAACAATAAAGTAAAACAAAAGGCAACAGTACATTAAATAAAATAATATATGAGATATGGGTGAATGGAATATACTTTAACTTTGCTAACTCCACATTAGAAAATAATACAATGTCGAGCTGACAGAAGCAATGTGCACACATACAAAATAAACACATGGATGTGTGGAGTCAGACATTGTAGCATTCTAAACCACAAGGCCTAAATCGAAGTCTAAGTGGAAATGCTCCTCCAGCCATGATGTTCACATAGCAAAAGGAATTTTCACAGACACTCAAAGAAAGAGCAGGGTATGTTAACAGTGTAAAACAGACTGGCTGTCACCTAGTCCCTTAGGTGAATAAATACATGAGAATTCCTCTGTCCAGGGGGAGACTACAAGCACGCCTGAAAAGCAAGTATTAATATACATTCCCTACTAACACATGGGCATGACAAGGAAAACCTTAAATAGACTCAGCCTAGGCAATTGCTGATCTTTGCCCCCCTCTCCCTTGCTGCCTGTCATTAACAGTCATGCAAATTCCTCTGGATATTACGCAAACCTCCCCCTAATCTGCATACATTTACAGGCTGGGTATTCCCCACATTTCCCAACCAACAGAAGCTAAATAAAACACCTCTGTCAATGGGTATGGTAGGGAGTGAAAAGAGTAAGAAAGATTTTTGTGTGTTGCTCAGTAATTAGCTTGGAGGAGGCAGTTCCGTGGAAATCCCTGTCACAGTACCTTATGAAATGATCATACAATTACCTCAATGTAATTTAATACTTTCATTTCTTCATATTATACTGTACATATTAGTATTTGGACAAGCAGGAATAGAAGGGTCCATAACCTTAACATTTCCACAGTTGGTTGGAGGTCAATAGGGCATGAAGACGGCAGTCACATTTGGACAGCCTTAGTTATGTTATGATGGCCACATTAGCTCATGTAAATGGGAACCTGACTCATACAGAACATGTCTGTCATTTAGGTTCCAGAACAGCTGCTTTAACCCATTGTTTACTAGCAAGTAGGAACATAAACAACATCCTCACTATGACAGTGTAAAGGCCCAAAAACTAAACAGCCTACCAGCACCAGATAATGACATCCATGATTACCTATTAGACTGTTTTGTGGACTTCAGGGAGGCACATCATTCTATTGGGATTTAAGCAATATTAAGGAAGGGGGTCATCCATGCATACCTTGGATGAAATGTAAATAAGTAGGACTTTCTGTCAGAATAACCAAAATGGCTGTTAAGAAAGAAAGCAACGCTGTAATTCTAGTTGTGAGCTAACAGATCTAATGATCTAATGATTATGAATGATCTAATGAAACCACAAGTAGAAACCACTAGTATGTGTTTATCAGCAGAAATATGGCCACACTAATTGTGTTACCTCCGTAATGACAAGTAGGTCAGGTTAAGTATGTTGCCGTCATGGATGGTAGTGTGGCTCTGGGAAACAGAAACTGTTCCCCTGACAGCAGAGGGTGCTTGTGTGCTAGGTCTCCATTGTCACTGTTAAGTGCTGTTCACCTTTTACACAAGCAGTGAGACTGATTGAGAAATCTTACGGCTGCCCCCACCTCGTACCCACCCACTCGCTCAACTTAGGAGGCTTGAGAAGAGGGTGCAAGTCAGGTACAGATTCCAAACACAAGTAGTTAAATCAGATTCGAATTGAACAAGCAAATGGAGGAGAAAGGAGGTTGCAGTGACTCACCGGATCTGAAGCTGTCTCAGTCCAACACAAAAAACAATCCAATAATAACAGTAATTACATGTAAAACAAATAGATCCTTTCCACTTTCTTTCCCGAAAGAGCCTCTTCCACTCCTTGTGTCAGTCTCTCCACAGAGGAAAAACGGCAATAACAACCCGAAACAAGTTGTTCTTTCTTTCTTGCTTGCTGCCAGTATCAGATCTGCACAAATTGACAGTGTCAGGGGAGAAAAGGAGCAGGGGGTTATCCAACTCAGAGGGTATACGAACTCTGGGCAGATATGGGTGCAGTGAAGGTGGGGAGCAGGAGGGTGCAGGCTGTCAGCGTGCTGCTCTGCGTGATCTATACGAGTGCATGGTGTATGAGTGCTTAGGCAGGCACGGGGAGAGGGTAAGGGAGAGTTCACAGGAGGAGGAGGAGGAGGCAGCTGGCTCTGATGAAAAGGGGCGGTGTTCTGAGGGGATCCCGGGTGCAGATCGTAGATAGGAAAGCAAACGCACACGTTTACTGATCGCAGCGGCGATGTGATTCCATAGCAGAGGGTAGGGCTGCAGGCAGGACAAGACCGATAAACTGCAGGGAATGAGGGGTGTCTGAGGGGAAATCCTTGACCAGGATTGTCCAAAAACGAATAGGTTTGGGACAGTGCACTTGAATAATGCTACTACGGGGATGATAAAACCTTGGACGCCAGAAGCTGTGCGGGTACGCAAGGAAGAACCGGGGGCGGGGCCGGGAGCCGCAGTTCAGGCAGGGGTGTTCCTGTAGTCACCAGGCAGCTTCCTATGGAAACAGGGGAGATAATGTAGGATTGGTAGCAGGTGCGGGCAGCAGATGAAATTCAATGCCAGTAAGCGCAGGATTCCTGGTGCTCCGTCGTGCCCTGTGCCCTTGTGATGCAGGCAACCAGCTGGGAAGACCCCCAGAGACCCTCCGTGCTGTCAGTATAATGTAGAGACGCCCTTCCAATTGCTCTTTGCTGTAACACTTTGCCTGGGTTTGTGTCTATTTTTATTTCCCTTTCGCTTTCCCCATTTTGGTCTATTAATTATTTTTTTAGGTGGATTCTTGACTGCCGACCTCTACAAAACAGCTAGGTGTTATGAGATGGTGTGACGAGCAGCTGGAGGTCCTCTCTCTCTCTCTCTCAGTAAGTGAATAAGGGGTCTGTGTTCTGCGAGGAAGTCTCCTGCTCTCCACACACAGGGTTATTCCTGACACCGCTTCCCAGAAGCCAACTTACAAGGAGGAAGAGAGGAGTGCTCAGCCAGTGACGTCATCGGATCCCCCAGCGCGTCCCTGTGAGAGGAGGGAGCTGGTGCTGCAGGCACATAGCAACACTGTGTATGTGAGCAGAATAATGCATCCAGTGTCTGGGCCTCACTGATAACCTGCTAATCATATTCTCTGCTTGATATTGGCCATTTCAGTCAGCTGTTATTAGAGACGACCGGGATTAGACTCTCTCTGTAAACGTTTCTATTCTGCGACTATACCTTGAACTAATTAAAGAAGTTCCTAGGGTTGCAACATTTTCTGGAAAAATATACATACTGACAGGAAAAATATTCCAACCTTAATCATTTTTTCTTCTCTATTAATAACTGTATCAACCTAGTAAAAATCCAGTCAGGTGGCAATAGTGTTTCACCTTAAAATTAACTGTATCGAATAAGGTAGCGTAGACCATGGCTTTTGATTTTCTTGAGCACTACTAGTTTGGAATTTCTACAGCTATCTGGTCGCTAGGCTCCAATTTAGCCTAGCTACCACAGTGTCTAGGACAGGCATGTCCAAAGTGTGGCCCATTTTCAAATTTACACCAGCCCTCAGCCTCCATCATGAAATTAATAATAATGAGGCCCCCCAGCACAGTGCGATCAGGAATCCCATGGTCTACTCTACCTTATTCGATACAGTTAATTACAGTTACAGAAATTGACTGTAATTACAGTTAATACAGTTACAGTAATTCGCAATAGACAGGCCCGGATTTGTGGGAAGGCCACCTAGGCCCGGGCCTAGGGTGGCAGGATTTTAGGGGGGCGGCATGCTGCCCAACCACACCCACATTGGTTCAAAAACACTGGAGATGCGCTGGAGATACAATCTCCATGAAAATTTCCACGAATAAAGGGGAGGGGACAGGGGCGACAAATTGCAGTGGGCCTAGGGGCGTCCGCTATGTAAATCCGGCCCTGGCAATAGACATACTGGCACGTAGAGACGCGCTGTTTTAACATACTTCTTTAGGGCTGGAGGTGTTAATAGATGTACTGACATACCAGTACAGTAAACTAAAGAAGCATGGCGTCACTACGTGCCGTTACATGTCTATTGCTAACACCTTCAGCACACAGGCAGCAGTATAGACCAAGTGACAGATCATTTCACTAATGTGCCCAAATATTACTGCTACGATTACTCGATTCCTGTAATTTAATGTTAATGGTTCAAAGAATGTCGGGCTGAACGGTCGCCCCCCACACATTTTCACCTCACCAAATCTGGCCCTCGTTGCAAAAAGTTTGGACACCCCTGGTCTAGGATGTGTAAACTTCAGCGTTTCAAGACAGGCACACAGGTCCTCCAGCATTTAATGATAGTCACAGTGTGGCCCATAGCCTTTTATGGGAGGTATATTGTGGCCATCTAGCATTTTATAACAGGCACACAGACTGTTTCATTGTCATCTCATAAATAGTGATGAGCGAACCTGTCTTATGCTATGCTGAAAAACCACATTAAAGTCAATGGGTGTTTTTTTGGTGACTTTTTTTTAAATGCATTGTCTATGGGATTATATTGTGGTCCTAAGCATTTTACAACAGGCACAGTGTGGCCCTATGCATTTTAAGACTGGCAAAATGTGGCCCCCAGCATTTCATAAAAGGTACAGTGGGGCCCTAAGCATTTTATTTCAGACCACATTTGGGCCCTACGCATTTTACAACAGGCACAGTGTGACCCTAATCATTTTACAACAGGCACAGTGTGGCCTTAAGCATTTTACAATAGGCACAGTGTGACCCTAAGCATTTTACAACAGGCACAGTGTGACCTAAGCATTTTACAACAGGCACAGTGTGACCTAAGCATTTTACAACAGGCACAGTCTGGCCTCCCAGCAGAGTGCCATGAAAGGCTAGGAAACTTTCTTCCAGTATGCCCTGCTCCCTGCCCATCTATTTACGCTCTGCCTGGCCCATTCCCTTTCTCTCTGATCCTCATGTTCTTTACTTCTCTGCCCACCCGCTCCCAAGCCTCTCCCCACACACTGACATGATGTCATCTGGGAGTATGTCTCGGATCACTTTATAGGCAATGCTCATGCTCATGTACATGGGCAACATGTTGATATTAAAGGGGTGGTTCACTTTTCAGTTAAATTTTAGTTTGTTATAAAATGGCTCATTCTAAACAACTTTTCAATTGGCCTACATTTTTTCTTTTCTTTATTTTTCTTGGTTCTTCTGACACTTTTCCAGATTTCAAATGGTGGTCACTGACCCCATCTAAAAATGAAATGCTCTATAAGGCTAAGCATTTATTGTAATTGCTACTTTTTATTACTCCTATTTGTATTCAGGCCCTCTTCTATTCATATTCCAATCATTTATTTAAATCAATGCATGGTTTTTAGGGTAATTTTGGGCCCAAGCATCCAGATTGCTAAAATTGTAAACTGGAGAGCTGCTGAATAAAATGCTAAATAATTCAAATATCTCAAATAATAAGAAATGAAAACACATTGCAAATTATCTCAGAATATCACCCTCTACATAATATGTAAAGTTAATTTAATGATGAACAACCCCTTTAAAGGAACAGTTCAGTGTGAAAATAAAAACTGTGTAAATAGATAGGCTGTGCAAAATAAAACATGTTTCTAATATAGTTAGTTAGGCAAAAATTTAATGTATAAAGGCCAGAGTGACTGGATGTGTAACATAATAGTCAGAACACTACTTTTCAGCTCTATAACTCTGAGTTAGTCAGCAACTTAAAAGGGGGCCATATGGGACATACCTGTTCAGTGAGTTTGCAATTGATCCTCAGCATTCAGCTTAGATTCAAAACCAACAAATATGACCCATGTGCCCCCCTCAAGTCTCTGATTGGTTACTGCCTGGTAACCAGGATAACAGTCTGTGAAAACCAAGAGAGCTGAAAAGCAGGAAGTTGGGTTCTGTTTATTATGTAAGACATTCAGTCACTCCAGCCTGACTAGAGTCAAATGTAACCAATGCTCTAGTACAAGAAAAATAGTGAACCAAACCATAAGTGGATTAATTGTCTTGCGGATGAGCCTCTATTCGATATGACTGCATTTAGGTTAAAGGGGTTGGTCATCTTTAAAGGGGAACTCCACACAAACACAACTTAAGCTTTTTGAAAAGTAAACATAATTTCAAACAACTTTGCAATATACATCAATTAAAAAATATGCAGACTTTTCATGATTTTTAATGGTTTAGAACAGTTCCCTTAGCCTAGGCCCCTGTTCTCCTGCTGATCTGTCTGACTACTTTTCTGAGCTGGCTGACTACTGTTACTTTATATCAGCAGGCATTCTCAAAATCTCTTTCTTAAACAATATTCTCAAAATCCCACAATTCCCTGCACACGTGATTTCAATAAGGAACGGAACATCACAGTGCAATGTATTGTGTAGTTCCTGCATGCTGTATGTAAGCTGTGGAGGTACAATTTGCAACACCAGTGTTTAGTCTCTCCTTCCCTGCCAGGAATTCAAATGATGCAAAAGAGAAGAACTGTTAAACAGCTGGATTTCAGAATTGAAAATGGAATTTATGCATACTTTTTGAAGAAACTGATAACTGTGATGGGTATATTGGGGGTTTCTTTGTTATCTGTGCCTCTTTATCAAATTTTGGTTTGGGAACAGGAGTTCCCCCTTATATTAATTTTTAGTATGATGTAGCGAGAGAGATATTCTGAGACAATTTGCAATTGGTTTTAATTTTTTATGTTTGCTTTTTTGTTATTTGGCTTTTTATTCAGCAGTAGTGATGAACGAAGTTTTTCAGGCAAGTTTCACAGCAAAAATTACATCCATAGACTCTAATGGGTGATAAAAATGTGTCACGTATCAAAAACTTGTCAGTTAATTTATTGCGCGTCAAAAAAAGTTGTCGCCCATGGACTTCAATGCATTTCAGCGAATTTGTGCTGTTTCACAAATTTTCGGCAAAGCAAAATGGGTCAGATTCGCAAATCACTTTTCAGCAGCTCTCCAGTCTGAAATTTCAGCAATATGGTTGCTAGAGTACAAATGATCCTAGCAACCATTCATTGATTTGAATAAGAGACTGGAATCTGAGAGGGTCTGAATAGTAAGATGAGTAATTAAATGTAGCAATAGTAATAAATGTCTAGCCTTACGGAGCATTTGTTTTTTAAATGGAGTCAGTGACACATATTTGAAAGCTGGAAACAGTTAGAAGTTAAAGGCAAATAATTAAAAAACTATAAAAAAAAGAAATAATGAAGACTAATTTAACCCTTTCCCTGCCAGCCGTTTTGTCCTAGATGCGAACATCTACTGCCAAGCAGTTTTTAGATATTTTGCACTCTTTCACTTTAAGGGCCTTTCCTGGGGTGGTCTTTTAGTTAACCCAGGAAAACAATATATTGTTTTTTTCAGGACAACCTGAACTTTCACAATATGCAAGAATTTTGGTGTAATTCTACTTCTCTAAAAAAATATTGGATTCTAAGTGTCAAAAAAAATCATGTTGCACGAAGAACAATCACATATATCAGAAACATCATTCATTTTATGTACGAGAACACAGCCGATTTAGAAAGGTCTATGTCTCCTGAACGCGACAATACCAAATATATATAGTTTTATGGAGATTTCTCACTTGTATAGCTCAAAATCTACAAGCAGTACACAACCAAATTTCCAAAGCAACACTCCCCAAACGGCATACTTTTGATTTCAAGGCCAAACATTCCGCTAACAGTAGGTTTACCCTAGAAAACTACCCATTACTAGAAAGAACAGATTCTGGTGAATCAAAAATGGGTAGAAATATCTTTGTACTCCAAACCACCAAGTTGCAATTGTTTCCTAAAGTTATAATGTTTTATAGAAATTGGTGAATTTTTTGAAAAATGACCTCAAAGCTTCCACTCTACAGCAACATATCTCCCACACATCATTAGGTATCAATGTAAAACACCCCAAATATAAAATTCTGGGTCCACTGAACAGTTTGATGCCCAATATGAATAGATGTACCCAAGCACGTGGCATAGGAGGCCCCAAAAGGAAGACCACCCGTTTGTTCTGTCATTTCAGATACTGCAAAATCAACACATTTACATCGTTTTGGGGGGCGGCAAAGGTAGAAAAAAGTACGTTCACCCCAGAAAACCATATATTTTCGGAAAGTACACATTCCCCTGAATCCAAATTGGGTATGCATGTCTTTCTACACCAAAGTACCAAGCGGCAAACCATTCCTAAATTTGGTGATTTTGGCGACATTTCCAAAAATCACCTAAAAATTTCTACCCTGCAGCATCGTATTACCCACATACTTTTAGGTATCAAGAGAAATCACCCCAAATATGAAAGCCTAGGGTCCTCTGAACAGTTTGATGCCCAATATGTATAGGTGTACCCAAGCAAGTGGCATATAGGGGCCTGAAAAGGAAGACCCCCATATGGTCTGTCATTTCAGATACTTCAAAATCAACACATTTACATCGTTTTGAGGGGGACAAATATAGAAAAAAGTAAGTTCACCACAGAAAACCATATATTTTCGGAAAGTACACATTGCCACGAATCTAAATTGGGTATGCATGTCTTTGTACTCCAAAGTACCAAGCCGCAAATCATTCCTAAATTTGGTGATTTTGGTGACATTTCCAAAAATCACTTAAAAATGTCTACCCTGCAGCATCGTATTTCCCACATACTTTTAGGTATCAAGAGAAATCACCCCAAATATGAAAATCTAGGGTCCTCTGAACAGTTTGATGCCCAATATATATAGGTGTACCCAAGCACGTGGCATATAGGGGCCCCAAAAGGAAGACTCCCATATGGTCTGTCATTTGAGGTACTGCAAAATCAACACATTTACATCGTTTTGGGGGGGGGGGCAAAAGTAGAAAACAGTAAGTTTACCCGAGAAAACCATATATTTTCGGAAAGTACACATTCCCACGAATCCAAATTGGGTAGGCATGTCTTTCTACGCCAAAGTACCAAGCCGCAAATCATTCCTAAATTTGGTGATTTTGGTGACATTTCCAAAAATCACCTCAAAATATCTACCCTGCAGCATCGTATTACCCACATACTTTTAGGTATCAAGAGAAATCACCCCAAATATGAAAGCCTAGGGTCCTCTGAACAGTTTGATGCCCAATATGTATAGGTGTACCCAAGCACGTGGCATATAGGGGCCCTAAAAAGAAGACCCCCATATAGTCTTGACATTTCAGGTACTGCAAAATCAACACATTTACATTGTTTTGGGGGGGGCAAAAGTAGAAAACAGTAAGTTCACCCCAGAAAACCATATATTTTCGGAAAGTACACATTTCCACGAATCCAAATTGGGTATGCATGTCTTTCTACGCCAAAGTACCAAGCCGCAAATCATTCCTAAATTTGGTGATTTTGGTGACATTTCCAAAAATCACCTCAAAATATCTACCCTGCAGCATCGTTTTACCCACATACTTTTAGGTATCAAGAGAAATCACCCCAAATATGAAAGCCTAGGGTCCTCTGAACAGTTTGATGCCCAATATGTATAGGTGTACCCAAGCACGTGGCATACAGGGTCCCCAAAAGCAAGACCACCATATAGTCTGTCATTTCAGGTACTGCAAAATCAACACATTTACATCGTTTTGGGGGGGGCAAAAGTAGAAAACAGTAAGTTCACCCCAGAAACCATATATTTTCGGAAAGTACACATTCCCACGAATCCAAATTGGGTATGCATGTCTTTCTACGCCAAAGTACCAAGCCGCAAATCATTCCTAAATTTGGTGATTTAGGTGACATTTCCAAAAATCACCTCAAAATATCTAACCTGCAGCATCGTATTACCCACATACTTTTAGATATCAAGACAAATCACCCCAAATATGAAAGCCTAGGGTCCTCTGAACAGTTTGATGCCCAATATGTATAGGTGTACCCAAGCATGTGGCATACAGGGGCCCTAAAAGGAAGACCCCCATATAGTCTGACATTTCAGGTACTGCAAAATCAACACATTTACATTGTTTTGGGGGGGCAAAAGTAGAAAACAGTAAGTTCACCCCAGAAAACCATATATTTTCGGAAAGTACACATTCCCACGAATTCAAATTGGGTATGCATGTCTTTCTACGCCAAAGTACCAAGCCGCAAATCATTCCTAAATTTGGTGATTTTGGTGACATTTCCAAAAATCACCTCAAAATATCTACCCTGCAGCATCGTATTACCCACATACTTTTAGGTATCAAGAGAAATCACCCCAAATATGAAAGCCTAGGGTCCTCTGAACAGTTTGATGCCCGATATGTATAGGTGTACCCAAGCACGTGGCATACAGGGGCCCCAAAAGGAAGACCCCCATATAGTCTGTCATTTCAGGTACTGCAAAATCAACACATTTACATCGTTTTGGGGGGGCAAAAGTAGAAAACAGTAAGTTCACCCCAGAAAACCATATATTTTCGGAAAGTACACATTCCAACGAATCCAAATTGGGTATGCATGTCTTTCTACGCCAAAGTACCAAGCCGCAAATCATTCCTAAATTTGGTGATTTAGGTGACATTTCCAAAAATCACCTCAAAATATCTACCCTGCAGCATCGTATTACCCACATACTTTTAGGTATCAAGACAAATCACCCCAAATATGAAAGCCTAGGGTCCTCTGAACAGTTTGATGCCCAATATGTATAGGTGTACCCAAGCATGTGCATATAGGGGCCCTAAAAGGAAGACCCCCATATAGTCTGACATTTCAGGTACTGCAAAATCAACACATTTACATTGTTTTTGGGGGGCAAAAGTAGAAAACAGTAAGTTCACCCCAGAAAACCATATATTTTCGGAAAGTACACGTTCCCACGAATTCAAATTGGGTATGCATGTCTTTCTACGCCAAAGTACCAAGCCGCAAATCATTCCTAAATTTTTTGATTTTGGTGACATTTCCAAAAATCACCTCAAAATATCTACCCTGCAGCATCGTATTACCCACATACTTTTAGGTATCCAGAGAAATCACCCCAAATATGAAAGCCTAGGGTCCTCTGAACAGTTTGATGCCCGATATGTATAGGTGTACCCAAGCACGTGGCATACAGGGGCCCCAAAAGGAAGACCCCCATATAGTCTGTCATTTCAGGTACTGCAAAATCAACACATTTACATCGTTTTGGGGGGGGGGCAAAAGTAGAAAACAGTAAGTTCACCCCAGAAAACCATATATTTTCGGAAAGTACACATTCCAACGAATCCAAATTGGGTATGCATGTCTTTCTACGCCAAAGTACCAAGCCGCAAATCATTCCTAAATTTGGTGATTTTGGTGACATTTCCAAAATCACCTCAAAATATCTACTCTGCAGCATCGTATTACCCACATACTTTTAGGTATCAAGAGAAATCACCCCAAATATGAAAGCCTAGGGTCCTCTGAACAGTTTGATGCCCAATATGTATAGGTGTACCCAAGCACTTGGCCTATAGGGGCCCCAAAATGAAGACCCCCCATTTGGTCTGTCATTTCAGGTACTGCAAAATCAACACATTTACATCGTTTTGGGGGGTGCAAAGGTAGAAAAAAGTAAGTTCACCCCAGAAAACCATATATTTTCGGAAAGTACACATTCCCACGAATCTAAATTGGGTATGCATGTCTTTCTACTACAAAGTACCAAGCCGCAAACCATTCCTAAATTTGGTGATTTTGGGGACATTTCCAAAAATCACTTCAAAATTTCGACCCTGCAGCATCGTATTACCCACATACTTTTAGGTATCAAGACAAATCACCCCAAATATGAAAGCCTGGGGTCCTCTGAACAGTTTGATGCCCAATATGTATAGGTGTACCCAAGCACGTGGCGTATAGGGGCTCCAAAACGAAGACCCCCATATGGTCTGTCATTTCAGGTACTGCAAAATCAACACATTTACATTGTTTTGAGGGGGGCAAATGTAGAAAAAAGTAAGTTCACCCCAGAAAACCATATATTTTCGGAAAGTACACATTCCCACGAATCCAAATTGGGTATGCATGTCTTTCTACGCCAAAGTACCAAGCCGCAAACCATTCCTAAATTTGGTGATTTTGGGGACATTTCCAAAAATGACTTCAAAAGTTCGACCCTGCAGCATCGTATTACCCACATACTTTTAGGTATCAAGACAAATCACCCCAAATATGAAAGCCTGGGGTCCTCTGAACAGTTTGATGCCCAATATGTATAGGTGTACCCAAGCACGTGGCGTATAGGGGCCCCAAAACGAAGACCCCCATATGGTCTGTCATTTCAGGTACTGCAAAATCAACACATTTACATTGTTTTGAGGGGGGCAAATGTAGAAAAAAGTAAGTTCACCCCAGAAAACCATATATTTTCGGAAAGTACACATTCCAACGAATCCAAATGGGGTATGCATGTCTTTCTACGCCAAAGTACCAAGCCGCAAATCATTCCTAAATTTGGTGATTTAGGTGACATTTCCAAAAATGACTTCAAAATTTCGACCCTGCAGCATTGTATTACCCACATACTTTTAGGTATCAAGACAAATCACCCCAAATATGAAAGCCTAGGGTCCTCTGAACAGTTTTATGCCCAATATGTATAGGTATACCCAAGCACGTGGCATATAGGGGCCCCAAAACGAAGACCCCCATATGGTCTGTCATTTCAGGTACTGCAAAATCAACACATTTACATTGTTTTGAGGGGGGCAAATGTAGAAAAAAGTAAGTTCACCCCAGAAAACCATATATTTTCGGAAAGTACACATTCCCATGGATCTAAATTGGGTATGCATGTCTTTGTACTCCAAAGTACCAAGCCGCAAACCATTCCTAAATTTGGTGATTTTGGGGACATTTCCAAAAATGACTTCAAAATTTCGACCCTGCAGCATTGTATTACCCACATACTTTTAGGTATCAAGACAAATCACCCCAAATATGAAAGCTTAGGGTCCTCTGAACAGTTTGATACCCAATATGTATAGGTGTACCCAAGCACGTGGCATACAGGGGCCCCAAAACGAAGAACCCCATATGGTCTGTCATTTCAGATACTGCAAAATCAACACATTTACATTGTTTTGAGGGGGGCAAATGTAGAAAAAAGTAAGTTCACCCAAGAAAACCATATATTTTCGGAAAGTACACATTCCCACGAATCTAAATTGAGTATGCATGTCTTTGTATTCCAAAGTACCAAGCCGCAAACCATTCCCAAATTTGGTGATTTTGGTGACATTTCCAAAAGTCACCTCAAAATTTCTAACCTGCAGCATCGTATTATCCACATACTATTAGGTATCAAGAGAAATCACCCCAAATATGAAAGCCTAGGGTCCTCTGAACAGTTTGATGCCCAATATGTATAGTGTACCCAAGCACGTGGCATATAGGACCCCCAAAAGGAAGACCCCCATATGGTCTGTCATTTTAGGTACTGCAAAATCAACACATTTACATTGTTTTGAGGGGGGCAAATGTAGAAAAAAGTAAGTTCACCCAAGAAAACCATATATTTTCAGAAAGTACACATTCCCACGAATCTAAATTGAGTATGCATGTCTTTGTATTCCAAAGTACCAAGCCGCAAACCATTCCCAAATTTGGTGATTTTGGTGACATTTCCAAAAGTCACCTCAAAATTTCTAACCTGCAGCATCGTATTACCCACATACTATTAGGTATCAAGAGAAATCACCCCAAATATGAAAGCCTAGGGTCCTCTGAACAGTTTGATGCCCAATATGTATAGTGTACCCAAGCACGTGGCATATAGGACCCCCAAAAGGAAGACCCCCATATGGTCTGTCATTTTAGGTACTGCAAAATCAACACATAAACATAGTTTTGGGGGGGAGCAAAGGTAGAAAAATGCACATTCACCCCAGAAAACCATATATTTTCGGAAAGTACACGTTCCCGTGAATCCAAATTGGGTATGCATGTTTTTGTACTCCAAAGTACCAAGTCGCAAGCCTTTCCTAAATTTGGCGATAAAAGCAACAGTTTTTACATTTTTGAAATTGCCTAAAAATATTGCAATTGGCCGCATTTATTTCACCCAATTTTTTGCATACAATTGTAAAACACCATAAATATTGATGCCAAGGGTCTACTGAACAGTTTGATGCCCAATATGCATTGATATACCAAGGCAGCTGGCATATGCGGACCCCAAATGAAAATAGTGCATATGATTTACTCCGCTGCCGATTCACCTTCTGTGAACATAGACCATTGACTTCATATTATGTGCCTCAAGACCCTCCTAACAGCAAAAACCCCCGAAAACCATATGTTTTTGGAAAGTACACATTCTGACGAATCCACCAAAGATAAAGACGTCTTTCTACACCAAACTACCAAACTGCAAAGCTTTTCTAAACGTAGAGGTTTTTACAACATTTCTGAAAATCGCCTAAAATTGTTGCAGTTTGCCGCATTTATCACACACAATGTTTTACGTATAAAGAGAAATCACCCTAAATATGGACGTCAGAGGTCTACTGAATAGTTTGATGCCCAATATGCAAAGATTTACCAAAGTATGTGGCGTGTACGGACCCCAAATGTAAAACATGCATATGAATTTTCACGCTGGCCAACTAAGCTGCAGAAAAGAGAGCCCCAACTGTGCGTTATGTGCCGTATGACCCACAAAATGTAAAAAGACCCCTAGAAAACTATATATTTTTGGAAAGCATATATTCTGGCGAATCAAACTAAGTAAAATAAATCTTTCTATACCAAAGCACCAAACAGCAAAACAATACTAAATATTCAAAAGGAACAATAATGCAGGGATAAAATTGCAATAAAACCACAAAATAGCGTAAATCAATGAAATAACAAAATAATTGATCCGACAGCGTAATTAGTGGCCGAAATCGATTATCCAATAGTCACGCTGTCAAAATAACATGTTTTTAGGCAAAACAAACAGTACAATGAATAAGTAAAAAAAAAAAAAAAAACCTGTTTGTGAGTTTTTGTGTATACATATTTGTGCACTAATAAAAGTTGTCTAAGTGTGCAAATACATGTAATTAAGTGTAAATAAGTGTACAAAATTGACCAAGTGTGCTAAAATAAAAAAATAAAAAATAAAAAATACAAATTTTTACTAAAATGTTTGTGTAAGTGTATAAATGTACTGTAGGTATGTGTAAATGCAGGTAAGTGGGTAAAAAAACGTGCACTTACCGTTTTTGTAGCAGGAGGATCGCTGGAACAGATAGAGGCAGCCAGAACAGCGTGTCTGCAGAGTTACTGCGCAGCAGGAAGTGTGTGGGCGGCTGTTCAGGAAGGAAGAGGTGAGTATGACGCAGCAGCGCTTTTTCCAGCGCATTTGCGTCTTTGAAGTCGGATCTGCGACAATCGTGTCGCAGATCCGACTCGACAGCCCCCCAGCCTTGTTGCCCAGGGGGCTGTCAACCCTTCTGACACTCTGCGGAGGCGGCAAAAGCCGCCGATGCAGAGTGTAGGGCTCAGCTGCAGGAGAACGTACATGGTACGTTCTTGGCAGCCTGAGCCCTGAACCGCCAGCACGTACGCCGTACGTGCTTGGCGGTTAAAGGGTTAAAAGTTGATTAGAATTAGCCATTCTATAACATGCTAAAAGTTAACTTAAAGGTGAACCACCCCTCTAAAGTGCCAGACTTGTATATCATAATGGGGTACAATTGTCTAATATAGCAATTGATTTTATATATCTTGTACAGGTCATAGCTTGAGTGGGGACAGTGCAGGAGTGTTTCTCTCCTTTCTGGTTTGTAGCTGCAATGCGGGCCTACATTGGGATTAGTAGGCCCACATGTCCATTAAGGGCAACCGCTGCTTGACCCTTATTTGCTTTTTTTTAGGCCAGCGAAAACAAGACAGGCGAAGCTCATTTTAGCTATAACCACACAAGGACCCTTGCTATTAAAGGCACTGTATGATCCATCCCCAGGAGAAGCCCAAAAGGTTGTATGGCACAGTTTTTAAGGGAGCCTGCCCAGAGACTTGGTGATGATTAAAATATATGTATATGTATTATAGTGGGTCCTACATTATTTCTATTGGCCTTTATTCAAAGTTTTTTGGTGTGGTGTGTCTATTTATTCGGTGTTATAATTTATGGAGTTGGTTTATGGTTATAAGGTGTTAGACAAATAGAGCCCTTAAACCCCTTCCTCTGACTATTACACATCTTGGAACATTCCCGGAATAAGCCAAGATTCCACCCACTCCAGTGAACACACAAGCATCTGAAGACACAGGCACACGCACAGCAACACAAACAAACAGTAGATTTCTACAAATGCCTATTAGCTAATAACAATTACCTTTCAATCAGTAATGGTCTTAAAAAATGTTAATCTGAGTAATGGTCTAAATAATTGTGAATCTGATTGAAGTTGTTATGTTTCTAACTAACATGTAGCTGAAATAAAGGGAACTGTAAAAAGGCAAATGTTCTCTTTTTATCAATCCGTTACTTAGAATGCTAACTATTTTGACAGGCCACTGACTATAAGCTCTTCATCGGAAGGTACCAATTTTTCCTCTATATATGCCTAGAACTACTACTATAATAACAAAAATGCATTTATATCATTTATAGGTGAATAAAATATATAGTTTGACTTTGCTAATGCCACTTTAGTAAGAAAAACAATGTCAGGCTGACAGAAGCAATGAGCACACATATAAAATTAACACAGGGATGTGCAGAGTCAAGCTAATATTGCATTCTAAACCGCAAGGCCTAGTAGAAATGCTTCTTTAGCCATGTTGTTAACATAGCGAAAGAAATATTCACAGACCAGTGTCGGACTGGGACACCAGGGGCCCACCCAAAAACCTTTGACCAGGGGCCCACCAATTAATCTTAGACCAGGGGCCCACTCTTAGTACTATTATTCTTCATCTACTCACTCAACCTCTATTCTCCTAGGCTCTTTTCTTTACATACTCTATTTTTCCATCTATTTAGCCTCTTTTTGCTCATAGAAATAGGGAATGAACATGAAACAGGCCAAATGTTTAGCAGCATGAGGGCCCACTGACACCTGGGCCCATCTGAACTTTTCCTGGTATCCCGGTGGGCCAGTCCGACACTGTCACAAACTAAGGGTTTGTCTATCACCCTGTCCCTTAGGACATATAAAAATAATACATGAGTATTCCTGCATCCAGAAAAAGACTACAAACACATCATATTTTATCATGTTAGCCAGAAAATAAAATTATTCTATATAAATTCTTTAAATCTTGTTTCCTTCATGCAATGGGACTGACTTGTGTAGAAGTCGGGAGTTTGGGCTTTGTACCCCAGTCTCCCGTCACTCTTAATCGATCTCACATTCTCCAGTGACTCTCCTCAATTTTGGAGCAAACATCGGCTGGCTACCAAAATGTCTAGAGGTTGAGCTGTTTTAACAATATTTATTGAGAGTGTATATGTATTAGGGCCTTATGGGGCCCCTGTACCTCCTGGGCCCCCTCTGTAGTTACGCCCCTGGTGACGGCCAAATCTGTCCCATTTTTCTTCATGGAAAAAAAGTGCAAAACATGGAAAATTTGAAAAAGACATGTTTTTACATATGTTAATTTTTTTTGACATTTTTTCACTGCACATATTGTGCTAATTTTGGGCTACTTTTGAAGTGCCTTTGGGCTGGTTTTGTAGCTGATTTGGCTGGTTTTGAAAATTAGACCTGGCAACCCTGCAGTGTACAGTTAGCAACCATTTTAGGTGCTCTCTTACTACCTAACCAACCCCGGATAGGGGTGCAAGTCCCGTTTGTCTTCTAGGGTAGCTGCCATCTCTTCCATCTGTTCCCTGGAAGAAAGCAGGGCGATGAAGTCAGTATGCGCATAACCAGTGTTAAGCTTCCATTTTCTGGCAATGATCGTAGCTGTCGCCGTTAAGATGTGGAACAACAGCTTCCTCATTGTGGGAGTAGAATCTGGTGGGGCTGCATTGAGGAGTGCTATCTCTGGTTTGAAAGGTATTATCCACCCTAAGTGAATTTTAATCCATTCAAAAGTTGAGGTCCAAAGCTTTTTCACTTGTGGGCATTCCCACCACATGTGTAACAGGGTGCCCGTGGTATCACAGCCTCTCCAGCATTTTGGGTTATAAGTAGGATTGATACAATGAATCTTAGCTGGTGTCAAGTGCCATCTGAAAATAATTTTCTTGTGGATGTCAACGTGGTTAGTGCACCTAGTTGCTCCCTTAGTTGCTGAGAAGATTATGTCCCATTCTTTTGGTGCGAGGCTTATATTGAGATCCTGCTCCCATCGAAGCTGGTACAGTAGTTTTTGAACTGGATCTTTCTGTATAAGCATTTTATAACAGTCTGATAGCACTCCTTTGCCATATCCTGCATAAGTGTTCCATTAGTGTGGAAGGTCTGATGGTTTTATAACTTGGTAAATGCGTCTGCATCAAGTGACATATTTGTAGCCATGGGTATCTAGACTGCTCCAATAAGCCATATTTCCTTTGTAAGTCCTCAAAGGGTCTCCATGAGTTGGCTAAGTAAAGGTCTCCCAAAGTTTTAATCCCTTTAACATACCAGTAACCTATTTGAATATGCGGGATTAAGCGTTTAAGAGCTGCAATAGGGGTGAGTAAAGATGGGAAGGTCCCAAACTTATATTTCGTACGGTGTGCGTCCCAAGTATGAAGAAGTAGTTTGGTTGTCGGTAATGCTGTGGGAGTTGCTGGTCTTGATTCAAGGGGTAGCCATAATATTTCAGATAGGGAATGGCCATCTAGAAAGTGGAATTTTGCCATTTGGCGCAGTCTGTTCTAATATTATTTAGAAGTGGGGGGGAACTTTAACTGATAAGTGTTGTGCAGGGTTTTGGGAATTTTAACCCCTAGGTAGGAGATATAGGCGTCTCGCCATTCGAACTGGTATTCCTGTTTTAGTCTCACGACTGTATCATGGGGGATACCAATTGGGAGGGCTTGTGTCTTGTTGCTGTTGATTTTGTAATGAGATATGTTCTGAAACTCCGCTAATTCCTTCACTACGTTTATTAGAGATGAGGCCGGGTCCGTTAGGGTAAGGACTATATCATCCGCGAATAATCTTATTTTATGTTGTTCATCTGCTATCTGGATGCCCGTTATATCTTTGTGAGAGTGGATCCTCTCTGCTAAAGGTTCAACCATAAGTGCAAAGATAAGGGGTGATAACGGGCAAAAGGCATTCGACAGGGCCCACGGGACTCGGATTTTCGCAGACGGATCGGTGTATAAGAGCATGATTGCTTTTAAAATATTACCCTTGAGTCCCACCTTTTTCAATACTTCCTGCATATACACCCAATTAACCCTATCGAATGCCTTTTCCGCATCCAAAGAGAGTAATATCCTTTGTTTATCCTTTTCTGCTATATGAATAAGGTTTAATAGTTTCCTGGTATTATCAGGGGCTTGCCTTCCCATAACGAACCCAACCTGATCATTCCTAACCAGTCTCGGAAGAAATGAGGACAATCTGTTGGAGAGAATTTTGGCATAGATTTTGATATCTGTATTCAGAAGTGCTATTGGTCTATAATTGGCACAACTATCTGGGACCTTAACTTGTTTCGGAATAGTAACTATATGGGTGGTAAGGAATTCGGGTTATTCGAATTATCAGAGACGCAGTGCTTGTATAGTTTTGCAAGCCTTGGTGTTAGAATAGTTGAGAATAATTTGTAGTAGTTATTTGAGAATCCATCAGGGCCTGGTGACTTGCCTGCTTTAAGGTTTTTAATCGTGTCCATTACCTCAGTTTCTGTTATTGGGTCATTTAAGGCTTCCAGTTGTTGATGTATTATAGAGGGGAGTGTTATATTGTTTAGAAACTTGTGTATTTCTGCTGATGTGGGATTGTGTTCGTGTCCCTGATCTGAGAGATTGTAGAGCCCCCTATAGTAATCCAAGAAGGCTGCTGCAATTTCCCTTGGGTTGGTGACGTTTCCCATTATGTTTCAGATACTTATTTCTGGACTGTGCCTGAACATCCTTGAGCCTATTAGCTAACATTCTACCTGCTTTATTGCTTTTAGTATAGTATTTTAGTTTCAGCAGCTTAAGTCTAAATTCTGTTTTGGCAAGTAATATTTTGTTGAGTTGTTCCTTACATGCTACTATTTGTTTTTTAATTTCAGTTTGTTTTGAAAGATTTTGTGGGGATTGAAGAGAAGCTTCTGACTGTTTTAGTTGTGTCTCTAATTTGTTGGGTTTCTCTATTTATTTTGACCTGTTTGCTAAGGTTAATTAGCGTGCTACTATTTGTTTTTTAATTTCAGTTTGTTTCAGTTTTTGTTTTGAAAGATTTTGTGGGGATTGAAGAGAAGCTTCTGACTGTTTTAGTTGTGTCTCTAATTTGTTGGGTTTCTCTATTTATTTTGACCTGTTTGCTAAGGTTAATTAGCGTGCCTCTGGTTACTGCCTTATGGGCTAACCATAACGTCTGCAGTGACATCCCAGGGCTTGTGTTGAGTTGGAAATATTCTTAGAGTCCCTGCTCAATTTGCTGCTTGTGTTCTGTTATGGTTCGTATCAAGTCATTCAGTCTCCAGATAGTTGGGCCCTTCATTTCATGTGGGGTGCTGATGTCCACTACAACCGGGGCATGGTCAGACCATGACCGAGTTCTAATGGAGGCATTTTGTAACAGGCTCATTGTTTGGGGGTCCGCTAGAATGAGGTCAATCCTCGAGTAAGAGTCGTGTCTCGGGGAGTAATAAGTAAATTCCCTTTGATTGTGATTATGGCCTCTCCAGAGATCTATAAGAGCATTTGTGTGTATATATGTATTGATTTTCTGAGCCATTCTAACTAGATTCGGTGTGGAGTCTTCCACTGAGGGTTTGAGAGTGTCTTCAACCTGGTCTAGGGCTATATTGAAGTCTCCCGCTACCACTAGGCGCCCCCCTCTTGAGATCTTGCAATTTATAAAGTGTAGTACTTAAAAATATATCTTGATTGTACACCATTAAGCGAGCAGATTACCACCAGATACCTGCCATTGGAGTCAGTTACTACTTTATGCAAATCAAAAGTGACATGTTTCGAGAACAATATGGAGACTCCCTTCGTTTTGGTTAATGCATATGAATGAAAGCTATGTGGATAGTTCTGGTTAAAGAATTTGGGTGGGTTACGATTCATAAAGTGGGTTTCCTGAACTAGCAGCACATCTGCACGTAATCTGCTCGCCTCCCGCAATGCTAAATTGCGTTTCTGTGGTGTATTTAATCCCCTGACATTATATGAGACAAATCTAACCATTGCTATGATTCAGTATATGCTTACGTATGCCTCTGAGCTGGTGAGAAGCTTCGGGGAAATAAAATAGATGCGGCATACCCAGGAGACAGGAGTAATTGACAAGCCTATGTAAATTAGAGAGGAGAAGAGAATGCAATAGTGAGAGCATAGAGTCAAAATATCAATACAATTGTGAAAAATAACCTGAATTAGGCCTATTGGCCTGAATGAGAGTTTGTGGAGAAGGTCCTATTGCGGCTGCTGCCTGGCTAACACCGCCAAGGGGCCAGTTCACAAAACTTGTAAAGTGGGGGGGAGAGGATGGAAAGATCTCCCTTGGCCTGCTCTCATCAATAGATATTCCCCATTAAGTGAGGAAAGATCTTGCCCTTAAGAAGGAGGGATGCATATGGGGTTCCATTATGCCGTTTTCCAGTCTGCTTCCAGTCTGGTCTGTGAGGCTGGAGGTCGGTCGGTGTTGGAGGATATTCCGGTGTCTTCTAGGCTTGCCCTGTTATTGAGCCATTTGGATGCTATTTTCTGGGTGTCCTCTGGAGTAGTAAATGTATATAGAGTTCCATTTCTGGACACCATCAGTTTAGTGGGTTAGGCCCATCGGTATGTATGTATGTATATTTTTATTTGTAAAGTGACTTGGCTCCGCCCCCCGTATGGGAGATTTTTTAACAGTTGTGGAATAAACTCCAGCAAGATCCTCCTCTGGATATTATGCAAACTTCCCCCTAATCTGCATACATTTACAGTATTTGACAGATATTATCTGGATATTATGCAAACCTCCCCCTAATCTGCATACGATTACAGTATTTGCCGGGCTGGATTTGGGGGGAAGGCCACAGACATAGGGTGGCATGATTTTAGCATCATTTAGACGCCCATTTATCAAAGATTGAATTTTTTTAATTTGAATATACTTACAATTCGACTGGGAGGTTATTTAAGAAGAAATGTGAATGTCTAATATTCAATTGAATGGTTATGACCTGAAAATTCTAATTGTATTCGATTTGTATGAATGTCATGAAGGCTATTAACATGACTATTAAATGGTTCAACAGACCTCTGCCATTGACTTGCAAATGAACTTGACAGGTTTTAGGTGGCGAATGTTAGAATTAGGACTGTTTCCATGGTCGAGGTGTGATAAATCTCACATTCAAATTTACATTCAAATAGGGGGATTAAAATATGAATGTGTGAATTTTGACATTCAAAAATTCAAATTTGATTTACTATTCGACCCTTGATAAATCTGCCCCTAAGTGTAGAGAAATACAAGCCTAAAAAATCAAGGCTGGATCATTATCTCCCTAATGACATGGGGTTGGTTGACATCTCTGTGTGTGTGAATACACTCACTGTACATTTACATTTATCACACAAACTGTGAGAGCACAAACTTATGTTTAACTTCATCCCCTTGAGGGAATGATACATGTTACCTAAAAGTTGTACTTCATCATGAAAATACTGTAAACTGGTGCTCACCATTGAGGACTTAAAAGTATAGGTAAGCCACACGCATAAACAAGAAGAAAACAAGTTTACAGATGTCCTTGCTCTATTCTGTTGTGTGCAGTTTTTTTAAAGCAATTCTTCCAAAGGAAGAACTTTACATTTCAGGCTGTGCATTTTGCTGACAGAGATGTTTCAAAATAATAATTCCTTTATTTACTCACAGACAAAAACTTAATAAGCGTCCTGTAATTTATCCTGTCCATGATTTGTTTGTACTAGGATGATATTGCTGAACTCCTGTGTGGGGATCTTATTCAATGCAATATGTGCAGTCACACATAGCACACTGATGAGGCATGCAAGGAAATATGATCAACAACATAAAAAACACTGGCACTCCATAACATGGCAAGGATATAATCCAGTCACCATGAAAATTGTAAAAAGTAATTAAAATAGTCTTAAATACTTCATACAATTACCAATTGCACATTTGAGAAATGAATTTCAGCTATGCTCCTTGAGTGACAGGGAGTTAATTTATAAACTGAGTATTTACACATCTACATGTTTCTGGTTAGGGGATAACTTCTATTGTGCATCTTTATAGGTGCCTGGTAAGGCCTTCAGTCCTAAAGAAGGATATAAATGAGCCGTATAGATATAGGTATGTATAGTTTATGTGAGTTTATGGAAGGGTCGAGGTGGGTGTGTTTAACTTAACTATGTAACTACAGTATATAAACTATATATTGCTGAACTGCGATAGGATGAATGCTACTGGCATTCATTGAGCAGTTTACCCTGCAATTGTTGCTTGCACCTTGGCAAGGCATGCTATTTACATTGGGACTTTGTACTTTTTGATTATGTTGGGTATAGGTTCAGGAATATAAACACATTATTTCTAATTCATTTTCTAGATTTTCATTATACGGGCCAAAAGGTTTGAACATCCTGCATGGACCTCATCAATAATTCAAAGGCATGATCTGCTCACTAATGCTACCAGCACAGGGTACCCTCAAGGAACACAGGAGAATACCCTATCCTATGAATTATCCAAAGTGGTGTTCCAGTACTACAGTATATGGCTTTTCACTTTCATAAATTACAATTCAGTGTTCTTATACTGTATCAGTGCAAATAATTACATTGAGGTGTTCTATCTTAACTTACTTTTACTCTCTAAAACTCACTATGCAGGAATGATTTGTGCTGACCATTTTGACTACTTCTAGTTTGCAGAAAAGATTACAAGCTGTCAGAGAACAAGATAACCCTTTTTTTTGATATAGAACTGATAGACAGCATGGTAGTAGCAATTGTGCAGGTATGTAAAGGTAATAAGAAAAATAAAGGAGCAAAATAATAAGGAGTAATATAAGGATATACAGTTTTAGACATCAAGACACTAAGAACTTAAGTGTAACCATTTGTGAACAAAGGTGCTTCCTCATAGCCACTTTGGTTTTTGTGTTTAACACAGAATCTCTAAACGCATTTAACCCAATTATCCCATTTAACATAGAAAATTGTGTCACAACATCCCATCTATTTAAAGAGTTCACCATTTGTGAACAATTGTGTCTTGCTTAAATGAAGGCCACCAAACCAAAATGATCCTCACACAGAACCTGTTCCCTAAGATCCTCAGGTACAAAAATCTCCCAGGGGGAGTATCTACAGGAGCGGAAGACTGATTCAATGTATAACACATTTTTGTGGTCAGTAAAGACCATTATCAAATGCTTAGCCCCCTCCAACAGATGTCGCCATTCTTCAAAGGCCCATTTAACAGCCAACAATTCTCTATTCCCGATATCATAATTAGCCTCAGCAGGCGAGAATTTCTTAGAGAAGAAGGCACAGGGGTGTACCTTGTTGGTTGTTGGATGCCTTTGAGAAAGGACTGCCCCACCCCAACCTCTGAGGCATCAACCTCAACAATGAATGGAAGAGTGGTGTCAGGGTGACGAAGAATGGGGGCAGACACAAACTCCTTCTTGAGGAGTTCGAAGGGTTGAGTAGCATTGGGGGGCCACATACTCGGATCTGCACCTTTTTTAGTTAAATCAGTGATAGGGCCACTATCAAGGAAAAGTTTTTAATAAATTGGCGGTAATAGTTGGTGAACCCTAAGAACCTTTGGGTTGCCTGCAAAGAAAGAGGCTGAGCCCAGTCCAGAACCGCCTTAACTTTCCCAGGATCCATTTCCAGACCCTTACTAGAGATGTTAAACCCCAAAAATTGGACAGATGAAACCTCAAAGGTGCACTTCTCTAGCTTGGCATAGAGGTTATTCTCCCTCAACCTGCATAACACCTCCCGTACATGTTTGTGGTGATCACACAAGTTGGAAGAAAAGATCAGGATATCGTCTAATAGACCACTACGAATAACCCCAGCAGGTCCCGGGAAGATGTCATTGACAAATTCCTGAAACACTGCGGGAGTGTTACAAAGACCAAATGGCATTACTAAATATTCGTAGTGGCCGTCCCTGGTGTGAAAGGCCGTTTTCCACTCATCCCCTTCCCTGATATGGATGAGGTTATTATCACCTCTAAGATCAAGCTTGGAATAAATGCTGGCATTTCTAAACTGATCAAATAACTCTGAAACTAGAGGAAAGGGGTAACGTTTTTTTTTATGGTGATCTTATTTAGACCCCTGTAGTCAATACAGGGGCGAAGACCACCATCTTTTTTTCCAACAAAAAAGAAACCCCCACCAGCAGGGGAACTAGAGGCTCTGATGAGATTTTCCTGAATATACTCTCTCATTGCCTGGGCTTCAGGCAAGGAGAGAGGGTAAGTTCTACCTCGAGGGGGAGTAGACCCAGGGATGAGGTCAATTGGACAGTCATACTGCCTATGTGGGGGTAAGGTCTCTGCAGTTCTCTTAGAAAAGACATCTGCAAAATCTGTGTAAGCTGCAAGTAAACCCTCTAAAGATGTAGTTGCTACCCCCGGAGGAATGCAGGACCCCTGGCATTTTAAACCCCAACGAAGAACCTCCCCTGTTACCCAGTCAATATGTGGGTTGTGTGCTTGCAACCAAGGTAACCCCAAGATTAGAGGAGAGGAAGCACCCTCAATAATATAAAAGGTTAATTCCTCACAGTGCAAGTTATTAGCACACAGACAAGACCTCAGTCTTTTTAGTCACCAGACCTGACCCTAAAGGTTTTTTATCGACCACTAATATCCTCATAGGAGGATTTAGAGGGGTTAGGGGAATAGGCAACAGAGAAGTCAGACCAGGCCGGGTCAGGGCAGGCAGAGAATAAACGTAGTCAGGCAGGCAAGGGTCAAACCAGAAAGTAAATCAGAAGGGTTAAGCAGAAGAGGTAGTCGGTATTCACGCAAGGGTCAGGATCCAGAGGTCAGAATAGTAAACAGCCAGGCAGGGGTCACAACAGGAATCAAACAGGTTCAAAACAGGTTAGCAAAAGCTCAGATAGCACCAGGAACAAACTCCTATAACGGGCAGCGTGGAAATGAAAAATGTACCTTTAAGTACATTTAAATTTCGCGCCATTGCGAGCTGGTGTCATCACACCAGCATGCCTGCGCCTATAATTAAAGAAGGGGCGCGCGCCCTAGTGAAAGGGCGCCATAGAAGATTTTCGGCGCGGCAGTCGTCCCCGCCAAGGGGGCGGCAGGCGTCCCTGCCGTCCCCCCACTAGACTAACAGGGTAAGTTATTACAGGCACAACAGGAAATAATTGTTCTCTTTGGCTGTCTGCTTCAGATGTGGTGGGACCAGGAAGCTGTGACCTCTGATATGAAAACATATGAAAACAGATATTCTTAAATAGCGAGAAGGCTAGCATATTTATGAGATACTCCAGAAGCAAAATAATAATTTACAGAGAGAATTAGAATTCCACCAAGGAATGTTATTAGCAAATTACCCGGGTTAGGAAAAGTAGTGCATCTTAATAATGCCACAAGGTTGTAAGCTATGAGTGAGAAGAAGGTTATTCATGAGCAATAAGATCCAGAATAAAACTGAAACTGTACTGTTTAAACATGAAAATAATTTACATTGAAGTAGAGTCAACCTTACCAAGAACTGATAGGTAGTGCGAGAGCGGTGAAGGCCACTCACTTGCAGATTGGCTTATCCCAATAATTAGCCAATGAGAGGTAATTAAAAGACTTATTGCATGAAACAACAGACATTTCTATTGAAACCTTCCCTTGGTGCACCCAGTTGTAAAAGTTGTAGTATTGGTTCAACCATTTGCTACTTTGTGTTTGGCCACCCAAAACTTTACTGCTATAAAACCTATTCAGACTGTGGAACCCTTCCATCAATATTATATATTTTTTTTATCTTATGTAAGGGTCACATATTTTACAATTAAAATGTCATACAAGGAGGTTTATGGAGCCCTTGAGTAGATAGGGAACATAAAAATCTACACTGCACCTACACTGGACAGGCTTGCATTATGAGATCCTACTGTGGCATGTTGCAATTAAAATAAGGTTTACTACTTTTTAAAGAACTTCTGGTGCTTGTCCGCTATAGTGCTGAGTTTACTACCCTCATTTAAAGGTGAAGTAAAATTGAACTAAAAATTAGGATATAAATGCACATCAATGTTTTAGGTTCTGTACCATCCCATGGAAACCACAGCCCTTTAGCAGGGAAGATGTGTGCCTCTGAAGATGCCCCCATGAGCTCCCAATCTTCTTTTCTGCTGATTCACAGCACATGCTCTGTGCTGCTGGCAGTTACTTGAGCTTATGGAGCCACAACATACTGTACATACAGACGAGGCTCATTAGTAATGAATTCAAATTCTAATTAAATGGCAGCTAAGAAACCAGTGCAATTCGCATCAGGATTTAATCATCAGCCCTGCAGATACAGCTTCTATGTGAACCTCAATGTGTGTTTTATGATTTCCAGCAACCCCTAAGCGTAGCTTCTCAACAGTTGCCCAAACTACACTGGGCATGCAAGTGCCACTGACACGCAACAAATTCCAAGATGTGACCCCCTGTGCATGATTTCGAATGCCGTAACAATTAGAGAGAGAGAGAGATTCTGAAACTTAGTTAGTGCAGTAAGCTCAGTATATAAAATACACCATTTCTACCCATATTTGTTTTTAGAGTTTGTTTCTCCTGTAATAGCTGTAGTCCTTGTCTGCTAAGAGGAACACATAATGGTAACAGATCGACATAACGCTAAATATGTGAGTTTTAAATGTTCTATATATTTTTCAGCTTGTTTGTAGACGTTCCACCAGCTGCTCTATTTTAGCCTTTTTAAATATGTCAAGATTAACTCTACATTACATGTATGGAGGCATAAAATGTTCAATTAGCAAGTCATGATAAAGACTTTGACAGTCAGAACATGTGTGTGTATGTGTGTGAGGTTTTCAGGTGAAGTGCTTTGTATCATTCCAGGAAAACTGCTGGCAGACAGCACAAGCTAATTACTTGAATATCTTGTAAATTATATCCTTATAAACGGTGAGTTCTGATGTCATCAGTTATAAACGGTGAGTTCTGATGTCATTTCAGTCACATGACTCATTGAAATTTGTGTATTATAATAAATAAAGTGCCCCCTGTTATGTTATTATAATAAATAAAGTGCCCCCTGTTGCAAAATATGAGGATATTAGACGTTACCTCGGAGTTCCATGACCTTCAGCCTCGTGTTTTTATATGGTCGTAAATCTAATCTGTAACTTATAATATCCTTATATTTTACAACAGGGGGTACTTTATTCACTATATAATGTGATAATGGATCAGGAGAAATCGTAGTCCAAATCCAGGCAAAAGTACAGTAGGCAGGCAGATTAGAAGCAAGGTTCAGACAGGGTCAAAAGTCCAGTAATCAGTATAGCAAGAATAATAAAGCACCCAAGAATTCACCAAACAAATCCTACGATCAGGCATTGAACCGGCGTCCTGGGCATCCTTTTATTTTGAATTTGGCTCCAGTTTGCATGACGTCATCGCAGCGCCAGTGCCACCGCCACCCACTTGGTAGCTATGGGTGCCACCATCTTGAGTTCAGTGCGGAAGAGGACGGACGTGACGACAGGTGCTTGTGACACATTCACAGTGGAGTGGGCACAGAAATACAATTTCTGAGGAACCGGGGAGGATAAGTTTCTCTCCTGCATGTCCCCACACAAATAGGACATACTTTGGAAAGAAAACTGTAAACAGGACATGCAATAGAAGCCAGAAAATATATATAAAATGCACATTACACTTCACTAACCATCTGTTTTAGAGATTACATTACTATATTAATGAGCTGCAAAGAGTGCAGAGACTAAACTGACAAGTAGAAAGGATCAAATAAACTATGAGAAAAGACTGTCAAGGTTGAGGTTGTGAGCAAGGGGACAGTTGTTAACTTTCATTTGAAGCAGAGTAGGTGAGTGAGGGGAGTGAGGTTGTGGAAAGCCCTGCTGGGTGATGATGTGATGGTAGATTCCATTAATGAGTGTAAGTGGCTTGGATGATTTATTGAACAAGCATAAGATATAAGACTAGAGTGGTCTTTTGTTAGTTTAGTATAAGCATGTATATATATATATATATATATATATATATATATATATATATATATATGCGCGCGCACTGGGGTCATTTGGAGAGGTTAAACTGTGACTTTGGTCTTTTTTCAACCTAAATCATGTATGTATTGCATTAAGATTAGAAGTCTTGTATTTTTGGTGCAGTCCAAGAAGTATTAACTATAACTTAGAAATTCTTTTCTTTAGCATAAGTAAAATAAATAGAACTTTGGCTAAAAATTTATTTTTCCCAGTGGCATAACAAAAAGGAAGTAAAGATAAAGTAGACTCTGTATAAACAAGGTTCTACCTTCCACCTCCTAAAGTTTATAAGGGTAATTCACAAATTGGAAGGCAGGGTGCCATGTGCATTTGTACCGTGTTACCAGCCTGAATACATTGCTGAAGGTCTCTATACTCTTTTGGAAAAGAGTGCAGAAACTAAGTGCAAGTGCAAAAAATGGGAGCAATCTACCAAGTTTGCACCATGTTTCCAACCTAAATAAACTGCTGCAGATCTCAGTACTCATTTTAGAACAGAACAGTGCAGAAACGTGCAGTCGCACCCATGAATACAGTGCTGTCTGTATTCATAAAGTGAGGGAGGAGAGAAGAGCAGTTATGCTCCCGTAACTTGTGTGTCAATCAGATGCACAAATTAGCTAGCAGTGGCAGACACAGGTGTAAAAGAATGGGATGGCCTATGTCTGCTGACGCTACACTCTACATCTCAAGGGTCTTAGTAAATAACCCCCTTTATGTCTAAGGCCTGCAGATAAGAAGTTCATTATACAGAATAAATTATTAATAATAAAATACTGTCTTCTCAGACTCCTACAATTGCCCTGTAAATGGAAAAATACAAGAACTATTAATTTGATGATTTGCATGAAATAACAAAAAAACATAATCTAGTGTACCATAATTAAGGCAATATGCAAAATGTTTGTTTAGCACAATCCCAGTTCACTGACTGCATGTTCAAAAATGGGGTAGATAACACGATTAACTTTGCTAAAATAAATGGAAAATGCAAGTGATAACAATTCCTGCCTCTATATCTTTAAGTTAGTTTAAATAGAAATGCCAATGCCATGCCAATGTTTCTGGCTTTAATTCAGTTCAAACTTTTTTCTACCTGCAATTCATAATGACATCAATGCCAGGGTATTTTTGCTTTAGGAGATTTAGTGCAGACAACAAAACATACCGTGTGCCGTTACACTTATGGTCGAAAGCAGCTTACAGTTCTGTACATTTCAGTTAAAACACTGATGGGTGCAAATATATTAGGAATCTTCAATGCACTAATTTGCTGGGAAAAAAACCCCAGATCGGTGCTCCCGTTCAGTGCAAATACAACCAAGATGGCAGCGTGGCACTTAGTCTGTCAAATTTCCAGACAGGTGCAATTTTTACTGAAAAGAAGCACTGGGCCAGGGAAAAAAGTTAGTATACTAGGGGGTATCTAACATATTGCCAACAATGTATTTAAACTGTTTGTCCTCTAAATAAGAAATAACAAGAACCATAGGTTTTGATTATGTAATAAACTGATGTTCACAAGGGGGGGGGGGGTAATCCTCCAAACCAGTATGTAGTTCAGAATATAAATCTCAGTTCCTGGGAATTTAGATGTTAACAGATCACTAAAAATTACTGAGCACAGTAGAAAAATCAATGAACACTGAAACAATGTAACTAGTAATTCTGAACCCACTACCAACTGTAACAATATTGTATCAAGCTGAAAGGACACATAAACCTGCTGCACAAAAAAAAAAAATCAGTGAACAGCCTCTTTGAGGTATTTAAATACCCGCTACTCTGGTTGTTAAAATGTTTATAGTAAGGCTGCAGTATCAGCTTAATCTCTTAGGATTCCTTCTCCTCCGCTAGCCCTCTCAGCCCCCTCCCTCAGGAATTTACTTTGGCTATTGGCTACTGAGCATGCTCAGTTCATCTCAGCTCAGATTATTAAACATGCCCTCCAGTATTTACTTTGGCTATTGGCTACTGAGCATGCTCAGTTCATCTCAGCTCAGATTATTAAACATGCCCTCCAGTCCAGCAGTCAGTGAAGAGAATGCATTGCTGATTCCCATAAAAACTCTGTTCTAGCTGTCTGGTCCTTTTTTTTATTCTTACCTCCTCTCGTGACCTCAATTTAACAGTTTGAAGTACAAAGTATCCACGGCACACAGCTTAGTGTAAGCAAGGGTCTCCTTGCACGTTTATTGCGGTAGTCCGCAATAAACGTGCAAGGAGACCCTTGCTTACACTAAGCTGTGTGCCGTGGATACTTTGTACTTCAAACAGATTGTGAGGTTGCCGAACCTCTACCACAGAGCACCAGATATCTAATTGAATTGTGGTGTGCGAGAGCTGGATATATTTTGTCTCTCAATTTAACAGTTACAGTGCTCAATCCAAGCAGAATTTTTTTTAATCGAAGTACGTTCTGCCTGTGTAAGACTGCATTCTTGTTTGCATGGACTTTATAGCGCATATGTGCTTTTTGCAGATGTAAATGTCACTGATGATATGTCAGAGGGAAAAAGGCCACTGGGTGAAAGCTGCTACTTGTTTTAGGAAAATGTGATGGCACTGGTAAACAGAGGGGATAAATGCAGTACAAATTATGTCATTTGGGTAGGGGAGAGAGCGCCAGAGAGAGCGAGAGAGAGAGAGAGTATAATACATTATCTGGAAATTATCCAGTTATCCAGAAAGTTACGAATTACAGGTATGTCTCCCATAGACTCCATTTTATCCATATAATCCAAATTTGTAAAACAGATTTCCTTGTTCTCTGTACTAATAAAATAGTACCTTGTACTTGATCCAAACTAAGATATAGTTAATCCTTACTGGAAGCAAAACCAGTCAATTTATTACATTTTTACATGATTTTCTAGTAGACTATGTGTGAAGATCCAGATTACGGAAAGATCCATTATCCAGAAAACCCCAGATCCCTACAATTCTAGTAGACAAGGTATGAAGATCCAAATTACAGAAAGATCCATTATCCAGAAAACCCCAGGTCCCTACCATTCTGGATAACAGGTCCCATACCTGTATATAAATTATAAAATTGGTAAAATGCACAGCATTTTTTCCACAGGCTCATTTTCTCCTACTGACTGGGAATAAAATTTAGAGATTTATTTCACTGGGTGACGCCTAACATTTTGTCACCCCCAGTAAAATAAGCTTTACGTGTCGTTTAAAGACAGTGATCCACTTTTTGATGGGAACATGAAGAAGGAAGTCATATCAGGTTTACAGATCACATTTAAAAGTATCTGAAGAATCTCACTGAGTTTATATAAGTTGTGAATACAGTTGTTTATGGTGCTCCTTTATTTTCTTTATGAAGTCTTCTACAGAATGTATTTACTGGAGTTCTGATGCCCACCAAGAGCAGAGCTTCTTGGACTTACAATTTTAAATGGGCAAGACCAGACAACATAAGTCCATGGCTGTGTTAAAGGAGAACGAAAAGTTTAACTAAAGAGGTAAGGCACAAATGTTGAACATTATGTTTTGAGGTTCTGTAAGAGCCCCACATCCCTTTAGCATTGAAGAGCTGTGCCTCTGAAAATGCCCCCAGTAGCTCTCTCTATCTCCTTTTCTGCTGATTCACTGCACATGCTTTGTGCTATTGTCACTTACCTAAGCTTAGGTACCGACAAACAATATATTGTATGTTTTTGAATTAAACTTTTATTTAATGCCTTGATGACTTGATGTGTTTTGCATTTCTTGATGTAAAGGGATTCTTTGCACTTTGAACATGCAAAATAGTTTTGCATGCAGACTTCATCTACCTGATTTCAGGAAGCTGCACATTTTCATACCATACACAAACCCATAAAGAAAGATAAAAAGAAAAACCCCAACAAAATTCACAGTCATTTTCTTTAACCGCCACCAGGTGCTTAACCACACTGTGAAGCTGCACAGAAATCTATAAAAAAAATACAGTGGTTGGTAAACAAAAGTCAACCAGCTAGCCTTATACCACAGCTTTATTATAAGTGTTTACTATAGCTGATAGTTGTCAGATTCCTGATTCCATCTAATGATGGCCCTATTCATAATTATATAACACTACTCTAATATGATATAGGTTATGGTGTATATAACAGAACAGCTCTGGAGATTTTTGTTCATACAGACGATCAAGTATTTCATCTATTCAGATTCTGGGATAATGGATTCATGGGTAACTCATAAAAATAAGAAATTATTTTCAGCACTAAAGAACATTGTACAGATCTGATTACTTTAAATGCACATACTGACTTAACCCAATTGGGCAGAGGAACTTTATATCCAACACCATGGAAAAACCTTCTGATCAGTGGTTTGTAGCAATTTGTGTGTCAAAGCTTGTTCCAAAAGAGAAGAGCTGTTGCTGTAACTGTAACTGTATACAATTTTGTGGCTGAAGCCATTTTTGCAGGGAATTGCTTAGCTGGACGGTACATTAAAAAATTGTGTGTATATCAGATTTCCATATGGAAATACAGGTCTGTGCAGTTATACAGTATGATGATGGTGACTCTATAAACAGAACTTATCAATCAGGAGCATTAGTCAGTCCAACATCATTAATCTGTAAGGGCCCAGTCTCATCCCAATGATATATACCAACATCTCCAAATTTTTTGCTATATGAAGCATCTGTGGATGGCTCTATATAGTTATTTAGGTAGAACATAGTTATAAGTATCATTGAGCTCTTTGGCACCTCTGATCCAGAGGAAGGTACTGTTTCCCTTACCAAGTTTTGCCTCAAAGGGGAAACCCAAAGTTTCCCTCAAAGGTGAAAACAATCCTTTCTGACTCTGATGATTACATTTTAACATAGTAACATAGAAAGTCAGGTTGAAAAAAAGACACATGTCCATCAAGTTCAACCTTTTAAGTCTATATATAACCTGATATATAACCTGCCTAACTGCTAGTTGATCCACAGGAGGGCAAAAACCCCATTTGAAGACTCTCCAGAGGGAGAAAAAAATTCCTTCCTGACTCCAAGATGGCCCAGTCCCTAGATCAACTTGTACTGTGAGCTATCTATCATAACCCTGTATACCCTCACTTGCTAAAAAGCCATCCAATCCCTTCTTAAAGTTAATCTAATGTATCAGTGATTACAACTAATTCAGGGAAAGGAATTCCACATCTTCACAGCTCACTGTCACGATCGCCGCCCGGAGCAGGACCAGGAGCTCCTGGCGGCGCAACTACCTCTTCCGACGCCGCTCCCAAAATGGCGGCGCCCATGGCCGCCACGTGGGTAGCGGCGCCGGCGCAGAGACGCCTGCGCGCAAGTGCGCAGGCGCGAAGACGTCACAACGGCGCGACGGACGCAGGCGCAGCGCGTCGGTCGCAGACGTGCTGACGCCGACGCAAGGGCGCCAAAAAACCCCTTTAAAAGGACGCCTGAGGCGCCAAGATGGCGCCCGAAAATAGGATCTCGTTCCTGAGTTGATTCCTGGGTTCCCTGCTTCTATTCCTGTTATCCCTGAAGATATTCCTGTTTTGATCTCTTGTTGTTGACCCCCTGCCTGGACTTTGGACTCTGTTTGTATTCTGCCTGCCTTTTGACCTGTTGCCTGAACTCTATTACCCCTTCTGCTTATCCCTGGATACCACGATCCTGATCCCTCCTGAGGGGCTTCCTCCTAGATCCAGACAACCTCCCCAGAGGGAACTCCCAGTTCCCTGACATTATTTTCGGGCCATGGATCCCACTGAGGAAGCTCAGCCTGATTTCGGCAGGGCCTTTCGGGGCCTGCATTCCCGCATGGAGGCGTATGAAGCCCGGCAGAATTACATGGGACACACGCTGGAGGCGATCCTGGAAAAGCTCTCCTTGTTGACACCAGCGACCCCCCTGCCGGCACCTCCTCCGCAAGCGGCTGCTGCCAAGGCTACCCAGTCCTCCACTTCTGGTGCACATACTCCTGCTCCGCCTCTCTACGATGGCGATCCTCAAGCCTGTCGAGGATTCGTGAATCAGTGCCAGATTCGATTTGCCCTACACCCCACTGAATTTGACTCTGAACGTGCCAAGGTGGGGTTCGTGATTACTCGTCTGGCAGGGAAAGCTCTCGAGTGGGCATCTCCACACTGGGAGAAGCAGTCCCCACTGATGGATGACGCAGAAGCATTTCTCAAAGAATTCCGGGTCGTCTTCGATGCTCCCGGCCGGGTGACATCCGCTGCTTCCCGTCTGTTCCAAATCCGCCAAGGGAGTCGCAGTGTAGCGGAGTATGCTATCGAATTCCGTACACTTGCTGCTGAGACTCGTTGGAACAACGACGCATACCATACTGCATTTTATAATGGTCTCTCCCTCCGCATCAAAGATGACCTGGTCTCCCGTGAATTACCCACGCAAGTTGAAGACCTCATCGCCTTGGCTGTCAAGGTGGACACTCTTCTGAGAGAGCATCAAACCCTGAGAGATCGTGTCAGGAGGTTTCAACCCATGTTGGCACCCCGCTTCAAAAGGCCTTTCCTGCAGGCTCCTGTCACCCCACCTGCTCAAGCATCCATTTCTCTCCAGGAGGAACCCATGCAAGTGGGAAGAACTCGCCTCACTGAACAAGAGAGACTCCGCAGACGGATGTCAGGCCTGTGTCTGTATTGTGGCGGACATTCCCACTTCGCCAATGCCTGTCCTGCAAAGGCTAAGAGTTTTGTACCCCGAGGTATGTCTATGGTAACTCATGTAGGGGGCACTACTCAAAAGTCTCGAGATAGGTCTCAGGGGAAGACCCAAGGAAACTCACACAGGTTTCTCCTTCCCTTCCAGATTCGTCTGACTGAAAAGACCATCTTCGGGAATGCTTTCATCGATTCCGGAGCCGGGGGTAACTTCATGGACGCTCTCTTTGCTAAGTACATGGGAATTCCCTTATTTCCTTTGCCTTCTCCCATGAGGATCGTCGCCATAGATGATAAACCCCTGGAGTCTGTAATCACGATGACCACTGGCGAACTACTTGTGCAGGTTGGGACCCTGCATAAAGAGAGACTTTCGTTTCTTATTATCCCTTGTCCCGCTGTTCCAGTTGTTTTGGGTCTCCCCTGGCTGCGCCTGCACAATCCCACCATAGATTGGTCCACAGGGCAGGTTTCTCATTGGAGCCCATTCTGCCTACAGCATTGCCTTTCTGCTAAACCCCTCAAGAAGGTAACTATCTCCTCAACCGAGTTAAAGTCTCTTCCCTCCTGTTATAAAGAATTCTCCGATGTGTTCTGTAAGAAGTCTGCGGAATTCCTTCCTCCACATCGCTCCTACCACTGTCCTGTCGAACTCCTGCCAGGAGCCATGCCCCCCAGAGGCCGCACTTACCCTCTCTCTCCTGCTGAGACTACCGCAATGAAGGAATACATCCAAGAAAATCTCCAGCGGGGGTTTATCCGCCCTTCCACCTCTCCTGCAGGGGCTGGGTTCTTCTTCGTGGAGAAGAAGGACGGAGGCCTTCGGCCATGCATAGACTACCGGGGCCTGAATAAAATCACTGTAAAGAACAGGTACCCTCTGCCCTTGATCGTAGAGCTCTTCGACCAGCTGAAGGGGGCGAAGATATTCTCTAAGTTGGATCTCCGGGGGGCGTACAACCTCATTCGCATCCGTGAGGGTGATGAATGGAAGACGGCTTTCAACACTCGTGACGGGCACTATGAATATCTCGTTATGCCCTTCGGCCTCTGCAATGCCCCTGCCGTCTTCCAGGAGTTTGTTAACGATGTGTTCCGGGATCTCCTAGGAAGGTTCGTAGTCGTGTACCTGGACGACATCCTGATCTTTTCTAAAGACCTAGAAAGCCATCGCTCCCAGGTGAAGGAGGTACTCTCTCGTCTGAGGAAGAACTCTCTCTTCGCCAAGTTGGAGAAGTGCATCTTCGAGGTGTCCAAGATCCCCTTCCTAGGATACATTATCTCTCCTGAGGGATTTGAGATGGATCCCGTGAAAGTGTCTGCCATCCAGGAGTGGCCTCTCCCGCTGAGTACCAAGGCAATCCAGAGATTTATCGGATTTGCTAACTACTATCGGCAGTTCATCCGGGGGTTCTCTTCCCGCATTGCACCTATCCTGGCCCTCATCCGGAAAGGGGGTAAACCCAGCTTGTGGCCTCCATCTGCCATTGAAGCTTTTCAGTCCTTGAAAGAGGCCTTCACGTCCGCTTCTGTCCTCCGACACCCCAATCCCGAACTACCCTTTTGCATCGAAGTTGATGCTTCTGAAGTCGGAGCCGGAGCCATCCTGTCTCAGAGACACCCCACTGATGGGAAGTTGCATCCCTGTGCTTATTTCTCCAAGAAGTTCTCGTCCGCGGAGCAGAACTACGATGTCGGGAACCGAGAACTCTTGGCTGTTAAACTTGCCCTTGAAGAGTGGCGTCACCTCCTGGAGGGTTCTCTGATTCCTGTTCAGATTTACACCGATCATAAGAATCTCGAGTTCATCCAGTCCCTCAAGAGGCTAAACCCCAGACAAGCAAGGTGGGCTCTCTTCTTCGCTCGATTTAATTTTATCTTGTCTTATCGCCCAGGCTCCAAGAATCAGAAGGCCGATGCCTTGTCTCGTAGCTTCACTCCGGTGGACCGCTCTCCTGAGAGACAAGAGCCAATCATCCCTCCAATCAAGATTATTGCCTCCCTGTATCCACAGTTTGCTGACCAAATCCTGGCTGGTCAGTCTTCTGCTCCTTCAGATACACCCATTGGAATGGCATTTGTTCCTCCTGAGCTGCGTCTGCCTATCCTGCAACAGACCCATTGCTCCAGGCAAGCCGGACACCCAGGCCCAGCTAAGACTCTTGAACTCTTACGACGCCTGGTTTGGTGGCCTGATATCCGCAAAGATGTGAAGGACTTTGTTGCTGCTTGTAATGTTTGTGCCACATCTAAGTCAAGCCACTCTCGCCCCAGTGGGTTACTACAGCCTTTGCCGGTTCACTCCCGTCCCTGGACCCACCTGTCCATGGACTTCATTGTCGAACTTCCTCCCTCTTGTGGGAACACTGTGATCTGGGTTGTCATTGATCGATTCTCCAAAATGGCCCATTTCATCCCCCTGAAGAAGTTGCCCTCTGCGGTGGAGTTGTCCCAGCTATTTATCCAGTACATCTTCCTCCTGCATGGTTTCCCGGTGGAGATCGTCTCCGATAGAGGCACCCAGTTTACTGCCAAATTCTGGCATTCACTATGCAAAGACTTGGGAATTGTTCTTCAGTTTTCTTCTGCATACCATCCGCAGACGAATGGGGCAGCTGAACGTGTCAACCAAGCCCTGGAACAGTTCCTGAGGAACCACGTATCCCTCTGCCAGGATGACTGGTCTGATCTCCTCCCATGGGCGGAATTCGCTCATAATAATGCTTGTCATTCCTCTACAGGAAGGTCTCCGTTCATGTCGGTGTATGGTCAGCATCCTCAAGCTTTTCCCCAAGACTTTGTGTTATCTGACGTCCCGGCTGCTGACGATTCCGCAGCCCATATGTCTGCTATTTGGGCTGCTACCAAGTTGAACCTAGAGAAGAGCGCTCTTGTTCATAAGACTTTCGCGGATCGTCGTCGAAGATCCTCTCCTCCCTACAAGGTGGGTGATAATGTCTGGCTCTCTTCCAGGAATATCCGGTTGAAGATACCATCTCCCAAGTTGGGTCCAAAATTCGTGGGTCCATTTCCCATCTTGGAGATAATCAACCCTGTGGCTGTCAGACTCCAGCTTCCACCAGAGATGAGAATCCCCAACGTGTTCCACGTGTCTCTGGTGAAACCCGCCATCACCAACCGGTTCTCTGGCGGTCAGTCTCCTCCTCCTGCCATCTCTGTGGAGGGTCAACTCGAGTACGAGGTGGAGAAAATCCTAGACTCCAGAATCTCCAGAGGGTCCCTTCAGTACCTCATTCAGTGGAGGGGCTTTGGCCCTGAAGAATGCTCCTGGGAAGGACACCGTGATGTTCACGCTCCTCGTCTGGTGAGGGATTTTCACGCCAAGTTTCCCCAGAAGCCTTGTCCCGGTGGTCCTGAGGCCCCCCGTGAGGGGGGGGTACTGTCACGATCGCCGCCCGGAGCAGGACCAGGAGCTCCGGGCGGCGCAACTACCTCTTCCGACGCCGCTCCCAAAATGGCGGCGCCCATGGCCGCCACGTGGGTAGCGGCGCCGGCGCAGAGACGCCTGCGCGCAAGTGCGCAGGCGCGAAGACGTCACAACGGCGCGACGGACGCAGGCGCAGCGCGTCGGTCGCAGACGTGCTGACGCCGACGCAAGGGCGCCAAAAAACCCCTTTAAAAGGACGCCTGAGGCGCCAAGATGGCGCCCGAAAATAGGATCTCGTTCCTGAGTTGATTCCTGGGTTCCCTGCTTCTATTCCTGTTATCCCTAAAGATATTCCTGTTTTGATCTCTTGTTGTTGACCCCCTGCCTGGACTTTGGACTCTGTTTGTATTCTGCCTGCCTTATGACCTGTTGCCTGAACTCTATTACCCCTTCTGCTTATCCCTGGATACCACGATCCTGATCCCTCCTGAGGGGCTTCCTCCTAGATCCAGACAACCTCCCCAGAGGGAACTCCCAGTTCCCTGACACTCTCATTATAAAAAACCCCCTTCTGAATATTTAGATGGAACCTCCTTTCTTCTAATCGGTATGAGTGGCCTCATGTCAGCTGGAAGGGCCCGCTGGTAAATAAAGCATTAAAGAGAATATTGTACAATCCCCTTATATATTTATACACAGTTATCATATCACCCCTTGAAGGGGACCCGTCACCCAACAAAATTATTCATAATCCTATTTTATCAAATCAGTCAAGCAAAATGAACTTTTATTACACTATATAAATGATTTGAATCTTGTTTCCTTCAGTCTGGGAATTCATAATTACAGCAAGCAGGCAGGAGCCATTTTATGGACACTGTTATTAAGACAACCCTTGCATCAGCTCAGAATCTTGTTTGTGCACCAGAATGGGGGACCTGATGTCCATCCCCATGCCCTGGCTACACAATTAAAGGTGAAGAGAATGGCGGAATGTGTGGAGAGCAGCAATTTCTAGGAAGTGCTAAATGGAAAGTGAAAGTAATTGTCTGTCCGCCTCTATGACCAGGGCATAGAGGAGGGGCAGTCTATATTTTATTTGCAGCTGAAATGTTTAAATGAGCTTATAACAGCTATGAATGCTTTAATAAAAAATAGAAATTGGATTTCATGTTTAATTTGAAAAGGACTTTTATTATACAGATTGTTATGTCTGGATGACAGGTCCACTTTCAGCACTCTTCTTCTCCAGCGTGAACAACCCCAACTTGGCCAGTCTTTCTTTGTAACTGAGGGTTTCCTAACTTTTTTGCCCTTCTCAGGACCCTCTCTAATTCAATAATGTCCCGTTTGAGCTCTGGAGACCAAAACTGTATGGCATATTGTAGATGGGGCCTTAAAAGCACTCTGTACAGTGGACAGTGGAAGAATAACCCCTATATAAAAATCTATGCCCCTTTTAATACAGTTGCCCTTGAAGCTGCTGACTGCCATTGCTTATTTGCTAATATCCCGAGTCAGCCACTGACTAGTGCAGGGGTCCCCAACCTTTTTCACCCGTGAGCAACATTCAGATTTAAAAAGAGTTGGGGAGCAACACAAGCACAAAAATGTTCCTGGGTGGTGCCAAATAAGGGCTGTGATTGGCTATTGGTAGCCCCTATGTGGACTGACAGCCTACAGGAGGGTCTGTTTGGCAGTACATCTGGTTTTTATACAACCAAAACTAGCTTCCAAGCCAGGAATTCAAAAATAAGCACCTGCTTTAAGGTCACTGAGAGCAACATCCAAGGGGTTGGAGAGCAACATGTTGCTCACGAGCTACTGGTTGGGGATCACTGGACTAGTGTATACACTACTGCGGGACTATCCAACTGGCGAACCCACCTTGTGTGGCCCCCCACCTACCTGCTGTGTTTGCTTACCATGCGTAATCTTTAAATGGTATCACTACTGGCCCCTGCATTGTTCAAACTTCAAATTCAGACTAGTCCCCTGTATTAGTCACACCTGTGATCCCCCTGCATTGTTCACACTTGTGACACCTCTATTGTTCACTTCCTAAAGCCCTGTACTCTTCACACCTGAGACCCAGACTGAAACTGGCCACATTGTTCACCTGTTCACACTTTCTACAAAATGCTAATGGGGCACTAGCAATGTGTCACTGTCTGTAGTGCATCTTAGAGTGGTCTTGATGGGTTTCTGTCTCCTGCTCTGTTCTGCCTTCCATATGCTCCCTGTGTGTGACATACTCTGCCTGTGTGTGCCCTGCTCTGCCTGTGTGTGTCCTACTCTGCCTGCGTGTGCCTTACTCTGCCTGTGTGTGCCCTACACTACCTGTGTGTGCCCTACTCTGCCTGTGTGTAAGATACTCTGCCTGTGTTTGCCCTGCTCTGCCTGTGTATGACATACTCTGTTTGTGTGCCCTACTCTGCCTGTGTGTGCCCTTCTCTGCCTTTGTATGTTATACTCTGCCTATCTGTGCCATTCTCTGCATGTATGTGCCCTGCTCTGCCTGTGTGTGTCCTTCTCTGCCTGTGTGTGCCCTTCTCTGCCTGTGTGTGACATACTCTGCCTGTCTGTGCCCTTCTCTGCATGTATGTGCCCTGCTCTGCCTGTGTGTGTCCTGCTCTGTCTGTGTGTGACATACTCTGCCTGTGTGTGCCCTTCTCTGCCTGTGTGCCCTGCTCTGCCTGTGTGTGCCCTACTGTGCCTGTGTGTGCCCTGCTCTGCCTGTGTATGACATACTCTTCCTGTCTGTGCCCTTCTCTGCATGTATGTGCCCTGCTCTGCCTGTGTGTGTCCTGCTCTGCCTGCCTGTGGGTGTCCTGCTCTCCCTGCCTGTGTGTGTCCTGCTCTGCCTGCCTGCCTGTGTCCTACTCTGTCTGCCTGTGTGTGCCCTTCTCTGCCTGTGTGTGAATACTCTGAATGTCTGTGCCCTTCTCTGCATGTATGTGCCCCGCTCTGCCTGTGTGTGTCCTGCTCTGTCTGTGTGTGACATACTCTGCCTGTGTGTGCCCTACTCTGCCTGTGTGCCCTGCTCTGCCTGTGTGCCCTACTGTGGCTGTGTGTGCCCTTCTCTGCCTGTGTGCCCTGCTTTGCCTGTGTGTGCCCTGCTCTGCCTGTGTGTGCCCTGCTCTGCCTGTGTGTGCCCTTCTCTCCCTGTGTGTGCCCTGCTCTGCCTGTGTGTGCCCTGCTCTGCCTGTGTGTGCCCTGCTCTGCCTGTGTGTGCCCTACTTGGCCTGTGTGTGCCCTTCTCTGCCTGTGTGTGCCCTTTTCTGTCTGTGTGTGCCCTGCTCTGCCTGTGTATGACATACTCTGCCTGTGTGTGCCCTTCTCTGCCTGTGTGTGACATACTCTGCCTGTCTGTGCCCTTCTCTGCATGTATGTGCCCTGCTCTGCCTGTGTGTGTCCTGCTCTGTCTGTGTGTGACATACTCTGCCTGTGTGTGCCCTTCTCTTCCTGTGTGCCCTGCTCTGCCTGTGTGTGCCCTACTGTGCCTGTGTGTGCCCTGCTCTGCCTGTGTATGACATACAGTACTCTTCCTGTCTGTGCCTGTCAGGGAGCCGGGAGCCCCCTCTGGGGAGTAGTCCGGATCTAGGAGGAAGCCCCTCACGAGGAATCAGGGTCGTGGTATCCAGGGGTAAGGCAAGAGAATAATCAAAGTCCATGCACAGGTCAAAAGACAGGCAGAATACAAACAAAGTCCAAGGCCAGGCAGGGGGTCAATGGCAGGCAGAGAATCAGCGAAGTCCAGGTCCAGGCAAGGGGTCACAACAAGGAATCAGGAAGATAAGCAGAGGAAACAGCAAGGGAACCCAGGAATACTCAGGGAACAGAATCCTATTTTCGGGCGCCATCTTGGCGCCTCAGGCGTCCTTTTATATTCGAATTTGGCGCCCTTGCGCCAGCGTCAGCGCGCCCGCGACCGTCGCGCCGCGCTGACGTCACGGCGCCGGCGTCGGAACCCACGTGGGTTGCCTGGGCGCCGCCATTTTGGATTCTTCGCCGCCGGGAGCGGACGCGACTCCTCGCGCTCCCGGCGGTCTTGACAGTACCCCCCCCCTCACGGGGGGCCTCAGGACCACCGGGACTTGGTTTCTGGGGAAACTTGGAGTGGAAGTCTCTTACCAAACGAGGAGCATGCACATCACGGTGTCCCTCCCAAGAGCATTCTTCGGGGCCAAAGCCCTTCCAATGGATGAGGTACTGAAGGGACCCTCTGGAGATTCTGGAATCAAGGATTCTCTCCACCTCGAATTCTTGTTGACCCTCCACAGAGACGGCAGGAGGAGGAGATTGGACATCAGAGAAACGGTTAGAGATGGTGGGCTTCACCAGGGAGACGTGGAACACGTTGGGGATTCTCATCTCTGGTGGGAGTTGAAGTCTGATGGCTACGGGGTTAATTATCTCCAAGATGGGGAACAGACCCAGGAACTTCGGACCCAACTTGGGAGATGGCACCTTCAAGCGAATATTCCTGGAAGAGAGCCAGACACTATCACCCACCTTGTAGGGAGGAGAGGGCCTTCTACGGCGATCCGCGAAAGTCTTGTGGACTAGAGCACTCTTCTCCAGATTAGACTTGGTTGCAGCCCAAATAGCAAGCATATGGGCTGCCAGATCATCTGCAGCCGGGACGTCCGACAACACGAAGTCCTGAGGAAAGGCTTGAGGGTGCTGTCCATACACCACCATAAACGGAGACCTTCCTGTGGAGGAATGACATGCATTATTATGAGCAAACTCCCGCCCACGGGAGGAGGTCAGACCAATCGTCCTGGCAAAGAGACACGTGGTTCCTCAGGAACTGTTCTAAGGCTTGGTTCACACGTTCAGCTGCCCCATTCGTCTGCGGGTGGTAGGCAGACGAAAATTGAAGTGTTATTCCCAAATCTTTACATAGGGAACGCCAGAACTTGGCGGTAAACTGGGTGCCTCTGTCGGAGACGATCTCCACCGGGAAACCATGCAGGCGGAAGATGTACTTAATAAAGAGTTGGGATAATTCCACCGCAGAGGGTAACTTCTTCAAAGGAATGAAATGGGCCATTTTGCTGAAGCGGTCAATAACAACCCAGATCACAGTATTCCCACCGGAGGAGGAAGTTCGACAATAAAGTCCATAGAGAGGTGCGTCCATGGACGAGAGGGAACCGGCAAAGGCTGTAACAACCCGCTGGGGCGGGAATGGCTAGGCTTAGAAGTGGCGCAGACATTACAAGCAGCCACAAAGTCCTTTACATCCTTGCGGATATCAGGCCACCAGACTAGGCGCCTCAAGAGTTCAAGGGTCTTGGCCGGACCAGGATGTCCAGCTTGCCTGGAGCAGTGGGTTTGTTGTAGGATGGCCAGGCGAAGTTCTGGAGGGACGAAGGCCATGCCAATCGGAGTATCTTGAGGAGCCAAGGACTGCCCAGCCAGAATCTCGTCGGCAAATTGGGGATACAGAGAGGCAATGATCTTGACTGGTGGAATGATTGGTTCTTGCCTCTCAGGGTCACGGTCCACCGGAGTGAAGCTACGAGACAAGGCGTCGGCCTTCAGATTCTTGGAACCTGGGCGATAGGTCAAAACAAAGTTAAATCGGGAAAAGAAAAGGGCCCACCTGGCTTGCCTGGGATTTAGCCTCTTGAGGGACTGTATAAACTCCAGATTCTTGTGATCTGTGAAAATCTGGACAGGAATTTCAGAGCCCTCCAGGAGGTGACGCCATTCTTCAAGGGCAAGCTTGACTGCCAAGAGTTCCCGATTCCCGACATCATAGTTCTGCTCTGCGGATGAGAACTTCTTGGAGAAAAACGCACAGGGGTGCAATTTCCCATCAGTGGAGTGTCTCTGAGACAGGATAGCTCCGGCTCCGACTTCAGAAGCATCAACTTCGATGCAGAAGGGTAGTGCAGGATTGGGATGTCGGAGAACAGGAGCGGAAGTGAAGGCCTCTTTCAAGGACTGAAAAGCTTCTATGGCAGATGGAGGCCACAGGCCGGGTTTACCCCCTTTCCGGATGAGGGCCAGAATAGGTGCAATGCGGGAAGAGAACCCCCGGATGAACTGTCGATAATAATTAGCAAATCTGATGAATCTCTGGATTGCCTTGGTACTCAAAGGGAGAGGCCACTCCTGGATGGCCGACACTTTCACGGGGTCCATCTCAAATCCCTCTGGAGAGATAATGTATCCTAGGAAGGGGATCTTGGATACCTCGAAGACACACTTCTCCAACTTGGCGAAGAGAGAGTTCTTCCTCAGACGAGAGAGTACCTCCTTCACCTGGGAGCGATGACTTTCAAGGTCCTTGGAAAAGATCAGGATGTCGTCCAAGTATACGACTACGAACCTTCCTAGGAGATCTCGGAACACATCATTAACAAACTCCTGGAAGACGGCAGGGGCATTGCATAGGCCGAAGGGCATAACGAGATATTCATAGTGCCCATCCCGAGTGTTGAATGCCGTCTTCCATTCGTCACCCTCCCGGATGCGAATGAGGTTGTAGCCCCCCCGGAGATCCAACTTGGAGAAAATCTTTGCCCCTTTCAGCTGGTCAAAGAGCTCAGCAATCAGGGGCAGGGGGTACCTGTTCTTCACGGTGATCTTATTCAGACCCCGATAGTCTATACAAGGCCGAAGGCCTCCGTCCACAAAGAAGAACCCAGCCCCTGCAGGAGAGGTAGAAGGGCGGATAAACCCCCGCTGGAGATTTTCTTGGATGTACTCCTTCATAGCGGTAGTCTCTGCAGGAGAGAGAGGGTAGGTGCGCCCTCTGGGGGGCATAGCTCCTGGCAGGAGTTCAACCGGACAGTCGTAGGAGCGATGTGGGGGAAGGAACTCTGCAGACTTTTTACAAAACACATCGGAAAATCCCTTGTAAGTGGAGGGCAAAGTCTTTATTCCGCAGAGGAGACATTCACCTTCTCGAGGGGTTTTGGCGGAAGGCAATGTTGCAGACAAAATAAACTCCAACGAGAGATCTGCCCAGTGGACCAGTCTATGGTGGGGTTATGCAGACGTAACCACGGAAGACCCAATATTACTGGAGTAGAAGGACAGGGGATGATGAAGAATGAAAGTTTTTCTTGATGCAGCGCCCCAACTTGTACAGATAGTTCCGCCGTGAACTTTGTGACGAATTCAAACTCCAGGGGTTTGTCATCTATGGCGGTAATTCGCAGGGGTGAAGACAATGGAAGCAGGGGAATCTTCATGCGTTCGGCAAAAAAGGCATCCATGAAATTGCCATCCGCTCCGGAGTCGAGGAAGGCCCTTTCGAAGATAGACTTACTTGCCAGGTGAATCTGCAAAGGAAGGAGAAGTCTGCGTGAATTTTCTTGATACTTCTCCTGAGGACCTCGAGTGATGCCCCCTACATGAGAAACCTGAGACATACCTCGGGGTACAAAACTCTTGGCTTTGGCAGGACAGGCGTTGGCAAAATGGGAATGCCCACCACAGTATAAACAGAGACCTGCCATACGTCTTCGGAGTCTTTCCTGCTCGGAGAGGCGAGTCTTTCCTACTTGCATAGGTTCCTCCAAGGGAGACGTCGACACATGAGTCACAGGAACAGCGGGTGTTTGCAGAATCGGCCTTTGAAAGCGAGGGGCCAACATGGGAGAAAATCGTCTGCTGCGCTCTCTCTCCACCTGGTGCTCTCTGAGACGAGTGTCCACCTTAATGGATAGAGCGATCAGCCCTTCCAGGGTGTCAGGAGTCTCTCTGGAGACGAGATCATCTTTGATGCGGATGGATAGGCCTTGGTAGTATACAGCCTTGTAAGCGTCATCACACCAGGAAGTCTCCGCCATCAGTGTTCGGAAGTCTATAGCATACTCATTGACACTGCGGCTTCCCTGCCGGAGCTGCAAGAGACGGGCAGGGGCGTTCGTAACCCGACCTGGAGCATCAAAGACTATACGAAAAGCTTGGAGAAAGTCTTTAACATCAAAAGTCAGCGGGGAATTCTTCTCCCAAAGAGACGTTGCCCACTCCAGTGGCTTGCCTTCCAATCGAGACATCACATACCCCACCTTGGAACGCTCACTTGGAAACTGTGTGGGTTGGAACTCAAATTGAATTTGGCATTGCGTGGCAAATCCCCTGCAGGCTTGTGGGTCCCCACTGAAACGAGGGGGAGGTGGAATGCGAGGCTCACCTGTCGGGTAGCTTGTGTTCGTAGGGGCTGCCGCCATGGGGGGATCTCCAGTAGGTGGAGCAGTGGAGGGCGCAGAAGGCACTTGAGCTAGCAGGACATCGAGTGCTTGCCCAATGCGAACCTGCTGGTTTTCGTAGTCCTCCATGCGGGATGCCAGTCCGCGGAGCGCTCGTCCGACATGAGGTGTGGCTTCCTCAGAAGGATCCATGGCCCGAAAATAATGTCAGGGAGCCGGGAGCCCCCTCTGGGGAGTAGTCCGGATCTAGGAGGAAGCCCCTCACGAGGAATCAGGGTCGTGGTATCCAGGGGTAAGGCAAGAGAATAATCAAAGTCCATGCACAGGTCAAAAGACAGGCAGAATACAAACAAAGTCCAAGGCCAGGCAGGGGGTCAATGGCAGGCAGAGAATCAGCGAAGTCCAGGTCCAGGCAAGGGGTCACAACAAGGAATCAGGAAGATAAGCAGAGGAAACAGCAAGGGAACCCAGGAATACTCAGGGAACAGAATCCTATTTTCGGGCGCCATCTTGGCGCCTCAGGCGCCGCGCTGACGTCACGGCGCCGGCGTCGGAACCCACGTGGGTTGCCTGGGCGCCGCCATTTTGGATTCTTCGCCGCCGGGAGCGGACGCGACTCCTCGCGCTCCCGGCGGTCTTGACAGTGCCCTTCTCTGCATGTATGTGCCCTGCTCTGCCTGTGTGTGTCCTGCTCTGCCTGCCTGTGTGTGTCCTGCTCTGCCTGCCTGTGTGTGTCCTGCTCTGCCTGCCTGTGTGTGTCCTGCTCTGTCTGCCTGTGTGTGCCCTTCTCTGCCTGTGTGTGAATACTCTGCCTGTCTGTGCCCTTCTCTGCATGTATGTGCCCCGCTCTGCCTGTGTGTGTCCTGCTCTGTCTGTGTGTGCCCTTCTCTGCATGTATGTGCCCCGCTCTGCCTGTGTGTGTCCTGCTCTGTCTGTGTGTGACATACTCTGCCTTTGTGTGCCATGCTCTGCCTGTGGAACATAAGCCTGGTATTTGTTCTGGGGGTTGTTAGCATTTGAAAATAAATTATTGTTAGGAGCCCATAAGGTGTTTAATCATGTTCTGGGGGTGTTGTGTTATCCACAGGGGATGAGGAGGTATATGGATTTAAGGGTATGTCTTAATATGATAACTTTTTTCACATATGATAAGTGATAAGTTATATCTCTACAGTGAGCACCAACCATTTGTTTTTTTGGTGTGCTACCACAATTAATATGGATATGTCTTGTGGTAACATGGGTGTGGTTTAAAGTGGGTGGGGTATAAAAACAGGGCATGGTCAACACTGGCTTCCATTATAGGCCCTCCACCATGTAGGCCTGAAAATTTTCGGCCCTAGATACCAGAGAAGTTGGACAGCACTGCATTAGTGTATACACTGAAGAAAAGAACTGATTTAGCACATTTTCTGTATCTGTTACAACCATATGGGGTACCATTATTTAAAAGAACAACACTCTCAACCCACATCTTTTTACTATTAATATACTTAAAAAACTTTTTGGGGTTAGTCTTAGCCTCTGCCGCAATGAACTCCTCATTTTCTATCTCTGCCTTCCGAATTGCTGTTTAAAAACATTTAGGAACACATTTACTAAAACTCAAATTAATCTAATTTTTTTATGAAAACAACTCCGATCAAGTTCAGGTCATGATGTCAAGAAACAGGGACATCTGCTATTAAGTTCTACATGACCTCGACAGGTTTGAGATGGCGTATTTTCAGATTTTAGCAGCTTTGGTGGTATGAGAAATCTCTAAAAATTTGAGTTTTTCTTTTTCAACAAAACATTCGAGTTTTTCCCTAACAACCTCAACCAGCAAAATCTTCACCTTGAAGATAACTTTTAACATGTTATAGAATGCCAAATTCTAAACAACTTTTCAATTGGTTTTCATTATTTATTTTTAATAGTTTTATAATTATTTGCCTTTTTCTTCTGACTCTTTGCAGCTTTCAAATGGGCGTCGCTGACCCCTTCTAAAAAACAAATGCTCTGTAAGGCTACAAATGTATTGTTGTTGCTACTTTTTACTAGTCAGCTTTCTATTCAGACCTCTCCTATTCATATTCCAGTCTCTTGTTCAAATCAATGCATGGTCGCTAGGGTAATTTGGATCCTAGCTACCAGATTGCTTAAAATTCAAATTGAAGAGATGCTGAATAAAGGGCCCAATAACTCAAAACCTTAAATAATAAAACATGAAAACCAATTGCAAATGGTCTCAGAATATCAGACTCTACGTCACACTAAAAGTTATCTCAAAGGTGAACCACCCCTTTAAGGCAAAAAAATTGTGGTTCTTGGTGCATCTACATTTACTTTTTAAGGAGATAAATTGACACATGCACGTGCCCCAGACCTTCAGCAAGGGGTGTCAAACACCAGAGAAATTTCAAAGAGGCTGGCACAAGCCTGGACCCACGAAGTAGCAAAGCCGGAGTCAAGTTGTAAAAAAAGTTAAAAAAGCTTACATTTTATTTTTCATAATTAAGAAAACAGGCCAAAAACCACCTCTGCTAAGAGCCTAATGTTTTTTTAAAGTTGTATTCCCTGCACTACCAATGTGACCCCCTTGACCTGCTCTAATGTGAAAAAAGTAATCCCAGGTGGGGGTGGAGGAATTGGGGTTGCTGCCTCAGGTGAAAGTGGCTTCTGTTGTACTGCTTGTCTCACTTGCTACATGTGCCATAGCATGTGCATCACTCAGACGCAAGTTAGTAAGCTCTTTCAAGCTTACGGTTACGGAGTCCTATGTCAATGCAGACAGTAAAGGAAGGGCTGAGTTGAACCCAGCACTGCACTCTTTCCTTACGCCAATTTTTGTGTGTGCATAGATTACAATATAAAGGTTTAAATATATTTCCATTTGTTCCACCAGTGAATAGAATAAAGACAACTGCCATTAGTGCAATAATATAAAAATAACATAATGGTGGTATACTCTTGTATTCTAGACAAAATGGTTCAGATTTGTGGACACCTGGTATGAACTTTCACAGACAGAACAACAGATTTTGCTTGTTTTATATAAGGCTGAGTCTGTGAGCAAGTTTCCCATGCCTGAAAAATACTAAAGGAACTTAACTGCATTCTGTTATTTTTTCTAAAAGATCATACCATGGCCCTGACCAGACATTAGAGGAAAAGACAATAATGAAAAATAAGCAGAGGAAAGGAGAGCAGGGGAAATGCATGGAAGGAAGGAGGATCCCACATCCTGACAGGAAATTCTTAAGCTGGGAACTACGTAGAAATCTTACATGACAACTTGGGGCTGACTCCCTTGGGAGCTCCCACTGTACATTCAGCTTGTTCAGAGAGTGTGTGGCTGTTTAAACAGGGATTTTAGCAGAGTTCAGAATCTTTCCCATCATTTGCATCAAATACACTTCTCCTGACCTGTTCCTAGTATTGAGTAGCTACAAACAGTACCATTAACAGAAGCAGCTATGCAGGGCTCAACCTCATGGCACATGCAAAATATTATTATTATGTCTACTTGTACAGGTGTAGGTGAGCCTATTATTTGAGGATTAAAGAAAATATTCAAAAATAAGACATAGAACACCAATTTTCCTGAAATGACTGCAGTTTATGCTGTGATAGAAAAAGCAATTAAGCAGATGTTTCCCTCTAAATTCAGCATATTCAGACTGCAGCTTGTTTCTAAAATCTCATATTCAACATTTACGTTATTCGTTTTTTTACAGCATCCTGACAGCAATATGGGCTTAAGAAACAGACCAATGACTAAAATCTTTTTTGAAGAAAACTATGCCTATACTAACTTTATATTTATAGAAATAGTTTGTAAAAACATTTAGGCAATATGAGCCTTATTAATGACAATAACTATATTTAGGGTAGGAGCTGCCATGCTATGTTATATATAGATACAGTTGGACTAAATGCAGGAAAAAAATATATGGATGAAATTTAATAATTTTGTTTAATGAACAGTTTTGTTTTGCCATAGTGGCTGGAATAGAAGGTGGATGTTTCATCAGGCCAGTTTTATGAAGGGGCTATTTATTAAAGCTTTATGGCAAAGATGCATAAGATCTCCACGCCTTGGTAGGATGGGGGAATCTTATCTGGGTGGCATTGAACCTGCTCCTCGAAAGAACTCTCAATGATTTCTTTTGCCGTTACAGATTTGGCTAATTTCTAAGACTGTCAACATCTCAGCCTTTCTCGAGGCTCTTACACAAGGCAGTTCCAGGAAACTAACTCCTATCTCTTGCCACTCCTACAGGTAATTTCTGCTTATCAGTATGCTGCTATATACACCACTCTATTGCAATTCCTGTATACTGCTTATTCTGGTAATTTCTGTTTATCTGTATACTGCTACATACACCACTCTGTTGCAATTCCTGTATACTGCTTACTCTGGTAATTTCTACTTATCTGTATACTGCTATATACATCACTCTTGCAATTCCTGTATACTGCTTATTCTGGTAATATCTACTTATCTGTATACTGCTATATACACCACACTATTGCAATTCTTGTATACTGCTTATTCTGCTAATTTCTGCTTATCCGTATACTGCTATATACACCACACTATTGCAATTCTTGTATGCTGCTTATTCTGGTAATTTCTGCTTATATCACTAATTGTATCTGTCGAGCCCAATATATTTTGTCTGTTAGGGCTCTTACTCATGAGCGTTTTTACCTGCGCTCCCCTGCGCTCCCCTGCGTTCCATTTTTTCGGCGTTCAGCCGCAGGGGAGCGCAGGAATAGACACATTTCATTATTTCAAATGGGGCTGTACTCACACAGGTGCGTGTAGGCGCCGAACGCAGGAAAAATGCAGCATGTTGCGTCTCAACCTGCGTTCGGCGGCTACATGCGCCTGTGTGAGTACAGCCCCATTTGAAATAATGAAATGCGTCTATTCCTGCGCTCCCCTGCGGCTGAACGCCGAAAAACGGAACACAGGGGAGCGCAGGTAAAAACGCTCATGAGTAAGAGCCCTTAGGCCTACTCTACTTTAGTGCTTTTGATAAATATCTCAAACACACATCTGTGTCCACTCCTCAGTGAACAAGATATATTTTTATAGCCCCAAACTTGGTTCTGGTGTCTGTAAAACTCTGCCCTTTAATAGCTGGTTAATTGATTCATTAATAAATTAGGCTCTAGTTTTCCCAATCAGCTGCATATAAATTCAGGCCCAGTATATGGGATGGCACTAGCTCTCAGGGGCATAGCACTAGTGCTAACATTTCCTAAGTGCTAATATTTCACAAGTACATAGAAATGGCAGTTACACAAGGCATTGACAAGACTCAAGAAACTGGATTCCCCTGAAATCAACAGTGAACCAGCTGGAACAAGATTTGTTTATGCCTGCTAGTTTGTTAATTCTTAGTCCAAAAATGCTTTATTCTGTAATTCTCCTCTTTGTACTTTCATGCTTCCTAAAACATTTTTCACCACATCCCCCATCAAGTCACAAAGCTATAGAAATCTCAGCCTCTCTACTTTCCTCTCTTTTACTCTCCATACATGAAGTTTATAAAGTACTCTGTTTAGCTGTTCCAGCTATTTCCTCTTCTTCATACAAACTAAGAATTTACAAATCCCTCTCTCACTTAGTCTGTCTCCCTTTTCTTATGTTGGCAGCTTGGGACATTTCCCCAAACCCTCGCCCTTACCCCATCTTAGTTATATCACAGCCATGGTCTCCTCCTATTCGGTGTTCCAACAGTACTGAAATCTTATCCCTATACCCAAGAACCCAGCTAATCTTTCCTGTGCTCTCTGGAATGCCCAATCCGTTTGCAACAAACTCAGCGTTATACATGACCATTTAATTGCCAATTCCTTCGATCTACTTGCACTTACTGAAACCTGGCTTTTTACTACTGTCACTGCTTCACCTGCTGCCCTGTCCTATGGGGACCTCCACCTTACTCATACTTCCAGGTCTGGAAACAGACCTGGGTAGGATTGCTTCTCTCTCACCGCTGTACTTTTAAAGTTATTTCACCTGTTCCTTCCCTGTCATCCTCATCATTTGAAGCTCATTGCATTAGACTCTTTTTTCCTGTTCGTATTGCTGTCATATATCGACCTCCTGGACCAAACGTCCAATTTTTTGATAACTTTGCTGCCTGGCTTACTTACTTTCTTTCATCTAACACCCCATGCATCATATTAGGTGACTTTAATATATCGATTAACAATATTAACAACCCTTCTGTCTCTAGACGTCTTTCACTAACATCCTCCCTAGGCTTATTGTGCTCAGACTCCCCCCTCACTCCAATGGTAATGCTCTGGATCTTATATTTACTAGACTCTGTTCTTCCACCAATTTTACTAACTTACCATTTACCTTCTCTGATCACAATATGCTCACATTTCAGCTCTCACTAACTCCCTCCTCACCCTCTGCTACTCCCCTAACACGTACCTACTGTGACTTGCAAGCTCTAGATGTGTCACATCTCTTTTCTTCCTTCGACTCTCTTCACTGCTCATACAAAAGCTCTCCAAAGGCACTCACATTCACTTGAGCATCTCAGTTGCAAATCCCACTTAGAATCAGAGTTTGGAGCTACAAATCTGTCCTGCTTTACTTCACTCATTAACTCCCTTTCTAAAAAACCGGCACACCTTTTCTCCACCTTTAACACTCTTCTTCCCCCTTCTCCACCCCCTCAGTACACATATGTCTCTGCTCAAGATATTGCTGAGCACTTCAAAAACAAAATTGACACCATCAGAAGTGACACTATTCAACTCCCCTAGACTTCGACCACCCTCCCTCCACACTCCCCAGTCTCTCATGTGCTCCTTCACCCCTGTGACTGATGCGGAAGTCTCAAAACTTTTGGCCTCTTCTCACCTTACTACCTTGCCTGCTTGATGCCATTCCTTCAAAACTTCTCTGCAAAACCAATCCTTGTCTAATCAAAGCCTTAACTCATCTATTTAATCTTTCGCTCTCAACTGGAATCTTTCCTTTTCAACTAAAACATGCTCTTGTAACCCCCATTCTGAAAAAAACCCCTCTTGATCCCTCCAATCTTGATAACCTCTGACCTATCTCTCTGCTACCTTTCATCTCTAAATTACTAGAGTCTAGTCTACAATCAACTAATGTCATTCTTCTCTGACAGTAACCTGCTGGACCCCCTGAAATTTGGTTTTAAGCAACAACACTCCACTGAAACTGCCCTAACCCTACTAACTAATGACCTTTTAACAGCTAAAGCCAACAACCATTTCTCACTACTAATATAGCTTGATCTCTCTGCTGCATTTGACACTGTGGATTACCCTCTCCTCCTCCAGTCCCTCTATTCACTTGGCCTTCATGACACGGCCCTGTCCTGGTTCTCTTCTTACCTCACTAATCGTTCCTTCAGTGTCTCCTACAGTGGAGTAGCATCTTCTTCTCTACCTCTTTCTGTTGGGGTACCTCAAGGCTTTGTCCTGGGTCCCTTATTATTTTCCCTCCATACTTCCTCCTTCAGCAAACTAATCAACTCATATGGCTTTCAATACCACCTCTATTCTGATGATACTCAGATATATCTCTCCTCTCCTGATCTCAACCCAGAACTCCTAACTCGCGTTGATACCTTAAATTAAATCTCTCTAAAATGGAAATGGTTCTCTTTCCTCCAACTAACACCCGTAGCATCCCGGAAGTATCTTAGTTAAGATTTCCACTATCATCCCATCTCCCAAGGCCCGGTGCCTTGGGGTTATCCTAGATTCTGCCCTGTCCTTCACTCCTCATTTCCAGTAACTTTTCAAATCATGTCACTTTTACCTAAGGAACATATACAAAATACGATCATTTATCACCCAAGATGCCACCAAAAATTATATCACTTCTATACTACTGTGACTCTCTATTAATTGGCCTTCCCCACCAGAGACTGTCATCTCTCCAGTCCATAATGAACACTGTTGCCAGGCTTATACACCTCAGCAACCACTCCACCTTAGCCATGCCACTCTGCCAATCCCTGCACTGGCTTCCACTACCTTTCAGAAACACTTCATAACTCTACATCTCTGAACTCATCTCTACAGTATATACTCAACCAACCGCTTACTATGTTCCTCTACTGACCTGCTACTCAACTCTTCTCTCATTACCTCCTTACATGCTCGAATTCAAGACTTTGCAAGGGCTGCACCCCATTTCTGGAATTCTCTCCCATGGTCTGTCCGACTTTCTCCCAAACTTTCTGTTTTCAAGAAATCTCTTAAAACGAGCTTATTTAGAGAAGCCTCTGCTTAACTACCAAAAGCAGTGCCACATATAGTACCACATCTCTCACCCACTTAATTATGATCTTGCCCACTCCCATTGCCTACTCCCATACCATGTCTCTTATTCCCTTTCCTTTTAGATTGTAAGACCTTTTGCACAGGGCCTTCCTCACCTTTTGTACCTGTATTGGCTTTGATGTTCTAGGTATGTAATTCATGTGATTTAGCTGTATAAACACATTTACTTTACAGCATTGCAAAATATGTTGGCGCTCTATAAATACAAGTTAATAATAAAATAATAATAATAATTCTGGGGCCGCAAGGAACTTCATGGTTGCTGCTTTCGCCAAGTTTCTGGATATTCCCTTGTTTCCTCTGTCTACTTTCCTAAGGGATCTGGCAATTGATGACAGACCATTAACATCTGAAATAATTTCTGTGACAACCAGAGAACTACCCCTGATGGTCAGAACTCTGCACCAAGAAAAGTTGCCTTTCCTCATTATAAACTGTCCATCAGCTCTTGTGGTGTTGGGGTTACCGTGGCTCCGGCTACATAACCCCTCTATTGACTGGTCAGCCAATCAGATATCCCATTGGAGTCCTTTCTGCCAAAGAAAATGTTTGCCCACACATCCCATTCACCAGGTATCGCTCGCTTCTGCGGATCTTCAGTCTTTGCCAGCAGGACTTTTCCAATGTCTTTTGCAAAAAGCCTGCAGAATTTCTCCCTCCTCACTGCTTCAGTGACTGTCCCATCAACCTTCTCCCAGGTACCATGCCCCCCTCCTCGATGGAGTATATTCAAGAAAAAAAATAATAGACCTTCTTCATCCCCTGTGGGGGCAGGATTCTTCTTCATGGAAAAGTCCCTGTATTGACTACAGAGGCCTCAACAAGATCATGGGTGAAAAAGGTACTCTCTCATTTGAGGGAAAAGTGCCTTTTTTTCCCAGTTGGAGAAGTGTGTGTTTGAGGTGTCCAAGATTCCCTTTCTCTGATACATTATTTCTCAAGAGGGATTCGAGATGGACCTTTCCAAGGTTACGACAATCCAGAACTGGCCTCTCTCCACAAATACTAACGCCATCCAAACATTTCAGATTTTGTACTATTACGACAATTCATCAAGGGGTTCTCCTCCCGTATCACCCCTATTCCAGGTCTCATCCATAAGGGAGGAAAACCTAATGCTTGGTCCCTTCATGCTCTGGATTCCTTCAAGTCCCTGAAGGAATCATTTGCTTCAGCTCCTGTCCTCCGACATCGTGATCTTCTTCAACCCTTCTTCATTGAAGTAGATGCTTCTGACGTCGGGGCTGGAGCCATTCTCTCTCAGAGACAAATAGTAAATGGGAAACTACATCCATGCACATACATTACTAAGAAATTCTCTCCTGTCGAGCAAAATTAAGATGTGAGAATCGTGAACTTGTGGCAGTCAAACTCGCTTTGAAGGAGTGTTTTCTGGAAGGAGCACCTCACCCCGTCACTATTTATACTGATAATAAGAACTTGGAATTCATCCAACTCTTTGGAAGAAAGTTAAAGACTTTGTGGCGGCCTGTACTATTCGTGCCTCTTATACAACTAGTGATTCTCATCCATGCGGTCTATTGCAACCTCTACCCATTCCTTCCTGTCCTTGAACTCACTTAGCTATGGACTTTATTGTCAAACTGACACTTTCCAAGGGAAACACTGTTATATGGTTAGTTATTGACCACTTCAGTAAGGTGGCACACTTAATCTCTCTTCAAAAACTTCCCTCTGCAGTTGAGCTCTTATTCAATACATCTTCCGACTTCATGGCTTTCCAGTTGAGATTGTGGCTGATAGAGGTTCCCAGTTTGTGTCGAAGTTCTGGTGATCAGTGTGTAAAGATCCTTGTATTGCTCTCCAATTCTCCTTGGCCTACCACCGTCAAACCAATAAAAACAATGTATTGCTTACAAATGCAATCAGTTAAAAAATGTCAGTCTCTTAGATTATTTCTTGCCGACCCCTTCACAGTCTCTCAACTGTATATAAGTCCAAATCAAGCGTATATATACTCTCAAAAGGATATATATAAGAAGAGATCAGCGCCTGTGGCAACAGAAATTAAAAACAAGCATAGCGTAATACGTTTATAATATGGGATATCACCCCGTGCATCTATTAGATGTTAATAGGTGTATTCTCCCCTTTTCCCTTCAGATGACTATTAATGGAGGGATAGGTTAGCGATAAAGGTGAAAAAAGACGATGCCTTTCCTATAAACCAAAATATATTCCAGGAATAAAACGCCTCCACCTTCTGTGCAAATTGCCTACTTACAAACCACTGCTGTGGTGTTATGCATATAACGAGATGCCCTTTCTGGTCTCTCCTTCAGGGATCGCCGCTCCTTCCAGGTTCCAAGCCAGGAGTAAAACCAATAATAGTGTAATACCGTTTTTATTAAGAACTAGTTAAAATCAATTAAAAATTTACACTCACATTTACCCTCACGGGTTCTGCGCATTCAGTCCAATAAAAAGTTTGTATGGGGTCCCAGGGGGTAGTCCTGTCTGCTCACTCCAGACTCCTTCGTGGTGCCTTGCTTCTGGGCTGTTGTGTGCCCCAAACTGTGCCTAACGCGTTTCGCTGTGTATCGTCAGCTTCCTCAGAGGCGTAGTCCCTCAAACCAATGGGGCAGCTGAGAGAGTTAACCAAGCACTGGAGCAGTTCCTGAGAAGTCACGTATATCTCTGTCAGGGTGATTGGCCCATTGTTATGGGCAGAATTCGCTCATAACAATGCTTGTCATGCTTCCACTGGTAGGTCGCCCTTCCTGACAGTGTATGGGCAACTCAAGCCTTCCCTCAAGACATCCAGCAGCCGATGATCACGTGGTTCACATGTCTGCCATTTGGTCTGCCACCAAAACAAATTTAGAAAAAAGTGCTCTGGTCCACAAAGACTATGCAGATTGGAGACAGAAATCTTCTCCCCAGTATAAATTAGGGGACAAAGTGTGGCTTGCAACAAGAAACATTAATCTTAAAGTTCCTTCCCCCAAGTTTGGTCCAAGATGTGTTGCTCAGACTCAGACTCCAGCTTCCCCCTGAGATGCGAATCCCATGTGCTCCATGTGTCTCTAAGGGAAACACCCTTTTTAGGAGGGACAGAGGGATTAAAAAGGGTGGAGGAGTGTGTTTGTATGTAAAGCCTGAATTAAAGGCATGCGCTAATGAAATAACCATAGCTGGCACTGGTGAGGGTGTAGAATCCCTCTGGGTAGAGATTTTGACTGGGCAAAAGGTTACAAAAAGAATTATCATTGCTGTATGCTATAAACCACCTCGTATAAGTGTCAAGTATGAAGCCCAGCTACACTTGCAGATACAAGCGGCTTCACAGCTGGGTCAAGTTGTTGCTATGGGTGACTTCAATTATCCAGACATTGACTGGGGTAATGGGGTTGCTAAGACAGAAAAAGCTAGTAGGTTTGTAAATATGCTGAATGACAACTTTTTATTCCAGCTCGTTCAAGAACCTACTAGGAATAACTCTCTTTTGGACCTTGTAATAACTAATAATACTGAACTCATGTCTAACATTTGTGTGGGTGAGAATTTAGGGAATAGTGATCATAACATGGTCTCCTTTGAGAAGCAGAAGCAATTCTATAAGGGAGTAACTAAAACACTAAATTTCAGACATGCAAACTTTGACAGTATAAGGACATCTCTGCAACATATTAAGTGGGAAATGCATTTCACAGGGTTAAACACAGAACAAAAATGGGAAGTCTTTAAAATGCTGCTTAGTAAATATACTTGTCTGTATATTCCACTTGAAAGCAAGGAACGTCGTTGCAAAGCAAAACCTTTTTGGTTCAATAGAAGCATTGGTGTTGAGGTGGGTGTCAGGACTGCCAGAAGTACCCGACCCAGAAGTACCCGACGGCGCTGTTTACATTCCCGGCGGTCACAGTGAAGATCCAAGATGGCGGCGCCCATGCTGAACACATGGCTGCAGCGTCGCTGCATGATGATGTCATCACTGGTGCCGGGATCTCATCATAAAAGGGCGCCCAAAACACTGTGACGGCGCCCAAGAATAGGATTTGCTGCCATTAATCCTGGGTTCCTGTTTGTGTTTCCTGATTCCTGATTCCAGCCTGATTCCAGCCTGTTTCCAGCTTCCAGCCTGAATCCTGCTCCCAGTCTGTTTCTAGATCCTACCTTGGTTCTGACCCCCTGCCTGAACTCTTGATATTTGCATCTGATCTGCCTGCCCTCGTTAACTCCTGCCTGTGACCACTACTACTGGTTCTGCTTAACCCTTTGGATACCGCGACCTTGCTCCCTCAAGAGGGCTTCCTCCTTGATCCAGACTACCTCCCTAGAGGGAGCTCCCGGCTCCCTGACATTATTCTTGGGCCATGGATCCCACTGAGGAAGCTCAGCCAGATTTCGGCAGGGCCTTTCGAGGTCTGCATACCCGCATGGAGGAGTATGAAGCTCGGCAAAATTATGTCGGATGCACGCTAGAGGCGATTTTGGAAAAGTTATCCATGCTGACGCCGACTACTCCAACGCCGACAACGCCCACGCTAGTTGCTGCCGACATGGCTACACAGTCCTCCACTTCTGGTCCACGTATTCCTGCACCGCCTCTCTACAGTGGCGACCCTCAAGCCTGTCGTGGTTTTGTGAATCAGTGCCAGATTCGGTTCGCCCTGCAACCTGCAGAATTTAACTCTGAGCGAGCAAAGGTTGGTTTCGTGATCACTCGTCTGGCAGGGAAAGCGCTCGAATGGGCATCTCCGCACTGGGAGAAGGAGTCTCCTTTAATTGATGATTCCAAAGCCTTTCTTCAAGAATTCCGGACTGTGTTCGATGCTCCCGGTCGGGTGGCGACCGCTGCTTCTCGTCTGTTCCAGATCCGCCAAGGAAATCGCAGTGTAGCAGAATATGCCATTGAATTCCGTACTCTCGCTGCAGAGACTTGTTGGAACAATGATGCCTATCATGCTGCCTTCTACAATGGTCTCTCTATCCGCCTCAAAGATGACCTGGTCTCCTGTGAATTACCCACGCTGGTTGAAGACCTCATTGCTTTGTCTGTCAAGGTGGACACTCGTCAGAGAGAACATCAAGCTGATAGGGACCGAGTCAAGAAATTTCAACCCATGTTGGCTCCTCGCTTTCAAAGACCTCTATTACCTCCTACCCCCCAGCAGCCTTCTGTTATTCCTCCGGAGGAACCTATGCAAGTCGGAAGAGCTCGTCTCTCTGAACAGGAGAAACTCCGGAGACGTATGGCTGGACTTTGTCTCTACTGTGGGGGTCAATCTCACTTTGCCAACTCCTGTCCTGTGAAGCCTCAGAGTTCCCCTCTTCAAGGTAACCTTGGAAAGACTCATGTAGGGGGTGTTACTCCCAAGTCACAAGAGAACTCTCACAGGTTTCTTCTGCCTTTACAGATCCGTCTGTCCACTAAGACCATTGTTGGCTCAGCTTTTATTGACTCTGGAGCTGCCGGAAATTTTGATGGACGCTCTCTTTGCCAAGCATATGAATGTTCCCCTGTTTCCATTGACTCCTCCACTTAGAGTAACCGCCATTGATGACCGACCCCTTGAATCCAAGTTTATCTCTATGACGACTGGGGAATTGCCTGTGCAGGTTGGGACTTTACACAAAGAATAGTTATCGTTCCTGATTATTTCCTGTCCTTCTGTTCCAGTCGTCTTGGGGCTTCCTTGGTTACGCCTGCATAACCCTATCATTGATTGGTCCTCGGGGCAGGTTTCCCGTTGGAGTCCATACTGCCGACAGCACTGCCTTCCTGCTGAACCCATCCAGAGGGTGAATATTTCTACATCTGATTTGAAGACGCTTCCCTCCTTTTACAAGGAATTCTCTGATGTTTTCTGTAAAAAGTCTGCAGAATTTCTCCCTCCCCATCGTCTCTACGATTGTCCAGTTGATCTCCTGCCTGGAACTATGCCTCCTAGAGGTCGCACTTATCCTCTCTCCCCAGCAGAGATCGCTGCCATGAAGGAATATATCCAAGAAAATCTCCAGCAGGGGTTTATTCGCCCTTCCACTTCTCCTGCAGGGGCTGGATTCTTCTTCGTGGAGAAGAAGGATGGAGGCCTACGTCCTTGTATTGACTACCGGGGTCTTAATAAAATCACCGTTAAGAACCGGTATCCCTTGCCTCTGATCGCAGAACTTTTTGACCAACTGAAGGGGGCTAAAATCTTCTCTAAGTTGGATCTCCGTGGGGCGTACAACCTTATCCGCATCCGGGAAGGTGACGAATAGAAGAGAGCATTCAACACTCGTGATGGGCACTATGAGTACCTCGTAATGCCCTTTGGTCTCTGCAATGCCCCCGCTGTCTTTCAAGAATTCGTGAACAACATTTTCCGGGATCTCTTGTGGTCGTGTACCTAGATGACATCCTGATTTTCTCCAAGGACCTTGCAAGCCATCGCTCCCAGGTGAAGGAAGTACTCTCTCGTTTGAGGAAGAGCTCTCTCTTTGCCAAACTGGAGAAATGTGTGTTTGAAGTGTCCAAGATTCCTTTTCTGGGCTATATCATCTCCCCAGAGGGTTTCGAGATGGATCCTGTGAAAGTGTCTGCAATCCAAGAGTGGCCCCTACCGCTGAGCACTAAGGCAATCCAAAGATTCATTGGTTTTGCCAATTACTACCGGCAATTTATTAAGGGTTCTCTTCTTGCATTGCTCCTATCCTGGCCCTCATCCGAAAAGGGGGTAAACTCAGCTTGTGGCCTCTGTCTGCTATTGGAGCCTTTCAATCCCTGAAGGATGCCTTCACTTCCGCTTCGGTTCTCCGCCATCCTGATCCGGAGTTACATTTCTTCATTGAGGTGGATGCTTCTGAAGTTGGAGCTGGAGCTATCTTGTCCCAAAGACATCCCTCTGATGGAAAGTTGCACCCATGTGCATATTTCTCTAAGAAGTTCTCTCCTGCCGAACATAATTATGATGTAAGAAATCGAGAACTCCTGGCTGTCAAGCTTGCCTTAGAAGAGTGGCGTCACCTCCTTGAAGGTTCCTTGATCCCAGTCACGATCTACACAGATCATAAGAATCTTGAGTTCATTCAATCTCTCAAGAGGCTGAATCCCAGACAAGCAAGGTGGGCTCTCTTCTTCTCTCGATTTAACTTTGTCTTGACTTATCGCCCTGGCTCCAAGAATCGGAAAGCCGATGCTCTGTCTCGAAGTTTCACTCCGGTGGATCGTTCTCCTGAAAGACAAGAGCCAAATTATTCCTCCTGTCAAGATCATTGCTTCTTTGTACCCTCAATTTGCTGTTTAAATCCTGGCTGGTCAATCTTCTGCCCCTCCTGATACCCCCATCGGAATGGCATTTGTACCTCCTGAACTTCGTCTGCCTATCCTGCAACAGACTCATAGCTCCAAACAAGCTGGACATCCTGGTCCTGCTAAAACTCTTGAACTTTTACGGCGTTTAGTCTGGTGGCCGACTATTCGTAAAGATGTCAAAGACTTTGTTTGCTGCTTGTACCGTTTGTGCCACTTCCAAGCCTAGCCATTCTCACCCTAGCGGGTTACTACAGCCATTGCCTGTCTCCTCTCGTCCTTGGACGCATTTGGCAATGGACTTCATAGTCGAACTTCCTCCCTCCAGTGGGAACACCGTGATCTGGGTCGTCATAGATCGTTTTAGCAAGATGGCCCACTTCATCCCTTTACGGAAGCTTCCATCTGCAGTGGAGTTGTCACAGTTGTTTATTCAATTAATTTTCCGCCTGCATGGCTTCCCGGCGGAGATTGTCTCTGACAGAGGTTCCCAGTTCACGGCGAAGTTTTTGGCGTTCCTTATGCAAGGTCTTGGGTATTGCTCTCCAATTCTCCTCTGCCAATCATCTCCAAACGAATGGGGCAGCGGAGCGAGTGAATCAAGCCTTAGAACAATTCCTAAAAAATCATGTCTCCCTCTGACAAGATGATTGGTCTGACCTTCTCCCGTGGGCGGAATTTGCTCATAACAACGCCTGTCATTCATCCACTGGAAGATATCCATTCATGTCTGTGTATGGCCAACATCCTCAAGCCTTTCCGCAAGACTTTGTTTTGACTGATGTCCCAGCCGCTGATGACCATGCGGCCCATATGTCCGCTATTTGGGCTGCAACCAAGTCTAATTTGGAGAAGAGTGCTCTTGTGCACAAGACTTTCGCGGATCGGAGACGTAGGTCCTCTCCTCTCTTCAAGGTTGGTGATAAAGTTTGGCTTTCTTCCCGAAACATTCGTCTGAAGGTGCCATCTCCCAAGTTGGGTCCGAAGTTCGTGGGTCCATTTCCCATCTTGGAGATTATCAATCCTGTGGCTGTCAGACTTCAGCTTCCCCCTGAGATGCAAATCCCCAACGTGTTTCATGTCTCCTTGGTGAAACCCGCTACCTCCAACCGCTTTTCTGTTGACCAGTCTCCCCCTCCTACTATCTCTGTGGATGGTCAACAAGAATATGAGGTGGAAAAGATCCTTGACTCCAGAATCTCCAGGGGTTCTCTTCAGTACCTCATCAAGTGGAAGGGCTTTGGCCCTGAAGAATGCTCCTGGGAAGGACACTCTGATGTTCATGCTCCTCGTCTTGTGAGGGATTTCCACGCCAGGTTTCCACAAAAGCCTTGTCCTGGTGGTCCAGAGGCCCCCCGTGGGGGAGGGGGTACTGTCAGGACTGCAAGAAGTACCCGACCCAGAAGTACCCGACGGCACTGTTTACATTCCCGGTGGTCACAGTGAAGATCCAAGATGGTGGCGCCCATGCTGAACACATGGCTGCAGCGTCGCTGCATGATGATGTCATCACTGGTGCCGGGATCTCATCATAAAAGGGTGCCCAAAACACTATGACGGCGCCCAAGGATAGGATTTGCTGCCATTAATCCTGGGTTCCTGTTTGTGTTTCCTGATTCCAGCCTGATTCCAGCCTGTTTCCTGCTTCCAGTCTGAATCCTGCTCCCAGTCTGTTTCTAGCTCCTACCTTGGTTCTGACCCCCTGCCTGAACTCTTGATATTTGCATCTGATCTGCCTGCCCTCGTTAACTCCTGCCTGTGACCACTACTACTGATTCTGCTTAACTCTTTGGATACCGTGACCTTGCTCCCTCAAGAGGGCTTCCTCCTTGATCCAGACTACCTCCCTGGAGGGAGCTCCCGGCTCCCTGACAGTGGGTAAGAAAAGACGTGCTTTTAAGGCTTTCAAGGCTTTTCAATCATTTATAAGGTACAAGGAGGCCAATAAATCATGCAAATAAGCTATAAGGCAAGCTAAAATTGATATAGAAAAGGATATTGCAGCAAGCAGTAAAAAAAATCCAAAATTATTTTTTAAATATGTTAATAGTAAAAAAATGAAGCAGGAAGGGGTGGGACCCTTACTATCAGAGGGGGGTCAGCTGGTTGATGAAAACAAAATAAAAGCTCAGATTCTGAAGTCATATTTTTCATCTGTCTACACAAATGAGGAACCAGTAAGTGAAGGTTTCCTTCTTAATAATCCCAATTCTAGTGATACAACTAATGATGCATGGTTCACACATGATGAAATTCAAAAGAGACTAGAACATGTTAAGATTAACAAAGGTCCACGGCCAGATGGTATTCATCCCAGGGTACTTAGCGAGCTTAGCTCTGTGATTGCCAAACCTCTTTACTCAATTTTTCAGGATTCATTGAGATCTGGCATAGAGCCGAGAGACTGGCGAATTGCTAATGTGGTGCCTCTATTCAAAAAAGGATCCCGTTCTCAGCCTCAAAACTATAGGCCAGTTAGTCTGACGTCTGTGGTAGGAAAGCTTTTCGAACGGTTAATAAAGGATAAGATACTGGACTTCATAGCAAATCATAATACTATGAGTTTGTGCCAGCATGGTTTTATGCGTAATAAATCTTGCCAGACTAACTTAATTTCTTTTTATAAGAATGTAAGTAGGGATGTCGCGGACTGTTCGCCGGCGAACTTGTTCGCGCGAACATCGGCTGTTCGCGTCCGCCGCAAGTTCGCGCGACGTTCGCCATTTTGGGTTCGCCTTACCTGGCGCTTTTTTTTGACCTCTCATCCCAGACCAGCAGATACATGGCAGCCAATCAGGAAGCTCTCCCTCCTGGACCACCCCCACACCCCCTGGACCACTCCCCTTCCATATATAAACTGAAGCCCTGCAGCGTTTTTTCATTCTGCCTGTGTGTGCTTGGAAGAGCTAGTGTAGAGAGAGAGCTGCTAGTGATTTCACTGATTTGAGGGACAGTTGATAGTAAGTTTGCTGGCTAGTAATCTACTTGATACTGCTCTGTATTGGAGGGACAGAAGTCTGCAGGGATTTGAGGGACATTTTAGGGTAGCTTTGCTGGCTAGTAATCTACCTTCTACTGCAGTGCTCTGTATGTAGCTGCCTGCTGTGGGCACTGATCTCTTCTGATCTCATCTGCTGACTGCTGTAATAACCCAATAGTCCTTGTAAGGACTGCTTTTATTTTCTTTTTTGTTGTTTTACTTTGCTACTTTAACAGCCAAGTGCTATTAGTCTAGCAGTGTTGGGGAGTGGGACTGGTGTGCTACTGTGCTGCTCCTAGTAGTTCAGCAGCACCAACCCGAGAATATTTTTTTTTTTAATATACATATAATTTTTTTTTTATTTTACTTATCTTACTGTTCTTTAAGGTGTCCAGTGCTGTTTGCTGTTCTTCATAGTAGTGCACCAATAGTAGTGCACTTGCAGGCATTATTTGCCCAGTGGCCATCTAGCTGTGTGAGCTTGTTCACATTCTGTCTAAATATCAATAATAATACCGTCTCCAGAAACACCACCTGAGTGACGTTTTTCAAGCAGCAATAATATATTCCGTATCCACCACTGCTGTAGTGTATACGTTGACCTTGTAGGCATTATTTGCCCAGTGTGTTCTTCATTTTCAAACCACTGCCACTTAGCTGTGTGAACTTGTTCACATTCTGTCTAAATATCAATAATAATACCGTCTCCAGAAACACCACCTGAGTGACGTTTTTCAAGCAGCAATAATATATTCCGTATCCACCACTGCTGTAGTGTATACGTTGACCTTGTAGGCATTATTTGCCCAGTGTGTTCTTCATTTTCAAACCACTGCCACTTAGCTGTGTGAGCTTGTTCACATTCTGTCAAAATATCAATAATAATACCGTCTCCAGAAACACCACCTGAGTGACGTTTTTCAAGCAGCAATAATATATTCCGTATCCACCACTGCTGTAGTGTATACGTTGACCTTGTAGGCATTATTTGCCCAGTGTGTTCTTCATTTTCAAACCACTGCCACTTAGCTGTGTGAGCTTGTTCACATTCTGTCTAAATATCAATAATAATACCGTCTCCAGAAACACCACCTGAGTGACGTTTTTCAAGCAGCAATAATATATTCCGTATCCACCACTGCTGTAGTGTATACGTTGACCTTGTAGGCATTATTTGCCCAGTGTGTTCTTCATTTTCAAACCACTGCCACTTAGCTGTGTGAGCTTGTTCACATTCTGTCTAAATATCAATAATAATACCGTCTCCAGAAACACCACCTGAGTGACGTTTTTCAAGCAGCAATAATATATTCCGTATCCACCACTGCTGTAGTGTATACGTTGACCTTGTAGGCATTATTTGCCCAGTGTGTTCTTCATTTTCAAACCACTGCCACTTAGCTGTGTGAGCTTTTTCACATTCTGTCTAAATATCAATAATAATACCGTCTCCAGAAACACCACCTGAGTGACGTTTTTCAAGCAGCAATAATATATTCCGTATCCACCACTGCTGTAGTGTATACGTTGACCTTGTAGGCATTATTTGCCCAGTGTGTTCTTCATTTTCAAACCACTGCCACTTAGCTGTGTGAGCTTGTTCACATTCTGTCTAAATATCAATAATAATACCGTCTCCAGAAACACCACCTGAGTGACGTTTTTCAAGCAGCAATAATATATTCCGTATCCACCACTGCTGTAGTGTATATGTTGACCTTGTAGGCATTATTTGCCCAGTGTGTTCTTCATTTTCAAACCACTGCCATCTAGCTCTGTGAGCTTGTTCACATTCTGTCTAAATATCAATAATAATACTGTCTCCAGAAACACCACCCGAGTGACGTTTTTCAGGCAGCAATAATATATTCCGTATCCACTGCTGTAGTAGTGTATACGTTGACCTTGTAGGCCTTGTTTGCCCAGTGTGTTCTTCATCTTCATTTTCAAACAACTCCCATCTAGCTCTGTGAGCTTGTTCACATTCTGTCTAAATATCAATAATAATACCGTCTCCAGAAACACCACCCGAGTGACGTTTTTCAGGCAGCAATAATATATTCCGTATCCACTGCTGTAGTAGTGTATACGTTGACCTTGTAGGCCTTGTTTGCCCAGTGTGTTCTTCATCTTCATTTTCAAACAACTCCCATTTAGCTCTGTGAGCTTGTTCACATTTTGTCTAAATATCAATAATAATACCGTCTCTAGAAACACCACCCGAGTGACGTTTTTCAGGCAGCAATAATATATTCCGTATCCACTGCTGTAGTAGTGTATACGTTGATCTTGTAGGCCTTGTTTGCCCAGTGTGTTCTTCTTCTTCTTCATTTTCAAACCACTGCCACTTAGCTGTGTGAGCTTGTTCACATTCTGTCTAAATATCAATAATAATACCGTCTCTAGAAACACCACCCGAGTGACGTTTTTCAGGCAGCAATAATATATTCCGTATCCACTGCCGTAGTAGTGTATACGTTGACCTTGTAGGCCTTGTTTGCCCAGTGTGTTCTTCTTCTTCTTCATTTTCAAACAACTCCCATCTAGCTGTGTGAGCTTGTTCACATTTTGTCTAAATATCAATAATAATACCGTCTCTAGAAACACCACCCGAGTGACGTTTTTCAGGCAGCAATAATATATTCCGTATCCACTGCTGTAGTAGTGTATACGTTGACCTTGTAGGCCTTGTTTGCCCAGTGTGTTCTTCTTCTTCTTCATTTTCAAACAACTCCCATCTAGCTGTGTGAGCTTGTTCACATTTTGTCTAAATATCAATAATAATACCGTCTCTAGAAACACCACCCGAGTGACGTTTTTCAGGCAGCAATAATATATTCCGTATCCACTGCCGTAGTAGTGTATACGTTGACCTTGTAGGCCTTTTTTGCCCAGTGTGTTCTTCTTCTTCTTCATTTTCAAACAACTCCCATCTAGCTGTGTGAGCTTGTTCACATTTTGTCTAAATATCAATAATAATACCGTCTCTAGAAACACCACCCGAGTGACGTTTTTCAGGCAGCAATAATATATTCCGTATCCACTGCTGTAGTAGTGTATACGTTGACCTTGTAGGCCTTGTTTGCCCAGTGTGTTCTTCTTCTTCTTCATTTTCAAACAACTCCCATCTAGCTCTGTGAGCTTGTTCACATTCTGTCTAAATATCAATAATAATACCGTCTCCAGAAACACCACCTGAGTTGTTGTTGTTTTTGTTTTAAAAATAATGCCAGGTAAAAGCAGGCCGCCACGCAGAGGCACTAGGGGCTGTGCTGCTATGCTATCCTGTGGCCCTAGGAAATTGCCCAGTTTTAAAAAGGCAATGACCCTGAACTCCCAAAATGCTGAAGAGGTAGTTGACTGGCTTACACAGCACACCCCATCCTCTACCGTTTCTAACTTTACCACAACATCCTCATCCTCCACTGCTATGGGCACCCCACGTAACACTTCCTCCACCACCGGCGCCCCTTCTTCACTGGAGTCAGAGGAGTTATTTTCACATGAGTTTCTTGAACTGAGTGATGCGCAACCATTATTGGCAGAAGAAGATGAAGGAGATGAGGACGTTACACCAGATTTAATTCTGGCAGAGAACACAACAGAGATGGACATAATGAGCGATGACGAGGAGGTCCCCGCTGCTGCTTCCTTCTGTGAGCTGTTAGAAGAAATTGATGCATCTGAGGAGAATGATGATGAGGAGATTGATGTTTTGTGGGTGCCCAGTAGAAGAGAGCAAGAGGAGGATAGTTCAGATGGAGAGACGGAGAGTCAGAGAGGCAGGAGGAGAATAAGACTTAGAAGAAGCAGGGAGGACAGCTCGCAGGGAACAGTAGGGCAACAACATGTATCGGCACCTGTGGTCAGCCGGCCAACGCACCCGCCATTGCCGCCAACGCCGCCGACTTCTACTTTTACCCCCAGATTGCCAGCCTCAAAAAGGTCAGCAGTGTGGGATTTTTTAATGTGTGTGCCTCTGACAAAAGCGTTGTAATTTGCAATGAGTGCAGTCAGAAACTGAGTCTTGGGAAGCCCAACAGCCACATAGGTACAACTTCTATGCGAAGGCACATGAACGGCAAGCACAAAGCACTTTGGGAGCAACACCTCAAAGGCAACAGGCAAACTAAAAGCCACCCTCCTTCTGGTCCAGCATCTTACTGCTCTACCTCTGCTGTCCTTGACCCGTCTGAACCACCCTCCACTCCGCCTTCCACCTTGACCACCAGTTCCCATTCCCAGTCATCTGCCCCCAGCCAAGTTTCTGTGAGGGCCATGTTTGAGCGTAAGAAGCCAATGTCTGCGAGTCACCCCCTTGCCCGGCGTCTGACAGCTGGCTTGTCTGCACTCTTAGCCCGCCAGCTTTTACCATACCAGCTGGTGGACTCTGAGGCCTTCCGCAAATTTGTAGCAATTGGGACACCGCAGTGGAAGGTACCCAGCCGCAATTTTTTTTCAAAAAAGGGAATACCACACCTGTACCACCATGTGCAGAGCCAAGTCACCGCATCTCTGTCACTTAGTGTTGGGCCAAAGGTCCATATGACTACTGACGCATGGTCCTCCAAGCATGGTCAGGGCAGGTATGTCACCTACACTGCCCACTGGGTGAACTTGGTCATGGCTGGGAAGCAGGAAATGTGTGGCTCAACAACGACAGTGGAGTTGGTGTCACCGCCACGGATTGCACGCGGTTCTGCCACCACCTCTACTCCTCCTTCGCTCTCTACCTCGTCTTCTTCCTCTTCTTCGTCCTCTGCTGCTGGGTCCTCCTCCTCCTCCACACCTGTGCACCCCCAGCTCCCCCTAGGCTATTCGACGTGCCAGGTACGCCGTTGTCATGCTGTCTTGGGGATGACGTGCCTGGAAAGCAAAAACCATACCGGATCTGTACTCCTGTCATCTCTGCAGTCACAGGCCGATCGGTGGCTGACCCCACACCAACTGAAGATCGGAAAAGTGGTGTGTGACAATGGAAGCAATCTGTTGGCAGCACTGAGACTGGGCAATTTAACACATGTGCCCTGCATGGCACATGTTCTGAATTTAATAGTACAACGTTTTGTCTCAAAGTACCCAGGATTCCAGGACGTTCTCAGGCAGTCCAGGAAGGTGTCGGCCCATTTCAGACGTTCCTATACAGCCATGGCACGCCTTGCTGACATTCAGCAGCGGTACAACATGCCAGTCAGGCGTTTGATTTGCGACAGCCAGACTCGCTGGAATTCAACGCTCCTCATGTTGGAACGTCTGCTGCAACAACAAAGAGCCGTCAACGAATACCTGTTTGAACTGGGTGGTAGGACTGGATCTGCAGAGCTGGGGATTTTTTTCCCCCGTTACTGGGTGCTTATGCGCGATGCCTGCAGGCTCATGCGCCCTTTTGAAGAGGTTACAAATATGGTCAGTCGCACCGAAGGCACCATCAGCGACCTAATACCCTTTGCTTTCTTCCTGGAGCGTGCCGTGCGACGAGTGACAGATGAGGCTGTAGACCAGCGTGACGAGGAGCAGGAAGCGCACGATTTCTGGTCGGAATCACCAGAACGAACCCAGGCACCTGCTGCAACGCAGGGAGAGGTGTCAGAAGTGGAGTCAGAGGAGGAAGGTGGCTTTGTGGAGGAGGAGGACCAACAGGAGCAGGCTTCCCAGGGGGCTGGTGGTGACCTTTTGGGGACCCCTGGTCTTGTACGTGGCTGGGGGGAGGAGACCGTGGATGATGCAGTCCTTGATAACGAGGAAGCGGAGATGGATACCTCTGCATCCAACCTTGTGAGAATGGGGTCTTTCATGCTGTCATGCCTGTTGAAGGACCCCCGTATTAAGAGGCTTAAGGAGAAGGACCTGTACTGGGTCGCGACTCTACTAGACCCTCGGTACAAGCATAAAGTGGCAGAAATGTTACCAACATACCACAAGTCTGAAAGGATGCTGCATTTCCAAACCAGCCTGCAAAACATGTTGTACAATGCTTTTAAGGGTGATGTCACTTCAGGAACTCATCAACATTCCAGGGGCAGAGGTGCCAGTAATCCTGCCACGAGCGCACCTGCAAGGACAAAGCACTTTGGCCACTCTGTAACGTCAGACATGCAAATGTTTTTCAGCCCAAGGCAGCGGCAGAACCCTTCGGGATCCACCCTCAAAGAACGCCTCGACCGGCAGGTAGCGGACTACCTGGCATTAACTGCAGATATCGACACTCTGAGGAGCGATGAACCCCTGGACTACTGGGTGCGCAGGCTTGATCTGTGGCCAGAGCTGTCACAATTTGCCATGAACCTCTTGTCTTGCCCCGCCTCAAGTGTCCTCTCAGAAAGGACCTTCAGTGCAGTAGGAGGGATTGTAACTGAGAAGAGAACTCGCCTAGGTCACAAAAGTGTGGATTACCTGACCTTTATTAAAATGAATGAGGGGTGGATCTCGGAGGGTTACTGCACGCCGGAAGACTTGTTCTGAGTTTCTGATTCTGACTCCCCATGCAGCTGTCCTTCTCTGCACGCCTCATGACTCCACATACAGCTGTCCTTTAGCGTCCTCCTCCCTCCACCACCGTTACAAACTAGGGTGCAAACCCTACTGGTTTAATTTGAATCCAGGTAAATCCTGAGTTTTTCTGGCCTCTGTGCTTCAGTGGCTGCGACCAAAAAAAACAGAATATTTTCAGCATTTATATGGCATATTTTTTCTGGCCTCTGTGCTTCAGTGGCTGCGACCAAAAAAAACAGAATATTTTCAGCATTTATATGGCATATTTTTCCTGGCCTCTGTGCTTCAGTGGCTGAGACCAAAAAAATTGAATATTTTCAGCATTTATATGGCATATTTTTTCTGGCCTCTGTGCTTCAGTGGCTGCGACTAAAAAAAACAGAATATTTTCAGCATTTATATGGCATATTTTTCCTGGCCTCTGTGCTTCAGTGGCTGCGACCAAAAAAATTGAATATTTTCAGCATTTATATGGCATATTTTTTCTGGCCTCTGTGCTTCAGTGGCTGCGACTAAAAAAAACAGAATATTTTCAGCATTTATATGGCATATTTTTCCTGGCCTCTGTGCTTCAGTGGCTGCGACAAAAATAAATGAATATTTTCAGCATTTATATGGCATATTTTTCCTGGCCTCTGTGCTTCAGTGGCTGCGACCAAAAAAACAGAATATTTTCAGCATTTATATGGCATATTTTTCCTGGCCTCTGTGCTTCAGTGGCTGCGACCAAAAAAATTTATATTGTTAGCATTTATATGGCATATTTTTCCTGGCCTCTGTGCTGCAGTGGCTGCGACAAAAAAAAAATTTATATTGTTTGCATTTATATGGCATATTTTTTCTGGCCTCTGTGCTGCAGTGGCTGCGACCAAAAAAAAACAGAATATTTTCAGCATTTATATGGCATATTTTTTTCTGGCCTCTGTGCTTCAGTGTCTGCGACAAAAAAAATTTATATTGTTAGCATTTATATGGCATATTTTTCCTGGCCTCTGTGCTGCAGTGGCTGCGACAAAAAAAAAAATTATATTGTTTGCATTTATATGGCATATTTTTTCTGGCCTCTGTGCTGCAGTGGCTGCGACCAAAAAAAACTGAATATTTTAAGCATTTATATGGCATATTTTTTCTGGCCTCTGTGCTTCAGTGGCTGCGAACAAAAAAATTGAATATTTTCAGCATTTATATGGCATATTTTTTCTGGCCTCTGTGCTTCAGTGTCTGCGACCAAAAAAAAATTAATATTGTTTGCATTTATATGGCATATTTTTTCTGGCCTCTGTGCTGCAGTGGCTGCGACAAAAAAAAATTAATATTGTTTGCATTTATATGGCATATTTTTTCTGGCCTCTGTGCTGCAGTGGCTGCCACAAAAAAAAATTAATATTTTCAGCATTTATATGGCATATTGTTTCTGGACTTCTGGTTCAGTGGCTGCGACAAAAAAAAACATAATTTTTCAGGAAAGTACACATGCCTAATTTTTCAGGGTTCTGCAACAGTGGCAAAATCACATCTTTTATGGTCACCGCAGGTGATCAATAAAGTAGACCAAAACTGGGCCCACACTGCAGAATCAGTGTTTTTTGGTTCGCTTCACTGTACATTGAATTACCTCTGCCTGACCGTGCACGTGCGCACAAGCACGGTGACTGCTAAACACACCACTACAGAAATATTGCCACCAACAGGACGAACATCCTGGAGGTGACAAGCAACTAGTAATTAAAAACTATTATTTGCTCACTTGACGGTATCATTCATTAAAGCTCTTTGCGTCTTTTTGCGTTGCAGTAAGCACCGCGTTTCGTCTTTGCGTGTGAACAGGCTGTAACTTTTACACGACTTGATTGGCATGTAGACGCCGGACGTTTTAAAGCATTTTATTACACAGGTTTAGAAATGTAGTGTGATTTCTGCCCTTTACAGCACAAAACGCAGCGCTGTGTCAACAATGGATTTTTTAGAAACATTTTTGCCCTTGATCCCCCTCTGGCATGGCACTGTCCAGGTCGTTGCACCCTTTAAACAACTTTAAAATCATTTTTCTGGGCAGAAATGTCTTTTCTAGCTTTTAAAATTCGCCTTCCCATTGAAGTCTATGGGGTTCGCGACGTTCGCGAACCGTTCGCATTTTTGACGCAAGTTCGCGAATATGTTCGCGAACTTTTTTTCCGACGTTCGCTACATCCCTAAATGTAAGTAGAGACCTCGATTCTGGGATGGCAGTGGATGTAATTTACTTATACTTTGCTAAAGCATTTGATACAGTGCCACACAAAAGGTTACTGCTTAAATTAAGGAATGTTGGCCTGGAACATTGTATTTGTACCTGGATAGAGAACTGGCTAAAAGATAGACTACAAAGAGTGGTGGTAAATGGAACATTTTCTAATTGGACCAGTGTTGTTAGTGGAGTACGGCAGGGCTCTGTACTAGGTCCCTTGCTTTTCAACTTGTTTATTAATGACCTGGAGGTGGGCATTGAAAGTACTGTTTCTATTTTTGCAGATGATACTAAATTGTGCAGAACTATAGGTTACATGCAGGATGCTGCCACTTTGCAGAGTGACTTGTCTAAGTTGGAAAACTGGGCAGCAAACTGGAAAATCAGGTTCAATGTTGATAAATGCAAGGTTAAGCACTGTGGCAAAAATAATATAAATGCAAGTTATACACTAAATGGCAGTGTGTTGGGAGTTTCCTTAAATGAGAAGGATCTAGGGGTTTTTGTAGATAACAAGTTGTCTAATTCTGGGCAGTGTCATTCTGTGGCTACTATAGCAAATAAAGTTCTGTCTTGCATAAAAAAGGGCATTAACTCAAGGGGTGAAAACATAATTATGCCTCTTTATAGGGCCCTGGTAAGGCATCATCTGGAGTATGCCGTGCAGTTTTGGACTCCAGTCCTTAAGAGGGATATAAATGAGCTGGAGAGAGTGCAGAGACGTGCAACTAAATTGGTTAGTGGGATGGAAGACTTAAATTATGAGGGGAGACTGTCAAGGTTGGGGTTGTTTTCTCTGGAAAAAAGGCGCTTGCGAGGGGACATGATTACACTTTACAAGTACATTAGAGGACATTATAGACAAATAGCAGGGGACCTTTTTACCAATAAAGAGGATCACCGTACCAGAGGCCACCCCTTTAGAGTAGAAGAAAAGAACTTTCATTTGAAGCAACGTAGGGGGTTCTTCACAGTCAGGACAGTGAGGTTGTGGAATGCACTGCCGGGTGATGTTGTGATGGCTGATTCAATTAATGCCTTTAAGAATGGCTTGGATGATTTTTTGGACAGACATAATATCAAAGGCTATTGTGATACTAAGCTCTATAGTTAGTATAGGTATGGGTATATAGAATTTAATAAAAAGTAGAGATGGGTGTGTGTATGGATGCTGGGTTTTCATTTGGAAGGGTTGAACTTGATGGGCTTTGTCTTTTTTCAACCCAATTTAACTATGTAACTACCGATCGCTAATAATTTCTCATTTTAACAATCTCCTCCTTCTTTTGTCAAGATTGTCTCAATCTTCAATCTTGCGCTGCATTGTTTGATGAGTTTGTGTTGTGAGTACCTATCCACAGCTTTTTCAGTATATTTGCATTGTGGAGCTAATGGCGATTAAAACTTTTCTAACGGGGTTGTTCACCTTCAAATTAACTTTTTAGGATGATATAGAGAGTGATATTCTGAGACAATTTGTAACTGGTTTTCATTTCTAGTATTTGCATCTTTGGAATTATTTATCTTTTTATTCAGTATCTCTCCAGTGAGCAATTAGTGTCTCTGCTCCATGTCCAAGATGCCTGCACCCATCATGTTGTGCCGGAGGTGTGACGTCAGCGCAAGGAAAACAGCTAAAAAATTCATAATTTAAGGGGCGCGGGTTCAAATATATATAAACTCAACTTGACCTTAACCCTTGAGCTTTCTCCTTGGTCTGGACGCCTCCGCTACTGGAGCCGTAAAGCCCCTGACAGCAATAGAAATAAATTTGTAGCCTTACAGAGCATTTGTTTTGAGATGGGGTCAGTGACCCCCATTTAAAAGCTGAAAACATAGTAACATAGTAAGATAGTAACATAGTAAGTAAGGTTGAAAAAAGACACATGTCCATCGAGTTCAACCTTTTTTTTTTTTTATTAACTACCTATCTGCCAGTTGATCCAGAGGAAGGCAAAAAACCCATCTGAAGCCTCTCCAATTTGCCTTAGAGGGGGAAAAATTCCTTCCTGACTCCAAAATGGCAATCGGACTAGTCCCTGGATCAACTTGGACTATGAGCTATTTCCCATAACCCTGTATTCCCTTACTTGCTAAAAAGCCATCCAACCCCTTCTTAAAGCTATCTAATGTATCAGCCTGTACAACTGATTCAGGGAGAGAATTCCACATCTTCACAGCTCTCACTGTAAAAAACCCCTTCCGAATATTTAGGCGGAACCTCTTTTCTTCTAATCGGAATGGGTGACCTTGTGTCAGCTGGAAAGACCTACTGGTAAATAAAGCATTAGAGAGATTATTATATGATCCCCTTATATATTTATACATAGTCATCATATCACCCCTTAAGCGCCTCTTCTCCAGTGTGAACATCTCCAATTTGCATGACTTTACATTTATCAACATTGAATCTCATTTGCCACTTAGCTGCCCAGATTGCCAGTTTGTCAAGATCATGTTGCAAGGATGCCACATCCTGGATGGAATTAATTGGGCTGGATAATTTTGTGTCATCTGCAAACACTGATACATTACTTACAACACCCTCCCCTAAGTCATTAATGAACAAGTTAAATAAAAGTGGACCCAATACTGAGCCCTGGGGGACCCCACTAAGAACCTTACTCCAAGTAGAGAATGTCCCATTAACAACCACCCTCTGTACCCGATCCTGTAGCCAGTTTCCTATCCACGTGCAAACGACTTCATTGAGCCCAACAGACCTTAGTTTAGAAAGCAGTCGTTTGTGGGGCACAGTATCAAACGCTTTGGCAAAATCCAAATAGATCACATCTACTGCCCCCCCCACTATCCAGAATCTTACTTACCACATCATAAAATGCAATCAAATTCGTCTGACATGACCTATCCTTCATAAAGCCATGCTGATTGTTACTCATAATGCCATTCATTAGGATAAAATTTTAAATGTGATCCCTTAACAAGCCTTCAAATAATTTGCCCACCACAGATGTCAAGATTACTGGCCTATAATTGCCAGGCTGAGATCGTAATCCCTTTTTAAATATTGGAATAACATCATCTTTTCTCCAATCCATAGGCACCATACCAGATGACAGTGAATCTGAGAAAATCAGAAATAAGGGCTGGTCTAAAACTGAACTAAGCTCTCTTAGAACCCGGGGGTGTATGCCATCAGGCCCTGGAGCCTTGTTTACATTAATTTGTATTAAAGCTTTTTGAATCATATCCTGAGTCAGCCACTGACTAGATTGAGCTGAACCATTCGTGCAGTTATTAAGTGAGCCTGTGAACCCATACTCCTCTATTGTATACACTGAAGAAAAGAACTGATTTAACACATTTGCCTTATCTGTATCTGTTACAACCATACTGGTACCATTATTTAATGGAGCAACACTCTCAACCTGCATCTTTTTACTATTACTATATTTAAAAAACTTTTTAGGGTTAGTTTTCACCTCCACCGCAATTAACTCTTCATTTCTTTTCTTAGCCTTCCGGATTGCTGATTTACAACATTTATTACAGTGTTTATATTCATTAAATGCAGCTTCTGTCCCTACAGATTTGTAGTTTTTAAATGCCTTTCTCTTCTTTCCCATTAACTTCTTTACTTCTGTATTAAGCCACACAGGATGATTCTTAGAGCTTCTACGTTTAGTCCTTAAGGGAATAAATTGAGAACAGTAATGATTTAATATCATTATAAAGGGCAACCATTTCTGTTCTGTGTTTTTAGCTGAAAACCTAATGCCCCAATCAACGCTCTGTAGGGCAGCCCTCAAGGCACTAAAATTAGCTTTTGCAAAATTCATGGTTTTTGTTGCCCCAGTATATTTTTGTTTTTTGCACCAGACATTAAAAGATATAACATTATGGTCACTATTACCCAGGGGTTCAATGACTTGCACATTTGCTTTAAGTTCTGGGTCATTTGAGATCACTAAATCAAGAATAGCATTTTTTCTGGTAGGCTCCACAACAACCTGTGCTAAAAAACTGTCGTGCAATAAGTTCATAAACTTGTTCCCATTAACTGATCTAGCAGTACCGTTGCTCCAGTCAATATCTGGGTAATTAAAATCCCCCATTATCATTACTTTACCTAAACCAGCAGCCTTTTCTATTTGCATTAGGAGCTTTGTCTCTTCCTCCTCACTTACATTAGGGGGTCTATAGCATACGCCTACAATTAATTTGCTGGATTCTTTACAATTGGTGAAGAACTCCACCCATACGACTTCTGCCCCCTCATTTTCTAACATAACCTCCTCCTTTATATGAGCTTTTAAATCCTGCCTAACATACAGACATACCCCTCCTCCTTTTCTATTGCCTCTGTCCCTCTGAAACAAAGTATAGCCACTGATATTTACTGCCCAGTCATGCGACTCATTCAGCCATGTTTCGGCCACACCAATCACATCATATTTTCCTTCCATCACCAGCAGCTCCAGCTCTCCCATTTTACCAGTCAGACTTCTTGCATTTGTAAACATACATTTAATACTGGCACCATATTGAACATATGACATGTGGTCCTCCCCATCCTTAAAATTCAGAAAGAATGTTAAGGATAGGGAGGACCATTAAGAATGAAAAGATTCAGAAGAAGAAAGCACATCATTAAAAAAAAAAAATGAAGACCAATTGAAAAGCTGCCTAGAAATAGCCATACTATAACATACTAAAAATAACTTAAAGGTGAACCACCCTTTTAATATGAAATTAACCTGCTGGTTCTGTGAGTTCCAACACTGCAGATCTTCGCGAGTGATTTGGGTGCTTTGATTGCTGGAACTATATTCTTTTTCTCTATCCAAGAAGTTAACTTACACACTTCTTTCACTTGAGTGATACAATTTTATCGCTAAACACTACACTATATACAGTAGAACCCCCATTTCATGTTTTTCAGGGCACCAGGAAAAAAATATGTAAAATCCGGGAAAATATAAAACCAGGGAAATGTGTTAAAGTAACCTTTTCTTCATATGCTGAAAGGATATAAGCAAAGGAGTCAGTTTTTCTTTGAAATACACAGAGCCGGGCCACACTGGCCAGGCGCCCTAGGCGACCTGGCCGGCCGCGGCGCCGGGTGAGCGTGCAAGTTGATGCCGGCATGCATGCCCAAGTTGACATGCACAGAACTGCCAATCGCCATACAGGAAGACGGGGAATGAGGGGACCGGACATGGGGTAGGCGACAGAGCAGGTACGTGCCTGGCGCCCCCGAGCTTTGCTCCCTAGGCACGTGCCTACTCTGCCTACCCCTAGTTCCGGCCCTGGAAATACAATACAAGGGTCAAGCATTGCAGCATTAATGTTACACTATGGGTGGCATGTGCAAGGCCTCTCTGTCACATGCACAACAAGTGATTGGTGCAGGACTGTATAAGGGGCAGACTAATTGGAATTGACCATTTACAGGCCGAGTCATGGCAAAATCTAGTTAGCATTTTAAATCTTTTTTTATCTTTTTATTTCACAAATAATAACATTCATAGAGGAAAAAGGCAGATTTTAGGTACAATAGGACAAAATTTTGATGTAAAATCTGGGAAAACATTACTTGAAAAAAGGGAAATGTACCCATTGAAATGCATTATAAATTTGTGGGACCACAAATAAAAATGTAAAATGCAGGATAACTTAAAATCAGGGTACTTTAAATCAAGGTTTAACTGTTTATTTATTTTGTTTGGCTAAATTCATCCAAGCTACAAAGCTAGAGAACAAAACTTTCTTATAAAAACTGTGCAATGTAGTAATTAGGTAAGCTACAGTTTATTCTTCTTTCTATCTCTGAGATTTTAAGCCCACACAACTTTATTTACAATTTTTATTCAGTAAAGGTTATTTACAAATGTACCTAGAAGTGCAGGTGCTCTAAAATGGACAAAAAAACATAGAAAAAACAGAGTACATATTGACACAATTCATTAAGGTACATGTTTACAAACATGCTCTTGCCAATGTGTCCATTCTGTATCTTTTAGTGAATGATGCATAACTGCACCTGTTCACACTGGTTAATCTAGAGTTACCACTTTCTTGGACCTGCCAGTAACTCCAATTTCTCACTGCATGCTGCGTCAAAAGGCACACCAGACTTGCGCCCATTGAACTAAATGCAAAGACCATATTAAATGCATGTTCCTCAACCCGACTCTGGAAATGCTACAAGTAACTTATGCCCAGTTTGCATTTATCTTGAAATATTCAGAGCAATTGTCATGGATGCAATTTGGAGCATGCCTGCATTTTGCCGGAATTATAGGAAAATGCTGGATTATGGATAAAAATCATGATAATTTGCATTTGAAATTGAACTTTGCACAGTGCATTCGAGTTTTCAGATGATACCTAATAAATCCCAATGTGTAAATGCTACTGATTTTTCTTTTATATGAAGCAATTTTTGTTTTTATTCAGCCCCAAGCCTAGTTTTCACCCTAAAAAATATTTTTTATATAGTAAAATAAAATATAATTCTAAGCAATTTTCAGAAATATACAGTACATACAATACAAATTTCCTATGATATTATAGTTACAGTATGTGTAAATGTTTTGGGCTCCTGTCCTTAATGGACTTTGGGCTTTTTTTTTCCCCAATTTCACTATGTAACTATTTGACTGGCTGTTTACATTCATTATACTCCTGGCTCTAAAATAATGTTGCAAGTCAGCTGATTAAAAGGCCTACAGGAGAACTGACTTCTGTTGCATTTTTTAGGGTAACAACAGATGGGGGGCACTTTATCACCTGCTGGAAATGTTCCTTAAATACAGTACCTTTGTTTTGGTGAAAAACGTAATTGTAGTGGTACAATAGTGGAAATGCACAAAAAGGCACAAGGAAGCATTTTTGCACAGTTATGCCAGACATTTGCAGCTAAATTTGGTGGCAGAGCTGAAAGGGGGTTTTGCATTGTATTTCATTTTCACTGCAAGACCTTTCTGCGAGTGTGCCGAGGGAAGAGGGTGGACAATTAGAGGTCCAAATTACATTTTTTTAAAATTTTAGACACATTAGTGCTTGCTTTGACAAGTGTAATTAAATGGTTATCTTGAACCACAGTTCAAGAAGATCCTCTCAGGAACCTGTTATTTATATCACTGCATGGTTTTATGCCCTTAGGGTAATGACACACAGTAGGATTTTTCGCCCTCAGTTAAATCTCCCAAAATAACTTGCCATTGAATAACATTACCATTGCTGCAAGTAAAACATGGACTTGCAGAGACTAAACTGGGTGTTATAACTACATGCAGCAATTGTAATGTTATTTAATGGCAAGTCATTTTGGGAATATTGGTTGCTGTTGGTAGCGCAGATTCAACTGCTGGAGACAAATCTTTCCATGTGCAATAACCTAAGAAAAGATTTATATACCGTAACTAAGATAAGAAACATCAGAAATGCAAAGCCCCAGCCCAACACTAAATACAAACACATTGTTTGATTTTCAAATTATTGCCTTTGGGTATTAAGAGCTATATAATATCAAATGAGAATTTGTGAGGTCAATAGGTAATTTTTTTGAGTGTTTTACAGCACATTGCTTTGTATTGTCCCTTTTGTTCTATCACTCTGTAGTGCCTAGACAACAGAGTAATATCACAGTACTGTAAATACAATATCCAAGAAACACCTTCAGGTCAGTTTACAGTGTAAAAAAAAAGTTGAACAGAAAGATGACAAAATAATACAATGAAACCTTGATTTTAAGTAAACCTGGATTTGGTGCGCTATGTTTCAGAATGGCAATCTCCTAAGAATAAAATAAAAAAGGCCACGATAGTGTATTAACCTTTATATACACAGATAATTGTGCGCTCAGACCTACTCACATGGAGTTAGCGAGTGTTAAACGATTTGAATCCGTGATCGCTTCAGAGTCGGGTTGTAATCCGTCCTCTCTGCTGTGTGCCTGGCGGGGAAAATCTTACAATAGTGTAGAGCGGCTGGCGTACGGTACAAGATAGAAAGATTATGCGCTTACCGGACGAAGAATATTCAAGGCGTGTTCAGTCCTCTGGGGATAGCAGTCCGATGTAGCAGTCCTCGTGGATGGATTAGCCGGTCCGGTTCACCGTTCTTACCGAATTCAGCTGGGAGATGAAGTTCAGCAGTAGGCGACGGATCCACAGCTTGTCACTTCCGGCGGTCAGCTCTCAGCCTGTTTCTCCCGCTTCAGAGTGAGGGGTTTGTCTTTGCTTATTCTTTTTTAGGTATTGCACATTCAGGCACATTAAGGGGAATGAATGGATGATTTTATTGGAAATAAATAAATAAATAAAAACTTATTACAGAGCTTTAGTATCGCCCATAGCCCAACGCGTTTCGTATCCTGGAATACGTCTTCAGGGGCAATTTATCCACACCCCCATTGGCCACAATTTAACAGGTTGGTGGGTGGGTTTACCAATTTGCATAATTAGCACAATTAAAAGAGATTATTCGTTAAAACAAAAGTTCTATACATTCTTAAATTAATCTGTTAAAAAACATTTTAGATCTATTTCTATGTTTAGTCCTTTTGGTGTCAAGGTTTTTAATTTATGTATCCAAAATGTCTCTTCTTTGGATATTTGGTTATTCCGGGTAGAAATCTTAAAATAAGAATACGTGAACACATTAATAACATCAAAAAAGGGGTTTTAACACACAGTGTATCTGCACATTTTAAATCCCATCACAATTCCGATCCCTCACTGTTAACCTTTACAGGAATAACCAAAAAAACGGCACACTGGAGAGGTAGCAATATAATTAACCAAATATCCAAAGAAGAGACATTTTGGATACATAAATTAAAAACCTTGACACCAAAAGGATTAAACATAGAAATAGATCTAAAATGTTTTTTAACAGATTAATTTAAGAATGTATAGAACTTTTGTTTTAACGAATAATGTCTTTTAACTGTGCTAATTATGCAAATTGGTAAACCCACCCACCAACCTGTTAAATTGTGGCCAATAGGGGTGTGGCTAAATTGCCCCTGAAGAAGTATTCCAGGATACGAAACGCGTTGGGCTATGGGCATTACTAAAGCTCTATAATAAGTTTTTATTTATTTCCAATAAAATCATCCATTCATTCCCCTTAATGTGCCTGAATGTGTAATACCTAAAAAAGAATAAGCAAAGACAAACCCCTCACTCTGAAGTGGGAGAAACAGGCTGAGAGCTGACCGCCGGAAGTGACAAGCTGTGGATCCATTGCCTACTGCTGAACTTCATCTCCCAGCTGAATTCGGTAAGAACGGCGAACCGGACCGGCTTATCCATCCACGAGGACTGCTACATCGGACCGCTATCCCCAGAGGACTGAACGCGCCTTGAATATTCTTCGTCCGGTAAGCACATAATCTTTCTATCTTGTACCATATGCCAGCCGCTCTACACTATTGTAAGATTTTCCCCGCCAGGCACACGGCAGAGAGGACGGATTATAACCCGACTCTGAAGCGATCACGGATTCGAATCGTTTAACACTCGCTAACTCCATGTGAGTAGGTCTGAGCGCACAATTATCTGTGTATATAAAGGTTAATACACTATCGTGGCCTTTTTTATTTTATTCTTAGGAGATTGCCATTCTGAAACATAGCACACCAAATCCAGGTTTACGTCTATTTACAAGTGGACTAGTGGGTCCATATTCTCGGTGCAGCTGTTCCCCCCCTCCCCTTTCCAGCTTGCACGGACTACAACCCCCTGTACCCAATCTCCTTGATTTTTTTTTTATAACTCTTTATTTATTTGAAGTTTTAACAAAGCATTGCATATCATCACATTGCAGACTCATTTACTCACAACAGAATCAGTGGCCCAACAACAAGGCATACACAATCGTGTAAGAAAATTCCATGGAATAACGCCCGTGGGCGCATACCTTGCGGCATGTAAACAGAAGCATTAGGGATGGATATGAGCCTAGCATCGTGGACTAGGGCAGTAATCAAAAATAAAAGAGAACAAGAAAAATAAAAAATAACTAAACCGTAAACCATTTGAGCCCGGGGGAATCAGAGGAGAGGACCATCTGCTTACACAAAAGGAGGAGGGTATATAAACTCAAGAGTGACAGTGTCCCTGAGGGAGTGGACAGCTGCAGGTGGGATGGAAGTCAGGTAGAGATAGTATGGATCAAGTCCCAATGTGACCATACTTTATCAAAGAGCATCAACTGGGATCTATGTAGAGCAGCCAAATATTCCATCCGCCTCACATCCTGGATGGCTGTTTTGAGTTCGTTGGCCGAAGGAGCTCTCGGAGACTTCCAGTTTCGAGCTAAAAGATGTTTGGCTGCGGTTAATATAAGGTTGGCCAGTTTCTGTACATGTTTCTTTAATCTGGGAAATGGTTTCCCTAAAAGGAATGTTTGCGGGTCTAAATGTAAGGATCGGCCCAGCAGAGGCTCGAGTAATGCTAAAACTCCCTTCCAATACTCCACTAAGAGAGGACATGTCCAGAATATGTGGTACAATGTCCCTTCCACACCACAGTGTCTCCAACATGTCGCCGAGGTAGTTGGATATATAGAGTGCAGTCTGGCAGGTGTCATATACCAGTGTGTGAGGATCTTATAGTTCACCTCTTTATGTGTCACACATGCCGACGCCTTCCGGAGGTTTTCCCATATTGTAGACCAGTCATGTAAGGAGAGCTCTACTCCCAAGGTCTGTTCCCATAACCGCATATATCTGTGTTTCACAAAGGAGAGTTCAGTGTCCATCGTGAGGATTCCATAAATATCCGAAATTAGACCCTTTCTGTGGGATCTAGTGGCCATAATAACGTCCAGCGGGGTCTGGTTATGAGGCAATTGGGGACCAAACATCTTCAAGACATAGTGCCGGATCTGCAGGTATTGATAAAAAATTGCATTGGGTAAGTCACCATGTTTAGCTTGTAACTCTTGGAAGGTGTGAAGTTTACGAGTCAATGAGTTATAGAAATCCTTTGCCTGCGTTAGATCATTCCTCAACCAGGGTTGGGCAAAAGAGGCGGATAGGCCTGGGACAAAGTCCGGATTACCAAAGATAGGGGTCAATCTGTGAGGGCCTTTAACAATATTGTAACGTGATCTGGAATAGTCCCACATGGCCAAAGTCAGTTTCACAGAGTTTAGCTTAATGTCCTTCAAGGGAATTAATTTGTTAATATCCCACAATAAAAAGGCAACTGTATACGGAAACATTGCATCATTTTCAATCGTGACCCATTTACCACAATGTGATTTGGCAGACCAAGCTACTGCTTGCCGCAGTTGTGCTGCTAGGAAATATTTAAGAATATCAGGTGCACCCAGGCCTCCCCACTTAATTGGGGTCACTAATACCTTACGGGCTAGCCTATGTGACTTGGAAGCCCAAATGAATCTAGTAAGTCTAGCCTGCAGAACCTTCATGACCTTGTTAGGTATACGAATAGGGAGTGTTTCGAAGTGGTATAGCAGTCTAGGGAGGGAAACCATCTTGATAGTGGTCATCCTGCCAAACCAGGAAAGCGTGTGGGAGGTCCACTTTTCCAAGTCACTATAGATCTGGGAGAGAAGGGGGGCGTAATTTGCCTTGTACAGCGTTGCGTAAGTGGGAGTGATCCTGACACCTAAGTACTTAATATAGTCAGATTTCCATTTATAGTTAAAATTTAATTGTAGGAGTTTGGCTTGGGAGTGAGGTATATTTATGGGGAGAGCCTCAGATTTATCCTGATTAATCTCGTGATTGGAGAGCTTACTGAAGGTGTCTAATAGAGCGTGCAAATTTGGTAGAGACGTCAAAGGGCGTGTAATATTGAGTAGGACATCATCAGCGAATAAGGATATTTTGTAAGTCTTTCCTCGGTGAGCGATGCCATGGATATTCGGGGAATTCCTAACAGCCGTAGCCAGGGGCTCAATTGAGAGTGCATAGATAAGGGGAGAGAGAGGGCATCCTTGGCGTGTGCCATTAGAAATCGGAATGAGAGAGGAGAGGTATCCCTCTATTTTAACTGCTGCAGTGGGATTAGAGTAAAGAGCTGAAATCGCATTCCGGAAGGGACCCCCAAAACCCATCAGATCTAATACCTTGTTCATGTAAGCCCAATCAAGGCGGTCAAAGGCCTTCTCCGCATCTAGACTCAGGACCAGGAGAGGGGTTTGAGTAGTGTTTGCAATATCAATGAGAATAATTACTTTCCTAGTGTTGTCTCCAGCCTGTCTGTTGGAGATGAAGCCCACCTGGTCCTTGTCTATTAGCGAAGGCATAAGCGTGGTCAGGCGATTGGCCATAATTTTACTAAAGATTTTGAGATCTGCATTTAGCAAAGCAATTGGGCGATAGCTAGCACAGTTCTGGGGGTCCTTTCCTTCCTTCAAAATCAGGGAGATATGGGAATATAGCATAGAGGGAGGCGGGGTGGAGCCATCTAGGATCTTATTGAAAATTATAAGCAATTGCGGACCCAGTACCTTATAAAAGGTCTTATAGTAGAGATAAGTAAGACCATCTGGTCCGGGGGCTTTTTTCGCTGGCGAAAATTTAAGGGTGTCCTGGAGTTCTTCCTCGGTAATAGGAGCGTTAAGAGTGGAATTAGCTTCCTCAGTTAAAGTAGGTAGGTGTGATGGGGAGAGCATGTCCTGGATGTGTCGTTCTAAGTCTCTAGAGACTTTTGGGGGGGGGATGGCAAATTGTAAAGGGAGCTGTAATAGGCCTGGAACGTGCGAAGAATCTGGTCCCTAGTGTGAGTAAGGTTACCATGTTTGTCTCGGATAGCTAAGATAGCTCTTTGAGCCTTTTGGTCCTTCAATTTGCGGGCCAGGAGTGTGTGAGCTTTATTGCCATATTCGTAATACCGTTGTCTCGTGTATGTGATTGCCTTTTCCGCCTGTGATATGGCTAAGTCTCGTAACAATCCCCGAAGGGAGGTAATGCGAGCTAATACAGGAATACTTGGGTTCCGGGCATATTTGATCTCTAAATTTTTAAGTTGACGAGTCAACAGTAATCTACGTTGTGCCGTCGATCGTTTCAGGTTAGTCGCAACTGCTATGAGTTCCCCTCGCACCCAAGCCTTATGGGCCTCCCAGGTCACAAAAGGAGAGGAAACTGACCCCTGATTCCTCTCAAAGAAATCCTTCAGCCCAGTCGCTAGTTGTGTTTTAGTGGCATTACAGTCTCATTGAGTCTCCAGTGGAAAGGTTTACGCTGTAGAGGCGAGATCCTAAGTGTCATCTCGACCGGGGCATGGTCAGACTAAGGCTACTAGGGAATCGTGGTTGATCAAAAAGTAGTCTAAGCGTTGTTGGGAACCATGGGGGTTGGAGGAGAAAGTAAATGTTTTTTCCGTTGGGTGACATACTCGCCAGGCATCATATAAAGTGTTCGCTCGTATAAATTGTCTAAATTGTTTAGAACTTCTCTCTCTATCACTATGGACTGGTTTACCCACTCTGTCTAAGGTGGTTGAGTGGAGCAGATTAAGATCCCCCCCTAATATAAACAAAGAATCCAGAGGAACATCGATTTTTTTCATTACTCTTTTCAGAAAGGATATTTGCTTTTCATTTGGGGCGTATACACATGATATGGTTATCTTCCTGTCGTATAAATGACCTTGGAGTATGATGTATCTCCCTTTGGGATCGATCTGAGACTTTGTAACCTGTAAAGGACAATTTTTGTGGAGTAGAATCGCTACTCCAGCCTTCTTAACAGGAGCCGAGGATAGAAAAGAGGTGGAATAATGTTTGGAGATCAATTTAGGAGAATCGGAGTAACGGAAATGCGTCTCTTGAACCATAAGCACCTCCGCTTGTAATCTGTGAGCCTCCTTGAAAAGCAAATATCGTTTCAGGGTACTGTTCAAACCCTTCACATTCAATGAAACAAACTTAGCCATAATCACATTGCACGAAAATCTGTGGTCTTACCTCTCCCAATAGAAAGTGGGTGGGGGAATCCCCCGGGCTCAAATAATAAAATAAAACAACGGTAGTATAAAAACATTGAACATAATAATCAGACATAAATGTGAAAGCTGCCGATGGTAATGCTTTCAATTGGTGGTGTAGATGCGGGGCAAGGTCGTGCTTACCACCTTGCTCCAAGTGAAGGGGGAACTCCCCCTTCGGTGAGGGTAACATGGGTTAGCAACCAATAGACCAGAGAAATCTCCATGTTGGTCTCCATGAATAAGGAAGTAGCAGTCCAAAAAGGACCTCGGTAGCAAAAGGCAAAATGTGGCCGTCTCAAACTGCATACTCATCTCTGGCGCTGTGGTTTCGGGGATGCCGGGTGATCTGGCGAAGCCTCCGAAGGCCCAGGGGACCGCTGGTATGGTGGTGCGCTGCGAGGGCGCTCAGATGGACGAGGCGGAGAGGGCGAGGTCTGTCGTTGGGTGGACGGTCCGGCCTTGAGGCCTAGTCTCTTTACCAAAGTGGGGCCCTCAGCAGGGTCACGGATCTCGTAGTGAGTGCCATTGCGGGTAGCCACAAGCCGGAAGGGGAATCCCCAGCGATAGGGAATACGTTGTTCCCGTAGTGTTGCCATGACGGGTTTAAGGGCCCTTCTCTTCACCAGGGTGGCAGGGGAGAGATCGTTGAAGATCTGGAGGGTGTCCCCGTTATACACAATGTCCCGCTTGTTACGTGTCGCCATTATGATTTTCTCCTTAGAGGAGAAGAAATGCAGCCTCAGAATAACATCTCGGGGTTGTTTAGATTGCGGGGGTCTCCCAGTCAGTGCTCGATGGGCCCGATCCAAGCGCCACTCCCCCTCAGGGAGGTCGGGCACTAAGTGTTGGAATAGGGCTAAGAGGTAAGCATTGAGTTCAATGTGGCCTACCTCCTCCGGAATTCCCCGAATCCTGAGGTTCTGCCTGCGATCTCGGTTTTCAGTGTCCTCCTGTTGGTACTGGAGTTGCTGAAGCTCCTGTCGGAGGGCTTTGTTTTCGTCCTCAAGGTGGGACACCTGCTGCGTAATCTCCTCTGCCGCGAACTCCAAGTGCTCCGTCCGATCATCAATATTTTGCACTCGGTCCCAAAGCTCTTTAGTCGCTTCATCAATAGAAGTGCGAATCGTGGTTTTGAGCTTCTCATGTAGCTGCGACAGCTGGGTTTCGAGTATTTCTTCGGTGACTGGGCTCAACCGACCTGCGGCCTGAGACGGGGATATCGCTTCCGGCTCCTGCTCGTCAGGGGTTCTTGGCGGGCCTGCCGAACGCGGGCGGGAGTAGCTTTGACCGTGTATCTTTCCATAGAGGCTTTTTGTGGTAAATTACCACGTTTGCCCATGCTCACTGTGGCTTCAGGAGATAGTAGGGATCCCCGGTGCTCAGTAAATAAAGCTCTGGATCGCTAAAAACAGGGAATTTAGGAGACATGTCACGGAGCTACTCTATTCTGCGGCCATCTTGGTTGCGTGCGCGCATGCGCCCCCCAATCTCCTTGATTTTAAGTACCCTGATTTTAAGTTTTCCCGCATTTTACATTTTTTATTTGTGGTCTCACCAATTTATATTGCATTTCAATGGATGCATTTCCCTGATTTTAAGTAATCTTTTCCCGTATTTTCCCAGTCCTTGTGTGCCATTATTTGTGAAATAAAGAGGTTTAAAATTCTAACTAGCTGTAGACTTTGCTATGGTTCTGCCTGTAAATGGTCAATTCCAATTAGTGTGCCTCTTATACAGTCCTGCACCAATCACTTTAGGTTGTGCATGTGACTAACAGAGAGGCCTTGCACATGCCCCCCATAGTGTAACATTAACGCTGCAATGCTTGACCCTTGCATTGTATTTCAAATAAAAATTGGCTCGTGTGCTTACAGTATATCCTTTCAGTACTTGAAGAAAAAGTTACTTTAACACATTTCCCTGATTTTACATTTTCCCGGATTTTACACAATTTTTTCGTAAAACGTGAAATGGGGGTTCTACTGTAGAAAACATTTTTACAGTGAGAGCTGTGAAGGTTTTTTTTGCCTTCTTCTGGATCAACTAGCAGTTAGGCAGGTTATACGTATGTAGATATAAAAGGTTGAACTTGATGGACTTTCAACCAGGCACTTTCAACCTTACTAAAATGCCTTAAAGATATGGGGGTCAAAGCTTTATTAGCATTTAAAGGGTTAATGTGGCCATACAATATAAGATCCGCTTGTTTGGCGAGATCACCAAGTGAGTCAATCTTTCCCTGATATACCCACCAAAAGCAGGGTGATATAGGGCTAATCCGATCGTTCAGCCCTACAATGATGGTAATAGGCACCGACTAGATGAGGACCACATCAACTAGCCGCGGGGAAAATCAAAATTGCCGATCGATATCTGGACAGATATCAGTCAGGGATGCCCGTGGGAAGCCCCCATACACTGGCAGATAAGCTGCCGAATCAGTCTAAAGGACCTGAATCTGCACCTTAAATCTGCCCATTTATGGGCACATTTACTCTGGAAGCTGTACTATAAAACTAAAGCTGGCCATAGACGCAAAGATCCGACCGTACGAATCGTGGATTCGTACGATTTTCGGACCATGTGTGGAGAGTCCCGACATTTTTCGTCCGTCGGAGATCAGTCGTTTGGTCGATCGGACAGGTTAGAAAATTTCTGTCGCCTGCCGATAATATCTCTGCGTGTATTGCCGATCGTACGATTTTCAGTGGGAGACTGTCACTAGTGTTGTCAGACATAAGTATCGTACGATTGCTGTCAGGGGCAGAACATTGGGTGATCTGTTCTTATTTGATCGGAATGGTAAAGACTTTGATCTGAATGGTTAGTGGAGGGTCGGGAGATGGGAAAGTCCGATCGTACGTTGATTCGTACGATCGGATCTTTGCGTCTATGGCCAGCTTAAGCCTCCAATTTAAGTTGCTAGGTTACCATGCTAAGTAAATTGCTATGGACATTCATGTATCAGATCTAATGTATATCAGGTATTTTTTTTTATCTAGAAAGGACATTCCCGCATATCTCTTTCCAGGATACATAAATCCACATTATTTGGTGTTTTCAATCAGATTAACAATCTCAGTTACCAAATGTTTGGGTGCCAAATAGCATTAATGTAATATTAGACAAAGAAAACAATGGAGCCCTTGAGAAGGTCATCATATTCCTTGGAGGGCCACATCTGGCCCATGGGCATACATAATAGTATATTTTCCATTTTGAACCTGGTGTCAGAATATGTTAGGGCTTGTATGTTTATATGTGACGTGATAAGCAATAGGCTATTGCAAATGATGAAAGATTTTAGTTCTGTGGCCATATTTTAAGGTTGCTGACTGATGCCTTTATCCAATGCCTTTAATTGGTGGGTAATAATATTGGTTGCCACACTAACCTGGCAGCATCTGAATATGAGCCAATTCATAGGAACATTGTAACAAAAAAGTGACACGCAATTGGACACCTGTAACCATGTGACCCGTCTGCATATCAAAGCAAGCCAGTTCGGGAAGTGGCAATTAACAAAGTAACTTTTACTAAAACATAACTTTTAATATATTATCCAACAAGAACACGCTCACTGACACAAGCACTACCCAGCCAAGTCTCAGGTAGTGCTGGACAATGTCCATAAAACCATACTTAATTAAAAACCTGACATAGTGGACAGACAGAGTAACGGTGGAGGCAACCCCCTCCTTAATGCTTATTACCACCTTACACGCTCCACGAATGTGGAGTCTTCTGATGCCCGCTCCCTCCCTTCCAAATTGGTTCCCTCGTGCAATTCCTGCCTATCATCTACATCGGGACCAAGTGGGAGCTAGGCACCCCACTGTCCACCTATGCCCACCCTATACGTTTCGCCAACTACTTTGGCTTCGTCAGGTGCATAAGTGATTATAAGAAATTCATAGGAAATAGCATAACAGATGGGGATTATTTATCAAAGTCTGATTTTATCTCAACATTTTCTGCTACAAACTCCGATCAAATGGGGTTTTTTACGCTCATTTATTATTAAATTTTTCCAAAAATTTGCTTTGTGGGGAAAAAAATCAGATTTGCTTCTTTGCCCGAAAACTCTGAAAACTTTGGGGTATTGCACGGAACCCAGCGCACATCAAAAAATCATTGAAACTTCTCCCATTGACTTATATGCAACCTCGACAGGTCTGATATGCCGGATTTTCTCATTCAGACTTTTCCATGCTCGGGGTTTAATAAATTCCAAAAAATGCATTTGCATTCGGAGTTTAGTAAATAACCCCCTTAGTATTGAAATGGCATGTTCACACTTTCAGTAATTTTTTGCTTTTTCATAAATGCCCCGGTCTTCCGTTCCAGTCAATGTAGCTTTCATTTCATTCTGATAAGGTACACTGAAATATTGCACACAAAGATTAATGTTTCCCATTAATAAAAAGAATAAAGAAGTAGTATTTCTGCAGAGTTTTAGTTACCTAGCAACTCTGGCAATCAGTGTGAGTTATACCATAGGCCTGAATGAGTGAATGAAGATTTTTTTCCAGAAGGGAAAAGATTGCAGATTAAAAAAACAAATAAACATTGTACATTATTAAATTAATACTTGCCAAAAAACTGCATGTTTTTTAATTTAAAGTCATATGAATATATTGTGTTTATAAAAGTGTAAGCTCATCAGTGACAGACCTCAACAACTGTTCTTTGTTTTTAAATATCTGTTATTTCCACCTATCCCACAACCCTCCCTCATCTGCATTGCTGACAGCCACCATTGGGCAGCCCTCTGGGATCTGGCAGTGGTGATTCATTCCACTTGAAGGATATTTTGCATAATATGAGGAACTGCAAACAGATGTAGCCCACCTCCAGGTCACACATTTCTGCCATACGAGTTGCCCTAAATTCGTAGGCATACATAAACATACTCCATCTTTTAGTCTTCTTTTTAGGAACAAATGCAACAATCTGTCTGACCTGCCAACACACCAAATTACATCTTCAAAGCAATTATATAGATAATGAGGGCTAATACATAATAATAACAGGCACATTGCTACATCAACAAACCATGGTAGCATTAAAAGAACAGCATAACAGACCCATTGCTACCTCAACAAACCATGATAGCATTAAAAGAACAGTATACACCACTTTTCAACAGTAACTAAATAAACAGGACTTTTGCCGAACATACATTTGCCTATTGTTTTAATTAAAACATGTCTATGGTTTCTGTTATTTCTGGCACTAAACAACAATTTGAAGCCAGTTTCACTTTAGCACTTCCTGTTCCTACTGGTCCCACAGAACTCTAGAGCAGTGATCCCCAACCAGTAGCACCTTGGATGTTACTCTCAGTGACCTCAAACCAGGTGCTTATTTTTGAATTCCTGGCTTGGAGGCAAGTTTTGGTTGCATAAAAACCAGGTCTACTGCCAAACAGAACCTTCTGTAGTCTGCCAGACTACATAGGTACTACCACATAGCCTATCGCAGCTCTTTTTGTCACCTACAGGAACTTTTTCATGCTTGTGTTGCTCCCCAACTCTTTTTGCATTTGAATGTGGCTCACAGGTAAAAAAAAGGTTGGGGGCCTCTGCTCTAGAGGATCTGAGAGAACCAATTACCACTGAGAACTGCTTAAAGGCTATTGCTTGGATAAGTGAGAGGATTGTTTGTTTAAAGGTAGATAGGGAGCTCTGAACAGATTGCCCAGCTTGTAATGGGTTCGGTTCAGTGAACCTAGCCCAACTTTCAAATGAGTGCTTTATAATGGCAAAAATATAGAAAAAATATAGATTTTTTAATTAAAACAAAGCACAGAATGTAATTTCAACACAAGTCCTATATAATGTCCTCACTTTTTAGATATATACTGTCCCCTTAATAAATGCTTCAAGTACTTTCTAAAGTTTTAATCAGCTACATGCTGATTGCAATATATATTGTATATATACAATATATATTGTATTATAATACAATATAATACAACATTCTAGACTTGACTAAATACATGGTAAAAGCTTTGGATATAAAACACTCAGCTAAACACTTGGTTATGATGTATGTATGGAGAAAGAAACTTCCAAAAATGCCAGAAACAATCTGACCTGGTGTCCTGGGCCTCACTTGTGGGTTGGAGAATGGACCAAGGAGGAAGCAGTGAAAAATGGAACAATCAAAGTCCAATTTGCTGTGTTCAAAGGGTAAAACATGATTGATCTTAGTAGACAGGCAATGTTAAATTAGTCAGCAATCAGAATTGTCACCAGTATTGAGCCAGAGAAGCCAACAATGGACTAGAATATAGTGTGCACCAAGAAACCTTCAAGTATGACCTACTAATGGGTTCTCTGAGTCTTTTTATATCAGTTTTTTTTAGCAAACCACAACATGACTATGTTACCTACCAAGGCATCACTATGCCAATACCAATACTAGAGGTGCCAAATTGTAGTTACTTGCCTGCTATTCTGGGCTGGTGCTACTCTTCCTCAAAAAATGCTCCAGGCTGGGGTACTGCTTAAACAATGCCTTGTCCTCACTTGTTCCAGTGTCCCAAGCATCCCCTGCACCTACTAAAGATAAGCGCATGTGCAGCACAGAAACTTAACAAGGTAATTGTGCTTAACTGGGGTGACCCAGAGATGCCTGGGCAACTAAAACAAGATGAGAATGTACCACAGGCTCATGTGTTTTTTGAAGAACAGAAGAGACTAGAATTACTTGGGGGGTGCCTAAACTTGGCACCCCAGTTATTTTAGTAATACATAATAATCAATATAATAATTTTGGATTGCATTTGTATTAATTTTTCAATGCAGAGAAGCAAACCAATTTTTGCAAAGAAACATGCTAATAATTCTGACCATGCAATTCATGAGATAACTGTCTTACATGTAGTGACTGGATCTATTCCTCCTGGAATATTTGAAGCAAATTTGAACAGTTCAGCTATTATTTTACTATATCTTACTTTTACTTAAATATTACTTAACCTTGACTTGGAATGCTCCCATCATCCCCATTGAAGTTTTCCATGCTGTAGGTCAGCCATATTTTTCCGCACATTCCAACAAAAGACCCCCAAACCCCTTAAAATGTATCTTGAACGGCTTTTGATACTGACATGCTTTTTATGGTGTGGTTGTTGTGGTATGTGAATGTCCACCTCATTGTGAACGTGATGTGGTATGTGAATGTGAACCCATGCTTTCAGAAACAGCCAGGCACTGCAAGATGGAACTCTTTGAGAGAGGTATTTTCAATGTTATCTCTAAGAGTTGTGGATCCTATTTCTTCTTCTTGGGTGCTATTTTCATATCTACCACTGGGAGCATTTTTAAGCAATGTAAGTTTATTTTGATCTTTACATTTTTGAAATCTTCTCCGTCTTCAGCTAACCTGAATTCTGGGAGAATAAGGGGGTTTCAGGAACTTTTGCATTTCGCTATCATCTATCTATCTATCTATCTATCTATCTATCTATCTATCTATCTATCTATCTATCTATCTATCTATCTATCTAATATTTATAGGGAAAAGTTCCCACTCCCTCTCATTGTTTAAGATCTGAGTTATTGTACTTGCAAGTCATTGTGCATACTGTGTGTATGTATGTATAGAGATAGATGCAGTATATATTTACACACACACACTAAGAGAGATCCAACAAGCATGCCCTTTCTAGCTAGAATTTATATATATACATATATATACATATATATAGTCAACTACAAGAGGTCCTCTGCACTCAACCCATTATCAATATATTTAAGACAGCGACATTTTGTGCATACTGCTACTAAAAAATGCCTTACCCTTTAAACAACATAGGGATTGTTTGTCCATATATTGCAATATATTTAAGCTGGCCAACTACGTCAAAGTCATCCCATATCTGGCCAGTCCTACGCTTAATTTTCATCTGATTCATTAAGAATTCAATTGCTTAATTATACATTTTACAAAGGGACTAAGTTTTACCTGCAACTTACTAGCTGCTTTCAAAGTAAAACTCCCAAACTTGGCTGCCCTTTTATTAGACACCAGTGGGATCACCTGACTATAGCTGGGAAGGGTGGGAGCTACAACATGGAGCTGGTCACTGCTCCTGTATAACTATAACAAACAAGGGAAAGTTGTGCTCACCACTATTTTTTAAAACCATTAGGCGGGGGTGCAATGAGGGTGTGACCACAAAATACATATAGTCAACTACAAGAGGTCCTCTGCGCTCAACCCATTATCAATATATTTAAGACAGCGACATTTTGTGCATACTGCTACTAAAAAATGCCTTACCCTTTAAACAACATAGGGATTGTTTGTCCATATATTGCAATATATTTAAGCTGGCCAACTACGTCAAAGTCATCCCATATCTGGCCAGTCCTACGCTTAATTTTCATCTGATTCATTAAGAATTCAATTGCTTAATTATACATTTTACAAAGGGACTAAGTTTTACCTGCAACTTACTAGCTGCTTTCAAAGTAAAACTCCCAAACTTGGCTGCCCTTTTATTAGACACCAGTGGGATCACCTGACTATAGCTGGGAAGGGTGGGAGCTACAACATGGAGCTGGTCACTGCTCCTGTATAACTATAACAAACAAGGGAAAGTTGTGCTCACCACTATTTTTTAAAAAATAGTGGTGAGCATAACTTTCCCTTGTTTGTTATACATATATATATATATATATATATAAAAAGGTGACACATATGCTTTAAATACAACTTTTTTCATATTCAAAGACCCTTGGTGCTGGTTTTTCTTGATTGGATTATATATATATATATATATATATATATATATATATATATATATATATATATATATATATATATATAGCTATAGCGAGAGAGAAAGAGAGAGAGAGGATCCTTTGCTGTACAAGCTAATCCAGAGAGCATGCGGATAATAATGCATGAGGCAGTTTTTCTTCAGTGAATAAAACTATCTACATCATTTCCTATTGTAAATTGAAAGAAAAAAAAAATACAACCAGTTCTTGTCATGTTATTGCTATCTCAAGACAACTTGATAAGTTAAAGAGATCACACTTTCAATGCTTAGAAAGGGAGGCAGAACAGTTCTAATGCCCAAAACATACATTAGAGGTCTTTAACCATAGAGCATTCATCTCCCTGTGTGCCATGTGAGTTAATTGCAATTTTGTCCATTTCCCCACTCGCTAAAATACATGTAGGCATGTACTGGCCATCTGTGAGTCCTGGCTAATGGCTGCTCTCTTGAAAATGTAAATGAGTCCACTGGGGCTTTTTCCAGTCAAGCTCCAGCAATCCATCTTAGCCCACCTCTAACCTCACTAACCAGTTGAGAAGTTGCCAGGCAGGCTAGAGGCACATGTTTTTTTTTTTTTATACCTCAACATAGATCGGGAAGCTATAGAGCGAGGTGGCTGTATATCAGATGGAAGCAGTGTTGGTTCAGGATAAGCAAGCTGGGCCAGGCAAATGAAGTAAACAGGCTAACTACTAAGGTTTCTGCTCAGAAAAGAAGATAGTGCCACATAGAACATACCACCCAACTGTCCTAGTTTTTTCAGGACAGTCCCAATTTTGACAGCTCAGCACTCAGTCCCGGTGTGAATTACTTACCGAGGGGACGACTGGGACGCCTGTCGCCCCCTCGACGGGGATGCCCGTCTCACTCCTCCGCCGCCGATGCGGCTAGGCCTCAGGCGCCAGCTCCTATGGAGCATGCGCATGCACAGCAATTAAAGGGACAGTCACGCTGGCGCGATTGCGCAGGCGCTGGCGCTGATTCGCCAGCGTCCAATGGCGCCAAATTCAAATCTTTTAATGGCCAGCAGTCCTTTTGCGCCTTGACCAACGTAGGTTCTGTTTATTGTTCCTGGGTGTGATTATTTCTGCGATTCTTGTTGTGACCTTTGGCTATTCCTGATTACTGTTTGACTTCCGCCTGCCCTGATCCTTTGGCTTGTTCCTGACTACTCTTTGGATTCCGTTTTGTACTTCGACCCTGTTTGTTGCTGACCTGGCCTGTGACCTCGACTACTCTGCTGTTTACCAATTTTGTACCGCAATTCCGGAGTGGTTTCGACTCGGCCCGTTCCTGGACTTTGATAAACTTTACGTTTAGTTCCCTTGCTCGCCCAGAGTTCTTCCCTCAGTCTCCTCACTATTAAGTCCTGGCGGCATCCGAGTAGCGGAGGGCTCCATCCGACGTGAAAGGCGGCGGTTATAGGCCGAAGCGTGAGCCGAGCCCGGGACATTGGGGTTTACTCTGGGTTGTGGGATACTGAACGTTACATTACGTTGGGCCATAAAACTAAGAAGATGGAGCCAGCTGAAGCTACTGCTTCCACCACTCCTTCGGAAGCGATTCTGGCAAATCTTCTACAGAGACTGGGTGAACAGGAGGACAAGCAAGACTATATTGTGCAATGTCTTCACGGTCTTTCTTCCAGACTTGACATGATGCAGCAACAGCCTGTTCCTGGTCCGAGTAATACTACTCCTCAGGCAAGCACTTCTCCACCTGCTGGTTGTACCTTCCATGAGCCCAAGGTTCCTTTCCCCGAGAAGTTTGCTGGGGATCGAAGTAAGTTTTTTACTTTCCAAGAGGCCTGTAAACTACATTTCAGTTTTTTACCCTATTCCTTCCCTACTGAGGAGTCTAGGGTGAATTTTGTAGTTACGCTGTTACAGGGTGATGCCCAGCTCTGGGCATTTAGTTTGTCTCAAAGGGATCCAGCCCGTCTCTCCTTAGAGGCTTTCTTTAATGCCATGGCTATTATTTACGATGATCCTGATCGTGCCGCCTCTGCTGACGCAGCCATACGTGCCCTTAAACAAGGCAAACGGCGGGCAGAGGACTATTGTACTGAATTCCGCCGTTGGGCGGTAGAGACGGGCTGGAATGATACGGCTCTTATGAGTCAATTCAGGGTTGGTTTGGCTCCGACTATTAAAGATAGTCTTGTAAATTTTCCCGCACAGTCTTCTCTGGATTCTCTCATGCATCTGGCTATCCAGATTGATCGAAGGCATAGAGAGAGACTCCAGGAGGAGCAGGTTACCTATGTTACACCTCCTTCCGTAAATGTCTTTAACACCCCTCAAGTCTTTCCTAGATCTTTAGAAGAACCTATGCAGATTGGTTCTACTCGTCTCTCTTCCGAGGAGAGGGTTTGTAGGAGGAATAATGGGTTATGTCTGTATTGTGGGGATAAGGGGCACTTTCGCAACACCTGTCCCAAAAGGCCGGGAAACGACAGAACCTAAGCAGGTCTGGGGAGTCTTGCTTGGGTGATGTCGTTTCTACTCCCCAATCTTCTCAAATTTTAATTCCGGTTCTTTTGAGTTGGGACAGTGGTTGTGTGCAGAGCTCTGCTTTTTTGGATTCTGGGGCAGCGGGTAATTTTTTGGATTTTGGGTTTATTCAAATCATGGTATTCCTTGGGAACCACAGGTTCCATCTTTCAGATTATCCGCCATTGATGGTAGATCTTTGGGTTCCGGACTAGTATCTACTCGATCTAAGGTTATTCACATGTCCATTTCTGATCATTTTGAATCTCTTTCATTTTTCATTACTGAGTGCCCACAGACTCCAGTCATTTTAGGCCTCCCCTGGTTACAAGGTCATAATCCCCAGGTTGATTGGCCCTCTGGTAAAATTTTGAAATGGAGTTCTGCATGTATGTATTCTTGTGTTAAGTCTGTCCAGACCCTGGCCGCTACTTCTTTAAAGAGTCTTCCTCCTTGTTATGCCGCTTTTTCTGATGTTTTCTGTAAAAAAACAGCTGAATCCTTACCCCCCCATAGACCCTATGACTGTGCTATTGAATTATTGTCTGGGTCTTCTCCTCCCAAGGGTAGGACATATCCTCTTTCCCTCCCCGAGTCTTTAGCCATGGAGGAATATATTAAAGAGAATTTGGAGCGGGGGTTCATTAGATCTTCTTCTTCCCCTGCAGGGGCTGGGTTTTTTTTTGTCAAGAAGAAGGATGGGACTCTTAGACCCTGTATCGATTATAGAGGGTTAAATAAGATCACGGTCAAGAATCGTTACCCCCTCCCTTTAATCTCTGAACTCTTTGATAGAGTGAAGGGGGCTGTTATTTTTTCCAAATTGGATCTAAGGGGTGCCTATAATCTAATCAGGATAAAGGAGGGGGATGAGTGGAAGACCGCTTTTAATACCCGAGATGGGCATTATGAATACTTGGTAATGCCATTTGGTCTGTGTAACGCCCCCGCTGTTTTTCAAGAACTGGTTAACGATATCTTCCGTGATCTTGGATCATGCTCACGTTCGGGAGGTTCTATCCAGGTTAAGGCAGAATCATCTGTATGCTAAGCTTGAGAAATGTCTCTTCGAAGTCTCTGCTGTACCTTTCCTTGGATATATTATTTCCCAAACTGGTCTTGAGATGGAGCCCACTAAAGTCCAAGCATAGTAACATAGTAACATAGTAAGTAAGGTTGAAAAAAGACACATGTCCATCGAGTTCAACCTTTTTTTTTTTTTGTTTATTAACTACCTATCTGCCAGTTGATCCAGAGGAAGGCAAAAAAAACCATCTGAAGCCTCTCCACTTTGCCTTAGAGGGGAAAAAATTCCTTCCTGACTCCAAAATGGCAATCGGACTAGTCCCTGGATCAACTTGGACTATGAGCTATTTCCCATAACCCTGTATTCCCTTACTTGCTAAAAAGCCATCCAACCCCTTCTTAAAGCTATCTAATGTATCAGCCTGTACAACTGATTCAGGGAGAGAATTCCACATCTTCACAGCTCTCACTGTAAAAAACCCCTTCCGAATATTTAGGCGGAACCTCTTTTCTTCTAATCGGAATGGGTGACCTCGTGTCAGCTGGAAAGACCTACTGGTAAATAAAGCATTAGAGAGATTGTTATATGATCCCCTTATATATTTATACATAGTCATCATATCACCCCTTAAGCGCCTCTTCTCCAGCGTGAACATCTCCAATTTGGCCAGTCTTTCCTCATAGCTAAGATTTTCAATACCTTTTACCAGCTTAGTTGCCCTTCTCTGTACCCTCTCTAATACAATAATGTCCTGTTTGAGTGATGGAGACCAAAACTGTACGGCATATTCTAGATGGGGCCTTACAAGTGCTCTATACAGTGGAAGAATGACCCCCTCCTCCCGTGACTCTATGCCCCTTTTAATACAGCTCAAGACCTTATTTGCCCTTGATGCTGCTGACTGGCATTGCTTGCTACAGCCAAGTTTATCATCAACAAGGACTCCAAGGTCCTTTTCCATAATGGATTTGCCTAGTGCAGTCCCATTAAGGGTATAAGTGGCTTGGATATTTTTACATCCCAGGTGCATGACTTTACATTTATCAACATTGAATCTCATTTGCCACTTAGCTGCCCAGATTGCCAGTTTGTCAAGATCCTGTTGCAAGGATGCCACATCCTGGATGGAATTAATTGGGCTGGATAATTTTGTGTCATCTGCAAACACTGATACATTACTTACAACACCCTCCCCTAAGTCATTAATGAACAAGTTAAATAAAAGTGGACCCAATACTGAGCCCTGGGGGACCCCACTAAGAACCTTACTCCAAGTAGAGAATGTCCCATTAACAACCACCCTCTGTACCCGATCCTGTAGCCAGTTTCCTATCCATGTGCAAACGACTTCATTAAGCCCAACAGACCTTAGTTTAGAAAGCAGTCGTTTGTGGGGCACAGTATCAAACGCTTTGGCAAAATCCAAATAGATCACATCTACTGCCCCCCCACTATCCAGAATCTTACTTACCACATCATAAAATGCAATCAAATTCGTCTGACATGACCTATCCTTCATAAAGCCATGCTGATTGTTGCTCATAATGCCATTCATTAGGACAAAATTTTGAATGTGATCCCTTAACAAGCCTTCAAATAATTTGCCCACCACAGATGTCAAGCTTACTGGCCTATAATTGCCAGGCTGAGATCGTAATCCCTTTTTAAATATTCAGCAGTGGGCACGACCCCTTTCTTTGAAAGCGATCCAGAGATTTTTAGGGTTCGCTAATTACTATAGGCAATTTATTCTGAATTTGGTGGCCCCAATTACTGCATTAACTAAGAAAAGGGTTGACCCTAGTATTTGGTCTGCTGAGGCTGTTGAGGCCTTTAGTCTCTTAAAAGAGGCCTTCATTTCTGCTCCAGTTCTCCGGCATCCAGACTCATCTTTGCCTTTTATTGTTGAGGTGGATGCGTCTGAGATCGGTGCCGGAGCAGTATTATCTCAACGACATCCTGTCTCTGGTAAAATTCACCCATGTGCCTTTTTCTCAAAAAAATTTTCCTCTGCTGAGGTCAATTACGATATTGGCAATAGGGAATTGGCATTTGAGGAATGGAGACATCTCCTTGAGGGTGCCAAGCATACAGTTTCTGTGTTCACAGATCATAAAAATTTGTTGTACATTGAATCTGCTAAACGGTTAAATCCTCGTCAAGCCAGGTGGTCATTGTTTTTTTCACGTTTTAATTTTCTCATCACCTACAGGCCTGCAGAAAGGAATCTGAAAGCAGATGCCCTTTCTAGAAGTTTTGTCTCCAAGCCTAGGGAGGATTTGGAACCAGTTCCTATTGTTCCTAAGGAGGTGATTGTGGCAGCCTTGAGTCCAGATCTCTCTACCTCCTTGTCGAATGCCCAGGTAGATTCCCCTCCTGATATTCCAGTGGGCAAGTTATTTGTTCCTAGTGATTTACGTGAAGCAGTCTTTCACGAGACTCATGATTCTAAAGTGGCTGGTCATCCGGGTTGTGTGAAGACTTGCGATTTGTTGTCTCGTACTCTCTGGTGGCCGACTTTAAGACAAGACGTTGCCAAATATATTGAGTCATGCCCAGTCTGCCTAAGATCTAAGCCATCTAGATCTTTACCTCAAGGGTTGCTGCAGTCACTTCCTATTCCTGAGAAACCTTGGACTCATATATCCATGGATTTCATTGTAGAATTACCTCCATCAAAGGGGCATACTGTTATCTGGGTAGTGGTGGACCGTTTTAGTAAAATGTCTCATTTTATTCCTCTTTCTGCCCTTCCCTCTGCCAAGACCCTAGCTGAACTTTTCATTGTCCATATATTTAAGTTTCACGGGGCTCCTCTCAATATTGTGTCGGATAGGGGGGTTCAATTCGTGTCCAAATTCTGGCGGGCTTTTTGTTCATTAATGGGTACTGATTTGTCTTTCTCTTCCGCATATCATCCCCAGACCAATGGTCAGACTGAGAGGACAAATCAGACTCTGGAACAATATCTTAGATGTTATGTCTCCTGCAATCAGGCACTTTGGGTTAATTTTCTTCCGTGGGCTGAATTTGCCTATAACAATGCCATTCATTCCTCCACTGGCAAATCTCCTTTTTTCACAGTGTTTGGTCTTCATCCCAGAGTTTTTTCATTTTCAGGTTCTTGTGATCTTCCTGCTGTTAATTCCTTTGTGGAAGATTTTTCTAAGACTTGGCAGGAGGTTCAGAAGTCCTTATCTTCTGCAGTAGCTGCTCAGAAGAGGGCTTCAGACAAACATCGGAGGGATTCCCCTGTGTATCAGGTTGGTGACAAGGTTTGGCTGTCCTCCAAAAACATTTCTTTGAAAGTCCCTTCAGCCAAACTGGGTCCCAAATTTATTGGTCCGTTCTCTATATCTGATGTTATCAACCCATGTACTTTCAGGTTAAATCTTCCTCCCGAACTCAAGATTTTTAATTCCTTCCATGTATCTCTGTTGAGACCTGCTAGAGTGGTACGTCAGAATTCTCCTCCTCCCCCTATTTCTGTTGAGGGCCAATCTGAATTTTTGGTTCACAGGTTGATTGACTCTCGTATCTCTAGGGGTAAACTCCAATATCTGGTTCATTGGAAGGGTTATGGTCCTGAGGAGAGATCCTGGGTTTTTGCTTCTGATGTTAAGGCGGATAGGTTGGTGAGACAGTTTCATTCTAAATTTCCCAACAAACCTAAGGGTCCAGTGGCCCCCTCTGGAGGGGGGGGTAATGTGAATTACTTACCGAGGGGACGACAGGGACGCCTGTCGCCCCCTCGACGGGGACGCCCGTCTCACTCCTCCGCCACCGATGCGGCTAGGCCTCAGGCGCCGGCTCCTATGGAGCGCGCCGCGCGCATGCGCAGCAATTAAAGGGACAGTCACGCTGGCGCGATTGCGCAGGCGCTGGCGCTGATTCGCCAGCGTCCAATGGCGCCAAATTCAAATCTTTTAATGGCCAGCAGTCCTTTTGCGCCTTGCCCAACGTAGGTTCTGTTTATTGTTCCTGGGTGTGATTATTTCTGCGATTCTTGTTGTGACCTTTGGCTATTCCTGATTACTGTTTGACTTCCGCCTGCCCTGATCCTTTGGCTTGTTCCTGACTACTCTTTGGATTCCGTTTTGTACTTCGACCCTGTTTGTTGCTGACCTGGCCTGTGACCTCGACTACTCTGCTGTTTACCGATTTTGTACCGCAATTCCGATTGGTTTCGACTCGGCCCGTTCCTGGACTTTGATAAACTTTACGTTTAGTTCCCTTGCTCGTCCAGAGTTCTTCCCTCAGTCTCCTCACTATTAAGTCCTGGTGGCATCCGAGTAGCGGAGGGCTCCACCCGACGTGAAAGGCGGCGGTTATAGGCCGAAGCGTGAGCCGAGCCCGGGACATTTGGGTTTACTCTGGGTTGTGGGATACTGAACGTTACACCCGGATTGTTACTGAAATGTCCCAAGTTTCTTATTGATCTCCTGAATTGCCCCCCAAAAAAATACATAGTTTCTAAAACTTAAACAGGCTTTTTGACAGAGACCAGAATACTCAGCACCTGCACTTAGATACATTTGCAACAATTTAATATAAGCAAAACTACAATTGAAATTATTTAAGATTAGCAGTCTCTTGGGAGAGCTGAGACTTACAGTTTAAAGGGCAGTTTGCCTTTATGAGCTAAACTGTAACAGATAAAAAATGTCCCTAAAACCCCCAGAAATGTGTTAAAACCTTCCATAACCTGCCAAAATTTGTAAAATGGACATGGTATTTAAGGGCTGTGGCCACAGAATAGGCATGGTAAAAAAAATTTTGACCCTCTTTCTGATTTTCAAATCTTGGGAGGCATAACACAGAAGAACCATCAGAGCCAGTACCAATGGATAATTTGATGTTTTTCATGGGGCAGTGTAAAGAACATTTACCCTGGTGGTTCGGTGGCGAACGCTTACCCTGGTGGTCCAATGGCTTCCTCCTGGGAATGCAGAGGCGCCCGCCATGCTTCCGGCGCGGACACCCGCCGCATGCGTCTTTTCCCTTCCGTGTCTGGTTCCCCTACGGTGTGCGCGTCGGCACGGTTCCGGGTTTATGCACCAGCGTGATGAAGTCATCGCGCATTGGGGCGAAATTCAAAACTATAAAAGGGGAATTCGGTGTTTTCAGCAAGTTGCCCGTTGTTAGGTTCTATTAGTAGAGTTCCTGGGTGTTTAATCTTAGTGATTCCTGTTGATCTCCTGTATTTGACCTTGCCTGTGACTACTCTGACCTCTCCAATCCGACCTTAGCCTGTCCACTGACTATTCTACGTTCTCCTATTCTGATTCCGGCCTGTCTGATGATTCTGCTCTGCTTGTGCTGGCCCAGCCTGCCTGTTCCTGGTGGTGTTCTTCCTTCCAGTATCCTGGTGAGACGATCGTGCCCCTTTGCTCGTCCAGAACCTTTACTTTTGCTCCTCTCTCAAATAAGACCTGGCGGCATACAATTAGCCGAGGGCTCCTTCCGAGGTGTAAGGCGGCGTTTAGAGGCAGAAGTGAGATTACTCAAATGTTTGTGGAAAAAAATAATAATAATAAATCTGCCTCTATGTTTGTTACCTTTATGTGTTTAACACAATATATGTGGATTTTTTTTTACAGGTGGCTAAGCACTATGGCACATACACTGTGCCTGTATACTATACCTAACATACCTAACAACCTAACATTGAATGCTGTCAGGTAAAAATGCAGCATTCAAAACACATTTAATGGTCTTTAACTGCTTCACATCAAAAAGGTCTGCCTAAGGCAGACATTGGATTGAAAGGTGAGTGCATTTCAAATATGAAATTCAGCACTCCTGAGTGGTGCCTACAAGCACCACTAAGAGTTTTGATTGCACTTTGGCAGTTGCTATATATCCTGCGTGGAGTTCAGGAAACTGAAAGCAAAAAAAAAATGTCTTGTGGGTGCATTCTCTGAAGTAATGCTTTTTTAACCTGTGCTCAGTGTTAGAGGAAAAGGGCAGGATGCACAGTGCAACACATGTGGCAGACTTCTCTTATGGGATATAAGAGAAGTCTGCCACATGTGTTGCACTGTGCATCCTGCCCTTTTCCTCTAACACTGAGCACAGGTTAAAAAAGCATTACTTCAGAGAATGCACCCACAAGACATTTTTTTTTTGCTTTCAGTTTCCTGAACTCCACGCAGGATATATAGCAACTGCCAAAGTGCAATCAAAACTCTTAGCTCATGTGCAGTAGCAATGACAGTACTGAGTAGGTCAATTAACAAAAGAAAGATGAGGAAGGAAAGAAAATTTGGGGGAAAATTATATACAGGTAAGAAATCGAGAAACCCGTTATTCAGTTCCAAATTAAGGGAAGGCCAACTTCCATAGACTCAGTTTTAATCAAATAATTAAATTTAAAAAAATCCTTCTTAATAAAACAAGTCCTTCTATTTAATCCTATATAATAAATCCTTATTGGATGCAGAGCAATCCTATTGGGTTTATTTAATATCTAAATAGTTTTTTTTGTAAATTTAAAGTATGGAGAGCCAAATTATGGAAGCATGTTTATCCAGAAACCCCAGGTCTTGAGCATTCTTGATAACAGGTCCCATACCTGTAGTTATGTACATGTATATAAGGTATATCCAGAATGTCGCATTTAACATAAAACCATCTGCATTTAGGTCAATTTCATATATAGTAAGTTTAATTAATTACAGTTTTTGACGTGTAAACAAACTACATAAACACTGCAAATTTTAGTATGGTATATAGGTATGGCTTACTATAATGAAAACTGGATCCCAGCCCTGTTTTTACATGGTAGCTAAAGAACAGCTCTTTATTTCATATTTATATACAAAATGAAACAAACCTGTTGGCAGGTCTTTAAATACATTGAATCTATGCCAATCAGGAAATCATGTTATCCGGTGGAGTATTTTATTTAACGTTTGATTTTATATTACAACCACACTGAAACCTTAATTGAGTATTTGAAGAGAAATAAGATACCCATTATTTTTGACTCACTGATCCACAGTTACAACGCTTGAGGAAATTTAAAGAAAATAAACTTTCAATTCAGCATTTTATTTGCTTGGACACATTCTGTACAATATAAACATGCTAGTTGGCTTTATGTATTTTTCATACTCATCTTATATATTTTTAATTTTTTCATATTCATCTTTCATGCTGTTTGATCACGTGATTTCATGCTTGCAGTTTGCTCCTATAAATTGTTTTTAAACTCAAGTTGTTGTTGTGCTCAGGCAAAAAGGAAACTCCTACATTAATTGTCATGACATGTTAGACACTCCCTTTCAGTTTCCTGTGGTTATCTATTTATGTGGTTGAGATTTTAAACACACACACATACACACACACTTATATATATATATATATATATATATATATATATATATATATATATATATATATATATATATATATATATATATATATATATATATATATATATATATATATATATATATATATATATATATAGGTATATACCTGTATATATGTGATAAAGGTAAAGGTCCCAGGGGAGGTCCCAAGGAAGGACCGAAACTTCAATTAAATAAAGATTAACTTTGAAGAAAAAATTCCCTGTGTGTACCAGCATCTATCCGTTTATATAATTGAATTTCTGGTAGTACGAGGGTAAGTAACCCAAATAGAGCTGTGTGCAACAGCCTTGATCTCTATATTTATATATAAATGTGTGTGTGTATTACAAACAAATTGAAAAAATTAGCAGCTATATTAGACAGCAGAACTACAGTAGAAGTGTCACTTTATTAGAACTAATAGAAGTGTGTTGCCATCTAAATCTAAATACTATAAGTTCATGGCAGATACTTCTGCAATTTTTCAGATGTTCATAATTTAAAGGATCCTGGTTACATTTTTAAAATTAATATCCTCCTTCAAATTCAAATGATTTACTTCTAATCTGCCTGATTGTTGAAGCCTTTCCATACTTTTTTGAGTTAGGTTCATATGCCCTGGACATCAATAATGACTTTTCTAAAAAGGCTTTTACTTCATATACAGTAAGTTTATTGCAATTATATTACATTACTGGCATTATGATTCTATACATTGAAAATACAAAAAATAGAATAAGCACCTGCAAAATAACCATTAATGGGAATTCTTCTGGGAAAAATGGAAAGGACTTACAGTACTTTGCCTTACTATTCCATACACTTCAATAATACAAAACTTGGACTGAAGCTGGCAGGGGGCCTGCATTTTTGTTATGTTAATTTTTCTTCAGTCGGAATGAATTCAGACCTAGTGGTAAGTCTGCAAGCAGAAACTTGACACAGTTTAATCATAATCGGATGAATGGTTTTATATCCTATCACGAAAAAAGAAAAACATTTTGAAAATTAAATTATTAATTTATTATCAACATCATCATTATTCAATATATCCATAATAATAGGTGGAGAAGAATGCTTGCCTAGGTAAAGAGCAGTACCTTCAATGAAATCTGCATTTACTCAAGCTACAGTATAACATACATCTGCAGTACACAAACCTATTACAAACATATATACATATGGATTATTTTGTACATATTTAGATATTAATTCCATGCAATATTCTGTTACTGTATGTCTAAGTACAGAGCAAGAAAGAATGATTTAGTATTTTGTTCAAAAGCTTTCTAGAGCTCAAGTACATCTTTATTTATAGTTTATATTGACATCCAAAGGTGTTTATGGACAAACACACTAGATGAATTAAGCCTTATTGTCTGACCATACATGGAATCAGTTTTGCAGTCCCATCCGGTGACAACTGGTCTCTGTAGATAAAAAACCCATCTTCTCAAATCTCTTCACTGGTTGCTTATAGCACACTGGACATTTTGTCACCTGTGATAAATCTGCACTACTACAGTGTCCCTGGTTTCCTTCCCACCAGCAGTAATGTGAATTACTGGTGGCAAAACATGTTGTGAAGCAGCCCACACTTTCCTTGTGGGGTTCAGTCCCATTGCCCTAACAAGTGGTGCTCATAGCTGCCTCTTACTTCTGGTCAGATCTTGACAGTGAATGGTGAAAAAAAAACATACAGAAGACATACATTCTGCCAGGAAGTACAATTTGTCAGATAACTGTAAAATTGGTTTGTTCATCATGGCTACCTAAAGTGTTGGGTCTCTGTGTGCCTGAAATGCCAGGGCCTATTTTGAATCTCAATTTAAGTTATTGCACATACAGTAAATGACAATATGTATTTTTCTTTTACATGTCAAAACATTACATAAACTACATTTCTGTCATACATTCTTGTTTTTTTTCTGTGTTGTGTAAATTTTTTAGTTTTAATCTGGCCAGTAAACCGAATTTATGAAAGAACAAGGACAGGTGGGCGGTGTGTGTGTGTGTGGGGGGGATTTCGGTGGTTGAGGTTTTATATATACATATGACTTTACTTTCCCACCACAATTTCATCAGCTATCTCTCTGCATCCTCTTGGGCATACTGGTGATGTGTGGAACCATGTATGAAGTTTTTTCGGGGTGTAACAACAGTCATGATATACTTTGTAAGCATTTTATTTTATGCAGGTGTTAATTGAGGCTTTTGCCATATTTCTGTGTATTTTCTCCAATTCTTCTTCCTCTAACAATTCACCCAGTCTTTGTTCCCATTTGAGTATTACTTATGTTTTCTCTCTTGATTTTGTTGAGTCAAGCATCTCAGCGTATAGGAGACTGATTTTATGCTTGCGGTTGGGATTATTGCATATGTGTTCGAATAATGAGGTGTCTGGATAAGATTGTCCCATTGACCTTATTATGTAATGTTTGAACTGTATAATGCTCCTTAAGTGGTATCTTGTGTTTTGAGCATAGAGTTTCCCATAAGAGTAGTTTAGAGTCTCTGAACATATGTTGGATATTGTTAAGTCCATTAGTTGTCCACCACAAGAATGATGAGGAGTTCATACCTGGGGTGCAAGCAGGGTTATGAAATAGTGGTGTGAGTTGAAAAGGGAGTTAGTGTGGGTACAAAGAGTATTTAACTTTATCCTATTCACTGAATATTTAACAAACATATTATTTATGATTTTCCTTTGCCTGTGTTTACGATCCAGCGATAGAAGGTCTGTAGCGCTATGAGGAACAGTTAGTTAATTTTCGAGTTATATCCATCTGTCATTGCTGGTAGTTGAGTGCCACTTGACTATTTGGGCTTGAATAGCTGCCTTCCTGTAACTTTGCAAGTGCGGGAAGGCTAAGCCCCCTCTTGAGGTGGGTTGATCGCATACATTTTTACTTATTCTATGTCTATTGTGATGCCATATGAAATCTAGCATTTGTTGCTGTAGTTTTTCAAGGTCTTTCTTAGGCGGAGGCACAGGCAGAGCGCTATATAAATAGCGATTGGTAAGTAAGTTAATTTTAACAGGACATATTCATCTCAACCATGATATTGGCATCATGTGCCAATGTTGGATGTCTTTGCTTAAGCAAGCTATTAGGGGAGTGTAGTTAATAACTGATATTTGTTTGGTTTTAGGGGGGATTTTCACCCCTAGATATTTTAGTCCCTTCTTGGCCCATTGGAATTAAAAATTTAGTTCTAGAAGCTTCTGGTTTGTTCAATAAAGTGTTAAATGTAGGGCTTCGATTTATTGTTATTAATTTTAAAGCCTGATACATTAGCAAAATCCTGTATTTCCTTATACAGATTAGGTAGTATAGTTTTAGGTTTAATTATTGAGAATATTATGTCATCAGCAAATAATGCGATTGTCAAGCTTACCAGTATAATCCAGTCGTAGAAGGAGCAGGAGCCGTAGATAGTGAACCCACAAGCGCCTCACACAACCGCTACCCACCTGGAGTGGAACAGGGAGCAGGGTTGTGGAGAGTAGCCAATGAGACGATCAGCGAAGTACAAAAGGATTAGGCAAAGTCGTAGTCAGGAAGTCCGAGGTCAAAAGGCAGGCAGCGAGATTCGTAATCGATGAGACAGGCCGAAGAGTCGAGACAGGCAGAAGAAATCCGGGAACAGGCAATGGTCAACAACAGGAATTCAAGAGTATAGAGACGCTAGGGTTTAAACAACCTAATAACCAGGCAATGCATCTCCATCAGAACCAGGTTTAAATATTGTCAGTTTGGCGCCAACTGGCGTCTTTTCGCCAGCGTCGCCGTACTGACGTCACGTCCGTCTTAGGTGTTTTCGCCCGCGTCCTTCGCGCCCGCGCCCGTCGCCGGCGTCCAGCGTCACGCGCCGGCGCGCATTCACGCGCCCGCGCCTGCGCCGGATAGAACATGGACCCGAATCCTCACATTGCCCCCCATCAAGGAGCGGCCTCAGGACGCGACAACCAGAAGGCTTACCAGGGTAGGTTCCATGGAACTTCTCCAACAACTCCGGAGCGTGAATGTTAGACACTGGTTCCCACGAATTTTCTTCCGGTCCAAAACCTTTCCACCTTACCAGGTATTGAAGACGCTTGCCTCTCAACCTGGAATCCAAGATCTCTTCAACCTCAAATTCTTCTTGACCGTCAACCACGACAGGAAGTGGAGGAGGAGCCGTACGCCCAGGAAATTGAAACGTTGAGGCCGGTTTCAAAAGTGCAGTATGAAACACTGGATGAATATGCCTGGATGCCGGGAGTTTAAGCTGGAAAGCCACAGAATTAATTTGACGAATTATAGGAAAAGGACCCAAGAAACGTTGACCCAACTTCCTACTGGGACAAGAAAGCTTGAGGTTAACAGTTGACAGCCACACCAAGTCACCCACCTTGAATTCTGGGTCACCTCTCCGTCCCCGATCAGCATATGCTTTAAAGTTTTGTTGAGCCTTCTTCATGTTCTCTTGGAGTTTCTGAAAATTATTGGACAAAAAGGTTAATCGGTCCTTAACTGCAGGAACTAAAATATCAGAAACAATGGCAGAGGGAAAAGTTACTAGATGAAGACCATAGTTTGCGAAGAAAGGGGACTGTCTGATGGAGGAATGATGAGCATTATTATAAGCGAACTCCGCAAGAGGAAGAAGATTCACCCAGTCATCTTGGAGGTATGAAGAATAACATCTTAAATACTGCTCGAGGGTCTGGTTGGTTCGCTCGGTCTGACCATTGGACTGTGGATGAAAAGCAGAGGAAAGGGACACCGAAATCTTGAGTGCTCCACACAAGGACTTCCAAAACTGTGACGTGAACTGCGGACCCCGATCAGACACCACCTCATCTGGAAGACCATGGAGCCTTACTACTTCCTTAATGAAGGTATCAGCAGTCTCAGAGGCAGAAGGAAGTTTTGGTAAAGACTTAAAATGAGCCATCTTGATTAAACGGTCAACAAAAACAGCAATGGTGGAACAATCACATGACAAAGGTAACTCAGAAATAAAGTCCAAAGAAACTGATCCCCATGGACGAGAAGGCACCGGCAGTGGTTGAAGAAGGCCAATAGGTCTAGAATGAGAGTCCTTGGATCTGGTGCAAACCTCACATGAAGAGACAAACTTGAAACAGTCTTTAGCCATCCCAGGCCACCAGAATAATCTCTTGGCCAAAATAATAGTCTTTTTGACACCTGGATGACCCGCCAGCTTGGAATCATGAATATTCTTGAGGACCTTTAAACGCATTTGTTCTGGAACAAAAATCTTGCCTTGATGAAGAAGAAAACCCTCCTCGGGAACAAGTGATGATTCAGAAACGTTTAGAGATGCATTTTTAATTCCATCCACAAGAGTAGACTGCAACAGGAGGAAATTATTAGAGTTTAAAATCGTCTCAGGAGCCAGAGGAACTTCGTCTTTAGGAGAGAACATTCGAGATAAGGCATCTGCCTTAACATTCTTTGACCCAGGTCGGTATGTGAGATGAAAATTAAATCGCATGAAGAATAAAGCCCACCTTGCTTGTCTAGGTCTCAACCTTTTGGCAGAGCGTAGATACTCCAGATTTCTATGATCCGTAAAGATGAGAATCGGATGTTTAGACCCTTCAAGAAGATACCTCCACTCTTCAAGTGCTAGCTTGATAGCAAGTAATTTGCGGTCCGCGACATCATAATTACACTCGCTTTTGGCCAGCTTACGGGAAAAAAAAGCAACAGGATGAAGATCGTCTTGAATCCCAGTTCTCTGTGACAACACAGCACGCACTGTGAGTTCTGAGGCGTCAACTTCCAAAGTGAAAGGAAGGGAAACATCTGGATGGTGAAGAATTGGGCCTGAAGTGAAAAGTGTCTTCAGTTTCTCAAAAGCCCCCTGAGCTTGAGGTGACCAACAAAACTTTTGATTATTACGAGTCAGCTCAGTGATTGGAAGAATGACTTGAGAAAAGTTCTTTATAAATTTCCTGTAAAAGTTTGCAAAACCAATGAAGCGTTGAACAGCTTTTTTAGATGATGGAATTGGCCAATCAACAATTGCGGAGATCTTCCTGGAGTCCATCTGAATTCCCTGGGGAGAAATGAAGAAACCCTAAAAATCTACAGATGTTTGTTCAAACACACACTTTTCAATTTTAGCATAAAGCTGATGGGTGCGCAGGCGTGTCAGAACCTTCTTTAAATGTAACCTGTGCTCCTCTAACGAGTTAGAAAAAATAAGGATGTCATCCAAATATATAATGACGAAAATATCAAGAAAGTCCCTGAAGACATCATTGACGAAGTGCTGAAATGTTGCAGGAGCGTTACATAGACCAAAAGGCATGACCAAATATTCAAAATGTCCGTAACGAGTGCGAAAGGCCGTCTTCCATTCATCACCTTCCCTTATTCTGACTAGGTTATATGCACCCCGAAGATCCAGTTTAGAAAAAATCTTAGCCTCCGCCAAACGTTGGAAAAGTTCTGGAATGAGAGGAAGTGGATAGCGATTTTTGACTGTAATCTTGTTCAGATCCCGGTAGTCAATACACGGCCTTAAAGAATGATCTTTTTTTCAACGAAGAAAATCCCAGCTCCTGCCGGGGAAGAAGACTGCCTAATGAATCCCTTAGGCAGATTCTGATCCAAATACGAACGGAGCTCCGAAAGTTCAGACTCCGATAACGGATAAACTCGTCCGAAAGGAATTTGAGCCCCTGGAAGAAGGTTGATAGGACAATCATAAATACGATGAGGAGGCAACCTGTCGGCCCCTCTTTTATTAAAAACGTCCGTAAATTCCCAATATGCCTGAGGAAGAAGGTCTTGGATCTCGGAGGCAGGAGATAAAGAACACACACCATTAGAAGGGAGGATGCATTGGGACAGACAAAAGTTAGAAAGAAAGGTTACTTCACCAGTTGCCCAGTTGAAAGACAGATTGTGTTTCTGCAACCAAGGCAATCCCAGGATGACAGGGAATAAAGGAGAAGAAACCATATCAAAGTTCATGAGTTCAGCATGCCCTTTATTAAGCAAAACAAAAAGAGAGATAGTCTCTTGCACCACAGGACCAGAAGTAATCAGAGAACCATCTGCCACACGAAGAGCTATAGGATTCTTCTTGGACTGGAGCGGAATCTGGAATTGTAGTGCCACTTTATTGTCCAAGAAACACCCGCTTGCCCCAGAGTCAAGAATTGCTTGGAGTTCGACCCTCTTGTCTCCCCACTGTAAAGATAAAGAAACTGTCAGGAGAGGCACAGGAACATGACCCCCAGAAAAGTCCTTTTCAAAAATCCTCTTACCCGTTGGGCGGGTCGGACAACCCCGAAGCAGATGACCAGCTTGTCCGCAATAGAGGCAGAGGTTAAGCTTGCGACGTCTAATACGCTCCTCCGGTGTTAATGCAGACCTAATAGCACCAATCTGCATAGGCTCTGGAGCTACGTTGAAGGTGGACGAAGAGGCAACTGGAGAACTTGTGGTGGGCATTCGGACAGGAGGAGGAGTGGAAGGTAACAACCACGTCTGAGGGAAAAGACCTGCTTTCTCAGCCTTTTCTTCTTCCCGACGTTCCCTGAGCCTGTGGTCTAATTGGATTGAAATGAGGATGAGATCCTCCAAACTATCAGGGATGCCAGTACGAGCTAACTAATTTTTTAGCTCAGGCGAAAGTCCAAAACGGTACTGGTTCTTTAAGGCTGATGGGTTCCATTCGGTATCATCCGCCCAATGCCGAAATTCCAGCGTATAATCTTCCGCTGGATGGTCCCCTTGCTTCAGAGCACGCAGGGCGGCCTCAGCAGTGGTAGCTCTGTGAGGATCATCGAAGATAACTGCCATAGCATCGAAAAAGGAATCAACTGTGGCCAGTACAGGACTTTGATGATCCATGAGACGGAAAGCCCAGGTCTGTGGTTCGCCCGTGAGGAATGAAATGATAACCCCAACCCGGATTTGCTCAGAGGGATACGTGTGGGGTTTAAGTGAAAATAGCAGCTTACAGTTGCTCCTGAAATTCCGGAACACCTTTCGATCACCAGCGAACTTTTCCGGAAAGGCCACTTTAGGTTCGGAGATTTCCGAGGTGATCACCTGAACCTCCGTTGGAGCTGGAGGAGGAGCAGCCGGGGAAGGAAGAACAGCTGGCGGATGGGCTCTGATATGCTCCTGCAACTGCGAGTAGCCACTTTGCAGCTCCCGAACAGCTTGTGTAAGAGAGGACAGCTGTTGGGTTAAAACGGCAAATGGAGACGCTCCTTCAGCTGGATCCATCTTAGGGCCTGGTTATACTGTCAAGCTTACCAGTATAATCCAGTCGTAGAAGGAGCAGGAGCCGTAGATAGTGAACCCACAAGCGCCTCACACAACCGCTACCCACCTGGAGTGGAACAGGGAGCAGGGTTGTGGAGAGTAGCCAATGAGACGATCAGTGAAGTACAAAAGGATTAGGCAAAGTCGTAGTCAGGAAGTCCGAGGTCAAAAGGCAGGCAGCGAGATTCGTAATCGATGAGACAGGCCGAAGAGTCGAGACAGGCAGAAGAAATCGTAGTCCGGGAACAGGCAACAACAGGAATTCAAGAGTATAGAGACGCTAGGGTTTCAGTCAAACAACCTAATAACCAGGCAATGCATCTCCATCAGAACCAGGTTTAAATATTTTCAGTTTGGCGCCAACTGGCGTCTTTTCGCCGGCGTCGCCGTACTGACGTCACGTCCGTCTTAGGCGTTTTCGCACGCGTCCTTGCGCCAGCGACCGGCGCCGGCGCCTTCGCGCCCGTGCCCGTCGCCGGCGTCCAGCGTCACACGCCGGCGCGCATTCACGCGCCCGCGCCTGCGCCGGATAGAACGTCGACCCGAATCCTCACAGTGATCTTATACATACTGGATTGTATTGTAATCCCTGCTATATATGGGTTTCGTTGTATCCTTCGTTGTATGTTAGCTAAGGGTTCTACGCACATTGAGAATATTATGGGGGACATCGGGCATCCTTGTCTGGTTCCGTTTTTAATAAGGAATGGGGATGAACGATATCCTCCCATTAGTATTCGAGCTCATGGTGTACTATATAATTTCATTACTGCTGTACTGAATTTAGAACCACATCCCATTTGAATTAGTGTATGTCGTATATATATACAGTTTATGCGATTGAATGCTTTTTCTGCATCTATCGATAATAGCATCAACCTAATATTGTTGTCCTCGACAGCATGGACTATTTGCAAAATTTGTCTGATGTTATCTGTTGCTTCTCTTCCTTGTATGAATCCTGTTTGATCTGGATCGATTAGTGTATGTAGATGCTTATTGAGCCTGTTTGCTATTATTTTCGCGTATACTTTAAGGTCTTAATTGACTAGAGATATTGGTCTGTAGTTAAGAAACTGATTGGGGTCTTGATTTGGCTTTAGGATCATGATTATATTAGCCCTGGACATATATTGCATTACTTCTGTATCTGAGGTAAGTAGTGTGTTACATAGTTTGGTAAGTGCCAGTGTTGGTAGTGATTGGAATGTGTTGGCATATAGCTACTTCTACTTCAGCTTATGTAATTTCTGATTCAAGTTCTTCTCCTTGGGCTATCGAGTTTTGCAGGGTCTGTCTCTTGTAAATATTTTTGTATGGTTGTTTCATCCATTGTTAGGGCTGTAGTTTTCCTGTTGTATAACTTTGCGTAAAATGCTGAGATATTTACTATGATTTGGGGGTTATTGACTACTTCTCCTGTCTTTAATTTAAGTGCCCTTATTAGGCGTAGTTTCATTTTATCATTAAGATTAACCTTGTGCCTGGTATTTTGCTTTTATCGTAGAATTTCCTTTGTGTGTGTTTTTTTCAGCGAATGTTCTGCCTTGTGCACTAATAGTAGATTTAATTCCCCTCTACATTGTTCTATTTCTGTTAGAAGAAATAAATTAAGGGTTTGTTTATGTCTAAATTCTAGATCTCTTAGTTTGCCTGTAAGTTTCGTGTTCTGTTGTGTTCTCATTTTTTTAAGAGTCCCTATTTAATAAGAAAGTCCCTTACTACTGCTTTATGAGTGTTCCATATTATTGCTTGGCTTGGTGTTTCTTTGTTGTTTTCTTTAAATTAATAGTTTGTGGTGGTATTTACAGAATGCTTCATCTACTAAAAGGGATTCATTTAGGTGCCATTCTACTCTTGAGGCTGATACCTGAGGAACAAGCATTGTGTCAGACTTACCGACCCGGGAGGAACCGTTGATGTAGAAAAAGACAACCCTTACAGCCCCCTCACAAGTACAACCCCCAATTAGGCACGGAGGGAGGCTAGTGAAGGTGAGGTATGGGAGCCTGAGAACTGGATACTTTGATCTGTAGGGAAACTTCAGGTGCTGGGTAACGTGACTGCAGGGAGCACAGAGAAATACGAGATTAGTAGTAATGCGAGGAGCAGGAATCTGTAGTCACAGAAGAGAAGTTCTCAGCAAGCACCTTAGCGTCAGCCGTAACAGGTCTTGGCGAAGCGTCCAGCAGAAAAGGTGTGAGACTTCAGTGAAGACGTTAGGTCACGTAACCACACGACGCTGAGAGATCAGAAAGATGTTCCAGTAGGCAAATTGGAGAACTCAAGGCTGGATACCCAGGGGTTAAACTTGAAGCGTGGTCGATCGGGCGAACAAGGTTGGCAACGGTAAATCAAGTCCATGCAAAAGTGCCAAGGGTTAATGTAGTAGGGTAGTCAGATAACAGGCAGGGTCGGCAACAATAAATCAGTCCAAACGAAGTACAAGGGGTTAATTCAGCGGAGTAATCAAACAGCAGGCAAGGTCGGCAACAATAAATCAATCCAAGCAAGGTACAAGGGGTTAATGCAGCAGAAAGGACGAGATACAGAAGCAGAGTCAAAGCCAAGTTCAAAATAGAATTCAATAGTCACTTACTCAGAGTGTAGCTAGGAAACTACGATGTCCGAGCACCTGAGAGTCCTCTGCGCTGGGCTAAATGGTGTAGCCTGCATCATCCTGCTGCGCCACCTGAATCCCTGGAGCCGGCACCGCGACGCCCTGTGATGACGTCACTGAGACGCACCGTGCTGCTGCTGGAACGCACAGATGCGCTGGAACGCAGAAGGTGCGCTGGAGCGCACAGGACGCGCTGCTCGTCTAAGGTAAGTACCTGACACATTGTGCCTGTAATGGCAGAGTGGTCCGACCATGTTTTACCTTCTATAGGGGAGTTGTGTAGTTGTGGGAGATAATTGCCTGATATCAGTAATATATCTATTCTTCTGTAGGATTTGTGTGGTGAGGAGTAGAAGGTGAAGTCTCTCTGTTTCTGTCACGATCGCCGCCCGGAGCAGGTCCAGGAGCTCCGGGCGGCGCGTCCTTCCCTGCCGGCGTTGCTCCCAAAATGGCGCCGCCCATGGCCGCCACGTGGGTAGCGGCGCCGACGCGATGACGTCAGCGCGCCGACGTCGGCGCCAGGACGCCAATGACGTCACTATGGCGCCAAATTCGAATACAAAAACGCTACCTAGACGCCAGAATGGCGCCCAAGTATAGGAAACATTTCCTGTGTGTATCCTGGGTTCCCTGTGAGTTTATATTGCTAAATCTTGTTCCTGATTTATATTCTGACCCTTTGCCTGGACTTTGGACTTTGCTGATATCTGCCTGCCTGTGAACTCTTGCCTGGATTCCGACTACTCCTTTGATTAACCCTTTGGACACCGCGACCTTGCTCCCTCAAGAGGGCTTCCTCCTCGATCCTGACTACCTCCCTGGAGGGAGCTCCCGGCTCCCTGACATTATACTTGGGCCATGGATCCTACTGAGGAAGCTACGCCTGATGTCGGACGAGAGCTCCGCGGACTGGCATGGAGGAATATGAAGCCCAGCAGTACCGCATAGGGCAGGCACTCGATACCCTTCTCTCTCGAGTGCTTCCAGCGCCCTCTGCTTCCCAAGCTGCTGAAAATCCTCCCATGGCGGTCGTCTCGTCTACCACAGGTTTCTAGTCTGGTGAGCCTCGTATTCCGCCTCCCCCTCGCTTCAGTGGGGACCCACAGGCCTGCAGAAGTTTCGCTACACAGTGCCAGATCCAGTTCGAGTTTCAACCCTCGCACTTCCCCAATGAACGTTCCAAGGTGGGCTATGTGATGTCTCGTTTGGTGGGCAAACCGCTTGAGTGGGCAACATCTCTTTGGGTGAAGAATTCTCCACCGAGCATTTCGTACTGTGTTTGATGCCCCGGGTCGGGTCACTAATGCCCCGTCTCGTCTTCTGCAACTCCAGCAGGGGAACCGCAGTGTCAGTGACTATGCTATTGACTTTAGAACTTTGATGGCTGAGACTTCCTGGAATGACGATGCCTATAAGGCCGTATTCTATCAAGGTCTGTCTATTCGCTTTAAAGATGATCTTGTCTCCAGGGAGTTCCCTGATCTGCTGGAAGATCTGATTGCACTATCCATTAAGGTGGACGCTCGTCTCAGAGAGCATCAAGTAGAGAGGGAGCGTTGTAAAAGATTTCAACCCTTGTTGGCACCCCGCTTCCAGAGACCCCTCTTGCATACTCCAGCTACTCAAGCTTCTACTTCTCCTCCGGAGGAACCGAAGCAAGTTGGAAGGGCTCGTCTCTCTGAACAAGAAAGACTCCGCAGACGAATGGCTGGCCTATGTCTGTATTGTGGCGGACAGTCTCATTTTGCGAACTCTTGTCCAGTGAAGTCCACGAGTTCTGTTCCCCAAATGTATATCTAGGGTAACTCATGTAGGGGGCACTACTCCGAAGTCTCAAGAGAACACTCACAGGTTTCTCCTCCCTTTACAGATTCGTCTAGCCACTAAGACCATTGTCGGCTCAGCTTTCATTGACTCTGGAGCTGCTGGGAACTTCATGGACGCTCTGTTTGCAAAACACATGGAGGTTCCCTTATTTCCATTGTCCAATATCTCTATGTCTGATCTGAAGACTCTACCCTCCTTTTACAAGGACTTCTCTGATGTATTCTGTAAGAAGTCTGCAGAATTCCTTCCCCCACATCGACAATACGATTGTCCTGTCGATCTTCTGCCCGGAACCATGCCCCCTAGAGGTCGTACTTATCCTCTCTCTCCAGCAGAGACCACTGCCATGAAGCAATATATCCAAGAGAATCTCCAGCGGGGGTTTATTCGCCCTTCTACTTCTCCTGCCGGGGCTGGATTCTTCTTCGTGGAGAAGAAGGATGGAGGCCTACGTCCTTGTATTGACTACCGGGGTCTTAATAAAATCACCGTTAAGAACCGGTATCCCTTGCCTCTGATTGCTGAACTCTTTGACCAACTGAAGGGGGCTAAAATCTTCACTAAGTTGGATCTCCGTGGGGCGTATAACCTTATCCGCATCCGGGAAGGTGACGAATAGAAGACAGAATTCAACACTCGTGATGGGCACTATGAGTACCTCGTTATGCCCTTTGGTCTCTGCAATGCCCCCGCTGTCTTTCAAGAATTCGTGAACGACATTTTCCAGGATCTCTTGGGAAAGTTAGTGGTCGTGTACCTAGATGACATCTTGATTTTCTCCAAGGACCTTGCAAGCCATCGCTCTCAGGTGAAGGAAGTACTCTCTCGTTTGAGGAAGAACTCTCTCTTTGCCAAACTGGAGAAATGTGTGTTTGAAGTGTCCAAGATTCCTTTTCTGGGCTATATCATCTCCCCAGAGGGTTTCGAGATGGATCCGGTGAAAGTGTCTGCAATCCAAGAGTGGCCCCTACCCCTGAGCACTAAGGCAATCCAGAGATTCATTGGTTTTGCTAATTACTATCGGCAGTTCATTAAGGGATTCTCTTCTCATATTGCTCCAATCCTAGCCCTCATCTGAAAAGGGGGTAAACCCAGCTCATGGCCCCCGTCTGCTATTGAAGCTTTTCAATCCTTGAAGGATGCCTTCACTTCTGCCTCGGTTCTCCGCCATCCTGATCCGGAGTTACCTTTCTTCATCGAGGTGGATGCTTCTGAAGTTGGAGCTGGAGCTATCTTGTCCCAAAGACATCCCTCTGATGGGAAGCTGCACCCATGTGCGTATTTCTCTAAGAAGTTCTCTCCTGCGGAGCAAAACTATGATGTAGGAAATCGTGAACTCCTGGCGGTTAAGCTTGCCTTAGAAGAGTGGCGTCACCTCCTTGAAGGTTCCTTGATCCCAGTCACGATCTACACAGATCATAAGAATCTTGAGTTCATTCAATCTTTCAAGAGGCTGAATCCCAGACAAGCAAGGTGGTCTCTCTTCTTCTCTCGATTCAACTTTGTCTTGACTTTTCGCCCTGGCTCCAAGAATCGGAAAGCCGATGCTCTGTCTCGAAGTTTCACTCCGGTGGATCGTACTCCTGAAAGACTAGAGCCTATTATTCCTCCTGTCAAGATCATCGCTTCCTTGTACCCTCAATTCGCTGATCAAATTCTGGCTGGTCAATCTTCTGCTCCTCCTGATACCCCCATTGGGATGGCGTTTGTTCCCTCCGAGTTACGTCTGCCCATTCTTCAACAGACCCACTGTTCCAAGCAAGCAGGACATCCTGGTCCTGAAAAGACTCTTGAACTCCTTCGACGTTTAGTCTGGTGGCCGACTATCCGAAAAGATGCCAAAGACTTCGTTGCTGCTTGTACCGTTTGTGCCACATCCAAGCCTAGCCATTCCCGCCCCAGTGGGTTATTGCAACCTTTGCCTATTCCCTCTCGTCCATGGACTCATTTAGCAATGGACTTCATAGTTGAGCTTCCTCCCTCTTGTGGGAACACGGTGATCTGGGTTGCGATTGACCGCTTTAGCAAGATGGCCCATTTCATTCCCCTGAGGAAGCTTCCCTCTGCTGTGGAATTGTCTCAGCTCTTCATCCAGTATGTTTTCCGCTTGCATGGTTTTCCTGTGGAAGTTGTCTCCGACAGAGGTTCTCAGTTTACAGCAAAGTTTTGGCGTTCCCTGTGCAAAGATCTGGGTATTACTCTCCAGTTCTCCTCCGCTTATCATCCCCAGACAAATGGAGCAGCTGAACGAGTAAACCAAGCTCTGGAACAGTTCTTGAGGAACCACGTCTCCCTTTGTCAAGATGACTGGTCTGATCTCCTCCCATGGGCGGAATTTGCCCATAACAATGCATGCCACGCTTCTACTGGAAGGTTTCCGTTCATGACGGTGTATGGTCAGCATCCTCAAGCCTTTCCCCAGGACTTTGTGTTGTCTGACGTCCCGGCTGCTGACGACCATGCAGCCCACATGTCTGCTATTTGGGCTGCAACCAAGTCGAACTTGGAGAAGAGCGCTCTGGTTCACAAGACGTTTGCAGATCGTAGACGTAGACCCTCTCCTCCCTACAAGGTTGGTGATAAAGTCTGGTTGTCTTCTAGGAACATTCGGTTGAAGGTGCCTTCTCCTAAGTTGGGTCCGAAGTTTTTGGGTCCATTCTCCATCTCGGAGGTGATTAATCCTGTGGCTGTCAGACTTGAGATGCGAATTCCCAACGTGTCTCTTTGGTGAAACCCGCTACCTCCAACCGCTTTTCTGTGAACCAGTCTCCTCCTCCTACGATCTCTGTGGATGGTCAACAAGAATATGAGGTGGAAAAGATCCTTGACTCCAGAATCTCCAGGGGCTCTCTTCAGTACCTCATCAAGTGGAAAGGCTTTGGCCCTGAAGAATGCTCCTGGGAAGGACACTCTGATGTTCATGCTCCTCGTCTTGTGAAGGATTTTCACTCCAAGTTTCCCCAGAAACCTAGTCCTGGTGGTCCAGAGGCCCCCCGTGAGGGGGGGGTACTGTCACGATCGCCGCCCGGAGCAGGTCCAGGAGCTCCGGGCGGCTCATCCTTCCCTGCCGGCGTCGCTCCCAAAATGGCGGCGCCCATGGCCGCCACGTGGGTAGCGGAGCCGGCGCGCCGACGTCGGCGCAAGGACGCTAATGACGTCACTATGGCGCCAAATTAGAATACAAAAACGCTACCTAGACGCCAGAATGGCGCCCAAGTATAGGAAACATTTCCTGTGTGTATCCTGGGTTCCCTGTGAGTTTATATTGCTAAATCTTGTTCCTGATTTATATTCTGACCCTTTGCCTGGACTTTGGACTTTGCTGATATCTGCCTGCCTGTGAACTCTTGCCTGGATTCCGACTACTCCTTTGATTAACCCTTTGGACACCGCGACCTTGCTCCCTCAAGAGGGCTTCCTCCTCGATCCTGACTACCTCCCTGGAGGGAGCTCCCGGCTCCCTGACATTATACTTGGGCCATGGATCCTACTGAGGAAGCTACGCCTGATGTCGGACGAGCGCTCCGCGGACTGGCATCCCGCATGGAGGAATATGAAGCCCAGCAGTACCGCATAGGGCAGGCACTCGATACCCTTCTCTCTCGAGTGCCTCCAGCGCCCTCTGCTTCCCAAGCTGCCTCCCATGGCATATCTGCCTGCCTGTGAACTCTTGCCTGGATTCCGACTACTCCTTTGATTAACCCTTTGGACACCGCGACCTTGCTCCCTCAAGAGGGCTTCCTCCTCGATCCTGACTACCTCCCTGGAGGGAGCTCCCGGCTCCCTGACAGTTTCGGGTTTAAGCATCTCCATATATTGAATAGATGTTGGTCTATTTGCTCTATTTGCTCCGCCTGTGCCTCTGTCTTTTCTTTGAGATGAATTTACAATCCAGTACAGTATTAAAATCCCCTGCAACCACCATCTCTCCATGTATTTGTCGGTAACAAAATTATTCAAATGGGAAAAGAATTGTGATTGATTTGTATTAGGAGCGTATATTCCTACAATTGTAATTTTTTTTATTATTTAATTGTGCCTGTAATAGAATTCTTCCTTCCTGATCTATGCTAATTGATAAATAGTTACTGGGTATGATTCGGTGATCAGGATTGCTACTCTTCACATTTTTTTTGTAGCTGAAGAGTAGTAGCATCATTTAGTTAAATGGGGATGCCAGTATTTAGGTTCTCTTCCTTTTTTAAAGAGTGTTTCTATTATGGCAGCTTGCAGTGCTAGGTATTCCTTACAAGCCATTCTCCTATTGACAGGTGAATTTAGACCCTTGGCGTTATGAGAAAAAATGACTAATTTATATTCTGTTGTATTATTCATTATGATCTCTAAATTGTGTTTGCTGATAGGAGACCCAGTGCTCACATGAGGCCAACATTTTCTATTTAGCTGTGCTATTCTTTGTGCTCAAACAGTGAAAGGTAGGGATAGGGTAGGATTGGGGGTTGGGGGAGTAAACTTAACCTGAAATTCTTAATATCCAAGACAGAATAACAAAGCATATTATACGTTGCTGTTGAAAACTTGTTAAGAAAAGAAATATTATAAAAAAAAGAAGAATGTCAAGAAGACATTTAAGCAACATTTGTTTCCCATCTTGGGTACCTGGGAAAGTGTCCTCTGGGATCTCAAGTGGGACCTGAGGTATCAAACCGTCCTTGGGGGGGTAAGAGAGAGTCTCTTGATTCCTTTCCTCCTGGGACTCAGATTAATGTGTTGAAATCATCCAGTAATGACAAATTGGGGTTCTCATACTGCTTCCCATTGTTTCTGTTGAGGTGGTTGAGGGAGTGGATCATAGGGAGGATTGTAGTCAAGTTGTGCATTGTGGCAGAATACTTTTTGTTCTTGGGGATGTTTTAATATATGGGTTTGGCCTCCATAATGTACTATTAGCTTAAAAGGATACCCCCCAGTTGTAGTGAATGTTGTGTTGTCAGAGATATGAGGTTAGGCCCTTCAATGCTCACCTTTTTGCTAGGATGGATGGAGCTATATCTGAGTATAGCTGGATCTACTGGTCTTCCACCACAATCTCTCCTGATGTTTTTGTTGCCTCCATGAGTGCTGCTTTAATGTGGTATTTGTGTAATCATACAATCACATCTCAAGGAGGTTCTGTTGGTTGTGGTTTTGGTCTTTGTGCCCAATTTGCCCTATCAATTTCTAAGTCCACTTCTGAGCAGTCTGGAAGTAGATTTTGGAACACTTTAATTAGCAATGGTTCTAGATCTGTGCCTGTTTTAGGAAGACCCTTGAGTCTAATGTTATTATGTCTGTTCCTGTTTTCTGCATCTTCTTGTTGAGTTTCAAGATTTTCTATCTTGTTAAATAAATATGATATGTCATTTTCCACCTGATGTGCATATTATTTGAGATCACTTATTTGGTGTTCTGTTGCCCAGAGTGGCTATTTCAGTAGATAATTATTTAGTTGTATTAGCATGCTCTACTTTAATTGCATTTTCTATACTGTGGTATATATTTACTAAAAGTTGTTTGGAAACCTGACTTGTTTCCCCCCCCCATCATTTAGGTTTGGTTTTTGTTCTTTGTATCCTGACTGTGTGATATGGCGTAGTCTGCGTGGACCTGTTTCACCTCTGTAGCTTTATTGGATGTACTTATAATGTCCCGGGTATGGCAGGAGTCAAGCCTACCTTATGTTGATCATGTGTATGTGGTGAGGTTTCTGCACCTGTATAAAGTGTAGCCTTCCCTGTGTTTTTTTGCTGAAAAAGTCTTGTAGGTTTATTTAACCCGTGTGAGGAGGAGTTGCAAAAACTCTGTGATTGAGTGTCTTTTTATAACTGCGCAGTGTTGGGTTTGCACTCTGGTTTATGCGTTCCAGCGCGGATCTCTTTTTAGCTTTGGGGCTGTTGCTGGTGATATTCAGGGATTTGCCGGGATACCAGCTTTGCTTACCGCTATTGCCTTTATACTTCAATCAGCCCTTCTGTCCCCTTCTGTTCTTGTCCGCTCCGTGTTGTTGATCGCCCCTCCGCTATTGCGCCTTAGTCCCAGGTTTCTCCACCTATTTTTGTGGCTGCGTAGCAGGGGATTTTCACAGTGCTGTGTGCGTCTATTGCTGGCAGAATTAATTTTTAGGGAGTGGCGGGGGTATCGGTGTTGCTTACAACTACTGCCTCTTGTGATCCAGACAGCCCGGTTCCTGTCTAGCTGCGTCTGCCTCGTGCTACTGCTTGTCAGTCTGCAATGGAGCCTCGTGGTCCCAGGCCTCACCACCTACTCTCTGGATCGGGTCCACCTCAGCAACCTCTCGTCTTCTCCTGTCTCTCTCCGGTCTGTGCCACTTGTATTTCAGACTTTAAGTGGATTTGCGGTGATGTTTCTTTTGTTAGGCGACATTTTATTACGTTTTTTGAGAGGAGCTGCTTGAAGTACGTCCTTCCCCATACGTGGTAAGCCACCATTGCTTGCTCTATTTTATATAATGTTCTCTTAAATTTTACGATGTAAAATGCTTATAAATAGAATAATTCCTAACTGTTTTGTTTGGGAGATTTTAGCCAGGAGCCACCCAAAACAAGCCTTTGTGTAAATATAACTGCAATGAAAAATTATAAAAGCATTGTTTGATGATATTGAATGAAAATTAAGGACATATAAGCTATTCCTTATGCATCTGACAAGCTGCTCATTTTTCAAATTCATTCCTCTGCTTAGTAGGCTATTAGGGTACAAGTTAGTCCTTTATTTAACTTGATTCTTTTTACACTGTAGCGTTTAGAGGCAAACTATTGTGGCAAGCTGGCGGCTTGAACACGTAACTGGGGGAATTCGTCAATGGTGAGCAGGCAGCATAGGACAAAGGAGCAGAAAGACAGGGACACACAGCTTCTTCAAGGAAAACACAGGTTTATTTTCCCACTTTCCAACAAACACTGTCAATAATGCACGGACACAGGGGTGACCATTGTATCATACAAACAAAACATAAAATAAAACCTAGCCCACTGGGCACTATCTTCACACTTTGAAGCAGTCCTTGACTAGACTGGGCCCCTTGTGGACAACCAGCACAACAAATAGTTTGGCTCACCCCTGTACTCACAGGACTTTCTCCCAGGTAATATTCAGCCTCCTGGCTTCCTAACTCTCTTCACAATAATCTCTGTGAGAGTCACAGGCTCCATCTGCTTCTTGCAGTAACAGGCAGCACTCCTAGCTCCTCTGGGAGTTCCTCACACAGCCAGGTCTCCTACCTGCTGTGCCCTGTTGAGAGACACACTCTCCCATTCTAATTAACTTTAAATAGCCTTTCCACAGGACAGCTTTCCTGTGGAAGGTGAACTCCAATCTCTGGACTGGATCTGTGGAATGGAGTCCCTGGCTACTAAAGTCTTTAAACAAAGCGCTGATTCTCTGTTTAATAACTCACTTCCTGGAGCCTCTCTCAGTACCACACTCTATATATATATATATATATATATATATATATATATATATATATATATATATATATATATATATTTCTTCTCAAATTTAATAATACATTTTTTTTGAAACCTCTAAGTCAAAGGCTGCAAAGCTAGTGAAGGGGCTGTAAAGTTAGTGCTGCACATGATAAGTTGAAGGGTTGAATCTTAGTTAAGTGTTAAGACAGACATTTAAACAAAAATGGTGTATACAGGAAAGAAATGTTCCATCTTATACAGCAGTAACATATTTAAGGATGTGTTTTAATAGGTTTGTTGGTTTTACTCAATGTGTATCTTGTCACATGTTTGTAATCTTGGAGCAGCCGTTCCAGGAAACAATCTTAATTGCAGAATTTAAGTAGGCAGCTTGCAGCATTGAAGAGGGCAGCAAGCACTGAGGAGTATAGACTGCCCACTGGGCAGGCACTAGCAGATGCCAGTTAAGTGGGGGGGGGGCTAGAGATGGGAAAGTTAAAAAGGAGAGTAGAAGGGGAAGATATAAATTGGGGAAGGATAGGAAGATAATTTATACTAGGGAAGAAGGGGCAGAAGAGGAAGGCAGTGCAGGTACTGGTATTTTTGCTGCAGTCTACTAGATGCATAGCCAAGCAACTGGAGGAAGGTTCAAAGTTTCCCTAGTATAGTAATTTATAGTAGGGAAGAAGGGGCAGAAGAGGAAGGCAGTGCAGGTACTGGTATTTTCGCTGCAGTCTACTAGATGCACAGCCAAGCAACTGGAGGAAGGTTCAAAGTTTACTCTCCAGTATACCCTTTAACAGTGGTGTCCAACTTCTGTGGTAACTAAGACCAGAATTTTTCTTGTCTCTGTGGTGGAGGGCTGATAATGGAAGGCAGTGTTGACCACTCTCCTTTTTAATCCACATCCATTTTAAACCACAACCATGTTACCACAAGAACATTTAAGACCATGCCGACATTGATAGCACACCAAAAATGCAAATAGTTGGGGCTCTCTGCAGGGATATCAATCATCACTCATATGTAAAAAATGTGTCATATTAAAACATACCTTTAAATCCATATGCCTCCTCCTGCTCCCCTGTGGATAACACAGCACCCCCAGCACATGATTAAACACCTAAGCCCCCCCCCCCCCAACAATGATTTCAAATTATAACAAACCTCCAGAACAAACCCTACTAAGCTCACATCTCACAGGCAGTGTAGTGCAAACAGAGTATGGAACACAAAGGGAGCATAGAGAAGGCAGAGTATGGCATACACAGGGAGTATAGGAAAGGCAGAGTATGCACACACACAGGGAGCATAGGTCAGGCACAATACAGCAGGAGACAGGAAAAACTATAAGGACCACTCTAAGATTAACAGTTCACTCTGTGCTATATAACTTGTGCCCCTCCAGCAGTGTATATAAGGTGTGAACATGTGAACAATGTAGGCACTTTCAGTCTGGGAATAAGGTACAGGGCTTTAGTGGTGTGAACAATAGAGGTGTGACAGCTGTGAACAATGCAGGGGGGGTTACAGGTGTGAACAATGCAGTAGTTTACAGTCTGAATTTAATGTGTAAACAATGCAGGTACCGGTTAATCCCAGTACTGTTACTTTTAAAACTTTACCAGGGTAATCAGTCACAGCAGGCAGACTATCATGTGGGGGGCCACACAAGAGGGGGTTGTGGGTCAGATGAGGGCCTCCAGTTGGACAGCACTGCCCTATATCAATGCAAAAACTGCTGGTTTTTACAGTTTTAATTAAAATAATTTAAAAATACACTTGCACTGTGCTCAACAATTTCCATGACACAGGAAAGTGGTTTATAGCAAAAGTTAAGAGCACAACAAAACAGGTGATAAAGAGAAATATGACAAAAAGATGATTAAAAGGGCATATAAAAGAATGATTAGTAAGAAAATGGAAAAGACATTAGAAGGAAGAGGAGCGCAAGTAAGAGAATAGAGATTAGAAAAAGGAGGTGGGTAGGAAAGGTAGAGGTAGAATTTTGCACAATTTATATACATATTATTATTATTATTATTAATAATAATAAACATGTATTTATATACATATATATTGAGCCTTTTTTGTGGTGAATTCCAGTACCAACTGTTTCTCACTGTAAATAATGTGTTGGCGTTTCAGTACCCATAACCTGTGGTGTCAGTATTTGCTGTATATAATGTGCTTTGTGTTGGAAAACAACAGTCAGAGATTGTTCCAGTGCATGTTACTTAATGCAAGGAGGGTCTATTGTTGCTTAGCAATGTGATGTCATGTTTGACCTGTAACCCTGTGTGATTTCCTTCTTCCTGTATATGCTCTCTATGAAAAGTTCCTGTTGTACACATGTTACACTGAAGTGTTTATGCTGAGTTCTATAAAGCAACCAAGTTACTGTTCACACAGAAGTTGGTGTGTATGTCCTCACTTACAGAGAAGCTGCACATGTAGTTCAGATCAGCTATCTGCTAATAGGTTATGGGCCCAGATCACAGCATCACTGGTATCTTGATCCTGAGAATCTCTGGAGAGACAAACAGAAGCTGAGCACATGGTAAAATGGCAGCTAGTCTTGAGTTCAGGTCAGACATAGAAAAGATGATTAACAGCAACTATCAGCTATGGAAATTTAAGGTGTAAATGCTTTTATGTAAGAATGATCTGTGGGAGGTACTCAGCACAGAGAGACCAGAAAACAATCCTGAGGATTGGGATAAAAGAAACAGACAGGCTAAAGCAATTAGCCTACTGGTGAAAGATGATCAACTGATTCATATCAGGAAAAGAATCTACAGCAAAAGGTATGTGGAATGCACTGCAGGCACTCCATGAGAGATCAAACTTAAACAGTAAACTGTACCTGCTGCGTAATCTATACAGCATGAGACTGCAGAAAAATCAGGAAATGCAGGAACATTTAAATACAATTTTAGAAATTGCAGAACAGCTCAGAGGAAATTAAAGACAGCCATTTAGCAGCTCTCCTTGTATGCAGCCTTCCTGAATCATATAGCCCTCTGATAAATGCCATTTAAGTCAGACAAAAACATAATATACTTGTGAAGGATGTACTATATGTTCCAGAATTAGAGGGGAGCCTCAGGGAAATGTTTAACAAATCAGGGTGCTCTGTTCATTTTAAAGGCAAAGTATGCACAGTTTAGAATGGTTCAGAAATTATAGCTGAGGGAACAGCAGATAGACACCTGTATGAGCTCAAATGTGGAGAAAACAAGGCTATAATTGCAACTCACTCGCCTCATCAGAAATGCATTCATACATGGCACAGACATTTGGGACATAGACATACAGATGCAATACATGAACTGTTAAACTAAAATATGATTTCTGATATGGATATTTCACCATGCAATACAATCATGAAATGCATCTGATGTATCAAAGCAAAGGCAAACAGGTTACCACTACCTAAAACAAGTCAGAGCAGGGCAAGTCAACCCTTAGAGTTGATCCACAGTAATGTGTATGGACCAAAGAGAACACAGACCCCAGCTGGAAACAAGTATTTTGTGACTTTCATAGATGATTACTCCAGATACACAAACGTATATCTAATGAAGCACAAAAGTGAAACACTGTATAAATCAAGGAGTATATAGCTGAATCCACAAAAAAATTCCAGCGCAATCCTGTGACACTAAGATCTGACAATGGTGGGGAGTACACAAGCATTGGAGCTAAAGCATATCTAAAGGAACAAGGCATTCAACATCAAACAAGTGCTCCATACACTCCAGAACAGTGTAGCAGAAAGAAAGAAAGAATCGCACACTTGTAGAAATGACAAGGTGTATGCTAAATTATACCAACCTTGCAAATTCTGGGGAGAAGATATAACTACAGCAATATATCTACAAAACCATCTACCAACAAAATCTATAGCAGCTACCCTTTACGAAATGTGGAATGGTAATAAACCTAGTGTAAATCACTTGAGAACATTTGGTTGCAAGGCATATTCCAAGTGAAAAATGCCACACACTGGGAGACAGAGCTACAGAAGGTGTATTGGTTGGATACAGTGAGCAAAGTAAAGCTTATAGAGTTCTAAATCCTAAAACCTGCAAAGTGACAGTAATTCACAGCGTATATTTTGATGAGTCTTCCTTATCAAAAACCATGATACCTGAATCCTTTGAAGAGACAACAACAGTGTCTGTGACAGGAGGGGTAGAACCACGTGCCAACACAGATGACTCTTTGAAGCACATGATGGAAAATTCACAAAGTACACCTCAACAAATGCTATAGAGGAAACTGAACTGCGATGGTCAACCCGCACCACAAAAGGGATACCAGCTCCCAGATACTCTTACAAAGCTTACACACAATAAATATTTGAACCAAACTCCTGGGAAGAGATCAATCAGCTACCAAAAAGTGAAGTGAAAAAATGGCAAGTTTCAGCACAAGAGGAAATTGATTCCTTGAACAAAAATGAAACATGGACTTTGACTCAGTTACCCAGTCACCTCAGTTTTTTTTAAAGTTAAGCTTTTCCAATATATCTTCCACGACACTTGCTTTTTTTCTGGTCCCACCGAATTACAGTCATTTTTATGGTCCCACCAAATCACAGTCATTCCCTTACAATCCCTCCCCCTCCCGGCTCAAGGGTAATTGGCAAAGAGCTGGTTATGACATTTCATTTTTATTTTACTGGTTTGATTTATAAATCTTATGTAAAACTAGACTCCTATGTGAAAATGGAGGTTGTAGATACAAGAAGGCTCATTTATTAAAGGGGGAACTATTGCGAAAATTAATATTTAATATAAGCTTACTCTTAAACTTTTTAAATACAATCAATTTAAAATTCTGCACTGTTTATAATATATCAAGTTTATATTCAATAATCCTCTCTCAGCATCTCTTTCTCTTCAGTCTGTCTTCATGCAGCAGTTGGGTGTCAGATGAATGATCCAATATATATTATAGGGGCTCCCTTTCCTAGAAAAAAAAATAGAAGTTTGCTATTTACTGTATATGCTGCTACAGAACTGTATGTGGTTGTGGATAAGTGCGCAACTAATTTCTGTGATACATGGATTCAGTTGAACATAAAATAATCAAAGGCCTGTTTCACGGCTGTTTTGCAAAGGGAATCATATTATTCTATGATGTCAAGAGAAGGACTGAGTGAAATTCTTTCATACACATTATAATTTCTCATTTCCTTTCAGAAACAGTAGACACATTGGGGTTTTCCCCACCCCTAACTGACTTCCCATTTGCAATTAGAAGTACCCACCCCAGCACACACTGTCTAGTTCCCAAGCTTGTTAAGGTAAGGGGTTGGGCAATGTGTCTGATGTATCTGGAGTCCAGGAATGAGAAATTGCTGTAAATATGATAGAAGGTCATTTATTTCTGGGATCTCAAAACCTTGGGTAATACCAAAGTTCTTTATAAGACACATAGCAAGATTACTAGCAAGACACACTGTACTCATTACAAGCATCTAACATAGATGAGACTTTGCACACCCAGTTTATAGAAACTGATAAAAGTTTCCAGTCTGGACAATGCATCATCTCTGCTAACCTATTCCAGAGATGCTCACCTTTGACTACCCAGGATTAGGCCATTTCCCTCCTCAACTGTGCTTTCATTTCCTGAGGTATTTGCAAACATTGCTCCCTGTAAGATGCTGATACACAAGAAGCCACTAAGGGCCTACTAAGGGTCTTCTTTAAAACCAATAGGGTTAATATGCCCCTATGGCTTTAATTCCCTACACTTCCTGATCTCCGTAGTTGCTGGGCAGATGCCCATGTAGTTAGATGTAATTTGCATATCCAAGTTATTGCCCAGGAGGCACTGTGACCACACTCTGTCACACTTTGGTATAGTGAGAGAGAAGGGGTGGATCTTCCTCTTTGGCTTCTGGTTGCTGACCCAGCTGGATGTTCCAGTGAGCCTGGGTGCAACAAGGTCCAGTAAATCCATGTGCCCTAGAGAGACCAGTACCTCTAGAGAGATAAGTCAGGGAGCAGGGTCCCCATGAATGAGGCCAGCTAGGGATAGGTTACTACCTGTAATAGTACTCTCTAGGAGAGTAAGATAGGCAGGTTGAGTAGCAAGACTGGCCTGTAGTATAGGGACACAGCCTAATAGGGAATTAGTGCTTGTGAGTTCACTGATCGCGTGGGATCCAGGTCACGGTGCTGAGATTCTGAGGGTGTATCTATCCTGGTGTGATGCTATCGCCTCAGGGAGTTCCAATGTGCTGTCTCTGAGGGACATGTTGTAACCATGTCATGTAAAACCCTGTGGATCATTTGCCTCTGACAAATAAAAGTTTTATTCTGTTTGACTGCAAGAACCTCCTGGCACCCATTCTTTTCCACACCTTTAAGCTTCCATTAAGCGAAGGCCCAAGCCTGAAGTGTTAGGGTCACGTGTAACCCATGCTCTAGTGCTCTAGTGCACTAGCTGGTGATTAACCCCATTGGTCTGTATAGTGTTACATAAACAATCTACGAGTCTTCCTTATAGAAACTGTTCTTTGTATATATATATTTCTACAACTCTTGGTGGATCCAGCACTGGCTAATGTGGTTGTTTCAGATTTATGTTGTTTGAAAATTTGGTGAAATCCCAATAACACCTTTGGGAAAGGTTGATGTGGTCTTAGAATGATCATATCTGGATACATGCAGAAAAGACATTGATCAATAGACAAAGTCTATACAAAAGCAATCAGGAATGCTACCTTCCAACATAGTAAGTCAGTCAAAACATTTTATAGAGGTACTCAGAATATGACAATTATGAAGAACTGTAGGCTGGTCCCATGGAAACAGAAGGATCTTGTAAGGGTACCTGGTGGTCCAGTGGTGTGGCAGGGTGCTGCTGCACACCCTGCGTGATGTCATCACATGGTACAAAATTCAAATATTTAAAAGGTTATGGAACGCATGGTCCCTTAGTAAAGATGGTGACTCGGGGGTTCCTCCTGTTCCTGCAGAGACTACCACTCCCAGCAGTTCCTGCCCAGGGCCCTTGTAGGGTTCCGGATACCCCACCAGCCCTCTCCCAGCCGGACTGGAAGTTCTAGTGTGTCAATCTATGAGCAGCAGTTGCAGTGGAGCAGTGAGATTAGTGGGCAGGCCAGGCTCCACCTCGCGTCCCTACGCCACTTGTGTGAGCTGCAGGTTGCGGTCTTTCTGCTGGTGCTGCTGGGGACAGGAGAAGAATCTCCATACCTCTCCTTCGTACCTCCAGACATGGTGAGCCCCTGTATTGTGATTCAGGATGATGAACAGGGATATGATCTTGACTTATTCTGCATTTCTAAACATTACGCAGCTGATTTGGAAAAAGTCTACATTCCACATGGAATTCTGCCATAGAAAACAGCAGTTTTGTCTTGCTTTATGTCAGGTATAGTGTAGTATTGTAACCATTTTATGAGCTTGGGATACTTGTTCTTGTGCCATACAGTAGATGGCCTACTATTTTTATCAGAGTAGATCTCCTGATGGGGGCCAGGTGTCGAGAGTAGATACCAGGGTAACAAAGTCTGAGCACCCCTGGGTTAATGGCTCCTTGGCTACCTCCAATCAGCATTTAGAAGAAGCCTTTTATAGATCCTGCTCACTCGGGTACATCTGTGTCTCTGTGTGAGCCATGTGTTCCTATAAAATTCAGATGTAGGGAGTCAGGGCATTCCAGTAATTCAGCTAGTGGTTTTGATTATTGGCCAGTCTGACCTTGCTTTTGTAATTCCCATTGGTACTGCATTTCTGTGTATTACCCAGCCTATACCTCCATTGTGAGCAGCTCTCTCAGCAGTTGTGTGTCTTCTGTGCAAAATCACTGGTTACATTGTAACTAATTCTGGAAGTGTGCCCAGAACCATCCTGCATTAATTGAACTAGTTCTGCAACTCCTGTGCCTAATGAAGAATGTGTTGCCTTTAATTTTGCACTGGGTTCCAAGCTACTGAGATCCTATAAATCTAAAAAATACAATACTTGTGAACATAACACCATTCTTCTCTCCACTGAAACCTTGAAAAGAGGCTCTGTCGTCAACATGATGCACTTTTTGTTCTAGTCCTGGATTATCACAGGCATGACAAGTTTTTCTTTTTGTGAACTTTGATTTTGCATTATCTCTAGAAGCAGGTTTGCTTAAGAGTTAAATGAAATATATATATATATATATATATATATATAAATATATATATATATATATATATATATATATATATATATATATATATATATATATATATATATATATATATATATATATATACACATATTGTGAACCGGTAACTGGAGCACAGTGTGAAAGGGAGATATATTTCCCCTAGGTTCATGTCTTACTCCCATATGTACAGCAGTTCTGAGTGGGTTAATTCCCCTAGAAAGTCTCACCTGGGGAATAATTAGCAGGCTAGATCAGCTAGCTGCTCTGAGAGGAAGATTGAGACACACACTGAGGAGAGCTGGGAGCGTGGCCATTGAAAGAGGCTGTTTTATGCTGCTTTGCTCCCAAAGTCTTTATATGTGAACAATAAAATGGACTTTACCCTGTTCAAGAACTGTCTGTTCGTCTGATCCTGCTCACAATATACACATGGTATATAATTCTACATAATATATTGTGGTTTATTTATAAATATACCTGACAGGATAGAAAACAGCCATGCTGGTAGTGCAGGCAGGCAGGCAATGTGGAGGTGAACAGGCTAGACAAGAAGAGTGAGTAAACTGTTACCTAGCAAAATAACAAAATTCAGAATAATAGAGTGTAACGCTATTTTGGTTACTGTCCCTTTAAATAATAGCTTCCTTGGCAATTCAGGGGCCCTGAGTCCCTTTTGCAAGTCGAAAAGTACTGGGAACTAGGAATCACAGCGCAGTGCCTCCACCTAGGGAGCACTGAGGAACTTACCTCAGAGGAATCCCCTAGGAAATAATAAACACACACTTTGCGGATAACAATATTTAACTTTATATAAACTGTAAAGTAGTAACTAATACACAAGTCACGCCTGTATGGGAATATAAGGGACACCACCTAAATCCTTATTAGGTTTTAACTATCTGTTCAACACAGTTCTTATAGTATCACAGTCCCACTTGTCTGGAAGGGTTAAAAGCACACAGTTCAAATTGCAATGTCCCTTTCCCCAGAGCTCTTATTCCCCTGGTAGCGCTACCTTTCCCAGAGTACCTTTTCCCTTGGAAAATAGCAGCTTCCCACGTAGCAGGCAAAATTACACAAGGCCTGTCTTCCTGTGGCAAATCCTCTCTTCAAGGGATTTACTCAGCGCTTTCTCTCAGAGGCAGATCACATTGGAATCACAAATAACTCTTCTCCAGAATCACTCTCACCAATGGCACTTTCCTCCTCTGAAGCTTTAGCAGCGTGGCAGGGTCAGACAGCCTCTTTCTGCACTCCTACACACCTCACAGATCCAGCAGGGCCTACACACACAGCTTCACAGTCGGGCACACCCTCTCCTCCCAGGATGCACTGCGGTCTCCAGCCAATCAGGTCGCTCTCCAGCCTGTTACTGGGCTGAATGATGTCACAGACAGAAAAGCAGGGGAAGGATTTCTCTTCTCCCCTACAAAAGCAAGCAGCCATTTTCTTAGATGTTCCAGATATTCATCTGATCCTGCAGTCACTGGGACACTCCTCAATCCTCAGTTTAAGAGTTGAGAAAGAACCTAAAGGCAAGGGAAACCCAGAACTAGCCCTGGAAGGGTGAACAACACCACCCAATTTAGCCACAAAGTAACTATATAGCATTTCAGGCAAATCACCTATTCTTGGCAGTAAGGAGAGGAGATAGACAGTAATGAGCATTTACAACCTGGGGGCATTCTGCTCTCTGCATATAAGTATAGATTGAAAATCTGCACAGAGCAGTGTCAGAAGATGCATCCCAGTCCTGTTCTCACCTCCAGCTATTGGGCAGGCATTAAGTACATTGGCATAACTACCTAGACAGGTCTGCTGCATCAGCAGACCTGTCCCCCTCCCCAACTCATCTTTTACTTTTAAAATAGTGCTGGCCCGAGAGGTGTGGCAATGTAAATGACATCTAGTGGGTACTCAATATACATTTCAAATGGAGGATGTAAAGGAGGGGGGCAGTCCTTGTCACTTAGGGGTGGAAAATAACCCAAAATGTATACTCTACAGCATAATAAATATGCCCTTGAGTGTGTGAAGTCTATATTGTGCCGCGTAATTTGTGATGTACCAAACTTCCAGGAAACCTTACACCACAGTATTATTGTACATCATTACAAGGGGTTGTACAACTGTAAACCGATTTGTTGTTACCTTTTTAGAGCTACCAGTCATAACGTATTTGTTAATTATATATATACTTCCTCTTGTCTTTTGCACCCGCCATAAATAAAAGATTCTAACTATTTCTGTAACCATCTCCACCACTGGAAAATAGCGTACAGATGGAAAAGTATTTATTGGAATCTGAGACCATCGCTTAGGAATCCCCATTTGTTGGCTACTACCCAAACTTATTTTCAGTCCAATTTTGACAAGCTGAATTTGATCTAGGGAAATTCTAAATTGCCCTTTTAAATGTACATCTTGTAAGACAGGAAGGAAAAAGGTTCCATTAAACATGTAGAAGAATGTACTAGGAAAATATATGTGGAAATAAAACCCACTCATAAAACATGCTATAAAATGGAAGTTATTATTAAAGCATCTATATTATCAAAGCATTAAATACATAAATACAAAAAAGCTATGATGTTTTACATTTGATTTGAATATTTTTTTTATGGTGTGTGATATTATAATTGTACTATATATATTACGATCTCAGGAACTGAGAAAAAATGTGTTCCCCTAGAGATATTAATCATAATCCAAAAACAACATTCTATTTTACACATACAACGCTTGTTCTATCAATTAGTTGTTCTATTGAATTAGTATGATATTATAACTGTCAGGAAGGAAGCTTATTTGTCCTACTGTTAGTATGGCACATTAAAGGACAATGAAATCCTAAAAATGAATATGGGGAGTAATGCCATATTTTATATAATGATTGATTCCACCTAAAGGTTCAGCATATCTATAGTAGCAATGGTCCAGGCCTTCAAAATTGTCACAGGAGTTTATCATCTTGGATTTTGTTATGAGTGTCTGTTCTCGTTGTGATTTGTGCAGCTGTTAAGAAGCAAAGCAGAAAATGGGGTTTGCCTGTCATATAAGCTGATGCTGTTTTTTAAATTCTGATTCTAATTGTGCTGCTTTCTGAACAGCCATGTACCAATGATCTGAATTATTTACTAATCAGCCTTATTGTCACATTTGTATGTGTTATGTTTTGGGTAGCTGAGGATGAGTAGAGTATAACAGTGCTTTATTAGCAGAGACTCATGCAGCCATTACCCAACAGTAACTTTCACTTTTAAGCTGTCAGGAAGTATGCACAGTATAAGTCTGGGCACAGTGACATCTACAGGCCATTTGTATAAATACCACATATTCCCCCTATAGTAGGAAAGCATTTGGGCAAATGTAATAAACAACAACCTTGCATCTTAAAGCAATAATATACATTATTCACATCACATAGTCCTGGGTCCATGCAGGTAGTTTTCTGATTCTCTCAGTATGCCTTATAGGTTCACTTTCTACAGGCATATTGAAGTTGACATCAGGAGTAGGAAAATGTCCTTCATCAAATGGAGCTTCTCCAAAGTCATATCTAACAGGAGCAAGGCGACTTGCATTCCATATGCGTCCATCAGACAGTTCATATATGTATGGTCCTCGCTGGCGTCTCACTTCAAGTGGTGTAGTAAATTTAGATTATCCTTGTTTCAGTATTCCTGGTTTCTTAATTCTGACTAAAGATCCAGGCTGAAAGTGAACTTCTCTTGCACCACGTTTTCTGTCAGTATAAGCCTTGTATTTGGCTTGTTGATATTTCACTTTTCAAAGCTATGTTGAGCAGACTCTGACCACACCAGCCTTAAAGTTCCACAGCTGAAGCATAGTTGGGAATAAACTTAGAATACCATGAAGTAAGACCTAAGAAAGCTCGTAAGGTCTGGAAATCAGATGGAGTAGGTGCTCGTGTAACAGCGTTGAAATGGTCAGGGTCAGGTAGTAATCCGTCTTCTGAAATTATATGACCCAGAAATGACAGCTGAGTTTGTCTGAAGTGGCATTTGAAAAGGTTCAGTTTCAGTCCTGCATAATCAATGCATTTCAAAACCTTTTCTAGGTACTTGTCATGAAGATCCATAGTTGGAGCGTAGACAATTATATCATCCAAGTAGCATTCTACACCAGGTATGCCATGGAGTATAGAAGACATCAGTCTTTGAAAACAACTCGGTGCTGAAGCTAGTCCATAAGGTACACGCTTGGACCGAAACAAACCATCTGTAAGAAAACCTACCTGCCCTGGTGGTCTATTGGGGTGGCGGGGACGCCCACCGGGTGGTCCTCTTCCGGCGCCATATTGCCTGCCTTAGGGCGCGCGTGGCGCGCCTGCGCATTGTTTATAGGTGCAAACACGCTGGCGTGTTTGCGCCATCGCGTTTTGGCGCAAATTCTGTCCCCTATAAAAGGCCCATTCTGACTGCAGACAGATGCCTGTGATGGAATCTTGATTCTAGTGGTTCCTGAAGCCTTATGCTGTCTGTTCCTGTAAAGCTTTATCTGTTATTCTGGTTTTGATCCCTGCCTGTTCCTGACAATTCTGATATCCGAACTCTGACCTTTGCCTGCATCTCAACTACTCTTTCTGCCTGATCCCATCTGTTTGATTACCCGGTTTTGACCCTTGCCTGCCTGACGATTCTTGATATCTGCCTGCCTTGACCCAGCCTGTCTGACGATTCTCTTGCCTGCTCCATTTGTACCGTGACCTTCGGCCCAAAAGACTCTGCTAACAGCCATGCCCCTTTGCCAGCCAGAACATCTCGTCTTGCACCTCTCGTTAAGTCCAGGTGGCACCCAAGTAAGCTGAGGGCTCCTCCCGAAGCCCAATGGTGGTCACACTACTGGTCACACTACTGGTGACCAGTAGTGTGACCAGTAGTGTGACCAGTAGTGGTCACACTACTGGTCACACTACTGGTCACACTACTGGTCACCAGTAGTGTGACCAGTAGTGTGACCACCATTGGTCACACTACTGGTGAAGCCGAGCCAAGACCAGGGTGCTTGGCACTTGTTCTGGTATTGGGTGCCGGTCGTGACATTATCACGGGCCATGGAGGACGAAAGTCACGATGATGCTGCTGCTCCTCCTGCTTCAACTCCTCCAATTATCACCGAAGCGCTTCTTACCACCTTGCTACAGTGCTGGGAGGACCATGAGCGGGAGCAGAACAATCTCCTACAGGGTTTTCACAACCTAACCCATCAGCTGGAGAATCCGCAAGTTCCGCAGCAGCTGCCTGTTCCTGTTTCTCATGTGGTTCTTCTGCTATGTGGGGTAATACTACCAGTCCCCATGAACCCAAAGTTGTGTTCCCCGAAAAGTTTAGTGGGGATCGCACCAAATTTTTTGTGTTTAAGGAGGCATGCAAACTGTACCTTGGTTTCTTCCCTCACTCATTTTCATCTGGTGAGGAGAAAGTAAGGTTTGTTATGACCCTGCTTTCGGGTGACAAATTTGGGCCCTAAGGCTGCCTATTTCTGACCCTGCACGCTATTCCCTAAAGTAATTTTTTAACAGCATGGCAATTCTTTACGATCACCCGGATCGTGCATCTTGTGCCGATTCTGCGATTCGTAAGAGCGCCAGGGGAGAAGGGATGAGGAGGTGTATTGCACCGAGTTCCGCCGGTCGGCAGTAGAAACTGGGTGGAACGACATGGCTCTACGGAGTCAGTTCCATTTGGGGTTAGCTGATCCTGTCAAGCACAGTCTTGTTAATTACCCCCTATCTTCCAACCTGGATGACCTCATGTCTCTCGCCATCCAGGTAGATAGGAGACAAAGGGAGAGAGTGAGGGGTGAGAGGGGTGGTTCTACTTATTCTGGGGTTACTAATGTTATTTATAATATGGTGACCAATGTTAAGTTTTCAAACCCCTCTGTGCCTCTACCTCAGGAGGAACCTATACAGTTAGGCATATCTCATCTAACTCCTGAGGAAAAGGCACGCAGGCGTTCCCAAGGTTTATGTATTTATTGTGGGGAAAAGGGTCATTTCTTGAACCTATGTCCAAGGAGGAAAGGGAGGCTCCCTAACCTAAATGGAGAAGGGGAGCTCCATTTGGGCGCAGGAGTCTCCTCTCCCCAATCTGCCTCCAAGGTTTTGATTCTGGTCAAACTAACCTGGCCTACGGGCTCTGTCAAAGTGTCTGCTTTTGTGGATTCAGGGGCCGAGGGGAACTATTTGGACGCTGCATTTGCAGCCAAACACAACATTCCATTGGTTCCTCTAAGTTCCCCCTGAAAATTTGGACAGTGGACAAAAGACCCTTAGGGTCAAGTATAGTGTCTAAGAAAACTGTCTTACTTTCTATGTCTGTAAATAATTTACACAGTGAGGAGATTGCGCTATACGTCATTGAGGGTGCTACTTCTCCTCTCATCTTGGGGTTACCTTGGCTCCAGAGGCATAACCCTCTGATTGATTGGGTTTCGAAAAAGGAAGTCCAATGGGGTTCAAAGTGTGGTGGGGTCTGTATTCCTAGTAGCTACTTCTTCTCTAGAGGGGTTACCTGCAGCTTATGCTGAGTTTGAGGATGTTTTCTCTAAAAAGGCTGCAGAGACCTTACCCCCACACCGGCCATATGATTGCCCAATTGACTTGATCCCAGGGTCTACGCCCCCTCGTGGGAGGACATACCCTCTTTCATTGCCAGAAGCCCAGGCAATGAAAGAATATATTTGGGAAAACCTGGAAAGAGGCTTCATTCGGCCTTCCTGTTCCCCTGCAGGGGCAGGGTTCTTTTTTGTAGTGAAAAAAGATGGTGGTCTTCGTCCCTGTATAGACTATAGGGGTCTCAACAAGATCACCATTAAAAACCGCTATCCCCTCCCCTTGATCTCAGAGTTGTTCGATTAGATCAGGAACGCTAAGATTTATACTAAGCTAGATCTTAGGGGGGCTTATAACCTCATTCGTATCAGGGAAGGGGATGAGTGGAAAACAGCGTTCAACACCAGGGATGGCCACTACGAGTATTTGGTAATGTCATTCGGTCTTTGTAATGCCCCCGCAGTGTTCCAGGAATTTGTCAATGACATCTTTCGGGACATGCTGGGGATATTTGTAGTGGTCTATCTTGATGATATTCTTATTTTCTCTTCTAATCTGGTTGAGCACAGGAATCATGTTTGTGAGGTCTTGTGAGGTTTTACGTAGACTAAGAGAAAATAATCTGTATGCAAAAAAAGTGTACTTTTGAGGTTACCTCTGTTCAATTTTTGGGTTTTAACATTTCTAACAGGGGTCTTGAGATGGATCCAGGGAAGGTGAGAGCAGTCCTGAAGTGGACCCAACCCCTTTCTTTTTGAGCAACCCAAAGATTCCTCGGTTTTGCAAATTATTACCGCCAATTCATCAAGAATTTTTCTCTGGTAGTTGCCCCAATCACTAACTTTACCAAAAAGGGTGCTGACTCTAGTATTTGGCCCCCAGAAGCAGTTCAAGCTTTCGAACGCCTCAAAACCTCAAAAAGGAGTTCAGTTCTGCCCCTATTCTGCAGCATCCAGATACTGCCTTACCATTTATTGTGGAGGTAGATGCCTCTGAAGTGGGTGCTGGGGCAGTCCTTTCCCAAAGGCACCCGATAACCAACAAATTACATCCCTGCGCCTTTTTCTCAAGGAAGTTTTCTCCTGCAGAGTCAAACTATGATATTGGGAACAGGGAATTGTTGGCCTCTGAGGAATGGCGGCATTTACTTGAAGGTGCTAAACATATGGTAACAGTGTATACAGACCATAAAAACCTGCTTTATATAGAATCGGCCACACGGCTAAATCCTAGGCAAGCTACCAGGTTTAACTTCTCCTTAACATACAGGCCTGGATCTAAAAACACCAAAGCTGATGCACTCTCTAGGAGTTTTGAATCTACCTCCTCTGACTCTAGTGAGTGCATCCCTATCATTCCTAGGGAGTTGATTGTAGCCGCAATGGATTCTGATCTCTCCACCTTGTTATCCCCTGTCCAATCTTCTGCTCCTTAAGACACTCCTTCTGGTGATGGTATTTTTAGTAGTACCATTTTGACCTCGTGTAAGACAAAACTCAGTAAAGGAAAACCTTTAGTAATAGTCAGGCAATTTATTCATACATAATACAACATAACAGTTTTGTCTGGGTAAGCTGTAACACACAGAATGTCAGCCAAGGACTTACCAAAGACCCACCTCTTGGTCCAGGCGTTATATAGCTTTCAGAAGGCATTTTCAGTAATTGTGACAAGGGGTTCACGGAAATACCATACATAGTCTGACTCCTCCTTGTACAATAATGTCTAAATGATTTACTTAGTCTTACATGTTATCAAAAGAATGTTGTAACATACTGTGCCTAGCTCCAACGGTCCACAACCTCGCAATCAGCTATTGGCTAACCAAGGCCATTGTGGTATTTCCAGTAATTTGAGCAGCACTTCTGCAAAAAGGGGCCCCACCAGACAGGCTGGCGTTATGCTGACACTCTGGAATTTAAGTAACAGAGTGATGATCTTTGTTTGTATGGCCTAGTATAAGCTATATGAGTGACCATTGTCCACAGTAGACCATTAGCCCATCCTGCCTTGGGCCCTATAGCGTTATGGCGTCATAGAGGGCGGGGGTGACAAATATCAACCCTCTGACACTAGCCATTCGTCCGTCTTAGGATTTAGACCGTTCCAGATATATATTATATAAACACTGGGAGAATGTTTGTGCCTGAGGAGCTGAGGGAACAAGTTCTGGAAGAGATTCATAACTCCAAGATGGCTGGGCATCCTGGCATTGGCATATCCTTGTTATCCCGCCATGTGTGGTGGCCTTCTTTTAAACAGGATGCTAAGGCTTTTGTAAATTCCTGTCCAATTTGTCAAAGGTCTAAATCTTCTCGTCAATTGTCACAGGGTCTGTTAAATCTGTTACCAATCCCTGAGAAGCCATGGTCCCATCTTTCGATGGATATCATTGTAGATCTGCCTTCTTCTCAGGGTAAAACTGTAATTTGGGTGGTGGTGGATAGGTTTAGTAAAATAAGCCATTTTGTTCCCCTTCCACACCTCCCTTCTGCCAAAACCTTAGCCGATCTGTTTATCTCTCATATTTTCAGGTTACATGGGTTTCCTGTTAACATTTTATCTGACAGAGGAGTTCAGTTTGTCTCGAAGTTTTGGATAGCTTTCTGCTCTTTAGTTTGGATTGCTTTATCCTTCTCAACTGCTTACCATCCCCAAACCAACAGACAAACTGAAAGAGTGAATCAATCCCTTGAGCAATATCTCAGGTGTTATGTGTCTGATAACCAGTCCTCTTGGGCTGAATTGTTGCCCTGGGCAGAGTTTGCCTACAATAATGGCACTCACTCCTCCTCTGGGGAGTCTCCTTTCTTTATTGTAAATGGGCTACATCCAAAAGCATTTTCTTTTTCTGGTTTAGATTCCTCTGTGCCCTCTGCTAATTCCTCTGTCAATCATTTTTCTAAGGTTTGGTCCCAAGTTCATCATTCCCTTTCTGCAGCTTCCTCTGCTCAAAAGAAAGCTGCAGATAGATCTCATAGAGTGGCTCCTCAATACAAAGTGGGAGATTCTGTTTGGCTATCTACCAAAAATATTAAGTTGAAGGGGCCCAGGTTTATTGGTCCATACCCAATAATTGAAATAATTAATTCTTCTTCTGTTCGTCTCCAATTACCTGCAGAGTTTAAAATATCTAATTCTTTTCATGTTTCTCTTCTAAAACCAGCCACTCAAGTCCGTCATATTCCTGTTCCTCCCCCAGTGTTAGTTGAAGGTCAGCCTGAATTTGAGATCCAGGAGTTCCTCGACTCTCGTTTGGTACGGGGTAAGCTCCAGTATCTTCTTAAGTGGAAGGGCTATGGCCCAGAGGAGAACTCCTGGGTCTCAGTCGATGACATCAAGGCTGACCAACTCAGAAAGAATTTCCACCAAAAATTTCCTGAGAAGCCAGTGGCCCCCCTAGAGGGGGGGTAATGTAAGAAAACCTACCTGCCCTGGTGGTCTAGTGGGGCGGCGGGGACGGTCTGTACATTCCCAGCAGTTCCCTGAGTTTTAGCCTCTGCCACTGCTGTTTCAATTTGGCTAGCAACTGTAATAGCCTTTGCAAGGGTTAAATCCTGTTCTAAGAGCAGTCTCTCTCTAATGCGAGGTGAGTTTGTTTTTTTCACTATTTGGTCTCTTAGCATTTCATCTGTTAGATTCCCAAAGTCACAGGTAACAACCAGCTCTCTCAAAGCTGCTACAAATTGTTCTCTGGATTCGCCATTACTCTGTCCACGTTGGTGGAATTTATATCTTTGAACAACCACATTTGTTCTTTATAGCACAAAAAAGTTCTTTATAGCATTAAGAGCAGTTTCATAAGTATCATCAGGTAATGGTAATGTATAGAATATGCTGTCCCTCTGCTCCCAGGCAGTGAATAAGTAAAGCACGCTTTCTAGCAGCAGGAATCTCCCCTTGGTCAGCAGCAATAATTTAGTTTTCAAACATACGGATCCAAGCAGTAAAAGGTATATTAGGCTCACCAGGATTTGAAAGAAAAGCTGCAGGCTGCTGCAGAGGTAGAAGAGACATCCTGTCACCAATTGTTATGTTTTGGGTAGCCCAGGATGAGTAGAGTATAACAGTGCTTTATTAGCAGAGACTCATGCAGCCATTACACAACAGTAACTTTCACTTTCACTTTTAAGCTGACAGGAAGTATGCACAGTATAAGTCTGGGCACAGTGACATCTACAGGCCATTTGTATAAACACCACAGGATGATATATATTTAGTATATTGCATGTTGGTCCCTAAACTCAGTAAGTAACAGCAATACACTGCATGTGCAGTGAATCAGTAGAAAAAGACAGGGAGCTACAGGGGCATATTTGGAGGCACAGATCTTAACTGTTAAAGTGTTGTGGTTGTCTTGGGCTGGTATAGAAGCCCATAGAACTGAAACATTTCTGTCCTACTTCTTTAGTTAATCTTTAGTTCTCCTTTAAAGGAGAACCAAACCCTTGATTATAAAAACCCCTACCCCCCTATCCTACACCAGACCCCCCTCCCTGCTCCCCCAGCCTAAGTGTTACCCCCAGTAAATGCCCCTATCCCGGTAAATGCCACTACCTCTTTACATGGGCGCCATCTTCTTCTCTTCTGTAATCTTCGGGGGCTTCTTCCAGCACTTCAGCAATTTGCATCACTTTCGGTGCATGCACAGTAGTTGCAAACCGGAAGATTGCTCCAACTACGCATGCGCCGATATGCCGACTTCTTCCTGAAGATTACCGAAGATGACGCCCGTGAACTCCGCTGCACAGAATCTGCACCGAGAGGTAAATAAAGAGGTAGGGGAATTTACCAGGGTTAACCTCCTAGAACCTATTTGGAGTCAATTGGTAGACTTCGAAAAATCTAATTTTTTTGGAAAAACTTTAAATCGAATTCGATCGATTGCACTGTTACTTCGATTCGAATCTGAAAGAAAAAGGCCTATTCACCCGGAAAATTATTTTTTTTAATAAATTTCGGTTGGCTTTTTCTAATTAGAATTTCAATGTTTTTGTATTCGAAATTCGACCCTTGATAAATCTGCCCCCTAGTTTCTGTTAAGGGAAGAGACGCTGCTAAGTGAGGGAAGAGTATGACCTGTGTCAGTCTGAAAAGGGAGCATAATGTGTCTGAGGCCAAAAAAGTGAAAGCTGAGAGGGAAAACTTCAAGGGTCATTTGCATGTGCAACTTGCAAACTGCAATTTCAGAAGCACTTTACCATGTTGATGGCACATTCCATTAATGTCTTTCAGAGAGGCTTGGGTGATTTCTTGAACAAGCATAATATCATATGCTATTTTGATACTATAACTATGTAACTATATATACAATTAGTATAAATATTGGTTTATATAGTTTATATATGTGAGTATATATAGGTCGGTATGAGTGCATGTGTTTGTATATATGCAATAGGGTTCATTTGGAGGGATCGAACTTGAACTATTGTTTTTTTTCAACCCAAGTTAACAATGTAACTAAGTTTTCCCCAACAGTTCTAGCATGCAGCTTTGCACTCACCATTATTGTGCTCACCACTATTGCATCCAAAATTATAAAATAAACACAATTTTGCAAGAGTTCATTTATCAATTAGCTATGACATTTTTATTGTGGGGAAGGACTTACTGTTTCTTTGAAGAAGAACTTTGTACCTAAATGTCATGAAAACACTCATGAAAATATTACTTAGTTGAATATAAAAAACATTGATTTCCTTTGAAAATCTAGCTAATACATTCTGTTAGCAAACATGCAAATAAGGTATTTCCTGGAACAATCCAGTTTTAATATCTCTAGAAATCATTTCCATGGTAAAACAACAAAACTGATCATATAATTATGACTTAACATATTCCCTTTGCTAGTAATTTGTTAACTAGGAGAGACTTAGAATGATGCAATTATTGTCCAATGTGGAACACACTTGTAATGAAATCTCACCCTGGTAGTCTAGTGGGGGGGGCGGCAGGGACGCCTGCCGCCCCCTCGGCGGGGGCGCCCGCCGTGCCGAGTTGCTGCTCCTCTGCAGGCGCCGGTTCCATAAAGGGGCGCGTGCACTGTGTCCTGATTTGTGGCGCATGCACGCTGGCGTGATGACGTCAGCGCGCAGTGGCGCGAAATTTAAAAAGTATTTAAAGGGACTTCTGTGTTGATTCAGTACCAGTGATACGATTGTATTTCCTGGTGCTCCTGAGCCTTGTGCTATTTGTCTGCTATCTTCTGAACCTGTTTGATTCCTGTTGTGACCCCTGCCTGGCTATTTTGACTATTCTGACTTCTGGATCCTGACCTTTGCCTGCTTACGACAACTCTTCTGTTTAACCCCTTGATTGATCACCCGGTTTTGACCCTTTGCCTGTTTGACGATCCCTGCTATCTGCCTGCCTCGACGCAGCCTGCCTGACTACGATTCTGCCTAATCCTTTTGTACCGCGACCTTTGGCCCAAAAAGACTCTGCTAACAGCCATGCCCCTTTGCCAGCCAGAACATCTTGCCTTGTACCCCTCGTTAAGTCCAGGTGGCACCCAAGTAAGCTGAGGGCTCCTCCCGAAGCCCAACGGTGGTCACACTACTAGTGAAGCCGAGCCGAGACCAGGGTACTTGGCACTTGTTCTGGTATTGGGTGCCGGCCGTGACAACACTGTTCATTATGTTCAGTAGGTTGTAAATAAAATAGTAAGACATATTTTAGTGTTGCCGTGTGTTATGCTTTTAAAAACATATAGTTACTTGATATAGTAAATTAACATTGTACTGCAATGCTGTAAAATAATTCCTTGATCTTTTATATATTTATAAATATAAATATATTAATAAATCAAGTGCTGTTCTCCCTGTGTGTCCCAATTTTAAGGGGACCGGTGAAGCCCTCTGGGTAATGTCTCTAGGAACAGTTTATAGTACACTTATGTTCCGTTATACGGAAACCCGTTCTTGAGAAAGTTCTGAATTATGGGAAGGCCATAAAAGTATTTTATTTTTCTGTTTATTATTATTATTATTATTAATAATAATAATAATAGAGTACCTTGTACTTGATCCAAACTAAGATATAATTGATCCTTATTGGAGACAAAAATAGCCTATTGGTTTATTTAATGTTTAAATGCTTTTCTAGTAGACTTAAGGTATAACGATCCAAATTACGGGAAAGATCCATTATCCCATATCCATACCCCAGGTCCCGACCATTTTGGAAAAAAGGTCCTTTACCAGTATGATATTTTTCATCTTACACTCTAGAGTTCTAAACCTATGGGTTTGGGTTAGGACCAAAAAATTGGATGCTGTGATTAAGGTGAGTCATTAGACAAATAAGTAGTCAAAAAATGAATTTAGAACATTAGTTTAAACACCACAAAACAAGTATACCAGTGACCTGAAGTCTAGGCTGAGGCTACAACAGTTTTTCAATAGTTTGAAAACAAGCAGCAATCAGAAAAATATCCTGACATTTGCGCTGTACATATTTTATTAAATCTTCATAAAGCTGAATCCCACACTTAATCTAAGTTCCATGTGAAATAAAAATCTGGGTCTTAAGCAATATTGATTTACTAGAAGACACAGAAAGTCACATAATAACCAATTCCGATTAAGTAAGAATTTGCTGTCCTGTTAACTACAAAAGATTGCGCTAGAGAGTAACTTTTTATTCCACACAACACTGAAACTATACCAAATATCAAGTTAATTGGTAAGACAGGCCAGATGAATACCTGGGATGTCTGTTTACAAGATGTCTCCTAGGGGCTAACATGTCAGATGGGCTTCTTAGTCCATACTCCTTTGCAAAATTCTCAAAAAGTCTGGATAAGGATTGCTTATGAAGCAATCCTTATCCAGACAAACAAAAGTACCTTCTGATGCCTGTGCATCTAGGGGCTTTATAGAACAATAACATGTTACAGGGAAACCCTTTGGAAATAAAAAAATGTAAAAGTGGTATAAAGGTGATACCTTTATTGGCTAACTAATATAATCATAGCAAGCTTTCAGAACATTTTAGTTCCTTTTTCAAGCTGAAGATGTGGTGTTCTCAATGATATATATATATATAGTGAATAAAGTACCCCCTCTTGTAAAATATAAGGATATTATAAGATACCGAGGAGTTTCATGACCATATAAAAACACGAGGCTGAAGGCCGAGTGTTTTTATACAGGTCATGGAACTCCGAGGTAACTTCTAATATCCTCATATTTTGCAACTGGGGGTACTTTATTTATTATAATACACAAATTTCAATGAGTCATGTGACAGAAATTACATCAGAACTCACCGTTTATAACTGATGACATCAGAACTCACCGTTTATAAGGATATAATTTACAGGATATTCATGGCTTTTGTGTATTATATATATATATATATATATATATATATATATATATATAACATTCAGCTCATGGGTCAAATGACTAACAAATGGAATATCAATCTGTTTGTAAGGCGTCAAAGTCATTTATTAGGGGATCTGCAAGAGACAAGCAGAGACATCGAAATTAAATGGGGATCACGTCAAGGGTGCCCCATGTCTCTGTTAATATTCGCTTTATCACTAGAACCTTTAGCCCATGCTATCAGACAAAATCCAAAATCAAAGGCTTTCAACTAGGAGATAAGGAATACAAAATCAGCCTCTTCACAGATGATATATTGCTAACATTAACATCCACACTACCAAACCTACTACAATTACTAGAATGCTTTCACCACATAAAAATGCCTGACTCACAATTAAAACTATTGCAACTCAATTTTGATTATAAATGGGAAACTAACTCCTTAGCATACCTGGGAGTCCATCTAACCCCTATATATGGCGGCTTATACACAGCCAACTATCCTCAGCTAATCGATAAGCTCAAAAAAGATTTAGCAACCTGGCATACACACCATCTCTCGTGCTTTGGCGGAATAGTAGCAGTCAAAATGACGCTACTACCTGCCTTCTATACCTATTTAGAACACTGCCAATACATTTCCCTGAAAAAATACCCTAAATTCTACAGAAGGCTATATCCAACTTTATATGGGGAGGCAAGCACACACTTATTAAAGCGACAATTATGACAAAACCTAAAACAGCAGGAGGCTTAGGAGTACCCCATGTATATCGGTATTACCGTATATACTCGAGTATAAGCCGAGTTTTTCAGCATCCAAAATGTGCTGAAAAAGTCTACCTTGGCTTATACTCGAGTCAGTGGGCAGTAGCTGAGATTGCAGTCACTTTTAATCATTCCTATACCAACAGTTCACTTGGGGAGAGACTGCAATATCACACAGCGCCCTCTGTTGGTTATATGAAAGAATAACAGTGTGCCCTCTGTTGGTTATATGAAAGAATAACAATAACTGCAATATCACACAGCGCCATCTGTTGGTTATATGAAAGAATAACAGTGACTGCAATATCACACAGCGCCATCTGTTGGTTCTATGAAAGAATAACAGTGCGCCCTCTGTTGGTTATATGAAAGATTAACAGTGACTGCAATATCACACAGTGCCATCTGTTGGTTATATGAAAGAATAACAGTGACTGCAATATCACAAAGCGCCCTCTGTTGGTTATACGAAAGATTAACAGTGATGGCAATATCACACAGCACCCTCTGCACATGGTAGTGGGACAGTGGGACAATGCACACAGTAATCCGTTTGGCAATTCCCTGTCACCATCAACTTTGCAAAGAAGTCCAGTTGATCGCTGGGGGGCTTTGGCAGAATGTGCGCTGCTGGGAGACAGGGCTGTAGTTGTGTCTAGGCTTATACTCGAGTCAATAAGTTTTCCCAGTTTTCATAGGTAAAATTAGTTACCTTGGCTTATACTCGGGTCGGCTTATACTCGAGTATATACGGTACATAGCAAGCAGACTGGAAGCTATGGTCAGTACACATACACAATTGGGAGAACCATGGAAAGAAATTGAAAATTACTTTGTGGCCCCCTTAAAACTAGCTCACCTCTTTTGGATACCCAAGAGGTTCATAAACACCCGCCCCCCGGATCTTTTACCTACATCATGACATACACTAGACTCATGGAACAAAACAGCATTTAAAATGAAACTAAGTACATTCACTTCTAGACATATAACAATCTTCAACAACAAAGATTTCCCGCCGGGGTACACCCCATCAGATTTCAAACCCTGGATAAGGTCAAATATGTTTACCCTAACTACTTTTTTAGCAGACGGAAAGGTTATATCATTTCAACAATGCAAAGAGGAACACGATATTCCCAACAAACAATTCTTTTGCTACTTACAAATCAGACATTTAGTGGAATCCAAAACCAATATTCAGACAAATCAATTCCTTACATATTTTAAAACTATATGCCAGACAGGGCCGCCATCAGAAAGGGCCCTGTTCGACAAAATTTCCTGGGCCCCCTAGGCTGTGCCCACCGTAAGCCCCTCCCCACCCCACAGGTCCACCCCACAGGTCCACCCCCTACCACACAGTAAAAAAAAAAACATTGGTGGCTAGGGTCTCCACATGTTAATAAAAAATTTAAAAAAATTTGTGGTCAGGGCCCCCCATAAAAAAACATTTGTCGTCAGGGCCCCCCATTAAAAAATATTGGTGGCTAGGACCCCACACAGTAAACAAAAATTGGGATCCAGGGCCCCCCCCACGTTATAAAAACATTGGTGGTCAGGTCCCCCCTTATACATCCATGGAAAAATTTGCCCCCCAGAAGTTTGAAAAAAAAAATTGGTGCCCAGGGCCCCCCACACAACAGGGACCTCAAAGGGTTACCTTTAGGGGGGCCCTGCCATGTTGCACTTACATCATTAGTGTGTGTGGCCCACCTGCTGTGAGCTGCCAACTAAAGAAGGATGGAGGGGAGCACAGGTGGCTGCATCTTCTTCCAGTGACAGCATTTTCTTCCCTTATTGGTCACAGAATTTCAAGTAAAGATGCATGGTGATTGGATGAGCTGGAGGGGAAGTTCAAACCTCAGCTATCCAATCCCTGAGCAGCTCAACTGGGTCTTAAACTCTGTGACCAATAAGGGAAAGGAATGGACAAAAGATACCTCCCCCGTGCTCCCACCCTGCCTTCCCGATGTCTGCAGCTCTCAAAAAGCAGGGGGGCCCGGCTAATCAAGTAAGTGCAGTGTGGCCGGGTCCCCCTTACCCTCGGGCCCCCTACAACTCTCCCCCCTACCCCGCCCCCTTGATGGCAGCCCTGGCCACAGACAATTTTACCCTAATCACCTAATTTAATTTCTTTACTCCCATCTAGCAATCAATAGCACAAACATACAACAACCCTACATGTCCAAATGGGAAGAGGATCTTAACATCAACATATCAGAAAAGACATGGGCAAACATTTGGGACATGGCTAGGAGGACATCTACTTGTGCAGTCTCTATTGAATGAGCATACAAAATTATTTTCCGGTGGTACTCCCTCTCGCATCAGCAAATTTAGTGGCAATCCAAATCTCTCATCTTGCTTTAGAGGCTGTGGGGAAAGGGGATCCTTCATACATACATGGTGGACTTGCACAGTAGCCCAGAAATTTTGGAAGGCAGTAGCAACCCTGCTCTCCGAAGTCCTAAACTGTACCATACAAGCAACTCCTCACACATTCTTGTTAGGTATAAAAATAAGAGCCATACACTCAAAGCTGTCCTGCAAACTAGCCACTCACATTCTTACAGCAGCAAGATCACTATTAACAGCACACTGGAAAAACACAAATACCAGTTCTACAGACATTAATCACAAAAGTGAACTGGATCAGAGTAATGGAATCGATCAGAGACCACCTACTGGAGAGGAGCTATGAAGGAGAGCTGGAGTGGCTTCCATGGGCCCATCATCTGGAAAACATGCAGCAGAGGACCAATAACCTACCTTAGGATGCCCATTATAAAAAGCGTATTTCTTTTAGCGGTAAGAATGGAATCTGTATCTAAACTCTTACCCTAACCCCTATTATTTTTTTCCCAACCTTCCCTATTCTTCTACTGGTTTGACAAAAGAGCTAAACTATGGTGCAGTATGTTACCAATGGGTACAATACCCAATCCTAAATGTCTCAATAACTCACTGCATAAAAATGTGTAAATGTGATAATGTGATACGATTACATGTACCAAGTTATAAGCATTATCTAATAATAATGCTAATAAGATTGTTCAAATGAAAAAAAGAACCAAACTTCTTAAATCCTAATGGAGTCATGAGGGCCATTGAAATGAATTTCTATTGGTATGTCCAGTTTTTTATTGGTTACAGTGAATCAGTGGTGTGTATTTCGCTTTCTCAGACTTTGCCCAGTCTCTCCTATATACAGTCCCCTGGTATGCATTAAGTGCATTGTATTAAGTACACTACATTGGAAGAAGAACAGTTGTAATGACCATGGATGTTGTATTCCTCTAATGTGTCCAGAATTGGTATTTTGTCAAGTCAGGATGTGTGGGCAGGGTTGACATTGTTTTTTGCCACAAGGGTATGTTCCATTTTTGGTGGGGTGCAATAAGACACTTCTTGTTATTAGTGTCTTTAGGTTGGGAGGCTGGCTGAATGCTAGGAGTCGTGGCTCTGGGAATATGCTTCTGAGCCTCTCATCCTTATGAAGTGTACCCTGTAGATCTCTGGCTATTTTTCTGAGGGTCTTTAGTTGTGTATTGTATGTGACCACTATTTTCCCTGATGTGAATGGTTGTGTCCTGAAAGTGGATGTGATATAGTTGGATGAAAATCTTGAAATTGTTTGTGAAACTGAATAAGTTCTTGTTCAGTATCTGTCCAGATTATGAATATATCGTCTATATAGCGAAGGTTTGTCAAAGGCTTGGTGTTGCCATTAGAAAGGAAGTCCTATTCTAGTTTTGCCATGAAGAGGTTGGATATATGGGGGTGCAAAGCATGTTCCCATACTTGTTCCCATCCGTTGCAGAAATACTTCTAAGCCAAAAAAGAAGCAGTTGTGTGGTAATGTAAACTCAATCAGTTGTACAACTGCTTGGGATGGTAGGTCATGCTTTTCCAGAAATGTTTTACAGGCATCTATACCATCCCTGAGTGGAATGCTTGTGTATAATAATTCAACATTCATTGTTGCCAAAATGGTACCCTCCGGAAGTGATCCTATGCCTGTAAGTTTATTTAGCAGATCTTTTGTATCTTGTAAATAGCTTGTTGTACCCTTTACAACAGGTTTTAAGATCTGCTCTACCCATCCTGATATGCCCTCTGTCAGAGTGCCAATCCCAGATTCTATAGGACTTCCAGGGTTACCTTCTTTGTGGATCTTAGGAAGCATATAGAAGGTGCCTGTTTTTGGAGTCTCTGGTACCAAATCTACCAGATGTGATTGTGTGGCTGGTAGTATCTTGATTAAGTTTGAGTTCTTTCCTATAGGCCATTGTGGGGTCAGTAACTAGTTTAGTATAGTGATTGGAGTTTGATAGCTGTCTGTGGGCACCAGTGATGTAGTCCAAAGTGTTCATGATGACCACTACACCCCCTTTATTGGCTGTTTCATTGATGATATCCATGTTGTTCTTGAGGCATTTAATAGCATTCCTTTCTTGGGCACTCAAATTGTGGTTCTGTTTTTTTTGCTTGGCCAGGGTGGTTGATTTGACTCTGTCCCTAAATGAATCTATGTATTGATCTAGTTTGGGATTCATGCCTGCAGGAGGTGTCCACTTGACTTTCTTTTTTTTTAATTGTTCCTGTTGTGTGGATGTGTCAGAATCAATGTATGGCCTGTCATGAAAAAAATTCCTTAAGGCGCAGTTTCCTAAAGAATTCCTCCATGTCTTTGCAGAGTTCCATTTTGTAAAGTAAAGTACTGTAAAACAAAATACTGAATGTTGAATCAAAGAACCCCACAGCTTCATTGTAATCAGCTTGAAAATGGAACTAAAATGCTCTGAAAGCTTGCTATGATTATATTAGTTAGCCAGTAAAGGTATCACCTTTATACCACTTTCTTATTTTTTATTTCAAAGGGGTTTCTTTGTAACTTTTTTACTGGCTAACACGGTACAAAAACTTTACCTGCTAGAACAATAACAGTGACCTTAGGTTTGAAAACTATGGCCAAACTTTCACTTAGATTCCATTTTATCCTAGTTTTTGCTTATTATTTGTATATTAACTGTTACCACAATTCCAAGGGAAGGCCATTAAATGCCCACTACTGTTCCAACACCCCAGAGAGGCAATGAATATGTTGAGAACCTGCACATGATAAAACAAAAGCCAATTCACGGCGCCAAAGGGGTTACATCTCTATAAAGATGCATAAACATAAAATGAAATATATGCATCTGCAAACGAAAAAACTGTAACAGGTGAAGTCATCAAAAATTCATAATAATATGCAGCATTAAAGCTGGGGTAGTGACAAGGAACATAGACAGAGCAAACTGTAAATGTAAGGAAGCAGGAAAACAAATGGTTAAATAATATTCAGGTGCTTCGTATTTTAAAAAACAAAGCTTCAAACTTAATTCTTGAGCGTCATCCTAATATGTTTTACATATGTTTATATTTTTAAAAATTTAAGTAGTGAGAAGATATATAATTGTACACTTTATATAAAATACTTTCAGCCAAACCAAATCTGAACTTTTAATTTCATATCATTTTAAAGCCCTGGAAAATTAAATGTAACATTTTTTTTGTTCATAATTGATGCATTTTTAAAATGGTTCTTAAATTTAAACATGCAAATTAGCATTGCAGAAATTGGTATTTAGTCAAAAGCAAAAAATTATGTATTTGGTGCCTTTGGTGTATTTGGTGCATCGATACAATAAACACCTTGCTCTTCTTAGAATCCCCCAAAACAAACCTATAATTTGTGTTTTTGTGATGCTGTCATCTGTCAACTATACACTATGATTACAAAAATTCTAAGGGTTCTTTTTACGTTGTTGTTTGACAGTTATATTCTCCATATCAGGCCTAGCTAGGATTTAATAACACTGTAATCGTTTTTGCGTTCATGTGGCTTTAGGGACTTTAACCCTTTGCCTGCCAAGCACGTACGGCGTACGTGCTGGCAGGCAAATGCTCAGGCTGCCAAGAACGTACATTGTACGTTCTTTGGCAGCTGAGCTCTCTCTCTGCTTCGGCGGCTTTTGCCGCCTCCGCAGAGAGTGGGGAGAGAAGACAGCCCCCTAGGCAACGAGGCTGGGGGGCTGTCAAGTCGGATCTGCGACTCGATTGTCGCAGATCCGACTTCAAAGTAGCAGACGCATCGCATGGAGCGTCTGCTACTACACTCACCTTCTTCCTGCCTGCAGAGCCGCCCACGCACTTCCTGCTGCGCAACAACTCTGCAGACACGCTGCCAGGACTCCTCCAAAGAAGACAGCGATTCTCCTGCTCCAAAAACGGTAAGTGCACGTTTTTTTTACACACTTACCTGCACCTACACATACTTACAGTACATTTATACATTTTAGTAAAGATTGGAATTTTTTTTTAAATTTTTTTTTTTAATTTTAGCACACTTGGTCCCTTTTGTACAGTTATTTACACTTATTTACACTTATTTACATGTATTTGCACACTCAGATAACTTTTATTAGTGCACAAATATGTATACACAAACAGGTGTTTTTTGTTTTTTTTACGAATTCATTATACTGTTATCTTTTGTTTTTTTTGCCTAAAAACATGTTATTTTGGCAGCGTGACTATTGGATAATCGATTTCGGCCACTAATTACGCTGTCAGAACAATTATTTTGTTATTTCATTGATTTACGCTATTTTTGTGGTTTTATTGCAATTTTATCCCTGCATTATTGTTCCTTATGTATCTTTAGTATAGTTTTGCTGTTTGGTGCTTTGGTATAGAAAGATAGATTTTACTTAGTTTGATCCGCCAAAATATGTGCTTTCCAAAAATATATGGGTTTCTGGGGGTCTTTTTACAGTATGGGGGTCTTACGGCACATAACGTACAGTTAGGGTTCTCTTTTCTGCAGCTTAGTTGGCCGGTGTGAAAATTCATAGGCACGTTTTTCATTTGGGGTCCATACACAACACATACTTTGGTAAAGCTATACATATTGGGCATCAAACTATTTATTAGACCTCTGACGTCCATATTTAGAGAGATTTTTCTTTGTACGTAAAACATTGTGTGTGATAAATGCGGCAAACTGCAACATTTTTAGGCAATTTTCAGAAATGTTGTAAAAACCTATATGTTTAGAAAAGCTTTGCAGTTTGGTAGTTTTGTGTAGAAAGACGTCGTTATCTTTGTTGGAATCGGCAGAATGTGTACTTTCCAAAAATATATGGTTTTGGGGGGTCATTGCTGTTAGGAGGGTCTTGAGGCACATAATATGAAGTCAAGGGTCTATGTTCACAGAAGGCGAATCGGCAGCGGAGAAAACTCATATTCACTATTTTTATTTGGGGTCCGCACATGCCAGCTGCCTTGGTATATCTATGCATATTGGGCATCAAACTGTTCAGTAGACCCTTGGCATCAATATTTATGGTGTTTTACAATTGTATGTAAGAAATTGGGTGAGATAAATGCGGCCAATTGCAATATTTTTAGGCGATTTTCAGAAATGTAAAAACAGTTGCTTTTATCGCCAAATTTAGGAAAGGCTTGCGACTTGGTACTTTGGAGTACAAAGACATGCATACCCAATTTGGATTCGCAGGAATGTGTACTTTCCAAAAATATATGGTTTTATGGGGTGAACGCACTTTTTTCTACCTTTGCCCCCCCCAAAACAATGTAAATGTGTTGATTTTGCAGTACCTGAAATGACAGACCATTTGGGGGTCTTTGTTTTGGGGCCCTATATGCCACGTGCTTGGGTACACCTATACATATTTGGCATAAAACTGTTCAGAGGACCCTAAGCTTTCATATTTGGGGTGATTTCTCTTGATACCTAAAAGTATGTGGGAACTACGATGCTAGAGGCTGGAAATTTTGAGGTGATTTTTGGAAATGTCACCAAAATCACCAAATTTAGAAATGGTTTGCGGCTTGGTACTTTGAAGTACAAAGACATCCATACCCGATTTGGATTCGCAGGAATGTGTACTTTCCGAAAATATATGGTTTTATGGGGTGAACTTACTTTTTTCTACCTTTGCCCCCCTCCCAAAACGATGTAAATGTTTTTATTTTGCAGTACCTGAAATGACAGACCATATGGGGGTAATCGTTTTGGTGCCCCTATATGCCACGTGCTTGGGTACACCTATACATATTGGGCATCAAACTGTTCAGAGGACCCTAAGCTTTCATATTTGGGGTGATTTCTCTTGATACCTAAAAGTATGTGGGACATACAATGCCGCAGGGTGAAAATTTTGAAGTGACTTTTGGAAATGTCACCAAAATCACCAAATTTAGGAATGGTTTGCGGCTTGATACTTTGGTGTACAAAGACATGCATACCCAATTTGGATTCGCAGGAATGTGTACTTTCCGAAAATATATGGTTTTATGGGGTGACCGCACTTTTTTATACCTTTGCCCCCCCAAAAACAATGTAAATGTGTTTATTTTGCAGTATCTGAAATGACAGACCATATGGGGGTCTTCCTTTTGGGGCCCCTATATGCCACGTGCTTGGGTACACCTATACATATTGGGCATCAAACTGTTCAGAGGACCCTAGGCTTTCATATTTGGGGTGATTTCTCTTGATACCTAAAAGTATGTGGGAAATACGATGCTGCAGGTTGGAAAATTTGAGGTGATTTTTGGAAATGTCACCAAAATCACCAAATTTAGGAATGGTTTGCGGCTTGGTACTTTGGAGTACAAAGACATGCATACCCAATTTGGATTTGTGGGAATGTGTACTTTCCGAAAATATATGGTTTTCTGCGGTGAACCTACTTTTTTCTACCTTCCCCCCCCCCCCAAAACGATGTGAATGTGTTGATTATGCAGTACCTGAAATGACAGACCATACGGGGGGTGTCTTCCTTTTGGGGCCCCTATATGCCACGTGCTTGGGTACACCTATACATATTGGGCATCAAAATGTTCAGAGGATCCTAGGCTTTCATATTTGGGGTGATTTCTCTTGATACCTAAAAGTATGTGGCAATACGATGCTGTAGGTTGGAAAATTTTAGGTGATTTTTGGAAATGTCACCAAAATTGCCAAATTTAGGAACGTTTTGCAGCTTGGTGCTTTGGAGTAGAAAGACATGCATACCCAATTTAGATTCGTGGGAATGTGTACTTTCCGAAAATATATGGTTTTCTGGGGTGAACCTACTTTTTTCTACCTTTCCCCCCCCCAAAACGATGTGAATGTGTTGATTATGCAGTACCTGAAATGACAGACCATATGGGGGGTGTCTTCCTTTTGGGGCCCCTATATGCCACGTGCTTGGGTACACCTATACATATTGGGCATCAAAATATTCAGAGGACCCTAGGCTTTCATATTTGGGGTGATTTCTCTTGATACCTAAAAGTATGTGGTAATACGATGCTGCAGGTTGGAAAATTTTAGGTGATTTTTGGAAATGTCACCAAAATTGCCAAATTTAGGAACGTTTTGCAGCTTGGTGCTTTGGAGTAGAAAGACATGCATACCCAATTTGGATTCGGGGGAATGTGTACTTTCCGAAAATATATGGTTTTCTGGGGTGAACTTACTTTTTTGTACCTTTGCCCCCCCAAAAACTATGTAAATGTGTTGATTTTGCAGTACCTCAAATGACAGACCATATGGGGGTCTTCCTTTTGGGGCCCCTATATGCCACGTGCTTGGGTACACCTATACATATTGTGTATCAAACTGTTCACAGGACCCTAGGCTTTCATATTTGGGGTGATTTCTCTTGATACCTAAAAGTATGTGGGAAATACGATGCTGCAGGGTGGAAAGTTTGAGGTGATTTTTGAAAATGTCACCAAAATTGCCGAATTTAGGAACATTTTGCAGCTTGGTGCTTTGGAGTAGAAAGACATGCATACTCAATTTGGATTCGTGGGAATGTGTACTTTCCGAAAATATATGGTTTTCTGTGATGAACGCACTTTTTTCTCCCTTTGCCGCCCCCAAAACAATGTAAATGTGTTGATTTTGCAGCACCTGAAATGACAGACCATATGGGGGGGTCTTCCTTTTGGGGCCCCTATATGCCTCATGCTTGGGTACACCTATACATATTGGGCATAAAACTGTTCAGAGGACCCTAGGCTTTCATATTTGGGGTGATTTCTCTTGATACCTAAAAGTATGTGGGAAATACGATGCTGCATGGTGGAAAATTTAAGGTGATTTTTGGAAATGTCACCAAAATTGCCAAATTTAGGAACGTTTTGCAGCTTGGTGCTTTGGAGTACAAAGACATGCATACCCAATTTAGATTCATGGGAATGTGTACTTTCCGAAAACATATGGTTTTCTGGGGTGAACTTACTTTTTTCTACCTTTGCCCCCCCAAAAACGATGTAAATGTGTTGATTTTTCAGTACCTGAAATGACAGACCAAATGGGGGGTCTTCATTTTGGGGCCCCTATAGGCCAAGTGCTTGGGTACACCTATACATATTGGGCATCAAACTGTTCAGAGGACCCCAGGCTTTTATATTTGGGGTGATTTATTTTTATACTCAATAGTATGTGGGACATACGATGCTGCATGGTGGACGTGTAGAGGTTATTTTTGAAAATGTCCCTAAAATTGCCAAACTTAGGAAGGTTTTGCAGCTTGGTGCTTTGGAGTAGAAAGACATGCATACCCATATTGGATTCGGGGGAATGTGTACTTTCCGAAAATATATGGTTTTCTGGGGTGAACTTACTTTTTTCTACTTTTACCCTCCCCCAAAACGATGCAAATGTGTTGATTTTGCAGTATCTGGAATTACAGAACTGATAGCTCAAATGGGGTGTCTACATTTTATGGCCCCTATATACCACGTGTTTAGGTAAACTGATACATATTGGGCATCAAACTGTTCAGTGGACCCCAGGCTTTCATATTTGGGGTGTTTTACATTGATACCTAATGATGTGTGGGAGATATGATGCTGTAGAGTGGAAGCTTTGAGTTAATTTTTCAAAAAATTCACCAATTTCTATAAAACATTATAACTTTAGGAAACAATAGCAACTTGGCAGTTTGGAGTACAAAGATATATTTACCCATTTTTGATTCACCAGAATCTGTTCTTTCTAATAATGGGTAGTTTTCTTGGGTAAACCTACTGTTAGTGGAATGTTTGGCCTTGAAATCAGAAGTATGCTGTTTGGGGAGCGGTGCTTTAGAAATTTGGTAGTGTACTGCTTAGAGATTTTGATTTATACAAGTGAGAAATCTCCATAAAACTATATATATTTGGTATTGCCGCGTTCAGGAGACATAGACCTTTCCAAATCGGCTGTGTTCTCATACATAAAATAAATGATGTTTCTGATATATGTGATTGTTCTTTGTGAAACATGATTTTTTTCATTTTATTAGACACTTAGAAGCCTATATTTTTTTACAGAAGTAGAATTACACCAAAATTCTTACATATTTTTAAAGTTCAGGTTGTCCTGAAAAAAACAGTATATTGTTTTACTGGGTAAACTAAAAGACCGCCCCAGGAAAGGCCCTTAAAGTGAAAGAGTACAAAATGTCTAAAAACTGCTTGGCAATAGATGTTCGCATCTAGGACAAAACGGCTGGCAGGGAAAGGGTTAAAAAAAAAACGACATTATTTACATTTTTAATTTGTTTTCTTTGCTAAGACTTTATATATTTACTTACTTTTCCACGAATTGGCTGTTCTTAAAATTTTGCTTTATGATGCTTTCATATTATGTGACACATACTATTTCATATTACAATATCAATACATACACAGATGACAGCATGATTGCTAATGAAAAACAGAGATCAAGCAATATCAACAAATGAAAACACAGACAGGGAATAAATGCATAAAGATGGTGTGTTAAAGGGGACTTGTCACCATATGAAATAATTCCAAATCCTTTTATTTGGTGTTATTCAAACCAAATAAAATTTACTTGAACTTTATAAATTATGTAATCTTGCTTAATTCAGTCTTGTAATTTACAGTCATAGCAAGCAGGCAGCTGCCATTTTGTGGCATGCTTTATATCATCCCAAGATCTCATGCGCCAGAATGGGGGGCCTGATGCCATGCACTGGCTACACAATTATAGGCTGTAAAGATGGAGAGGAAATGTGGGAGCGCATAATGCTTTATTTACCAGTAGGTCTTTCCAGCTGATGCGAGATCACCCATTCCGATTAAAAGAAAGGAGGTTCCGCCTAAATATTCAGAAGGGTTTTTTTTATATAGTGGGAGCTGTGAAGATGTGGAATTTTCTCTCTGAATCAGATGTACAGGCAGATACATTAAATAGATTTAAGAAGGGTTGGATGGCTTTTTAGCAAGTGAGGGAATACAGGGTTATGGAAGTAGTATAAGTTGATCCAGGGACTAGTCTGATTGCCATTTTGGAGTCAGGAAGGATTTTTTTCCTCCTCTGAGGCAAATTGGAGAGGCTTCAAATTGGGTTTTTTGCCTTCCTCTGGCAGTTAGGCCAGGTTAAAATAGAGTTAAAAGTTTGAACCTGATGGACATGTGTCTTTTTTCAACCTAACTTACTATGTTACATCTAGGAGGTACAGAATGGAAAAGGAAAGTAATGGCGTGCTCACCTCTATGCCTAAGCCATAGAGGAAGAGCAGGTAATATATGATTGACAGCTAAGATTTTTACTTTTATAGCAAGAATGTGTTCTGTATTTAAATAAATAATGTGGGTTTTGTGTATTGTTTGAAAAGGACTGTCATTATACAGATATTCTGTCTTGGTCACAGGTCCCCCTTTTAATAGTTTTATTTTTACTATATAACACAAGTCCCACAACTAGGGGCAGGTGTATCAAGGGTCGAATATCAAGGGTTAATTAACCCTCGATATTCGACTGCCAAATTAAAATCCTTCGACTTCGAATATCGAAGTCGAAGGATTTTGCGCAATTCGTTCGATCGAACGATCAAAGGAATAATCGTTATCCTTCGATCAGAAAATTGTTAGCAAGCCTATGGAGACCTTCCCCATAGGCTAACATTGGCCTCGGTAGGTTTTAGGTGGCGAACTAGGAGGTCGAAGAAATTTTTAAAGAGACAGTACTTTGATTATCAATGGTCGATTATTCTAACGATTTTTAGTTCGAATCGTTCAAATCGAAGTCAAAGGTCGTAGTCGAAGGTCGAAGTAGCCAATTCGATGGTCGAAGTAGCCAAAAAAAACATTCGAAATTCGAACTATTTTTTCTCTATTCCTTCACTCGAACTTAGTGAATGGGCCCCCTGATGTGCCCTTTCTTAAAGGTGCCAATAATCCAATGTTCCTATCTTTTTTGTAAAATCTTTTTTGAGACCATTTCTCCTATTGAACTCCCATTTCTATATGAAAAAAAAGAGGGGATTCTCTGAACAATTTTACAAAAAGGTAGAAACATTGGATTATTGGCATCTTTGAGAAAGGACACATTAAATTGTGCACATTGTACTGGAATTATTTGAGGTGAGACTATAGCACATCCCACAAGGGTTCTCATATTAGAATAAATTGGCGTTTCATGTGTAATAGTATGGAAGTAATATATTTGTTAACATGTCCGTGTGAATTACCCTATATGGGACAAATAAGTAAATATATAAAGGTCCGTCTAAATGAAAATAAGAGTAATATACGAAATTATACAACAAAAGGTGTAAACAGGAAGATAAGAGAGCATTTCTCAGAATTATCAGTTAGTAAACATTTTTTTCATAATAAGCACACGGTATCTCAATTAGGATGGACTATTTTAGAACAGGTAAATCCTATCACAGGTGGTAACTTGCGGAAACAATTATTAAAAAGAGAGGCAGCATGGATTAAAAGATTAGATTCTTTTATGACTGTGGATTGACTTATAAGTTTTTTTTATTTATTTACAGTGTATCTACAATGTATTAAACTGTTTTAGATGTTATATTATTTATTTGTTACATTGTAGAAAATAAAGTTTATGAATCACAATGAATTTGGACTTTTGTGCTATTTAATGGACAACTTTGACAACTTGTGTAACAAATGGTAAAGGGTTCATTGATATGTTAATTGATATGATGCATGCATTTGTGAGGTTTGTGTGTTTTTTATACCTCGAATAAAATATACAAAAAGGGGGGTTGTGGGTGCACTCAAAAGTTAAAGTGTAAAGGAAGCGCTACTGATTTGGCGACTTTTAAGAGAGAGATTGCCCAAACCAATGCCCATTGTTTGAAAGCATAGGTCCACCGTTAGTTTAAAGGGGTGCTACAAACAACATGAAGCTTAGCCTGCAGCTTCTGGCTACAATGCAGTATACAAAAAGGGGTGACATGGTATCGTGTCTTATCAACTTTATGATCATAACTTTGTAACTAAAAACCCCTGTTTTTGTAAACACATGCACTTGCATTTATACTGGATTACTTATGAGACAGGGGACAAGGAAATGTGCATTGATTAATTAGCCAAGTAGCACTTCCATTATACTTAAAAACTTTTTCTTAGTTAAGTGCTCCCACAACCCCCCTTTTTGTATACCTCCAATAAAGTCACAAGTCAAATGTATTCTTATTTATGAAAAAAAATGAATGTAAAAAAACTCAGAACCACAGAAAAAAACAATCATGAAGGCTACAAACAAAAAATGTTTCAAGGGACCTCTGCCATTGACTTCTAGATGACCTTGACAGGTTATAGCTAGAGTATTTTTGCATACAAGCTATTCAAAAACTCTATTTTTTGGGGGAAAAAATGACTTGACCGTTGATAAATATCCCCCAAGTATGTTTTTCACCTGAGGAAGTGGTTGTTCCCTGAAAGCTTGTGCCACAATTTTGCTGGAATTAATGTTTTAAAAGGCAAGAGCCAAAATATGGTGGTATGCTTCTTTCCCCTCTTCTGAACAACAGTTGTTATGTTTGGCTTGGAGGCAGCATTGGATTGAATGCACCCAATAAATACAAGTGGTTTCCCAAAGATCAAACATTTTGGTCTATGGGAGATGGGCATTCCGTATTGCTTTCTAGATAACAGGTTTCTGGATAACAGATTCCATACCTAACTCAGGCAATAGGAGCATTGCCTGGATGCAATACTAACAATGCTAATTATAATGTATTTGCCTGTACAGCTGCTTCGAAGTCTTCAGAAGCGGCGTAGGTAACTCTCACCGGAGTCCACTATGTTGCTCAATGCTATCCGGGAATCCCAGGCGGCCCTCTCCTCCAAAATGGATGACCTCCGTATGGGGATTCAGGCTGAGGTCTCCATATTCCGGGCAGATTTGGATAAGGTGAGGGAGAGGATGGCGGAAGCTGAGCGCCGCGTGGGGGATGCGGAGGATACTCTCGCACGACAACAGCCGTTGGTGGCGGAGTTGCAGCGACAAGTGAAGTTGCTAAACCAAAGGGCGGAAGACGCTGAGAACCGCTCGCGGAGAAACAACGTGCGCATTATGGGTTTGCCGGAGGGAGCGGAGGGGCATTCTCCTACTGACTTTATTGAAACTCTGCTTAAAGATGTGCTGGCGCCCATTACTTTGTCCACTGCCTATACTGTGGAAAGGGCTCATAGGATTCCCACGCGGCGCATACCAGGTGAGACGCCGCGGCCTTTTATCCTACGTCTCTTGAATTACAGAGATAGAGACGCCATTTTGTCTGCAGCTCGGAAGAAGGGCGAAGTTCGTTTTCTCAACGCCACGCTGCAGTTCTATCCTGATTTTACGGCGGAGATACAGAGGCAACGCCGCACTTTCCAAGATGTTAAAAGAAGATTGCGGGAGAAGGAGATTAAGTACAGCATGCTTTATCCCAGCAGACTGCGGGTAATTGACGGAGTGGCTACCCGCTATTTTACTGATCCAGCAGAAGTCAGCCAATGGATCGACAACCATCATCGCTAGGGCCGGATGGCCCCTTGTCTGGTGCACCTTGCGCAGTAAGGCTATTTGCAGGACTGTGACAGCATACGGGGTAAGACACATTGGAGCCCCAGCCACCATGAAGAAGTTTTGGTTACACCTTAGATAGTTACGGTGTGCCTCCTCAGTTAGTTAGACAGGTTTAGGGAATAGGACCTCCGTTTTCGGTTCGGAAGGTCAGGGCGGGGGGAGTTAGTGGGATTTGGCAGCCAGGTTTGCCTACACGGGCTGATTGCAGTCCTATGCTAGATTTACCTATGGGGATTCCCATATCTGTTGATATGCCATGTGTAATAATGCTTGACGCTGTGTATTTTTTGTATATTGTATTTTTTCTGTGCTTTTTCTTTCCCTCCTTTCTTTCTCCCTCTATTCTCTTTTCTTTACTGGAGTGTTGGAGGGGACTTGGGTGTGCTGGCAGTCGGACGGTTCCTATTTGCACTGTACACTTATGGCGTCTTTGAAACTGCTTACTTGGAATGTACGGGGTTTGGGCACTAAAGAAAAAAGAGCTTTAGTGTTCCAGTTTGTGAAAAGACACAAACCAGATGTTCTTGTGCTCCAGGAAACCCACCTCTCGGGACAAAAAATTTTAGCGCTTAAACGGGCCTGGGTAGGGAGGACTTTTCATGCCACCTACTCCACTTATTCTCGGGGAGTGGCGATCCTGCTGCACAGGAACATTGATTGCCAAGTAGAGAAGGTCAAACAGGATCACAATGGGAGATATATAATTGTCCAGGCCCGATTTAACGGGGTTAGGCTTATATTGGCCTCTATCTATGCCCCCCCCTGCTGTTGAACACCAATTTCTACCCCACCTTGTTACGCTTATGGCGGATATGGTCCCATCTCCTATTATACTATTGGGGGATTATAATGCAGTTTTGAACCCGGCAGTTGACACGACTACTGGCTCGCACTACAGCAGGCTACCTCTAACTAGCTGGGCGGATAGCAGTGCTCTTACGGAGGCATGGAGGTGGAAACACCCAAATGCGAGGGAATATTCCTGTTACTCGGCCACACATAAGTCACATTCTCGCATTGATCTGGCCTTTGTATCCCCTGATGTTCTAGCCAAATTGTCCTCAGTAGAATATTTACCTAGGGGCATATCGGACCATTCCCCCCTGACGCTCACGCTGGTCCTACGGGCCGAACCCATTGATAAGATTTGGAGTCTCCCTTCGCACTGGATAGGTACCACTACCACCGAACCCGTAGTCCAACCTGCTTTAGTGCAATACTGGCAGCTTAACCCCGGTACTGCCGATGCATTTGTAGTCTGGGAGGCGTTTAAAGCAACAGCAAGGGGGGTGTACATATCAGGTATCAGCCAGGCAAAAAGGGCATTGGGTAACACAATTGGCTCCTTGGAATCTGAAACCGCAGCGAAGGAGCAGGTGTATCTAGCTGACCCTTCTGATGTGAATAGGAATGACTGGTTGCAGTCCTCTCGCCTACTTGCACTGGCCAACGTCGAACAGGCACGGGCGTATATACAGAAGCAATCGCATAGACTTTTTGACATGGGGGACAAAGCTGGCAAGCTTTTAGCCATGCTGGTGCGAGACGAGTGTAATACAGCTTCCATTCCCTGTATTGAGAATAATGCTGGCGAGTTGGTAACCCAACCTCGATGCATTGTGGATATATTTCGTCAGTTTTACCAAGAACTATATTCCTCGAAGGTGACATGCTCTGAAGTACAGTTGCTTGACTATTTAGGAACCGTCCCACTGCCATACCTTTCCGATGCTACACAAGAACGGTTAGATGAGCTCATAACGCAGTCGGAAGTGGAGCAGGTAATTAAATCGCTACCTACTGGCAAGGCCCCTGGCCCTGACGGCCTCCCAGGTGAGTTTTACAAACAACATCTCTCCTTGGTGGTGGGGCCGCTCACGGCGATATTCAATGATGTTGCTCTGAGGGGTGCAGTGCCTGAGTCCATGTCCCGTGCATATATTTCCATTATCCCTAAGAAAGGCAAAGATCCGTGAAAATGCGCCTCATATCGGCCTATATCGCTTATAAACTGCGATGCCAAGATTCTAGCTAAAGTGTTAGCAAATAGGCTTAAACCATTTATGCAAGATTTAGTCCACCCGGATCAAACTGGCTTCATTCCCTCTAGGGCGACTGACATCAACATTCGAAGGCTTTTCACTCATTTACAGGTGAGGCATGATAACGCTGTCTCCCGCACCATTGTAGCATTAGATGCAGAGAAAGCCTTCGATTCAGTCGAATGGGCCTTTCTGTGGCAAACCTTGAAGCGATATGGGTTTGGTCCCAGATATGTGGGGTGGATTCAGGCACTGTACCATTCACCGGTAGCTCAGTTCAGGGCAAACTCTATGCTCTCGACCGATTTCAATTTGGGGAGGGGTACCAGACAGGGCTGCCCCCTATCTCCTTTTTTGTTTTGTTTGGCGATTGAGCCACTTGCAGAACTAATTCGTAACTCTGCTGGTATCACGGGTTTGAAAATTCGTACCCTGACCGAAAAGATATCGTTGTACGCTGATGACATGTTGATATACCTTGAAAACCCTGGCCCGGCCCTTGATGATCTATTGGGAATTATAACTGAAAATGGGAAATACTCTGGGCTTCGAGTAAACTGGCACAAATCTACGTTATTTGCCTTGGATCGGGCGGCCAAAGGACAGTTGTCTCCAAATTCTCCGTTACAATGGGTTGACACCTTTTTGTACCTGGGGATTTGGATAACTCAGGAGATTACCCGATACAAGACAATCAATATAGATCCTATTACTGCAGATATGGTCGCCAAATTCGCCCAATGGGAGTTTTTGCCATTGTCGTTATACGGTAGGATCAACTTATTAAAAATGAAGTATGTTCCCAAATTTCTCTATATGTTCAGGAACTCTCCTGTATGGCTTACTAAATCCTTTTTTCAACAAGTGAACTCAGCTATTTCCTCCTTTATTTGGGCCAAACGGGTCCCCAGAATCAGTATGGCGACATTACACAGGTCCACTCAGGCCGGGGGTCTTGCCGTTCCTAATTTGTACTTATACTACTTGGCTGCTTTATTGGTTACTGTACGATGGTGGTTTGAATCTGACTGTACTAATGCATCCTGTACCTTAGAAGCTGGGATACTGGGCTCGAGGGAGGCCTTGAGGCTTTTGCCTTATAGAGGGAGGGAGGCACACCCACAGGTTACCCACTCTATGGACACAACCGTCAAAGCCTGGCAGCTAGCTCAAAAGCTGTTTAGAGATGTCGCAAACTGTTCGCCGGCGAACTTGTTCGCGCGAACATCGGGTGTTCGCGCTCGCCGGAAGTTCGCGAACGTCGCGCGACGTTCGCCATTTTGGGTTCGCCATTGTTGGCGCTTTTTTTTGCCCTCTCACCCCAGACCAGCAGGTACATGGCAGCCAATCAGGAAGCTCTCCCCTGGACCACTCCCCTTCCCTATAAAAACCGAAGCCCTGCAGCGTTTTTTCACTCTGCCTGTGTGTGCTGAAGAGATAGTGTAGGGAGAGAGCTGCTGCCTGTTAGTGATTTCAGGGACAGTTGAAAGTTTGCTGGCTAGTAATCGTTTTGATACTGCTCTGTTATTGGAGGGACAGAAGTCTGCAGGGGTTTGAGGGACATTTAAGCTTAGGTAGCTTTGCTGGCTAGTAATCTACCTTCTACTGCAGTGCTCTGTATGTAGCTGCAGTGGGCAGCTGTCCTGCTTCTGATCTCATCTGCTGACTGCTGCAATAACAGTAGTCCTTGTAAGGACTGCTTTTATTTATTTTTTTGTTGTTTTACTACTACTACTACTACTACTATAAGAGCCCAGTGCTATTAGTCTAGCAGTGTTGGGGAGTGGGACTGGTGTGCTAATCTGCTGCTCCTAGTAGTTCAGCAGCACCAACTTTAATTTTTTTTTTTTAATATTCATTTTTTTTTTATTTTACTTTTTTTTATTTTACTACCGCTGTAGTAGTGTATAAGTTGACCTTTTAGGCATTATTTGCCCTGTAGGCATTTTTTGCCCAGTGTGTTATTCAACCAACTGCCATCTAGCTGTGTGACCTTGTTCACATTCTGTCTAAATATCCATAATATTACCGTCTCCAGAAAAAACACCGGAGTGACTTTTTTCAAGCAGCCATAATATATTTTACGTAATCCGTATCCATCGCTGTAGTAGTGTATAAGTTGACCTTGTAGGCATTGTTTGCCCAGTTTTTTTGGCCGCAGCCACTGAAGCACAGAGGCCAGAAAAAATATGCCATATAAATGCTGAAAATAGTCATTTTTTGCCATACGTTGACTCAACGTATATGGCAAAAAATTACTATTTTCAGCATTTATATGGCATATTTTTTCTGGCAACTGTGCTTCAGTGGCTGCGACCAAAAAAACTGGGCAAACAATGCCTCGTGAACCGCTCGCATTTTTGCGCAAGTTCGCGAATATGTTCGCGAACTTTTTTTCCGACGTTCGCTACATCCCTAAAGCTGTTGACTCCCACGGGTCTGACCTATCACTCACCTCATGCACCACTGTGGTGTAATAAGTTGCTTCCACATTTTCTCACTAACCTGGATTACAAATTTTGGGCAGGCAATGGGCTCAGATTTGTGAAAGATCTGTATTGTGAGGGGGAGCTAATAAGTTTTCTGGAGCTCAAGGTCTCTTGTCCGGCACAGCATGTTACACAGTTTCGGTATGACCAACTTCGTCACGCTGCTCAGGCGCAATTCCCTGATCCACAGGCTACTATTGTGGCTACCTCTTTGGAAAAGGCTTTACAGCTTCAGGTGCTCGCCAAACCTCTCTCTGCCATCTATCATATCCTGTTGGCGCCTGAGGAAAAACGCCCGCTTAAATGTTTCCAGAAATGGATCAGGGACATTGATAATTTGGATGAGGAGTCTTGGGAGCTGATTATGCGTCACATGTTAGCCACCACAACTTCGGCTAGAGACAAGTTGGTGCAACTGAAGTTTATGCATCGTTCCTACCTCACGCCAATGCGCCTTCATCATATGGATCCTACCAGAGATCAGAACTGTACTAGAGGCTGTGGACACCCGGGGACATGGTTCCATGTGGTGTGGACGTGCCCCAAATTGACTCGCTACTGGACTGACGTCTTCTCCTTTATCTCTACAGTTTTGGTTTTCCCTATACTGCCTCAGCCCAGCCTAGCACTGCTTGGATACATGGGTGGTGATATGAGCTCAATTGGCTGTCGGACTTTGCTCCAGCTGCTGTTGTTCTATGCTAGGAAAATGATTGTTCTTCGGTGGAATAAAAAGGAGGCACCCAAACTGGAGGACTGGAAGGACCTTGTTAACAAAGCCCTCCCTTATTATAAAGCAGTATATATGTCTAGAGGATGCACGGACAAATTCATAGCTGTATGGATGCTATGGGTTTTGAACTCTGACACTAATAGCCCACATGTGTTTTAAAATTGCTGTTCTATGCTAGCTCCACTAGATTCTAGTCATGTCTACCGTTCACCCCCTCCACACTCCACACCCTACTTGACTCTCTCTCCCTCTTTCTTCTCCCTCTTTTCTTTTTCTTTTATTGCTTTCACTGATTATGTATGATTTTTTGTGTTTCTTTCATGGAACGCTGTCTGTTTTTGTTTTTTTTTCTGTGTGAAAAAAACTAATAAAAACACCTTTTAAAAAAAGAAGCGGCAAAGGTGGTTCTTCACAGTGAGGACAGTGAGGTTGTGGAATGCACTGCCAGGTGAATGCACAACAGTGATGACTGATTCTGTTAAGAGTGGCTTGGATGATTTCTTGGACAGACCTGTATCAAAGGCTATTGTGATACTAAACTCTATAGTTAGTATAGATATGGGTATATATAATTTATGTGAAGGTATGGAGGGGTGTGTGTATGGATGCTGGGTTTTCATTTGGAGGGATTGAACTTGATGGACTATGTAACTATGTAACTTCTCTTAAAAGTTTTAACTGACAGTCAAATAGAAAAACAAATTATATTACAGATAACGTCATAATGGGCACATCCATAGAAGTAAGAACACACTAATCACACACAAACCAGTCGAACAACACTCTTATTTAAGTGCATAAAACATACATTCACAAAATGTATTTTTAAGAACTGCAGAATTTCAAAAACACGTACAGATCACCAGACATTCAGAATTTCACGACACAGCAGATCATCAAACATTTCCATACTTTACAAATCTTTCCTCCTACTTCGCCAAACACAGCAATATATGTGCTGCAAATGCAAAAGACATAAAAATATGTATGTTCATTTAGTATGTTAATAAATTCATATTCAATTATGCATGATAATATTCTAATTAGCATTCATTACAAAGTGTGGGACATGAGACACAGGACTTTCCCCCATATGTAATAAAAGGCATTAAGTTTGCCCAGGAGCAGTAACCCATAGCAACCAATAAGATGTTAGCTTTTAAACAGGTGACCAGTAAACGCTACCTGCTGATTGGTTGCTATGAGTTATTGCCCTTGGGCAAACTTAGTGCCATTTATTGCATAACCCCATTTGTGTGCTAATTTGGTGCTACTTATGGTGCCAGTATTAAATGTATGTTTACAAATGCAAGAAGTCTGACTGGTAAAATGGGAGAGCTGGAGCTGCTGGTGATGGAAGGAAAATATGATGTGATTGGTGTGGCCGAATCATGGCTCTGAATGAGTCGCATGACTGGGCAGTAAATATCAGTGGCTATACTTTGTTTCGGAGGGACAGAGGCAATAGAAAAGGAGGAGGGGTATGTCTGTATGTTAGGCAGGATTTAAAAGCTCATATAAAGGAGGAGGTTATGTTAGAAAATGAGGGGCCAGAAGTTGTATGGGTGGAGTTCTTCACCAATTGTAAAGAATCCAGCAAATTAATTGTAGGCGTATGCTATAGACCCCCTAATGTAAGTGAGGAGGAAGAGACAAAGCTCCTGATGCAAATAGAAAAGGCTGCTAGTTTAGGTAAAGTAATGATAATGGGGGATTTTAATTACCCAGATATTGACTGGAGCAACGGTACTGCTAGATCAGTTAATGGGAACAAGTTTATAAACTTATTGCAAGACAATTTTTTAGCACAGGTTGTTGAGGAGCCTACCAGAAAAAATGCTATTCTTGATTTAGTGATCTCAAATGACCCAGAACTTATAGCAAATGTGCAAGTCACTGAACCCCTGGGTAATAGTGACCATAATGTTATATCTTTTAATGTCTGGTGCAAAAAACAAAAATATACTGGGGCAACAAAAATCATGAATTTTGGAAAAGCTAATTTTAGTGCCTTGAGGGCTGCCCTACAGAGCATTGATTGGGGCACTAGGTTTTCAGCTAAAAACACAGAACAGAAATGGTTGTCCTTTAAAATGATATTAAATCATTATTGTTCTCAATTTATTCCCTTAAGGACTAAACGTAGAAGCTCTAAGAATCGTCCTGTGTGGCTTAATACAGAGGTAAAGAAGTTAATCGGAAAGAAGAGAAAGGCATTTAAAAACTACAAATCTGTAGGGACAGAAGCTGCATTTAATGAATATAAACACTGTAATAAATGTTGTAAATCAGCAATCTGGAAGGCTAAGAAATGAAATGAAGAGTTAATTGCGGTGGAGGTGAAAACTAACCCTAAAAAGTTTTTTAAATATATTAATAGTAAAAAGATGCAGGTTGAGAGTGTTGCTCCATTAAATAATGGTACCAGTATGGTTGTAACAGATACAGATAAGGCAAATGTGTTAAATCAGTTCTTTTCCTCAGTGTATACAATAGAGGAGTCTGGGTTCACAGGCTCACTTAATAACTGCACGAATGGTTCAGCTCAATCTAGTCAGTGGCTGACGTAGGATATGATTCAAAAAGCTTTAATACAAATTAATGTAAACAAGGCTCCAGGGCCTGATGGCATACACCCCCGGGTTCTAAGAGAGCTTAGTTCAGTTTTAGACCAGCCCTTATTTCTGATTTTCTCAGATTCACTGTCATCTGGTATGGTGCCTATGTATTGGAGAAAAGCTGATGTTATTCCAATATTTAAAAAGGGATTACGATCTCAGCCTGGCAATTCTAGGCCAGTAAGCTTGACATCTGTGGTGGGCAAATTATTTGAAGGCTTGTTAAGGGATCACATTCAAAATTCTGTCCTAATGAATGGCATTATGAGCAACAATCAGCATGGCTTTATGAAGGATAGGTCACGTCAGACGAATTTGATTGCATTTTATGATGTGGTAAGTAAGATTCTGGATAGTGGGGGGGCAGTAGATGTGATCTATTTGGATTTTGCCAAAGCGTTTGATACTGTGCCCCACAAACGACTGCTTTCTAAACTAAGGTCTGTTGGGCTTAATGAAGTCGTTTGCACGTGGATAGGAAACTGGCTACAGGATCGGGTACAGAGGGTGGTTGTTAATGGGACATTCTCTACTTGGAGTAAGGTTCTTAGTGGGGTCCCCCAGGGCTCAGTATTGGGTCCACTTTTATTTAACTTGTTCATTAATGACTTAGGGGAGGGTGTTGTAAGTAATGTATCAGTGTTTGCAGATGACACAAAATTATCCAGCCCAATTAATTCCATCCAGGATGTGGCATCCTTGCAACATGATCTTGACAAACTGGCAATCTGGGCAGCTAAGTGGCAAATGAGATTCAATGTTGATAAATGTAAAGTCATGCACCTGGGATGTAAAAATATCCAAGCCACTTATACCCTTAATGGGACTGCACTAGGCAAATCCATTATGGAAAAGGACCTTGGAGTCCTTGTAGATGATAAACTTGGCTGTAGCAAGCAATGCCAGTCAGCAGCAGCAAGGGCAAATAAGGTCTTGAGCTGTATTAAAAGGGGCATAGAGTCAAGGGAGGAGGGGGTCATTCTTCCACTGTATAGAGCACTTGTAAGGCCCCATCTAGAATATGCCGTACAGTTTTGGTCTCCATCACTCAAACAGGACATTATTGTATTAGAGAGGGTACAGAGAAGGGCAACTAAGCTGGTAAAAGGTATTGAAAATCTTAGCTATGAGGAAAGGCTGGCCAAATTGGAGATGTTCACGCTGGAGAAGAGGCGCTTAAGGGGTGATATGATGACTATGTATAAATATATAAGGGGATCATATAATAATCTCTCTAATGCTTTATTTACCAGTAGGTCTTTCCAGCTGACACGAGGTCATCCATTCCGATTAGAAGAAAAGAGGTTCCGCCTAAATATTCGGAAGGGGTTTTTTACAGTGAGAGCTGTGAAGATGTGGAATTCTCTCCCTGAATCAGTTGTACAGGCTGATACATTAGATAGCTTTAAGAAGGGGTTGGATGGCTTTTTAGCAAGTAAGGGAATACAGGGTTATGGGAAATAGCTCATAGTCCAAGTTGATCCAGGGACTAGTCCGATTGCCATTTTGGAGTCAGGAAGGAATTTTTCCCCCTCTGAGGCAAATTGGAGAGGCTTCAGATGGGTTTTTTGCCTTCCTCTGGATCAACTGGCAGATAGGTAGTTAATAAAAAAAAAAAAAAAAGGTTGAACTCGATGAACATGTGTCTTTTTTCAACCTTACTTACTATGTTACTATGTTACTATGTTACTTTAGCCTTCTCAAAATATAAAAAATGTTTCAATTACAAAAGGCCCAGACAAAAGTGCTAAAGGACTTAGAACTTTTGTCTGGGGCACTACTGTTCGCTGAACCTCAAGCTGCATTAAGATCACACTTAAGTAGGAGACAGGGTACCACTCCCAGCCCGCCCATCATTAATACAGTGCTGCAAAACACAGACAGCACTGCATTCACTGGGAATGAACAGGTGATTGCGCTCCATTCTGAATTGCAAACATCTGTCTGTGAGGTTTCACAAAAAAAACATTAATGGATTGCATCTAAGTTTTGCATTTTACACCTTAGACAACTGTTTGCTATTTCTAGTTATCATATATTCACAGTAAAACTTTATTTCAGTGTGGGGGATTCAATGTATTGTGTTACAGGATATAAGGCGTTAAATTGTTCTGTGATTTGGATAGTAAGCTTTCTATTGCCCTTAGTGGCACTGATGCCATTCTGTCTGCTGAATCATCAATATGCAAGCTTTATCCCCTGCTTTATTTCCTGTCCATACCTTGTTTCTTGCTTTACCCATAAAGCCCAGAATGGGGATTAGAACAAAGGGATAAAATAGTATCTTATTTCTAAAGGAAGGGGTGTGGAAATACAAAAGATAAGTTAGAGACTAATGTACTAAGAGGGGGTTGTTGGCAGAAAGAGCACTGAGCGAAACCAGGACAGTTGCTCCTGACCCACATTATAGGAATAGGAAACCACCCAAAGGAAAAGGAGTGATATTTCACTAATGAAGGAAGGCCCACAAAATTTTTCTACAGTAATGTCCTTTGGACTCTTATGGAACCATTAACCTCTGATAAATATATAGTGTAAGTACCCCCTATTGTAAAATATAAGGATATTATAAGTTACCGAGGAGTTTCATGACCATATAAAAACACGAGGCCGAAGGCCGAGTGTTTTTATACAGGTCATGGAACTCAGAGGTAACTTCTAATATCCTCATATTTTACAACTGGGGGTACTTTATTTATTATAATACACAAGTTTCAGTGAGTCGTGACAGAAATTACATCAGAACTCACCGTTTATAACTGATGACATCAGAACTCACCGTTTATAAGGATATAATTTACAAGATATTCATGGCTTTTGTGTATTATACTGTGTTATGGGTTATTGGTCAAGGAGGGTTGTACAAAACCAGACACACACGCCCCTCTTGAACTCTATCTCTCTTCAAAGTTCTCCCTTACAGTACTTGTCTCCTATCAGTCTTGTGCCAGAATTTAGCTTTCGACCGACTCCTGAGACAGGCACATGTCTGTGTATTTTAAACACCCCTCCTGTGTATAGCACACAAGATTTATAGGTTTACCCAATGCATTTTCCAAATATTGCTAGCCCTGTCATTATTTGCTGTCTCATCATCCTCTGATGAAGTTTGCATGTGAAGGCAATGTGTATATTGTATGTCATTGATTAGAGGGGCTACATCTGCAGGTTTGCTATATACTGTTTTTTCATTTGAAAAATATTTATTAACTGTATGAGCATCTGTGTCTCTTATAGAAATGACTATGCAGTAATACATAAATGAATCTGCTAACCACTCAAAGCCAAAACTGATTATTTAAGCAAAAGATGGACAGTTGATTACCACAAGGGATCATGGGAATTGTAGTGTTTTCAATATATGTGACTTTTACAGGAGAATTTGTGCCACAACTGCACAGGTTTGAATTGAGTTTAATCATATGCATAACTACATATTTTATTTGTCTGTATTATACCATTGTGCAATTTTGGGAGTTGTAGTTCATCTAAATGATGTTACTCCACAGAAGGAAGGGATGGATTTTGCACATTGACACTTCATCACTGTAATATTGGAGTCTTAATATGTGGAATTGATTACCACAAGGGATCATGGGAATAGTAGTTCATTCAATAGATGGGATTTACACAGGAGTTTTTTGCTCCTACTGCACTGTGCGGCTTTAGAAAGGGCTGGTGTAAAGCCCAAAATGTTGCCTTTTTGTGGCACAATAAAACTGTTTTTTTTTTTTTACTAATTCAATGTGCTGCTGGACTGGAATCTTTATATCGACCCTTCTGCTTGGTGTCAATTCTCAGTGTGTAGCCTCATGCAGCATACAGTAAGTCCCCACCCCTTGAGGATGACCTCATCAAATGTCTGAACCAGCCACGCTTCTAAGGAAGAAAGCACCAGAGCGGTTTCCATAGTAACAGTTTTTTCTTCCTCGTATGTCCCCATCCTCCTCTCTCAGCCACTGCCTGTCTGATTCTATCCTACTGTCAAATATTTATAAGAAGTGCTACAGACGGCATTCTAGCAGGGTGGGGGAGGTGAGAACAGAGCTGGTTTCTTCTGTCCCGTTCACTCTGATGCTGAAATGGCGTTGATCCCATGCCAGGTATTGCGGGCCGCCATCCTACTCTCCTACCTGTCCGTGTTGTGCCACTACAAGGCCATAGAGATGCCAGCGCATCAGACTTATGGGGGCAGCTGGAAATTCCTCACATTCATTGACCTGGTGAGTGAGGAGCAGAGAACAGCTTCTCTAGCTCGTACATACTGTTCATTGCTAATACAGTCATACAGATTATGAATGTTTAATAGCCCCAAATGTGTATATATGCAGTAATTAGACATAAACCAAATAAAAATATCTTTGCAACTCAATGATAAAATAAATAACTGTGTATATATATATATATATATATATATTTTTTTTTTTTTTTAATAATTATACATACATACATGAACAAAGTGACTTTTCTGTGTAACTGTGTGTGTGTGTGTGTGTATATATATATATATTAATAATTATACATACATTAACAAAGTGACTTTTCTTTGAAGATAGAGCCTTAGAAAAATGTCTGAACTGCCCATTATTATTTTTAAAATTATTGTTGTTTTGTTTTTAAAGACACAAACAGCAGGTTGTCTGGTTATCAAGGTCTAGTTCTGCATTGTGTACTGCCATCTACTACACTGGATGATTAAAGTTACCACTGATAATTGTTCAGAGGTTCAGAGTTAAGGCAGCTATGATGTAATTTACAAATACAGGTGCAGTAATCCCTAGGGTGGCACCAGACCAAAATACAGCATTGACTGGATATAAAGTAAATGGTGATTTAGACAATCCTCAGGGAGAAGCAATAAACATTGTAGTTGGCCCTCACTCACTTCTGTGGGTAAAAAGTTATGGGACCTGGAAGGCTCCTAAATATATGAAGGTCATTTCCCGTAGTATCCTATAGTGTTCAAAAATGTAGACACAACAGAATCAGCACTCATATATGTCTTCCACCACATTAGGGGGAATGTTATATGCTTTGTTAGCGCAACAAATGTTTACAAAGACAGTTACAAATGTTAGTGACCATGCTTGTGCCATTTTTGGCACAAAAGAGGACTAAAGACCTCAACAACATCCTGCGATCAAATTGCTTGGATGTTAAAGGTTCGCTATGTGCAATTAAAGGAAAACTATTCCCCCAAAATGAACAGTTAAGCAACAGATAGTTCATATAATATTAAGTGGCATATTAAAGAATCTCACCAAACTGGAATATATATTTAAGTAAATCTTGCCCTTTTACATCTCTTGCCTTGAGCCACCATTTCGTGATGGTCTGTGTGCTGTCTCAGAGATCAACTGACCAGGAATACTTCAACTCTAACTGTAACAGGAAGAAGTGTGGAAGCAAAAGACACAACTCTGTCTGTTAATTGGCTCATGTGACCTAACATGTATAGTTTGTTGGTATCTTTGTGAGTACAGTGAATCCTACGATCCCAGGGGGCGGCCCTTATTTTTTAAAATGGCAATTTTCTATTTAGGATTACCCAATGGCACATACTACTAGAAAAGTATATTATTATGAAAATGGTTTATTTACATGAAGCAGGATTTTACATATGAGCTGTTTTATGCAATATCTTTTTATAGAGACCTACATTGTTTGGGGGGTATAGTTTTCCTTTAAGACTCACAATGCAATAAAACGAAAATATTACATTGCGACAGGCAAATCTTTATTTGAAAAGTTTTGCACTTTGCTACTTTTATTACATTTCCCCTATTGCCTTTTATTAAGCCACAGACTGACTTGTATACTAAATTCAACATTTTGGGGGACAAACCCTCCCTTCGCCAGGAATATAACATATATTGGGCGACTAATCTCCTTGTGTGTCAGGACCCCAATAATAACACAGTACCTTGCACTTGATGAGAACTAAATAACATAAATCCAGGCTCATGGCAAAATAATCATGTTGGTTTATTTTTAGCTTGAAATGTTTTTAAGTAGTCTTAAGTTATGGAAAGCCCTTTATCGATAACCCAGATCCCTAGCATTCCAGATAATATATCCCACCCATGTAGTGTAAATGCCTTTATGACATAGCAAAAACTTTTAGGAACGTTGTACTTTAGCGTGCTTTGCTTGTTATAGCAAATTCACTTGGGTAAAATAAATTGTGCAAGGTATGCAGAAATCATGTAAGTCTAGCATTCAGTTATGAATTCAATCTCGTTCTTTAAAAGGATCTTGTGAGTCATATTCAGATAGTATTGGACCAGAGACATTTCAGCATTGTATATTTTTCAAGAGAAGCAATTGGAAGGGAAATGTTGGAGATCAAGTTGTGTATTTTGAAGAACGAACTCTGTCTGAATGTCCACTAAGGGTGGTGGCACATGGGGAGTTTTAGTCGCCTGCGATAAATCTTCGCTACTGCAGGCAACAAACCTATCCAAGAATGTGAACTGCCGGTGGGATGGTTTGAGCGTCACTTCGGTTTTCTGAAGCGGCCTGAAGTTTCCTCATGATGCAACTTTGGAAAACCAAAGCAATGCTTATGCCATCCCCGGGCGATTCACATTCTTGCAGGTGGCAAGCCATTTTGGGGAGATTAGTCACCCGCAATAGTGAAGATTTATTGCTGGCGACTAAATCTCCCCATGTGTCACCACTTTAAGAGGTGTAATTTGCACCCTTTAGTGCTTTAACATTTCCTTCAAGTGTCTTTGTAGTTGAGCCCAAATATGACTAAGACATTAAATACAATCACTACAGTTGAGCGCCTCTTTAACTTAACAGTATTATATTCTGGACCCTGCAGTAGTACACAAAACGTTCACAGCAGCTGGGAGTAGAACACACTTTACTAGGGAGGAAAGCATGGCTGAACTGCCAACAAGTTGGGAGAAAAGAACAGATAGAGAGGCAAATACTTGGGAAACAGTTATCAGCAGAGCAGAATGATACATCTTAGTTTAACATGTAACAGTGCCCTCCTAGATAACATAATCCTCTAGGTGGTGGGGCCTTTGAATGACCCCTCTGGGCCGCTCCATTGGGACACTGATAACCTCTCCTTGTGGATTGGGTCAGTATCTGTGGGTACCCTTCTCAGGTACATCTACTGTCTGTTCAGCTGCAGGAATCTCTTCCTCTGAAAAATCTAGAGGAGTTAAGTCACCTTGCAATCCAAAGTGGCCGTCGGTTCATCAAAAGTTCTGCAGGACTGCAGCCAGTGCTAGCAGAAGGGGTTATGTGCTGCTGCTGCAACAAAAATGTTGCCAGTCTATAATTCCAGTCACCATCAATTATCTATTTTAATGCATCCTTTGTAGTCTGGACCATTCGCTCAGCTTGTCCATTTGAGGATGGATGGAATGGTGCTGTTGTAACATGACGAATAAGGTTACTTTCCATAAATGCTCTGATGTCTGATGATGTAAACTGTGCTCTGTTATTTGATACAATAGTCTCTGGGAGTCGATGGGTGGCAAACAACTATCGCAACACTTGAATGACTGCATGGGTGGTTGCAGATGCCACTGGAACAACTTCCAGCCATTTCGAAAAGGAATCAACAACAAGGAAGAATGTCTGACCTTTGAAAAGGCTCTGCAAAATTGATATGAAGCCGCAACCATGGGCTCCGTGTCACCTCCCATGGATTTACCAAGGCCTTAGCAGGGGCATGGCGGTTGGTCTGGCAAGGAACACAACTTTTTACCCATTTTCAATACATTCATCCATTTTAGGCCACAAGACATAACTTCTAGCAAGGGCTTTCATATTTATAATTTAAGAACATGGTTTTGCCCTGCTTTGGGAATTACCACTCTATTTCCCCACAATAGGCAACCTTTGTATGCAGAGAGTTCATGCTGGCATTTCTCAAAAGGTGTGAACTCTTCCTTTAAACATATATTTGGCCACCCCCTCCATACCCAGTTCAACACTCGAGACAATACTGGGTCGGTAGCTGTCATGCGGGCAATATCTGATGCCTGCAGAGGGGGACTTGGTAATGACTCTAGCATGAGGACCTCAGACAAGGCCGTTACTTGAAAATTTGGAGTGTTTACAGGTTAATGGCTTAAAGCATCTGCATTACTTATTTCTTTTCCTGGGCGGTACTGCAACTTGTGTGCATTTATCAATAAACACCATCTCAGCATGCTTGGAGAAGACCCAATAATGGTTTGGGATCAGTAATAATCGCAAAATGGCTAAAGCTTCCTTATCAATCTGAGCATAATTCCTCTCTGTGGTACTCATGGTCCGTGAATAGAATGCAATGGGACCCTCATGACTGCCAATTACAGTATGACTTAAATCCCTTGCCTCAGGCGGCAGCGAGCGACCAGTTACAAGGGGCGGCAAAAAGCCACCTCTTGTAACTTTAAGAGCCAAACTACTGGGTTTTAACATGGAAATTCAGCTCCGCTAGTGCAGAGAGTGCCATTGCGCTTAATGCACTAGCGATACTGCCCCCTTAGACCTGCTCCGACGCTAATTTTTAAGCACGGAACGGTAGAATTGGGGGGCGGAATTTGGGCTGCTGCTTCAGACGGCGGCAGCCCCAGAATCGGCGCTGCCTATTCCATAAGGAAAATCATCACATGTGAGGTTAAGAGGTTTATCCAAACCATAATGTATTAGCACACTGTCTGATGATAAGAGTCTCTTGGCATCCTTGAATGCCTGCTTATACAGGACTGACCAATTCCAGGTAGAATTTTTGTCCAGTAGTCTGTGCAGTGGCTCAGACACAGTAGCTTTGTCTTTCAAGGAATGGTAGAAATTTAATAGGCAGAGAAATGCTTGCAGATCCTGTTTATTTTTGGAAACTGGAGCTTCATGAATGGCTTTTACTTTTGCATCTGTTGGATGTATTCCATTTTCATTAACTTTGTATCCCAGGAAATGAACACTTGTTACTCCTAAAACACATTTTTCTTTCTTAAGTTTTAACCCAGCATCTGCAAATCACTGTAATACTGCTCTTACCCTTTCAGTTAATGATTCCATAGAGTCTGCTCCAATGAGGACTTCATCAAAATTTTGCACCACCCCTGGCAGGCTGGAAAGGAGGTCATCCATCAATTTCTGAAACACATCTGGTGCAAAGCAAACTCCAAATTGCAACCGTGTAGCTTTAAATGCTCCTTTGTGAGTGATAATTGTTTGTGCATCAGCAGCTGCATCAGCCACTGGTAACTGCTGGTATGCTTGAGCTAAATCAAGTTTGGCAAATAACTTTCCTTTAGCCAAGGTGCCGAGAATCTGATTGACAGCAGGAATTTGATATGGATGTTCCTGTAATGCCTTGTTGATTGTACATTTATAGTCAGCACATATCCTTACTTCTCCATTTGGCTTCAGTACAGGCATTATTGGGGTGGCCCAACGCTCGTTGTTGCACCAAGCAATATATTTCGCCATCTATTTTTGTATGGAGAGCAAATGGTACAGGTCATGGCTTCATGCATATTGTGACAACTTTGGGATCCAGCAGGAATGATATCGGTGAGCCCTTAATTTGCCAAGGCCTTCTTCAAATACACTGCTAAAGTATTTGAGGCCACTTTGCAAAGAGTCTGTTGTTGCATAATTGAATTCATTAATTGAATGCCTAGGGGCTCAAACCACTCTACTCCTAATAAGCTTGCACTGTGTCCTTTTGTAATAATGAGGGGTAGTTTTCCTCTGTCTTTTCTATAGTGGATTTTGACAAAGCAGGCACCCACAACATCCACAGGCTTTTTATTGTAATCCACAAGTCTAACTTCACATGGTAAAATAGGTGGGCCATTAGTGGGCCATAATGCATGGACAGAGGCCTGTATCTCCTTGGAATGTGCAGATGGAGTCTTATAAGCAAGTGCTTCCTCCTAGGCCAAAGCAAAGGTTAGGTTGTGCTTTGCTAGAAGCCTTCTTTCCAGTGCTGCATCCCTGACCCCACACACAAGACGGTCCCTTAGCAAGGATTCCAAGCTGCTGCCAAAATTGTAGTTTTCTGCCAATCTGCGCAGCTCTGCTATATAAGCAGCAATACTCTCATCTGACTGCTGGCTGTGTTTGTTAAAGTGGAACCTCAATAGTTTCAGAGTTGTGGGTGCAAAATGATTTTTAAGCTGCTTAATAATTTCCTCAAATGAGCAGTCACTGGGTTAAGTACCAGAGAGTGAACAATCTCATAAGTCTTTGAGCCTATAACACTCAGCAGAACTACACGTTTCTGCATAGGGTCTGTCACCTTCCTCTGCATAGGAATCCCAGGACGATGGCCTGACAATGTCAAACTCCTCGATGTGGCCCAGGGACACCATTATGGGAATAATAAAGTCTCTTAAATTCCCTTTTACTCACTGGAATCTTGTATTTGTAGATTTTTTATTGGTTATATCCCATCCTCGTCGCCACTATTATATTCTGGACCCTGTAGTAGTACACAAGACGTTCACAGCAGCTGGGAGTAGAACAAACTTTACTAGGAAGGAAAGCATGGCTGAACTGCCAACAAGTTGGGAGAAAAGAACAGATAGAGAGGCAGATACTTGGAAAACAATTATCAGCAGAGCAGAATGACACATCTTAGTTTAACATGTAACAGCGCCATCTACTGACATTACATTAACAGTCAATACATAACAGACAGTTTTTTATTTGCATTATGTTTTAACTTTTTTCCTCCTGTGGAATTTCCAGTACTTTTTCCAGTACTATTGATACAATACTTTTTTCCAATATTGAAAATTGATATTATTTTCATTTACAAATACCTTTTGACTGTTTGTAGTCTTTTATAGTTCACAAGTGCTAGGAATAAACTGCAAAATATATCTTTAAAATGGCGCTTATTGAATAGCATTCATTATAAATGGTGATTTTACTTGTGTCACATGACATATGGGAGCATCTGTATTTTAAGAAATAATGAACTCCCTGCAAGCCTAGTGCCCTAATAAGGTAAGCTCCTTTTTTGATTTCCAATATCCTTATATTGTACAAAAGGGACTATACTTATTCATGTTGTCTACCCATGGCATAATAATTTACACAGTCATTGTTTCTGTTTACTTGATAAATATATGTGTATTATGATTTTTTTTTGAAGTGAAGTGTTCATGAAAGTGACCTTTTAAGTATAATTTAATAATCTATTGGTGATTTTGTTTCAGTAGATGTTTGTCCAGGATTAACAGGGTTTATTTGTCCAGGGTTAACACTTTGCATTTTGGAATTTTGTATAATAATGTTTTTTGGACTGGACTGTTATTTACTAAAACTGGAATTTACAATATCATCAAATTATAAAAGGGAAGTTGACTTCTTCGGGCAGGTTAGAGATGGTGGATTTTTGGATTTGGACTTTTAGCAGTTTCAGGGTATAATAAATCTTGAAAAATTTGAGTCTTTTTTATTCCTCTAAAAATTCGAGTTTTTGCATAAAAAACCTCAACCTGAAAAATTTAGTAAATAACTCCCAAAATGTTTCAGTATGTATATTTTAGGGTCATTCTGATAAGCTGTTTTTAATTAGATAATGCTGTAAAGGCTGAAAATGCTGTTTTCCAAATATCCTTCATTTGACAATCCTTCTGATCAATTATTAATAAAAAAAGAAAGAAATGAAATGATTGAAATCGAATTATTGTATAACTCATGGCATCATTTTCTCAAAGTAGTTAAATTATTGTACACATACAAATGTCATGGTTTGCAATACTGGATGTGTTAACCTTACAATCTGCAGTGCCTACAAATGTGAAAGGGTCAGTACAAGAACATTACAAGGGTCATACTTTACCTCATGAAGTGTAAGTGTTAGAGCGCACCTTAGAGCTTATTCTAGGAGCACGAACGCTTCCTCTGTTCTATGCTCTGCACTGAGCCCCAGAAAAATATATTTTTTTTGCATTTTGAACACTGCTCTTAGGTTCACAAATGTGCCTTACATCTCTTTACCAGAATTATCTGTAAAATTCACCCAAAGAATACATTGTATAACAATCCTGTATCAGTTCAATATTTAGGGTATACAGTTTCATAAACAGCACCTTTAATGGGACAACTAACTGTTAGGGCTTTTATGCATTGTTATACAATGTATTCTTTGGGTGAATTTTACAGTTTCCTATTAGCAAACCATTTTAAACATAATTATTATGTAGGATGGTAAAGGATTTGCAAACCTTTTGTTTCTTAGTTTTCCCTGTAGGACTCTTAGCCAGCTAGAATGGGTCCTTAATACAGTTGGGAGGGGGAGAAGGCCACTTAGCAGTGTAAGGTGTCAGGTTTCCCCTAAGTTATAAAAAGGAAAGCACATATGTGCTCAGCCTCTCTGAGCTTTGCCTAGAGCTGGGAAATGTTCATCAAGGCAGGAAGCACTACCTTTGGGTGTTGCAAACACTATAACTGTGATCGAGTGTATACCATCTGAAAAATTTACGGATTAAGATCTTGTACCATATGAGTCAGCATCCACCAAAGAAAATTTATATAATTTGCATGCATGCATAAAGTGTTTCATCTGTTTCTCAAGAACTACTGGTGCCCAAGTTTATTTAAAAAATCAAGTTATGCATGTGTGAAATCAGTGTGGTTAACCCTTTGTAACCTGGCCACTGGTCGGGTTTGGGTAGAGGCACCCACGTCGCATTCTGTTCCAGCGATCAGGTGCCCATCGGTGATATGCTCACAGTGCTTGGATTCTGCGCATGCGCACCTGGTTTTGATGCAGGTGAGAATACGACCTGCGCGTGTACATTTGCCACATGTGCACTCGACACTTCTCCCCAATTAAACTAGTGCCTGCGTCCAATTGGATGCTGATTGTTCTTTTGTTTCAGCTATTGGTCCCCTCAACAGTTCATCCCTGATTCTCATCTCCCATTGGGTCCCTTTGCCTTAAATAGTGGCTTCCCTTTACCTTCTTTGCTCAAGCTGGCTTCTGTTTAATCAGTTCCTGTTCAAGCTTTACACGTGTCGCTATTTTAGTTTTGACTCCTGCCTGCCTTTGACTCAGATTCCTCATTATCCCTACTCATGTCCCCTGTTAGCGGTTTTGACTCCTGCCTGTCTATTGATCTTGACCCTTGCCACCTGTCCTGAACCCTTCCTCCAACAGTACAGCGAGGGCCCACTTGAGTGTAAAGCACAGGGGCGCTGCACCAATGAGGCAAGTTAAAAAACTCACCTCAGGCAAAAAGCAGCTCCTGGTACTTTTAAGAGCCAAATTTCCATTTTTAAACCAGAAATTCAGCTTTTCTAGTGTGAAAGCTCATTGCAGCCTCCCTGCACCACCACACAAAAATGGTAAGCAGGCGGGGGGTGGAAATTATAGGAGCTAGATTGTCCTGGTAAAAGCCATGAAAGTTTGTCTAAACTGACACTGATTGTGGATCGGGCTTAAGTAGTTGCACGAAGAGGGACTTCCTTTATCACCAGTCCCAAAGATTGTTTACTGAATAGGTGTGACCACAAAAATATGAAATACCCTGAAATGTTTGTTGTGCAAGTATAATGAAGTAAAAGTGCTTGGCATGCACTAGATATGCAAGAATCCCATACAAGGAGACAAGAGAGGTAAAACTCAGCAACAGATGGCATACATGTATAATATATACATTATTAGTACAATATGCTGTGGTTCAATTTGGTGTTTTAACCGTTTAAGTGCCACAGAACGTAGAATCTACGTTCTGTGGATCAAAGGACCAAAGTGCCACAGATCGTAGATTCTACGTTCTGCAGCACTTCCGGGTTTGCGAGCGGAGGAGCGGCTGTTAGAGCCGCTCGCTCCGCTCCTTCACGATCCCCTGCCCCTAGACAACGAGCAGAGCAGGGGATCGAGTGGCCCCTGGGGCGCGATCGCCCAGGGGCCCAAAAACAGCAGCAGGCACGTGTTACTTACGTGTCCTGCTGCTGCAGCCTACACCGCGCCGTCGATCTCCGCCCCCACAGCACAGAGACAGGAACCACGTCGCAGATGTCTTCCAGGGGCTCTTCCTGATCGCCTGCAACAGTCTCCAGCGACTTTTTCAGGTTAGTGCAACAATTACACACACAAACACACCAACACACACTTATTACAGTAATATACACTTAGATTCACACTTACACACACTTACACATACATTTTTGGGGATTGGGGGGGTCACTTACACTCACTGCACTTACACACACGTGCACACGCACACACGCGCACATAACATGTAATTTACCATTTGTACACACGCACACGCACATACATGGCATTGTGGCTTTTTTTTTCTTATCGCATCGTCTCTTTTTTTGGCTGAAAAAAATGTTTTATTGCCATTACGAATAGCGTATTCGCTAACCGTACTGTGCAATATCTTTTGTATGTTATTTCGGTGATTATATTGCAATTTTGGGTATTTTGGTGCATTTTTAGCCATTTTATTGAATTTTTAGCCATTTTATTGCATTTTCAGCTCTGCGTATGTTGTGTTCACTTGTTTCTAGTCGTATAACCTGTTTGGCCCAGCTAAAATATTCAAACTGTGATTCTGACGGCCGATAACACTAGTCTGGAAAAAAAACATTGATTTTTGTGGTTTTATTGGATTTTTTTGCATTTCACTCTTTACTGCCTTATTTTGTTTTGCCTTGTAAATTTTATCTACTATATATCCATTTGGGGGTCTCTGTGCGCCACATAGTTTGGTATATCTATGCATATTGGGCATCAAAGTGTTCAGTAGACCCCTGGCGTTCATATTTAGGATGTTTTATGCTGATACGTTACGAAATGTGTGGCATATAATGGGGTAAAATTCAAGCTTTGTGACGATTTTCAGAAATTTGATAAAAACCGTTATGTTCAGCATTGCTTTGCAGTTTGGCAGTTTGCAGTAGAAACACTTATTTACCCATATTGGATTCATCAGAATGTGTACTTTCTGAAAATATATGGTTTTCTGGGGTCTCTGTACTGTTAGGGGGGTCTAATGTCGCATAATACACACACCAGGTGCTCATATTGCAGCAGCCAGCGCGTCAGCCGTGAAAATGTATATACACTATTGTCATTTGGGGGTCTCTGTGCGCCACATAGTTTGGTATATCTATGCATATTGGGCATCAAAGTGTTCAGTAGACCCCTGGCGTTCATATTTAGGATGTTTTATGCTGATAAGTTACGAAATGTGTGGCATATAATGGGGTAAAATTCAAGCTTTGTGACGATTTTCAGAAATTTGATAAAAACCGTTATGTTCAGCATTGCTTTGCAGTTTGGCAGTTTGCAGTAGAAACACTTATTTACCCATATTGGATTCGTCAGAATGTGTACTTTCTGAAAATATATGGTTTTCTGGGGTCTCTGTACTGTTAGGGGGGTCTAATGTTGCATAATACACACACCAGGTGCTTATATTGCAGCAGCCAGCGCGTCAGCCGTGAAAATGTATATACACTATTGTCATTTGGGGGTCTCTGTGCGCCACATAGTTTGGTATATCTATGCATACTGGGCATCAAAGTGTTCAGTAGACCCCTGGCGTTCATATTTAGGATGTTTTATGCTGATAAGTTACGAAATGTGTGGCATATAATGGGGTAGAATTCAAGCTTTGTGACGATTTTCCGAAATTTGATAAAAAACGTTATGTTCAGCATTGCTTTGCAGTTTGCAGTAGAAACACTTATTTACCCATATTGGATTCGTCAGAATGTGTACTTTCTGAAAATATATGGTTTTCTGGGGTCTCTGTACTGTTAGGGGGTCTAATGTCGCATAATACACACACCAGGTGCTCATATTGCAGCAGCCAGCGCGTCAGCCGTGAAAATGTATATACACTATTGTCATTTGGGGGTCTCTGTGCACCACATAGTTTGGTATATCTATGCATATTGGGCATCAAAGTGTTCAGTAGACCCCTGGCGTTCATATTTAGGATGTTTTATGCTGATACGTTACGAAATGTGTGGCATATAATGGGGTCAAATTCAAGCTTTGTGACGATTTTCCGAAATTTGATAAAAACTGTTATGTTCAGCATTTCTTTGCAGTTTGGCAGTTTGCAGTAGAAACACTTATTTACCCATATTGGATTCGTCAGAATGTGTACTTTCTGAAAATATATGGTTTTCTGGGGTCTCTGTACTGTTAGGGGGTCTAATGTCGCATAATACACACACCAGGTGCTCATATTGCAGCAGCCATCGCGTCAGCCGTGAAAATGTATATACACTATTGTCATTTGGGGGTCTCTGTGCACCACATAGTTTGGTATATCTATGAATATTGGGCATCAAAGTGTTCAGTAGACCCCTGGCGTTCATATTTAGGATGTTTTATGCTGATACGTTACGAAATGTGTGGCATATAATGGGGTAAAATTCAAGCTTTGTGACGATTTTCAGAAATTTGATAAAAACCGTTATGTTCAGCATTGCTTTGCAGTTTGGCAGTTTGCAGTAGAAACACTTATTTACCCATATTGGATTCGTCAGAATGTGTACTTTCTGAAAATATATGGTTTTCTGGGGTCTCTGTACTGTTAGGGGGGTCTAATGTCGCATAATACACACACCAGGTGCTCATATTGCAGCAGCCAGCGCGTCAGCCGTGAAAATGTATATACACTATTGTCATTTGGGGGTCATTGTGCGCCACATAGTTTGGTATATCTAGGCATATTGGGCATCAAAGTGTTCAGTAGACCCCTGGCGTTCATATTTAGGATGTTTTATGCTGATAAGTTACGAAATGTGTGGCATATAATGGGGTAGAATTCAAGCTTTGTGACGATTTTCAGAAATTTGATAAAAACCGTTATGTTCAGCATTGCTTTGCAGTTTGGCAGTTTGCAGTAGAAACACTTATTTACCCATATTGGATTCGTCAGAATGTGTACTTTCTGAAAATATATGGTTTTCTGGGGTCTCTGTACTGTTAGGGGGGTCTAATGTTGCATAATACACACACCAGGTGCTTATATTGCAGCAGCCAGCGCATCAGCCGTGAAAATGTATATACACTATTGTCATTTGGGGGTCTCTGTGCGCCACATAGTTTGGTATATCTATGCATACTGGGCATCAAAGTGTTCAGTAGACCCCTGGCGTTCATATTTAGGATGTTTTATGCTGATAAGTTATGAAATGTGTGGCATATAATGGGGTAGAATTCAAGCTTTGTGACGATTTTCCGAAATTTGATAAAAACCGTTATGTTCAGCATTGCTTTGCAGTTTGGCAGTTTGCAGTAGAAACACTTATTTACCCATATTGGATTCGTCAGAATGTGTACTTTCTGAAAATATATGGTTTTCTGGGGTCTCTGTACTGTTAGGGGGTCTAATGTCGCATAATACACACACCAGGTGCTCATATTGCAGCAGCCAGTGCGTCAGCCGTGAAAATGTATATACACTATTGTCATTTGGGGGTCTCTGTGCGCCACATAGTTTGGTATATCTATGCATATTGGGCATCAAAGTGTTCAGTAGACCCCTGGCGTTCATATTTAGGATGTTTTATGCTGATACGTTACGAAATGTGTGGCATATAATGGGGTAAAATTCAAGCTTTGTGACGATTTTCAGAAATTTGATAAAAACCGTTATGTTCAGCATTGCTTTGCAGTTTGGCAGTTTGCAGTAGAAACACTTATTTACCCATATTGGATTCGTCAGAATGTGTACTTTCTGAAAATATATGGTTTTCTGTTGTCTCTGTACTCTGTACTGTTAGGGGGGTCTAATGTCGCATAATACACACACCAGGTGCTCATATTGCAGCAGCCAGCGCGTCAGCCGTGAAAATGTATATACACTATTGTCATTTGGGGGTCATTGTGCGCCACATAGTTTGGTATATCTATGCATATTGGGCATCAAAGTGTTCAGTAGACCCCTGGCGTTCATATTTAGGATGTTTTATGCTGATAAGTTACGAAATGTCTGACATATAATGGGGTAGAATTCAAGCTTTGTGACGATTTTCCGAAATTTGATAAAAACCGTTATGTTCAGCATTGCTTTGCAGTTTGGCAGTTTGCAGTAGAAACACTTATTTACCCATATTGGATTCGTCAGAATGTGTACTTTCTGAAAATATATGGTTTTCTGGGGTCTCTGTACTGTTAGGTGGTCTAATGTCGCATAATACACACACCAGGTGGTTATATTGAAGCAGCCAGCGCGTCAGCCGTGAAAATGTCTATACATATTGTCATTTGGGGGTCTCTGTGCGCCACAAAGTTTGGTATATCTATGCACATTGGGCATCAAACTGTTAAGTAGACCCATATGTTTATATTTAGGATGCTTTATGCTGGTAATGATACATGGACAATACGATGCTGGAAAGTTGAAGCTTTGAGGCAATTTCCAGATATTTCACCAAAACCGCCAAATTTGGCAAAGCCTTGCGACTCAGTAGTTTGGAGCAGAAAGGCATGGGTACCTATTTTAGATTCTGTAGAATGTGTACTTTCCAAAAATATATGGGGTTGGGGGGTAAACATATATTTCTGTGTTTTTACCCCACAAAAATGCAGTCAATGTGTTGATTTTTCATTAGATAAAGGTACCCACAGAACAATTTGTATGTGCTAACTTCATTTTGGGGCCTCTAAATGCCATATACTTTGGTAAACTTATGAACAATGGCCACCAAAATGTTCAGAGGAACCCTGGCAATCATATTTAGGGTGCTTTTTCTTAGTACGTAATGACACATGGGTGATATGGTGCTGGGAAGTTGAAGCTTTGAGGCAATTTTCAGATATTTGACCAAAACCGACAACTTTGGCAAAGCCTTGCGACTCAGTAGTTTGGAGCAATAAGGCATGGGTACCCATTTTAGATTCTGTAGAATGTGTACTTTCCAAAAATGTATGGGTTTGGGGGGTCAACATGTATTTCTGTGTTTTTACCCCACAAAAATGCAGTCAATGTGTTGATTTTTCATTAGCTGATATATTATTCAAATTGCAGGTGAGTGATTGCTCACCAAAGTTAATCACATCTCAAAGGAGATAATTAACTGATTAAAATACAACTGTCACTTAAATTAAAGTGCACTTAAATATGGAGTGTGAGAATTGTCTGAACAGAAACCAGGTCTGGGGATACTGAGCAAAGTACCCCATCTATTGCCCACTGGTCAGCAAATTCTTTCAACTGACCAGTAAACACTGCTTGGGTGTACTCTGCTCGGATAAGGGAACGCACCAGCACTCGGAACAAGACCTCTGCTGGCAGAGGATTCCCACCTTCCAAACATTGCTTTCTAGATTAATGGATGACTAATTTAGCTAAAGCCAGGAGCAAGTTGGAGAGAAGGTCTTTCTCTTTATTGTCCCGGGATACTGGGCGTCCAAAAATATAAACATGAGGGGAAAAGTGTAACCAGAACTGCAGGTAAAGCTTCCTCAAAAGAGCCAATAGAGGTTGCAGTCTGGCACACGTAAAATAAGCATGAAACACAGACTCTCCTTTGCCACAGAATGGACAAGCAGCTGGGGAGTCTGTAAAACGAGCTAAATACTCTCCCGTGCTCAATGCACCATGCAGCACTTTCCAACTCAAGTCTCCAGTTGGTCTAGGCACCAAACTGGAATAAAGAGCTCGCCACTGAGGTCTTTCACCCTCATTAAGCACACGTCTCCAGATGGTATCATATCGGGAGATGAGGGCAAGGAAGTGTACAGTGTGAAGTACAACAGCTTTCTTGTTATATCATGAAAGCGTGTCAATGGAAAATTCTCCAACTGGCTCAAGTTGGGGTAAGGAGGTGCTTGGGGGGATTGACGGGTTTTAGGTGCTATTATTATGTCTGGAGGTGAGGAGTTCCAAGGTGGACGTGGCTCTCCAGCATGTAAAACCCCATCAATGAAGGTGTGAGAATCAGGAGAGATTGTGTCCTTGATTTCCTTGAGGAGACGGTGTGGAACCTTAGTGGTGAGGAATCCCATGTGTTGCATAACTGCTTGAGAGTCCACCCAATCTGATTTCTCAAAATCCAGGAGATCTCCAACTCTGGTTAACCGAGCCTGGCAAAGGCGACGTCGGATGCTGATGGATTCTAACATCCTAGTCTTAAAAGATGGATTGTAAAGTAGGGGCTCATTTAGAATGTCTTCCCCTTCAATGGCTCCTTGCCTCAACATGGATACCATGCTCCAGGTTTTTAGCGTGTCTTGGTAGTAAGCCGGCAGGGTTGAAAGGTTTCTTAGGAAACCCTCAGGTTCAATTATAAACAATTGCCGGTCATATCCCATATTTCGTACCTGGCGATAAAAACTCGATGCTAGAGTACACCACTGTGGAGAAGGATCTGCATACAAGTATCTCTGTATTTGCTGGAGACGGAAGGTGTGCACTTGAGAACGTATACACACGACTCCCTGCCCTCCCTCTTTCAACGGGAGGCTTGAGACACCTGCAGAAACCCAATGCTTTCCTATCCAGAGAAAGTCCAGTAACCTTCTCTGGATCTTAGCAATGAATTCTTGGGTTGGGCTAAGACATATCAGCCGGTACCAGATCTGAGAGGCCACCAGCTGATTTATCACCAAAGCTCTCCCCCTCATAGAAAGTACTTTAGCAAAACCCTTCCACTTTCCAAGGCGCGTTAGAACACACTCCTCAAGTTCAATGAAATTCTGTGAGACAGGATACTCCTCAGCTGATAGGTAGACGCCTAAATATTTAATGATTTTACTCTCCCACGAGATGTCACGAAAAGCAGGAGGCAGGAAATCTACCTTTATAGAACCCTCCAGAAGGCCTGAGCTCTTGGACCAGTTGATCCGGGCAGATGAGGCAGCAGTGTAGACTTCTTGACACTCTTGTGCCCGCTCAAGATCAACTAGGTCCTGGGCCACAAGAATTACATCATCAGCGTAGGCTGAGAGAACCACCCTCATGTCAGGTTCTTTGAGCACCAGTCCCGTGAGCCTTTTCCTTAAGAGACACAGGAAGGGCTCAATGGCCAGCGAGTACAGTTGTCCCGACAAGGGGCATCCTTGCCGAACTCCTCGTCCAAAGGCCAGAGGTGCAGTCAGAGACCAGTTGATTTTAACTAAACACTCTGCAGAGGCATACATTGTTTTCAGGTAGCCCACAAACTGTGGGCCAAAGCTATAGGCTTGCAGAGTGCCTATAAGATATTGGTGATCCACCCTGTCAAATGCCTTCTCTTGATCCAGAGAGAGAAAAGCAAGAGATAGACCAGTCCTTCTCGCAAAATGTAGTAAGTCTCGGATTAAAAAGACATTATCAAAAATTGTCCGACCGGGGACTGTATAGGACTGGTCAGGATGAATCACCTCTGCCAGCACAGATTTGAGCCTGAGTGAGATAGCTTTGGCCACGATCTTATAGTCTGTGCTAAGCAGTGAGACTGGTCTCCAGTTCTTAATAAGACGGAGATCCCCCTTCTTAGGAAGTAGTGATAACACTGCTCGACGACACGAAAGTGGCAACTCACCTTTCTTGAAGGCCTCAGTTAGGACCCTATGGAAATCAGGGCCCAGAGTATCCCAAAAGAACTGGAAGAACTCTATGGTCAGTCCGTCAAGCCCAGGAGATTTATTGTGGGGCATTAAACGGAGTGCTTGAGAGAGTTCATCTAGAGTGATTGGTGTTTCCAACCTCTCTTTTCTCCTCTCACTGACCACTGGAAGCCCATCCCATAGCTCCTCACAGGCATCTGGAGAGATGGGATCTGGAGAAAAAAGGTTTTGATAGAAGGACCGGGCTCTGTCCCGGATAGCCTCCGGATCCTCAAGGGGGGTTCCATCCTCCGCAAAAAGGCATGTGATTTGTTTTCGGTTCCCCTTCTTCTTCTCCAGAGCATTGAAGAATCGGGAACCACGATCCATATCACAAAGTAACTGCATCCGGCTTCGCACAAAGGCACCACGAGCCTGTCGTTGTTCCATGTTACGCAGCGCTTCTTTCCTTTCTAGATATTCACACTGAAGGGCTTGGTCTTCAGAGCCTGATAGCCTTTGCTCAAGATCAAGCACCTCCCCATTCAGTGCCTCAATCTCTGCATTGCGCTGCCCGCTCACACTTTTGGTATACTCTTGACACAAGAGCTTTAGGTGAACCTTGCCTACATCCCACCACTGGTTCAATGTGGCAAATTCATCCTGAAAGGCCCTCCAGCCTCTCCATGTATCCCGGACTGACTTTGCAAAACCCTCATCTTCTAATAAACTGTTGTTAAAGTGCCAGTAAGCAGCTTTTGGCAGAGATGGTGCGATTGACATTCTCAGGGATACACAATTGTGGTCTGAGAATGGTGCCAATCTAATGGTGCTCGACTGGGCTCGTGACATGAGATGGCTCGATATATATATCCTATCAATCCGGGATTGAGAAACATGACCATCTCTCACCCTGACATAGGTAAAGGCAACCGTCTCTGGGTTCTGTTCTCTCCAGACATCAACCAAGGAGAAATGAGCAATTAGTTCTCGCAAAACGGACTCAGACGAGTCTCTTTTCTTGGGTACATTGCGATCTCGAGCATCAAGGGTGTAATTAAAATCACCCCCTATAATCAAGGCTTCATCAGAGTCAATTGTCTCCATGTAGGCTGACAAACTTTCAAAGAACCGTGCTCTCTCTGGTCCGGTAGTAGGAGCATACACATTCATTAGATTATATGTTCTACCTGACTCCCGGACCCGAAGATGCAATAGACGGCCAGGGATGACAGAGGTAGCACTCAGGACCTCTGGCTGGAAGGAATCTGAGAAAAGGGTCACCACCCCGCATGATGTCCAAGTGAGGTGATTAAAAAAGACCCTTCCCTTCCACTCCAGATTCCAGCTTGCTTCAAGCTCTGGAGTGGTGTGGGTCTCTTGGAGGAAACTCACAGAGTACCCTCCTTGACGAAGAAAGGAGAGTACCTGAAACATTCGGAAAGGATTCCGACAGCCATTAGTATTAAGTGTGCTTATACTCAAGGCCATTACTGAGTCTTAGGAAGTGCTTTAACCTTCATCAAGGTCTGATGAGACAAACATTTTTTGTGAAACTTCATTATACGGAGATATTCCGCTGTTCCATAGTTCTTGGCCTCTTTTATGACCTTAATGTATTGTCTCACAGAATTGATAACTAAAGGCAAATCATGCCACTTCTCCAGAGCCATGTGCATCTTCTTCTCTAATTTAACACCAAGGGTGCTCTCAAGAAACTTTTTGAGTTCCTCAGTAGGGATGTCGCGGACTGTTCGCCGGCGAACTTGTTCGCGCGAACATCGGCTGTTCGCGCTCGCCGAATGTTCGCGAACGTCGCGCGACGTTCGCCATTTTGGGTTCGCCTTACCTGGCACTTTTTTTTGACCTCTCACCCCAGACCAGCAGATACATGGCAGCCAATCAGGAAGCTCTCCCTCCTGGACCACCCCCACACCCCCTGGACCACTCCCCTTCCATATATAAACTGAAGCCCTGCAGCGTTTTTTCATTCTGCCTGTGTGTGCTTGCAAGAGCTAGTGTAGGGAGAGAGCTGTTACTGATTTCACTGATTTCTTTGAGGGACAGTTGATAGTAAGTTTGCTGGCTAGTAATCTACTTGATACTGCTCTGTATTGGAGGGACAGAAGTCTGCAGGGATTTGAGGGACATTTTAGGGTAGCTTTGCTGGCTAGTAATCTACCTTCTACTGCAGTGCTCTGTATGTAGCTGCCTGCTGTGGGCACTGATCTCTTCTGATCTCATCTGCTGACTGCTGTAATAACCCAATAGTCCTTGTAAGGACTGCTTTTATTTTCTTTTTTGTTGTTTTACTTTGCTACTTTAACAGCAAAGTGCTATTAGTCTAGCAGTGTTGGGGATTGGGACTGGTGTGCTACTGTGCTGCTCCTAGTAGTTCAGCAGCACCAACCCGAGAATATTTTTTTTTTTTAATATACATATAATTTTTTTTTTATTTTACTTATCTTACTATTCTTTAAGGTGTCCAGTGCTGTTTGCTGTTCTTCATAGTAGTGCACCAATAGTAGTGCACTTGCAGGCATTATTTGCCCAGTGGCCATCTAGCTGTGTGAGCTTTTTCACATTCTGTCTAAATATCAATAATAATACCGTCTCCAGAAACACCACCTGAGTGATGTTTTTCAAGCAGCAATAATATATTCCGTATCCACCACTGCTGTAGTGTATACATTGACCTTGCAGGCATTATTTGCCCAGTGGGTTCTTCATTTTCAAACCACTGCCACTTAGCTGTGTGAGCTTTTTCACATTCTGTCTAAATATCAATAATAATACCGTCTCCAGAAACACCACCTGAGTGACGTTTTTCAAGCAGCAATAATATATTCCGTATCCACCACTGCTGTAGTGTATACGTTGACCTTGCAGGCATTATTTGCCCAGTGTGTTCTTCATTTTCAAACCACTGCCACTTAACTGTGTGAGCTTTTTCACATTCTGTCTAAATATCAATAATAATACCGTCTCCAGAAACACCACCTGAGTGACGTTTTTCAAGCAGCAATAATATATTCCGTATCCACCGCTGCTGTAATGTATACGTTGACCTTGTAGGCATTATTTGCCCAGTGTGTTCTTCATTTTCAAACCACTGCCACTTAGCTGTGTGAGCTTTTTCACATTCTGTCTAAATATCAATAATAATACCGTCTCCAGAAACACCACCTGAGTGACGTTTTTCAAGCAGCAATAATATATTCCGTATCCACCACTGCTGTAGTATATACGTTGACCTTGCAGGCATTATTTGCCCAGTGTGTTCTTCATTTTCAAACCACTGCCACTTAGCTGTGTGAGCTTTTTCACATTCTGTCTAAATATCAATAATAATACCGTCTCCAGAAACACCACCTGAGTGACGTTTTTCAAGCAGCAATAATATATTCCGTATCCACCACTGCTGTAGTGTATACGTTGACCTTGTAGGCATTATTTGCCCAGTGTGTTCTTCATTTTCAAACCACTGCCACTTAGCTGTGTGAGCTTTTTCACATTCTGTCTAAATATCAATAATAATACCGTCTCCAGAAACACCACCTGAGTGACGTTTTTCAAGCAGCAATAATATATTCCGTATCCACCACTGCTGTAGTGTATACGTTGACCTTGCAGGCATTATTTGCCCAGTGTGTTCTTCATTTTCAAACCACTGCCACTTAGCTGTGTGAGCTTTTTCACATTCTGTCTAAATATCAATAATAATACCGTCTCCAGAAACACCACCTGAGTGACGTTTTTCAAGCAGCAATAATATATTCCGTATCCACCACTGCTGTAGTGTATACGTTGACCTTGCAGGCATTATTTGCCCAGTGTGTTCTTCATTTTCAAACCACTGCCACTTAGCTGTGTGAGCTTTTTCACATTCTGTCTAAATATCAATAATAATACCGTCTCCAGAAACACCACCTGAGTGACGTTTTTCAAGCAGCAATAATATATTCCGTATCCACCACTGCTGTAGTGTATACGTTGACCTTGTAGGCATTATTTGCCCAGTGTGTTCTTCATTTTCAAACCACTGCCATCTAGCTGTGTGAGCTTGTTCAAATTCTGTCTAAATATCAATAATAATACCGTCTCCAGAAACACCACCTGAGTTGTTGTTGTTTTTGTTTTAAAAATAATGCCAGGCAAAGGCAGGCCGCCACGCAGAGGCACTAGGGGCCGTGCTGCTATGCTATCCTGTGGCCCTAGGAAATTGCCCAGTTTTAAAAAGGCAATGACCCTGAACTCCCAAAATGCTGAAGAGGTAGTTGACTGGCTTACACAGCACACCCCATCCTCTACCATTTCTAACTTTACCACAACATCCTCCTCATCCTCCACTGCTATGGGCACCCCACGTAACACTTCCTCCACCACCGGCGCCCCTTCTTCACTGGAGTCAGAGGAGTTATTTTCACATGAGTTTCTTGAACTGAGTGATGCGCAACCATTATTGGCAGAAGAAGATGAAGGAGATGAGGACGTTACACCAGATTTAATTCTGGCAGAGAACACAACAGAGATGGACATAATGAGTGATGACGAGGAGGTCCCCGCTGCTGCTTCCTTCTGTGAGCTGTTAGAAGAAATTGATGCATCTGAGGAGAATGATGATGAGGAGATTGATGTTTTGTGGGTGCCCAGTAGAAGAGAGCAAGAGGAGGATAGTTCAGATGGAGAGACGGAGAGTCAGAGAGGCAGGAGGAGAATAAGACTTAGAAGAAGCAGGGAGGACAGCTCGCAGGGAACAGTAGGGCAACAACATGTATCGGCACCTGTGGTCAGCCGGCCAACGCACCCGCCATTGCCGCCAACGCCGCCAACTTCTACTGTTACCGCCAGATTGCCAGCTTCAAAAAGGTCAGCAGTGTGGGATTTTTTTAATGTGTGTGCCTCTGACAAAAGCGTTGTAATTTGCAATGAGTGCAGTCAGAAACTGAGTCTTGGGAAGCCCAACCGCCACATAGGTACAACTTCTATGCGAAGGCACATGAACGGCAAGCACAAAGCACTTTGGGAGCAACACCTCAAAGGCAACAGGCAAACTAAAAGCCACCCTCCTTCTGGTCCAGCATCTTACTGCTCTACCTCTGCTGTCCTTGACCCGTCTGAACCACCCTCCACTCCGCCTTCCACCTTGACCACCAGTTCCCATTCCCAGTCATCTGCCCCCAGCCAAGTTTCTGTGAGGGCCATGTTTGAGCGTAAGAAGCCAATGTCTGCGAGTCACCCCCTTGCCCGGCGTCTGACAGCTGGCTTGTCTGCACTCTTAGCCCGCCAGCTTTTACCATACCAGCTGGTGGACTCTGAGGCCTTCCGCAAATTTGTAGCAATTGGGACACCGCAGTGGAAGGTACCCAGCCGCAATTTTTTTTCAAAAAAGGGAATACCACACCTGTACCACCATGTGCAGAGCCAAGTCACCGCATCTCTGTCACTTAGTGTTGGGCCAAAGGTCCATATGACTACTGACGCATGGTCCTCCAAGCATGGTCAGGGCAGGTATGTCACCTACACTGCCTACTGGGTGAACTTGGTCATGGCTGGGAAGCAGGAAATGTGTGGCTCAACAACGACAGTGGAGTTGGTGTCACCGCCACGGATCTGCCACCACCTCTACTCCTCCTTCGCTCTCTACCTCGTCTTCTTCCTCTTCTTCGTCCTCTGCTGCTGAGTCCTCCTCCTCCACACCTGTGCACCCCCAGCTCCCCCTAGGCTATTCGACGTGCCAGGTACGCCGTTGTCATGCTGTCTTGGGGATGACGTGCCTGGAAAGCAAAAACCATACCGGATCTGTACTCCTGTCATCTCTGCAGTCACAGGCCGATCGGTGGCTGACCCCACACCAACTGAAGATCGGAAAAGTGGTGTGTGACAATGGAAGCAATCTGTTGGCAGCACTGAGACTGGGCAATTTAACACATGTGCCCTGCATGGCACATGTTCTGAATTTAATAGTACAACGTTTTGTCTCAAAGTACCCAGGATTCCAGGACGTTCTCAGGCAGTCCAGGAAGGTGTCGGCCCATTTCAGACGTTCCTATACAGCCATGGCACGCCTTGCTGACATTCAGCAGCGGTACAACATGCCAGTCAGGCGTTTGATTTGCGACAGCCAGACTCGCTGGAATTCAACGCTCCTCATGTTGGAACGTCTGCTGCAACAACAAAGAGCCGTCAACGAATACCTGTTTGAACTGGGTGGTAGGACTGGATCTGCAGAGCTGGGGATTTTTTTCCCCCGTTACTGGGTGCTTATGCGCGATGCCTGCAGGCTCATGCGCCCTTTTGAAGAGGTTACAAATATGGTCAGTCGCACCGAAGGCACCATCAGCGACCTAATACCCTTTGCTTTCTTCCTGGAGCGTGCCGTGCGACGAGTGACAGATGATGCTGTAGACCAGCGTGACGAGGAGCAGGAAGCGCACGATTTCTGGACGGAATCACCAGAACGAACCCAGGCACCTGCTGCAACGCAGGGAGAGGTGTCAGAAGTGGAGTCAGAGGAGGAAGGTGGCTTTGTGGAGGAGGAGGACCAACAGGAGCAGGCTTCCCAGGGGGCTAGTGGTGACCTTTTGGGGACCCCTGGTCTTGTACGTGGCTGGGGGGAGGAGACCGTGGATGATGCAGTCCTTGATAACGAGGAAGCGGAGATGGATACCTCTGCATCCAACCTTGTGAGAATGGGGTCTTTCATGCTGTCATGCCTGTTGAAGGACCCCCGTATCAAGAGGCTTAAGGAGAAGGACCTGTACTGGGTCGCGACTCTACTAGACCCTCGGTACAAGCATAAAGTGGCAGAAATGTTACCAACATACCACAAGTCTGAAAGGATGCTGCATTTACAAACCAGCCTGCAAAACATGTTGTACAATGCTTTTAAGGGTGATGTCACTTCAGGAACTCATCAACATTCCAGGGGCAGAGGTGCCAGTAATCCTGCCACGAGCGCACCTGCAAGGACAAAGCACTTTGGCCACTCTGTAACGTCAGACATGCAAATGTTTTTTTGTCCAAGGCAGCGGCAGAACCCTTCTGGATCCACCCTCAAAGAACGCCTCGACCGGCAGGTAGCGGACTACCTGGCATTAACTGCAGATATCGACACTCTGAGGAGCGATGAACCCCTGGACTACTGGGTGCGCAGGCTTGATCTGTGGCCAGAGCTGTCACAATTTGCCATGAACCTCTTGTCTTGCCCCGCCTCAAGTGTCCTCTCAGAAAGGACCTTCAGTGCAGCAGGAGGGATTGTAACTGAGAAGAGAACTCGCCTAGGTCACAAAAGTGTGGATTACCTGACCTTTATTAAAATGAATGAGGGGTGGATCTCGGAGGGTTACTGCACGCCGGAAGACTTGTTCTGAGTTTCTGATTCTGACTCCCCATGCAGCTGTCCTTCTCTGCACGCCTCATGACTCCACATACAGCTGTCCTTTAGCGTCCTCCTCCCTCCACCACCGTTACAAACTAGGGTGCAAACCCTACTGGTTTAATTTGAATCCAGGTAAATCCTGAGTTTTTCTGGCCTCTGTGCTTCAGTGGCTGCGACCAAAAAAAACAGAATATTTTCAGCATTTATATGGCATATTTTTTCTGGCCTCTGTGCTTCAGTGGCTGTGACAAAAAAAATGAATATTTTCAGCATTTATATGGCATATTTTTTCTGGCCTCTGTGCTTCAGTGGCTGTGACAAAAAAATGAATATTTTCAGCATTTATATGGCATATTGTTTCGGCCTCTGTGCTTCAGTGGCTGCGACAAAAATAAATGAATATTTTCAGCATTTATATGGCATATTTTTTCTGGCCTCTGTGCTTCAGTGGCTGCGACCAAAAAAAACAGAATATTTTCAGCATTTATATGGCATATTTTTTCTGGCCTCTGTGCTTCAGTGGCTGCGACCAAAAAAATTGAATATTTTCAGCATTTATATGGCATATTGTTTCGGCCTCTGTGCTTCAGTGGCTGCGACAAAAATAAATGAATATTTTCAGCATTTATATGGCATATTTTTTCTGGCCTCTGTGCTTCAGTGGCTGCGACCAAAAAAAACAGAATATTTTCAGCATTTATATGGCATATTTTTTCTGGCCTCTGTGCTTCAGTGGCTGTGACAAAAAAATGAATATTTTCAGCATTTATATGGCATATTGTTTCGGCCTCTGTGCTTCAGTGGCTGCGACAAAAATAAATGAATATTTTCAGCATTTATATGGCATATTTTTTCTGGCCTCTGTGCTTCAGTGGCTGTGACAAAAAAATGAATATTTTCAGCATTTATATGGCATATTTTTTCTGGCCTCTGTGCTTCAGTGGCTGCGACCAAAAAAAACAGAATATTTTCAGCATTTATATGGCATATTTTTTCTGGCCTCTGTGCTTCAGTGGCTGCGACCAAAAAAATTGAATATTTTCAGCATTTATATGGCATATTTTTTCTGGCCTCTGTGCTTCAGTGTCTGCGACAAAAAAAATTTATATTGTTAGCATTTATATGGCATATTTTTCCTGGCCTCTGTGCTGCAGTGGCTGCGACAAAAAAAAATTAATATTGTTTGCATTTATATGGCATATTTTTTCTGGCCTCTGTGCTGCAGTGGCTGCGACCAAAAAAAACAGAATATTTTAAGCATTTATATGGCATATTTTTTCTGGCCTCTGTGCTTCAGTGGCTGCGACCAAAAAAATTGAATATTTTCAGCATTTATATGGCATATTTTTTCTGGCCTCTGTGCTTCAGTGTCTGCGACAAAAAAAATTTATATTGTTAGCATTTATATGGCATATTTTTCCTGGCCTCTGTGCTGCAGTGGCTGCGACAAAAAAAAATTAATATTGTTTGCATTTATATGGCATATTTTTTTCTGGCCTCTGTGCTGCAGTGGCTGCGACAAAAAAAAATTAATATTGTTTGCATTTATATGGCATATTTTTTCTGGCCTCTGTGCTGCAGTGGCTGCCACAAAAATTTTTTTATATTTTCAGCATTTATATGGCATATTGTTTCTGGACTTCTGGTTCAGTGGCTGCGACAAAAAAAACATAATTTTTCAGGAAAGTACACATGCCTAATTTTTCAGGGTTCTGCAACAGTGGCAAAATCGCATCTTTTATGGTCACCGCAGGTGATCAATAAAGTAGACCAAAACTGGGCCCACACTGCAGAATCAGTGTTTTTTGGTTCACTTCACTGTACATTGAATTACCTCTGCCTGACCGTGCACGTGCGCACAAGCACGGTGACTGCTAAACACACCACTACAGAAATATTGCCACCAACAGGACGAACATCCTGGAGGTGACAAGCAACTAGTAATTAAAAACTATTATTTGCTCACTTGACGGTATCATTCATTAAAGCTCTTTGCGTCTTTTTGCGTTGCAGTAAGCACCGCGTTTCGTCTTTGCGTGTGAACAGGCTGTAACCTTTACACGACTTGTTTGGCATGTAGACGCCGGACGTTTTAAAGCATTTTATTACACAGGTTTAGAAATGTAGTGTGATTTCTGCCCTTTACAGCACAAAACGCAGCGCTGTGTCAACAATGGATTTTTTAGAAACATTTTTGCCCTTGACCCCCCTCTGACATGCCACTGTCCAGGTCGTTGCACCCTTTAAACAACTTTAAAATCATTTTTCTGGCCAGAAATGTCTTTTCTAGCTTTTAAAATTCGCCTTCCCATTGAAGTCTATGGGGTTCGCGACGTTCGCGAACCGTTCGCATTTTTGACGCAAGTTCGCGAATATGTTCGCGAACTTTTTTTCCGACGTTCGCTACATCCCTATTCCTCAGCAGGGATGATTGGGGTAGAAGGATTTGCCACTCCTATGTCAACCTCCTCTTCGATGTTCCCCTCATCCATGAGCTCTTCCTGGCTAAGGGATTGATAATCTCCCCTCTCCACTAGAGCTTTGAGAATTTCTCCACAAGTTGTTACAGGAAAAGTATCAGAATCACTTTTCTGGAGACCCTGCAATGGCTCAGGTGTTCCCTCAACTTCACTTGAAACACATTTGGAAGTGTTTGACACAGGAGCAACAGAACTAATTAGCTCCCCAGCAATAGGTAGAGCTTTGGAGGCTCGATGGTTAGCCTCTGCCCTCTCTACTACCTCCTGTGCTTTCTGGATGGCAATAACATTTGGGTCAGTTGAAGACAAGGGAGGAGAGATTTTAGCATGAACAGTAGAGGTTGTCTGGCTACCCTCCTCCGTATTTACAACTCCACCCTCACCATCCTTCCCAGCAGTTTTATCTGCAGGGTCCTGTATGGGGGTTAGCCCAATATTCTCCCCCTCCTGGAGTGAAATACCCTGAGGCACTAAAAACTGAGGCTGGTTGCAGTTGCCAAATCTCAGCACTTCAGGAACACTGACTGCCCACTCTGCAGGAGTCTCATTAGGTGTCTCTTTACACTCCAAGGGAAGATCTTCCAAATGATTTTGAGGCAGATACTGCACCCCTGACTCTGTGGGGAAACCAACACTGCCATGTTCAAGGCCATGCAGACCATTAACCTCATTATTCCCCACCTGGTCTGGAGGCAAGAGTGCATGGTCTGACACCGGTTGATCATGACCAACAGTTGGGCCAGACAATGTCACCACATGAGGAGCAGAAGTTTTGCTGCCCTTTTTACCCTTGGATGGGGGTGCCCGATCATTAACCACTGATGCCCATTCCTCAGGTACCAGACAGTTTGATTTAAATTTCCTCTTTTTCTTGGCATCTGAAGAGGAAAGGCCACTATCTGCCCCAACCCCAACAGGTGTTGCAATCATGGGTACCCCCACACCTTCAGGGGTGCCCATAACAGGGGTACACTTTTTTGTGGTAGGAACAACTGTGACCCTGGGGGAAGCTTTGGCATGTTTTCCCCCCTTCTCTTTTGCCGCAATTGTAAGACATGCTGCAGCCTTAGATGTCTTCAGTGAAGAAGGAGGAGGTTTGGATGTTGTAGAGGTGGGTTGTGTAACAGCCACCTTGAGGTTCTTTAGTGAAGGAGATATCCCCTTTGAGGACCCTGCTGAAATAGTCCCAGCAGGATAAGATGTTTTATTTGAGGCACTGGGAGCAGGAACAGGGGCTGTGGTCTTAATTTGCCCTTTGGGGCAACTCTGGCGAGTGTGCCCCAGGTTCTTGCAAAGGAAGCACCTCACTTCCTCTGTGCTGTAAAAATTTTTATACAGCACCCCTTCAAATGGAACCCCGAAAGACCCCTCAATAGTGTCTTGCCCCTGAGGTAAAAGTAGTTGCACCTGCCTTTTAAAGGAAAGGACGTGCCTCAGTCTGCTCTCCTTACATCCCAGGGAAATTCTAGACATATTTGATTTTAACTCCCCAAGGGCTTGCAGGTGGGGGTACAATAAGTGGTCTTGCAGGAAGGGGGGCACATTAGATAAAACCACCCTTGTGCCCAATCCTTCTAGGGGTTCTACAGGGACATAACTCCCTCCCACTGTGATACCCCTCTGTACCAGAGTATGCACTGCAGTTAGAGTACGGGCAAAGATTATGGCTTTCCCATACATTTTACTTGCTGCCACTACTGCAGAGTGGCCCACCACTTCAGCTGCAGCCTTTATATAAGCCTCTATGCCATGAGTGCTTGACATTAGGCATCTGACCCCATGCTTCCTTGTAAGCTTCTCTACCCCAGCAGTGACTTGGCTAGGGTTGCTGCCAGTAGCTACCGCGTGTGCAAATGTTTTAGCAGGGGTTACATTGGCTGCAGCAGCAGAAGTAGAGGCAATGGGGCTTTTTGACATGGGCTCTGACTGGTGTTTCCTTGCAGAGCTACAGCTGGGTTTTTCAGGTCCTTTTGCTTTAGAACCAAGAGATGTTTTTTTATAACTTTCCTTTTTATTCCCTCCCATTATTGTACACAACACCACACAAAAAGAAAGCTTTATACTATTGATTAACAAAAAAGTAAGTTTTAAGTTGAGAAGCTGTGGCAGGGAGAGGGTTAATGTGAGCAGGTGCCTGGGAGCTGCACTGCTGCTGCTGGAAAAGATTTTATATTTATACTTATATTAAATCCTTCTCCCTTTAGCTTTCTCTCCTCACAGAACTGAGTGCAAAATCAAAATATCCACTCAATCTGTACAAAAATTAAAAATTTGTGCTGAAACAAGAGAAAAATGCAAATGAAACTGACACCCAGGTGCGGGGGAGGGGGAGGGGATCTAACAGTGAGTTTGTAGCCCAGAGCAAGTGAAAGGAACTGGGCTAGGAATCACTCACCTTCAGGGTCAAAAGAAAAATCGATTTTTAGTAAAGAAAATCAACTCAAAACTTCCCAAATTTCACCCACCAAGTGGACAACACATTCACACACCAAGTGATAACAAAAAATCCTGTCTCAAACAGGAATTTCAATGCTTAATTCAGCACTAAACAGAGAGCTTTCTCCTGTGTGTTGATCTTTCATTAGCTGAAGTTACCCACAGGATTATTTGTATGCGCTAACTTCATTTTGGGGCCTCTAAATGCCAGCTACTTTTGTAAACCTATGAACAATGGGCACCAAACTGTTTGGAGGACCCCTGGCAATCATATTTAGGGTGCTTTTTCTTGGTACCTAATGATACATGGGTGATATGGTGCTGGGAAGTTGAAGGTTTGAGGCAATTTTCAGATATTTCACCAAAACCGACAATTTTGGGAAAGCCTTGCGACTCAGTAGTTTGGAGCAGAAAGGCATGGGTACCCATTTTAGATTCGGTAGAATGTGTACTTTCCAAAAATATATGGGTTTTGGGGGGTAAACATATATTTCTGTGTTTTTACCCCACAAAACTGCAGTCAATGTGTTGATCTTTCATTAGCTGAAGTTACCCACGGGACTGTTTGTATGCGCTAACTTCATTTTGGGGCCTCTAAATGCCAGATACTTTGGTAAACTTATGAACAATGACCACCAAAATGTTCAGAGGAACCCTGGCAATCATATTTAGGGTGCTTTTTCTTAGTACGTAATGATAAATGGGCGATATGGTGCTGGGAAGTTGAAGGTTTGAGGAAATTTTCAGATATTTCACCAAAACCGACAATTTTGGGAAAGCCTTGCGACTCAGTAGTTTGGAGCATAAAGGCATGGGTACCCATTTTAGATTCAGTAGAATGTGTACTTTCCAAAAATATATGGGTTTGGGGGGTAAACATATATTTCTGTGTTTTTACCCCACAAAAAATGCAGTCAATGTGTTGATTTCTCAGTAGCTGAAGTAAAGTCCTGAACAATTTGGATGTGCTAACTTCATATTGGTGTCTCTAAATGCCAGATACTTTGGTAAACCTATGCATAATGGGTGTTCAGTGGACCCCTGGCAATCATATTTCAGGTGCTTTTTCTTGGTACCTAATATAGTTTGGGATATGCGGAGCAGCAAAATAAAACCTTTGAAATGATTTTTCAGAATTTTGAATTTTTTGTTGAAAAACCGCTATGTTCAGACAAGCTTTTATGTTTGGTAGTTGGGAGTAGAGAGACATAGTTACCCATTTTGTAATCGGCAGAATGTGTACTTTTCAAAAATGTATGGTTTTCTGGGGTAAACCTACGGTTTCAGGATTTTTTGCCTTGGAATCTAAAGCATGCCGTTTTCTGCCTTAGTGCTTTCAAAATTCGGTAATATACTGCCGGGAGTTTTTGCTGTACAGAAATCCTAAATCTCCCTAAAACTATACATATCTGGTATTGGCACGTTCGAGAGACATAAGGCTTTCCAAATCAGTTGGATTTTCATCCGTAAAATGAAATATTTTTCTGGTATAAATTGATATACGATGAAAAATGGTAATTTTTCATTTTTTTTTGGTATTTAGCACTATAAATTTTTTTGCACAGGTGGAAATACATGAAAACTCAGGCAGATTTAGAAAGCTCAGTTTCTACCGAAAAAAACAATGTATAGTTTTCCTAGGTAAACTATAGGTTTCCCCTCAGAAAATGCCCCTAAAGTGAGAGAGCACAAAATGTTTCAAAAATGGCTGGCATTTCGCGTAACCAAAATGTGAAATTCTGCTGGCACTTAAAGGGTTAAAATTGCATTGCTGTAGATAAAAGCATGACAAAGTGATACTGACACATGCTTTTCAAAGATGGAATTCATGTCAGTATCACTTAAAACAAAGCACAGTTGTGTTTTTGTAATTTTTACTTTTTACACCTACAGCAAACCTACAAGAAATAGATTAGTATGTGTGCTTTCAGCAGGGACATAAACAAAGGTAAAAAAGCCACTTAATAATATAAATGCACTACTTCATATATTGATTGCTAAACATGAAACACAGTTGCTAATTAGCAATTGTGTGGCAGTAAGAAAGGACCACAAGTATATTTTGGTAACTCTGAGCTAAATTTCAGTTTCAAATTGGAATTTGGTTCTTTTAGAGCAAAGGTTGCAAGCAGCGGCAGCCCCAAAGCTTTCTGTGGTGCCATATCTACAAGATTCCCTTATTATGAGTAATTTTCCCCTCTAATTTAAAGAAAGAAAACTGGTTACATTATCAAGCATAAGGTTGATAAAGGGGTGGTTCACCGTTCAATTAACTTTAGTTACAGAATGGCCAGTTCTAAGCAACTTTTCAATTGTCCTTAATTTTTTTATAGGTTTTTATATTATTTGCCATTTTTTTCTGATTCTTTCCAGCTTTCAAATGGGGGTCACTGACCCCATCTATAAAACAAATGCTCTGTAAAGCTACAAATTTATTGTTATTACTCATTACTTTTTATTTAGGCCCTCTGCAGCAGCCAGCGCGTCAGCCGTGAAAATGTATATACACTATTGTCATTTGGGGGTCATTGTGCGCCACATAGTTTGGTATATCTAGGCATATTGGGCATCAAAGTGTTCAGTAGACCCCTGGCGTTCATATTTAGGATGTTTTATGCTAAAAAGTTACGAAATGTGTGGCATATAATGGGGTAGAATTCAAGCTTTGTGACGATTTTCCGAAATTTGATAAAAACCGTTATGTTCAGCATTGCTTTGCAGTTTGGCAGTTTGCAGTAGAAACACTTATTTACCCATATTGGATTCGTCAGAATGTGTACTTTCTGAAAATATATGGTTTTCTGGGGTCTCTGTACTGTTAGGGGGGTCTAATGTTGCATAATACACACACCAGGTGCTTATATTGCAGCAGCCAGCGCATCAGCCGTGAAAATGTATATACACTATTGTCATTTGGGGGTCTCTGTGCGCCACATAGTTTGGTATATCTATGCATACTGGGCATCAAAGTGTTCAGTAGACCCCTGGCGTTCATATTTAGGATGTTTTATGCTGATAAATTACGAAATGTGTGGCATATAATGGGGTAGAATTCAAGCTTTGTGACGATTTTCCGAAATTTGATAAAAACCGTTATGTTCAGCATTGCTTTGCAGTTTGGCAAACTGTTTGGAGGAACCCTGGCAATCATATTTAGGGTGCTTTTTCTTGGTGCATAACGATACATGGGTGATATGGTGCTGGGAAGTTGAAGCTTTGAGGCAATTTTCAGATATTTCACCAAAACCGACAATTGTGGGAAAGCCTTGCGACTCAGTAGTTTGGAGCAGAAAGGCATGGGTACCCATTTTAGATTCTGTAGAATGTGTACTTTCCAAAAATATATGGGTTTTGGGGGGTAAACATATATTTCTGTGTTTTTACCCCACAAAAATGCAGTCAATGTGTTGATTTTTCATTAGCTGAAGTTACCCACAGGACTGTTTGTATGCGCTAACTTCATTTTGGGGCCTCTAAATGCCAGATACTTTGGTAAACTTATGAACAATGGCCACCAAAATGTTCAGAGGAACCCTGGCAATCATATTTAGGGTGCTTTTTCTTAGTACGTAATGACACATGGGTGATATGGTGCTGGGAAGTTGAAGCTTTGAGGCAATTTTCAGATATTTGACCAAAACCGACAACTTTGGCAAAGCCTTGCGACTCAGTAGTTTGGAGCAGAAAGGCATGGGTACCCATTTTAGATTCAGTAGAATGTGTACTTTCCAAAAATATATGGGTTTGGGGGGTAAACATATATTTCTGTGTTTTTACCCCACAAAAATGCAGTCAATGTGTTGATTTTTCATTAGATGAAGTTACCCACAGGACTATTTGTATGCGCTAACTTCATTTTGAGGCCTCTAAATGCCAGATACTTTGGTAAACCTATGAACAATGGCCACCAAACTGTTTGGAGGAACCCTGGCAATCATATTTAGGGTGCTTTTTCTTGGTGCATAACGATACATGGGTGATATGGTGCTGGGAAGTTGAAGCTTTGAGGCAATTTTCAGATATTTCACCAAAACCGACAATTGTGGGAAAGCCTTGCGACTCAGTAGTTTGGAGCAGAAAGGCATGGGTACCCATTTTAGATTCGGTAGAATGTGTACTTTCCAAAAATATATGGGTTTTGGGGGGTAAACATATATTTCTGTGTTTTTACCCCACAAAACTGCAGTCAATGTGTTGATCTTTCATTAGCTGAAGTTACCCACGGGACTGTTTGTATGCGCTAACTTCATTTTGGGGCCTCTAAATGCCAGATACTTTGGTAAACTTATGAACAATGACCACCAAAATGTTCAGAGGAACCCTGGCAATCATATTTAGGGTGCTTTTTCTTAGTACGTAATGATAAATGGGCGATATGTTGCTGGGAAGTTGAAGGTTTGAGGAAATTTTCAGATATTTCACCAAAACCGACAATTTTGGGAAAGCCTTGCGACTCAGTAGTTTGGAGCAGAAAGGCATGGGTACCCATTTTAGATTCAGTAGAATGTGTACTTTCCAAAAATATATGGGTTTGGGGGGTAAACATATATTTCTGTGTTTTTACCCCACAAAAAATGCAGTCAATGTGTTGATTTCTCAGTAGCTGAAGTAAAGTCCTGAACAATTTGGATGTGCTAACTTCATATTGGTGTCTCTAAATGCCAGATACTTTGGTAAACCTATGCATAATGGGTATCAAACTGTTCAGTGGACCCCTGGCAATCATATTTCAGGTGCTTTTTCTTGGTACCTAATATAGTTTGGGATATGCGGAGCAGCAAAATAAAACCTTTGAAATGATTTTTCAGAATTTTGAATTTTTTGTTGAAAAACCGCTATGTTCAGACAAGCTTTTATGTTTGGTAGTTGGGAGTAGAGAGACATAGTTACCCATTTTGTAATTGGCAGAATGTGTACTTTTCAAAAATGTATGGTTCTCTGGGGTAAACCTATGGTTTCAGGATTTTTTGCCTTGGAATCTAAAGCATGCCGTTTTCTGCCTTAGTGCTTTCAAAATTCGGTAATATACTGCCGGGAGTTTTTGCTGTACAGAAATCCTAAATCTCCCTAAAACTATACATATCTGGTATTGGCACGTTCGAGAGACATAAGGCTTTCCAAAGCAGTTGGATTTTCATCCGTAAAATGAAATATTTTTCTGGTATAAATTGATATACGATGAAAAATGGTAATTTTTCATTTTTTTTTGGTATTTAGCACTATAAATGTTTTTTGCACAGGTGGAAATACATGAAAACTCAGGCAGATTTAGAAAGCTCAGTTTCTACCGAAAAAAACAATGTATAGTTTTCCTAGGTAAACTATAGGTTTCCCCTCAGAAAATGCCCCTAAAGTGAGAGAGCACAAAATGTTTCAAAAATGGCTGGCATTTCGCGTAACCAAAATGTGAAATTCTGCTGGCACTTAAAGGGTTAAAATTGCATTGCTGTAGATAAAAGCATGACAAAGTGATACTGACACATGCTTGTCAAAGATGGAATTCATGTCAGTATCACTTAAAACAAAGCACAGTTGTGTTTTTGTAATTTTTACTTTTTACACCTACAGCAAACCTACAAGAAATAGATTAGTATGTGTGCTTTCAGCAGGGACATAAACAAAGGTAAAAAAGCCACTTAATAATATAAATGCACTACTTCATATATTGATTGCTAAACACGAAACACAGTTGCTAATTAGCAATTGTGTGGCAGTAAGAAAGGACCACAAGTATATTTTGGTAACTCTGAGCTAAATTTCAGTTTCAAATTGGAATTTGGTTCTTTTAGAGCAAAGGTTGCAAGCAGCGGCAGCCCCAAAGCTTTCTGTGGTGCCATATCTACAAGATTCCCTTATTATGAGTAATTTTCCCCTCTAATTTAAAGAAAGAAAACTGGTTACATTATCAAGCATAAGGTTGATAAAGGGGTGGTTCACCGTTCAATTAACTTTAGTTACAGAATGGCCAGTTCTAAGCAACTTTTCAATTGTCCTTAATTTTTTTTATAGGTTTTTATATTATTTGCCATTTTTTTCTGATTCTTTCCAGCTTTCAAATGGGGGTCACTGACCCCATCTATAAAACAAATGCTCTGTAAAGCTACAAATTTATTGTTATTACTCATTACTTTTTATTTAGGCCCTCTCCTCATTATATTCCAGTCTCTTATTCAAACCAGTGCATGGTTGCTAGGGTAATTTGCTGAAACTGCAAACTGAGAGCTGTTGAACAAAAATCTAAATAACTCAAAAACCACAAATGATGAAAGAATGATAACTAATTGCAAATTGTCTCTGAATGTCACTCTCTATATCATACTAAAAGTTACCTCAAAGATGAACAACCCCTTTAAGGCTTGACATTAAGGGGTTATTTACTAAACCTGTCAAAGAAAGGTAGCACCATCCATTGATAGAGGTTTAGTAACAATTAGTGGTGTGCAAGGTCATAAGACATATATAGTTGAACAGAAAAGGAAAAAAGATATGACCCATAGTATTGCACCTACCCACTCTTTTGATCTGAGGTCCCAAAAAAAATATAGATAAAACTTAACCATTACTATTGACCAACTAAAATTGATATGAAACGAAAAAAGTATATATAGAAATATTTAAAAACAAGGTTAGGTACGGAAGCTGAATAGACACAAGGTCAGCAGCTAATAACCGGTTATCATAAATTAGAGATAATTGGATGGGTTTGTATTCACAGTGTTAACTGTTTCCCCACTATAACGGGCGGAAGGGTGGCTTGGGAAACTACGCTATACAGATATGGGCTTAATGTATTCCACTAGTCGGATACGTGTGCCCAGTTCCTCTGTCCAACTCTAAAGGAAGGGTGGTGTGGGAAGGAAACGGGTGGCGCAAGCAGTACCGGCAGTTCGCTCCTCCTCTTGTCACGCCAACAGTATCCCACCAGGCGGATACTTACATACCGCTCTTCTGTTTAACTTCAAAGGAGGGGTGGTGCGGGAGGAAACGGGTAGCGTACCTGATACCGGTGGGTCGCTCCCCTTCTGGTCACGCCGACACTCTCCCACAGTTGCGCCATAGGGTATGGTTTGTGAGAGTACTGAAGACTGGGCTCGCTAATCCCTCCTCGTCCCAACCTTACCCGAGGTGTTATTAGGTCAATCAATCCCATGTGGTCATATATCTATACATAGCTACCGTATAGGCATAAGGATGTGTTGCCATATTTTGGCTCAATTATACACAAAGGCCATACATTGACCCGCAATACCCGCCATCCGGGCCGCCCACATACCGTGGGTCACCAGTACTTTGCTGCAATTGAGAATATAGTGGGGAAACAGTTAACACTGTGAATACAAACCCATACAATTATCTCTAATTTATGATAACCGGTTATTAGCTGCTGACCTTGTGTCTATTCAGCTTCCGTACCTAACCTTGTTTTTAAATATTTCTATATATACTTTTTTCATTTCATATCAATTTTAGTTGGTCAATAGTAAAAGTTAAGTTTTATCTATATTTTTTTGGGACCTCAGATCAAAAGAGTGGGTAGGTGCAATACTATGGGTCATACCTTTTTTCCTTTTCTGTTCAACTAGTTATTTACTAAACCTCATTTTTTTCTGGTTGGGCTTTTTTGGGGCAAAAACTCTTTTTTTCCGTGGAAAAAAAGAACTTGAATTTTTCGAGATTTATTATACCCTGACACTGCAAAAAGCCAGAATCTGATTTGAAAGTAATACAGGCGGTCGGTTCGCGGGACCACATCAATGAACAGATGCAGTCTGCGATCCAGCGGGATTTTTACAACTGGCCAACTCTCAGTCAGATATCGATCGGGGAAGCTCGTTGGAGGGACCCATGCACAGGCCAGCATCTTATAGAGGGGTCTTCCTTTCAGCAGGTGTATTAGAGCTCACTCTAATTCCAGGACAAACAAAATCTAACAAAATAACTGCCCCTTGCACAAATTCTGCATGCAGAGAGACATGATGCCTGGTGATTTTAATAGTGTGAGCTCTAATACATCTTCTAGGCAAAAGGAGCCCCCCCCCATAAGATATATTGGATCTAACTATCAATGAATATCTGACACCCAACCCCTGCATGAAGAGATAATGAAGAGAAACACATGCTGAGAGAGGAATAGTGAAGATGAACTTAATTATTTCAGAAACGGTACAAAATATTTAATTGATTGTATTTAAAAATTTTCTTATTTCAGTATGACGAAGCTTATATTAAATTTTCATTTTCATGATAGTTCCCCTTTAACTAATCTATGGTGATATCAAAAGATTGTAACATATTTTTTATATATACTTTACACTTTTTAGTATGGTAACGTGCAAAAATTATTTTTTGAAGGAGTGATTTCAATTGGATATTTCACAGCAAGTATCATGTTAGGGCAAACCCCAAGGGTTATAACGACTTACATGACACCCCGGGCCAGTGCTCCTGTTTGCAGATAATTGCACTGGCCCGGGCACTAGAGAGCAAGAGATCCTCTTCCTCCATTCTTCTTTCTTCAGAATTCAGCAGCTGGTACATGTGCAGTAGAAAGGAAAATTTGATTTTTTTGTTAAAATGCACGCATGCCCACTCAAAGAAGTAAGAGGATTGCTAGCTCACTAGTGCTCCGGCCTTGTGCAGTTTTCTGCTAACAGGAGCACCGGCCCAGGTTATCAGGTAAGTCACTACAATCCATGGGGTTGCCCTAATATTTGGCACCCCTATTGAATGGAATTTTTATTGTCCGTTAAGCATAAAATGCACTTTTCCTTGATAGTATTGCACTCATTTTTTCACTCACAATTTTTGCCAGTGTGCATGACTTGTAAGGTGTATTGAAAGATAAACCATTTTTCCTGTTAATTTACATAGCAAATGGTAATGTATTCCAGGGTAATGAATTCCAGTCACATGGTATAAGGCACTGAGAAAACAGGAACAATTGTATCTGAAATTGAATACTTTGAATTCAGTCAAAATTGTTGAATAGTTAGGTTATAATTGAATTACTTTGATGTCAGAATAGTGCAGTGGACCTATGGATGTTACTTTCTCCTGCTACTAAGAAAGTCCATGAAGGGAATTATTTCTCATTGGACCAAGGGTAGTTTGCCTGTTCCTCTTACCCAGTGTATATTAGGGGGACATTTCACTGTGTTTAATATTTTTCTGGAATCCACGTGGATCTGCCAGAGGGCCTGAGGTGAAAGTAAGTCCCAGTACAGACTTCTTCATTCATTCAGTAAAGTAGGGGTATCAGGGACCCAGTCCTTGAAGTTAGCAACTGACAGATATCCTGTCATAGTACACCCTGGGGTGTAAGGTAGTCAGGGCTACTGAGCAAAAGCAGTCCTTTGCTCCACCATGGAGAAGTTGGACTGTTAACAGCCCCCTAGGCAACACACATTAGTGTAGGGACCACAACTGGAAAGGGACCTGTTCTATTATCCCTGAGTGACTTCCACTTCAGGGGATCCATTTTACTGTGGTGTCTGCCCCCTGTGAGTCTACACTCCTATGATTTTCCTTTCTAACCCAGCTGTGTGTGTGTGTGTGTGTACATCCTCTCTACCTGTATCTATCAGAGTTATTTGCCTTTCAAGTATTGTACAAAGGACATACCTTCCTGATTAATAAACAGTTTTTTTCATGATTAAAGGGGTGGTTCCAATTTAAATGAACTTTTGATATAATGTAGACATGCATATTCTGAGACGATTTGTGGCTTTCAAATTGTTTTGCTCTTTGTTCAGCAGCTCTTCAGTGTTTAATTGAAGCAGCTATCTGGTTGCTATTGTCCAGTTTACCCTAGCAACCAGGAAGTGATTTGAATGAGAGACTGTAGGATGATTTTAACCCTCTTTCAATCAGGTTACAATTGTAATCAATTTTCTTTTTTTGCTAAAATATATTTTCAAGTGGTTTGTAGTCAGTTCTGAAACAGGAAATAGCATGTCACTATTTCCCACAGTGAGGCATCTTCCTGTTATTGAACTTAAAAAATCAATATTTTGCATGTAACAGCAATGAATCATGTTTGCTATTCAGATATGGAGGTTCAAGGTGGTTTAAACTAATGTAAAGAAGGTCACTGGTGAAAGTGATTCATAGAAAATAAAGTGAATGTGCTGTCAGCAGCAAAATAAATAAAACAGAGAAAAGATAATTTGTTAAAAGGTTAAAAGGCAATACAACCCTTGAATTAGCCATCTGTGCATTATGTCCAGTAATTGTTTTTATGACCAATAAAAATAAATTAATAAATATGTATCATAAATAACATATACCTGTATTTATACACTTTTCTAGAAATGAGAAAATATGTGGATCTAAACTAGTACTATTATACCTGTTATACCTATTATTACCCATATGCAGTTGTGGATAACATACAGCAACTCTGCTGTATAAGCAAAACTAATATTAGCAACGGCAATATTAAAAAAAAAATACAACTATATATATATGGGTGTGTGTATAATAATTTTTCTAAAAAACTAAATTTGCTTGCTTTTAAACTGTAACCAAACAATAGTTAGGCTATTTTAAAGCATAGAGATTTAACCAAAAAAGGCTGAGCTGGGGGGGGAGGTTATTGGCTACCATATCTGGCTCTGGTATTGTTTGCCAAACAGAAGCATGTGATTCAGAAGCCAGAAACAGATTGGACTTGGCACATGTGCAAATGTGTGAAGAAGAAGAAGAAGCCACACCATGCTTATAAGGACTCCCCAAGTTACACAAAGAAGGAGCCCCACAAAAGCCCATTCAGTGACATACATCATTGCAAAATTCTTGTCTAACATCTTAGCCCCGTTGGTAGGCAATACAGTACGTCATATCCAGAATGCCAAAGACTTTGTAACCAATATTCTTGGAGTTACACTAGAGGCAGAAGAAACAATGGTATCATATGATGTCACTTCATTGTTCACATGTTTACCTACGACAGAGACAGTTGAGACTATAAGAAATCGACTGCAACAAGATAACACCCTCAGCAGCAGAAGCTAAATCCTAACCAAGTATGTTTGTTGCTGGATTTGTGCCTTTACACCACATACTTTAAGTACAAGGACCTTTTTTATAGACAGAAGCATGGCTGTGCAATGGGTTCTCCAGTCTCTCCCATTGTAGCTAACCTGAACATGGAGGAAGTGGAAAGTAGGGTCATATTTACTTTCCAGGGAACTACACAGAGTCACTGGTTCAGATATGTGGATGATGCTTGGGTTAAAATCAGATCCAATGAAGTGGCGGCCTTTGCAGAACACATTAACTCAGTGGACAATAACATCAAGTTCACAAGGGAAGATGTCTACGGGAACAAACTTGCGTTTTTGGACTGATTGATATGCATCCAAGAGAGGGGTAACTTGAAAACAGAAGTATACAGGAAACTCACCCATATGGATCAATATCTGATGTTTGATTCCCACCATCCGCTGGAACACAAACTGGGTGTCATTAGAACTCTGCACCACAGGGCAGAATGTGTGGCAACTGATACAGAGTCCAAAGACAAAGAGAAACATCTCAGAGGAGCTTTTAAAGTGTGTAGCTACCCAGACTGGGCCTTTGTCAAAACAGCAGCAACCAAGCTCAACAGGAACACCAATAGAAAAAAATCGCCCAGAGACACATAGTAGGTGAAACATAGTCACCCCATATGTAGCTGAAGTGTCAGAGGATTTTCAACAAACACCACAACCCTGTGTTTTTCAAACCTAGCAACATACCCAAAGGATCCAACACCAAAAGAAAAACAAAGCAATGTGGTCTATGCAGTCCAGTGTAGTGAGGAGTACACTGATCTATACATTGGGGAGACAAAACAACTGCTCACCAAGCAAATGGCTCACATAGGAGGGAAACTCTACAGGGCAAGCCTCGGCTGTCTTTCTACACCTAAAAGACAAGGGACACTCCTTTGAAGATATGTAAGAAGCGTAATGGGGAGTACCTTCCATTGATTGAGATATAAGAACAAGTAAGTGGTGTGCAGGGTCATATAGTCTATAGATAGATCAAAAGAGAAATGTATGTCCCATAGCTTGCACCTTCCCACTGTCTCAGTCTGAGATCCCACCAGGATAATAATAAAACTTAACTTTTACTTCTAGACATTTAAAATAAAATACCTAAAATATTAATTAAAAGAAAGGTTAGGAGGGAAAGCTGTTCTGACTTAGGGTCATCAGCTTGTAGATGGTATATAGAAAGTTAGATTGTAGCTAGATTGATAATCACAGTAGATATAATCTAAACTAAAGCTTTTAACGGTTGTATAGAGCCCTTGGCAAAGCTTGCACATGAGCGAGTGAAACACGTGTCAGACGCAACAATTTTTTAATTGTTAGGCAGGGAGACGGTGTAACTAGCTTGGGTCGGTGAATGGGCGGAAGGGTTGGAGTAGGCGGAAGAGGGTGGCTCGTGCGCCGATTGAATCGCAATGTAACTCTGCCAACATTGTAAAATCTTGCACTGTTCCTGGGTGACAAGCACTAAAGGAGAAGTGTAGTGTGGGAGAAAGCGGGCAGCTTTCGCTATACCTCGGCGGGGACGCCTGCCACGCTGCTGATACTCTTCTAAAATGCCAGCTTCCTAGGGCACATCTTCTCTTCTTGTAGGCGTATTGGCGCTGACGTAATGACATCAGCGCACAATGGCGCGAGATTAAAACCTATTTAAAGGGACCTTGTACAATTTCTAATTGCCCATTATAGAATCATTTTTAGTGATTTCCTGTTGCTTCTGAGCCTGAATTCTGTCTGATATCCGATACCTGTTGTGACCCTTGCCTGTTTTGAAGATCCTGACTTCTGCAATCCTAACCCTGCCTGGTAACTGACTCTTCTATATCCACATCCCTTCTGATTGATCTCCTGGTTTGACCCTAGCCTGTCTGACTCCGCTTGTACTCTACCTGCCCCGACTCAGCTTGATTTGACTACGCCTTCTGTTTATTCCTTGCACTGAGACCTTCTGCCCAAAAGACTTTGCTTACCATTGTGCCTCTTTGCTCGTCCAGAACCTTTAGCTTGGCACCTCTCTTATTAAGACCTGGCGGCATCCGATTAGCAGATGGCTCCTCCCAAGGTGAAAGGCGGCTGTTAAAGGCAAAAGCAAGAGCTGTGAACAGGGTGCTTAGCATTGGTTCCGGATTTAGGGTGCCATTATAACGGGCCAGAAAATAGACGCCAAAGGTCACAATGCCGCTGCTCCTTCCACCACTGAAGCGCTCCTCATTACTCTGCTGCAGCGCTTGGTGGATCAAGAGCAGAAGCAAGATTATCTGATGCAAGGCATTCATAACCTGACTCGCAGACTGGACACTACACAACAGACGCCAAGTCCAATAGTTTCACCTCCTGTTGCCGTCCAAGAGGGATCTCCTGCTGTGATGGGTAATATTCATAAATCCCATGAACCCAAAATTTCTTTCCCAGAAAAATTTAGTGGGGAACAAAATTATTTGTCTTTCAGGAGGCATGCAAATTATACCTTAGCTTTTTCCCTCACTCCTTTGCTACTGGAGAGGAAAAAGTGTTACAGGGCGAACTGCAAATTTGGGCCCTAAGATTATCCTCCTCTGACCCGGCACACTTTTCCCTAGAAACCTTCTTCAACAGTATGGCGATACTTTAAGATGACCCGGATCATGCCTCTTCAGCCGATACCGCGATTCGAGTTCCACCGGTGAGCTGTAGAAACTGGTTGGAACGACATGGCTCTTCGTAGCCAATTCCGGTTAGGGCTTTCTGATGCTGTAAAAGATAGCTTAGTAAACTACCCTCTGTCTACCAGTCTGGACGATCTAATGTCTCTAGCCATCCAAGTAGATAGAAGACAGAGGGGGAATGGTACTTCCTTTGCTACAGGGTTTACTAATGTTAAGCTGTCTAACCCCTCAGTGCCTCTGCCTCAGGAGGAACCCATGCAATTGGGTATCACTCATCTAACTCTTGAGCAAAAGACCTACAGGCGATCTCTAGTTCTGTGTATTTACTGTGGGGAAAAGGGTCATTTTCTCAACCAGAGCCTGGGAAACTTCAAAGCCTAAATGGAGAAGGGGAGCTCCATTTGGGTCGAGAAGTTTCCTCTCCCCAATTTTCCTCTAGGATCATGGTACCTGTTAATTTAACCTGGCCTACGGGCTCTGTTAAGGTTTCTGCTTTTGTGGATTCTGGGGCGGTGGGGAATTTTTTGGATGCTGCTTTCGCAGTAAGGTTTAATATTTCTCTAATACCCCTTATTCCTCCTATGAGAATCTTAGCCATTGACAAAAGCCCTTTGGGGTCAGGTTTGGTAACTAAAAAAACTGTGGCATTGTCCATGTGCACTAACAACTTACATTCTGAGGAGGTATCCTTCTATATTATTGAGGGTTCTTCATCTTCTCCTCTAATTTTAGGATTACCTTGGTTACAGGTACATAACTCACATTTTGACTGGGTAACTAGGGAGATTTTTCAATGGGGTCTAAAATGCAAGGGCTCTTGCATAAGTGTTCCTCAATTGGTGGCAGTCACATCCCTAGAGGGATTACCCGCGGCTTATGCTGAATTCTCCGATGTGTTCTCTAAAAGGGCTGCGGAAACATTAACCCCACATAGGCATTATGACTGCCCAATTGATCTCATCCCTGGGTCTACTCCCCGTAGAGGGAGAACTTATCCTCTTTCATTGAACGAAGCCCAAGCAATGAAAGAGTACATCAAAGAAAATCTTGAAAGAGGTTTTATAAGGCCCTCTAGTTCCCCTGCTGGTACTGGGTTCTTTTTCGTGGGAAAGAAGGATGGAGGTCTTCGCCCATGTATTGACTATAGGGGCCTTAATAAAATTACCATCAAAAACTGCTATCCCCTTCCACTGATTTCTGAGTTATTCGATCAGGTCAACAATGCTTCCATTTATTCTAAACTTGACCTTAGGGGTGCATATAACCTCATTCGTATCAGGGAAGGGGATGAGTGGAAAACAGCCTTTAACACCAGGGATGGCCACTACGAATATATGGTTATGCCATTCGGTCTATGCAGTGCCCCTGCAGTGTTCCAGGAATTTGTTAATGACATCTTCCGGAACTTGCTCGAGTTATTCGTAGTGGTATATCTTGACGATATTCTAATTTTTTCCTCTAACTTGGGTGACCATCAGAAACATGTCCGGGAGGTTTTGCTCAGGTTATGGAAAAATAACTTATTTGCGAAGCTGGAGAAATGCACCTTTGAGGTTTCTGCTGTCCAATTCTTGGGGTTTAATATCTCCGGTAAGCGTCTAGAAATGGATCCTCGGAAGATTAAGGCTGTATTGGACTGGGCTCAGCCTCTTTCTTTACGTGAAACCCAAAGCTTCTTAGGTTTTGCTAATTATTATCGTCAATTCATTAAAAACTTTTCTTTGGTGGTGTCTCCAATTATGGATCTAACCAAAAAGGGTGCAAATCCAAGTATGTGGCCTCCCGAGGCTATTCAAGCCTTTGAATCCTTAAGAAGGAATTTGTGTCTGCTCCCATTCTCCATCACCCTGATACTTCTCTTCCTTTTATTGTAGAGGTTGATGCCTCAGAGGTTGGGGCAGGGGCGGTCCTTTCTCAAAGGCATCCATAACCAACAAAGTACATCCATGTGCTTTCTTCTCTAGGAAATTTTCTCCTGCCGAAGCCAATTATGACATTGGTAATAGAGAATTGTTGGCTATCAAATGGGCCTTTGAGGAATGGTGACATTTGTTGGAGGGGGCTAAACATACTATAACGGTCTTTACTGACCACAAAAATCTGTTATACATCGAGTCTGCTAAACGGTTGAATCCTATGCAGGCTAGATGGGCTTTATTTTTTACCCGGTTTAATTTTTCTCTCACATACAGGGCTGGTTCCAAAAACACTAAGGCGGTTGCACTCTCAAGGAGTTTTGAGCCTAACTTGTCTGAACCTATTGAGTGTGTTCCCATAATTCCCAGTGAGTTGATTGTGGCGGTTTTGGGATCAGATCTTGCCACACTATTATCTTCAGTACAATCTTCTGCCCCTGTAGATAATCCTCCTGGGAGGTTATTTGTACCTGGGGATTTAATGGGACTGGGTGAGGCTCATAATTCTAAGATGGCAGGACATCCTGGTATTTCTAAAACCTTGTCTTTATTGTCTCGTAATGTGTGTTGGCCTTCATTTAAACAAGATGTCAAAAATTTTGTTAATTCTTGTCCTGTCTGTCAAAGGTCAAAGTCTTCTAGAAACCTGTCACAGGGATTGCTAAGGCCATTGCCTATTCCTGACAGACCCTGGTCCCATCTGATTTTGTGGTTGATCTCCCTCCATCTCAAGGGAAAACAGTGATTTGGGTGGTGGTGGATAGGTTCAGCAAAATAAGTCATTTCATTTCCCTCCCACACCTCCCATCTGCTAAAACTTTGGCTGAGTTATTTATTTATAATATTTTCAAATTACATCGTTTTCTGGTCAATATTGTTTCTGATAGAGGGGTACAGTTTGTTTCTAAATTTTCTGCTCTTTGGTTGGGATTGATTTGTCATTCTCTACTGCATACCACTCGCAAACCAATGGTCAAACTGAAAGGGTTAATCAGTCCCTTGAACAATTCTTAAGATGTTATGTGTCTGACAACCAATCCTCATGGGCTGAACTATTACCCTGGGCAGAATTTGCTTACAATAATGCAACTCTTGCTTCTACTGGTTAATGGTTTACATCCCAAAACATTTTCTTTTTCTGGTTCATTATCCTCTGTACCATCTATTAATTCTTCTGTCAAAGAATTTGCCAAGATCTGGTCTGGGGTACATGATTCCCTTTCTGCAGCTATGGCCGCTCAAAAAAGGGCAGCTGATAGGTCTCTTAGGGAAGCACCAAAATATCAGGTAGGAGACCCGGTATGGTTATCCACAAAAAACATCAAACTTAAGGTTCCTTCACTCAAGTTGGGACCCAGGTTTATTGTTCCATATCCCATTTCTGAAATAATCAATCCTTCCTCAGTTCGTCTCAAATTGCCTGATAATTTTTTCATGTATCTCTTTTGAAACCAGCCTCACAGGTCCGGCCACTATCCTTTCCTCCCCCAGTGTTGGTGGAGGGTCAGCCCGAATTTGTAATTCAAGAAATCCTTGACTCTCGCCTTGTGCAGTGTAAGTTGCAATATCTTATACAATGGAAGGGTAACGGCCCTGAGGAGAATTCTTGGGTTCCTGTTTGCGATAACGGCTGATCGTCTCAGGAAACAATTCCACCTTAAATTTCCTGAGAAACCTGGGGGTCCGGTGGCCCCTCCTCGAGGGGGCTAATAGAACAACTCACCTCCCTGGTGGTCTAGTGGTTCGAGGGGGTCAGCAGGGACGCCTGCCGCCCCTCGGCGGGGACGCCCCCCAACGTTGCCGATCCTCTTCTAAAATGCCGGCTTCCTAAGGCACGCGCGGCGCACATCTTCTCTTCTTGTAGGTGCATTGCCACTGACGTAATGACGTCAGCGCGCAATGGCGCAAGATTCAAACCTATTTAAATTTCTCATTGCCCATTATAGGATCATTTTAAGTGATTTCCTGTTGCTTCTGAGCCTGAATTTTGTCTACCTATTGTGCCCCCTGCCTGTTTTGACAATCCTGACTTCTGCAATCCTTACCCTGCCTAGTAACTGACTCTTCTATATCCGCATCCCTTCTGATTGATCTCCTGGTTTGACCCTTGCCTGTCTGACTCTGTTGGGGTAACCGGCTACTGACGCCCAGGGGTCCCTAAGACAGCGCCTCCGTACGTTCTTCGGATCCGGGAGCTTGTACAGAGAGACACTAGTAAGCAGTGAGACTCATAACAAGTTCAGTTTATTGATAGTGTTACAATAGCTTATATTGAGTACAAGGACAAAGAACATTCCAATATGCTAATGTATAAGAAGCATATGATCTATAGCATAGGAGCAAGACACATCTTGTGACAGGATATATCGCTTATCAGTAAGTAATAACAGTTACAGAGAAGAAACAACATGTTATGCTCAGAACAGCACATACATTGATTGTGTAACATAAAGGTAACCCTTCAATCCCCTCTTTGATCATATCATGATCATCATGAAAATCATAATACACAAATACAAAACAAAACTAATATACAGTTAAGAAGGTTTATAGAAGTGGGTATGAAGACGAGCTAATTGGGACTGTTCTGCAGTATCAATAAGAGACTTAACATGGGTACGAAAAGAACAGAGAGGATATAAATGTCATACCAATAGTGTTGCAAATCATCCTGTAATTGGGAACCTATAGAAAGTAATTTATGTTTGGTAGCAACAGTTTTAACAACAGTATCATACAGTTTATCAGTGTGTTTATGATAGGCAGCAATAGTGTCAGTATGATGATGAATAAGTGTGCAGAACAGAGAAACAGGGAGTTGATAATTAGCAATAGGTAACACCGGTCAGAAATAGGTAAGGGAACGATAGATTGAAGGAATAGGAGAGAAGTAATAAAAATGGGAATGCCATTGTAACATAGTAATATTAGAGAGACAGCCAGCAAAGGGTAAATTAGAACCAACAGAAGGAATCCCAATGGGAAGAGAGGTAACTAAACTGGTATGCTTTAAGGTGGGTTAGGGTGTATCTAGTATAGGTCAATCTAAAAACAACTGGACTTGCTGAGTAATCAATGAAGACGTTTCACTACTTTTCCAAGCAGCTTCTTCAGTTCAACTGACTGGTGTGGGAAGTTTTCGTCATATAAACTCTTCCACTAATCCATGTACAATGGCACATTGTAACTCTTCAAAGAGGTGACATCTGAAGAATTTCACAGAGGTGTTGATTCTGTGTAGTTGTGATAGGATTATCCAATGTGTCATGCAACTCCTAGATACATGGTTCCTAATCCATCCCAATCTTGTTATTTGCCTAACTACACAAACTACTTCAGTTTGAAAACATTAACATGAAGTTTTACATATCTAATTCTACCAACACCCAAAAGATTCCATGCCATATATTTTGAAAATATTGCGTTTCGTAAACATAAGTCTCTTTATCCATGTTCCAGTGCCTGTTTAGAAAAGATGGTTTGAACTTATTTATAGTAAAGGCATCTGCAAAGGTATTGTCCCAAGTATAGTTCTTAGAAGTGATGAATTTAGTATACTTGCATCTCCATGATATAGTCGTGTTCTTGTAGAGACAGGTGTCAGCAAACTTTTTTCTTTAAAGTGCTTTGGAAAGAGACATGGAAAAGATGTCCGGAATTAAAGGGAAGTGTGAAATAGGAATGGTTCCCATCTATCACAGATTTCAAATTATCAATAAAGAGTGTTCATTTTAAATCATCATAATCACACAAACATGTTGCAAGAAAAACGATTGCCAAATCTTCCACATGCTCAGTTGTTCTATAGAAGTAAACAAATTAAAATGTTAGAAACTACTTTTATAAAGAATTTCAGAGTCAGGATCTTGAATCCTGACACGGTAGATATGTTTAGCATTAGGTTTTGTACTTTGAGAAATTATAAACACAGTAAGTTTATAAAGGGCATAAAATGATAGCAATATAATGAAAACCATGAACAAGAAAACACTATCTTGCTTAAGAAAAACTAAATATATCACCAAATTGTAAACCTTTAAAAGGGTTCCACCCCTTATGCCTAATTGCCCTTGCTTCATATTATAACTTTAATCTTATTTACAATTCCACAAAAAATATGAAACTTTACTATAGTAAACAATTCTCTTAAGAAGATTGCTGCGTGATATTAAAAGAAATTGCTGTTACATTATCCTAATCTACAATTGCTATGGCAGGAGCTGAAGTAGCAATAATACAGGTACCATAGCTATTCTCTGGTAACCAAACATAAGCCCATGTACCACATTCAAAGTAGTAGGTAGATTTCTATGTAATTAATCCATAAATAGCTAATTCTATTTTAGAATAGAATAGGTTCTAACACACTATACTTTTCTTAAGTTAGTATCTGTCAAATTAAGAGTTGTTTTATAAATACCATCTTCTGCTCGTTGCTAAATTCATTAGCTTCATCTTTGGTTGCCTGTAAAAACACACTTAGACCAATCATTATTTTCCATGTGTCATTTAAACTTGTTTAATGCTTTAATAGTGCTATTTTCCAAGCCGTATATTTTATATAACATCATTTAGGCTTTCAACCTTCCCAAAACGGAGGGTTATTTTTTTATTTAAGACATTATCTGCCCTGTAAAGTGTGTACCCCTGTCACTTTCAGTGTAGGTTGGTAAAGAATACCTAAAAATTACTTCATTTAAAGTTTTCTTTTGTTGTAGCCTTAGCCTTGCTGTCTTCAGCACTGAAAGATAAATTGTCTCTTCTCACTAATCACTATTTTCTAACAACCCTTCTGCTAGCAGCTTTTCTTGTTCTTTTCTTTGCTTTCTAGCTTCCTCTGATTCTAGGGCATTTTCCTGACCTTTTTGTATGTCACTTACCTGACCTTCCTCTACTGCACTTATGACGGGAAACATTCCTAGCATAGGGAGTTGATGGCTCTATGTATGCCATATGAGTTACAACCACTCAACTCTTATAGGGCTAGAGCTTCTTATACATCACTTTAACTTTCCCATTTGATTTGATAGAGACTTTCTCATACACTTCAATAAGACTATGACCTAGACTGCTATTAAATACTGGGAAGTGAATGTTGAGGCGATATGCCAAAAAGTCTGGGACGTTAGACAAAAGGCGTTTTCTGCCTAAATACTGTTCAGGGTAACCTCCTGGTCTAACTTTGGCTAATCTGCAGCCCCCCTCAGTAATGCCAAACAGAAGACCACACACACAGTCAGGACAGGACATAACCTCTTATCCGATGGGATTTATGGGGTATTACGATGTACAGAGACAGAGTTGTATCAGCGTCCTATCGACATCCGGATACCCTGTCTCTATCATCAAAACTCCCCTGTCATACAGATCACTTGGAAAGAGAATAATCACAAAACATAAAACACAAACCGGGTAATAGATAGCTCTATACAGGTTCAATAAAGAGCTACAGGCAAGAAAATACCTGTCTTTGCTGGCTGCCAGGAGTCGATTTAGACAACAGGTATGAACAACAATAGGTAGCAGGTTTGACATGAGTAAGAAACTAAAAAATAGGTCTTTCCATGTCCCGTAGGTGATCAGTCTCCGTCCCATCCTCTATTGGTCAACTTGTGTCCTTTGTATCGGCTGATGAGCAGTCAGAACCTGCAGCCCCACTTTGGGCACCAAAATTGATAAGGACACAAACAGTCCTGAGGATATCTATGCCCATCCAAATTCGATTATGGGTGTACACCAGAAGAACCACACTGAGACAAGACGTTCAGTATAGAAAAAGCTTCTCCCCATCCTGCTATTTTATCTACCTTTGGTTCTACATAAAATCCCCCTGCAGGGCTACACCTATACACATATTGTTTACACATTTCTCCAGGATTTGGTGGTGGCAAATCTTTAGAACCTTTGCTTCCCATGATAGGAAAATTTCACAAAATGATAGTATAAATGGGTTGCAATAAATCAGGAGCTAGATAAAGCTGTCTTGAGATCAGAGGTCCAGACAAAACGTTTATCTATTTCCGAGATAAGACTTAATATTGTAATCAATTTATTTGAGAAGTAAATATCATGCAAGAAAACCTGATAAGGGCGGGCTGTCTTGGTATCAGAGGTCCCGACAAAACCTGACACCTCAATCAAGCGGTAATCCTTAATATTGCAGAATATTTAGTATACAGTTGATTAAAACAACATTAAAACACTACAAAACAACATTACAACATAACATGCACAACATGCACAACATGCAAAGAACAGTTCAGAAGCACTGTAACCATTCAGGGTCCCCTGTCTCAAGTAGCAAAACTGAGTTTACCACAAACTCTTGAGCTTACCAAAAACTCTTTTTGAGTCTACCAAAGACTCCTGGAATTTACCTAAAATTCCTATTAGGTCCCTCGTCAGGGATCCTCTTTATCTAATAGCCACCAAAGCCATTAGTACCCCAACACTATACTTAGAGATACAGCATTAAGCATATACGGGTTTTTACCTACCCTCCATGCCGCCTGCTGTATCCCACTTCTGACACCAGATTGTTGGGGTAACCGGCTACTGGCGCCCAGGGGTCCCTAAGACAGCGCGTCGGTACGTTCCTTGGATCCGGGAGCTTGTACAGAGACACTAGCAAGCAGTGAGACTCATAACAAGTTCAGTTTATTGGTAGTGTTACAACAGCTTATATTGAGTACAAGGACAAAGAACATTCCAATATGCTAATGTATAAGAAGCATATGATCTATAGCATAGAAGCAAGACCGGTCTTGTGACAGGATACATCGCTTATCAGTAAGTAATAACAGTTGCAGAGAAGAAACAACATATTATGCTCAGAACAGCACATATTTTGGTTGTGTAGCATTGTGTAACATAAAGGTAACCCTTCAGACTCCACTTGTACTCTGCCTGCCCTGGAATTAGGGTGCCGACTGTGACACTTGAGTTATACAGAACGGTCTATTCCTCCTTACTGAGACCAAGCTAACTCTTCGTGAATAGCACATAGTGTCATTCACATATGAATGGAACTCGGCGGCTGCGATATAGGACACTTGTGCATAATCTAAAAATAGTATTGGCTGAGCATGCGGTGAACAACTCTCATTTTATTTGGGGCACTGGGAGGACTGAATCCATGGCACTCCATTACAAGTATCTCAAATGAGATGTGTGGGGTATATCAGCAGACAGCAAGCACACTAAGATAACTGTGATGGTGGTATTTTTATATTTCAAGTGATAAATGTAGGTTGAATTAGCAGTGCCACAATCAGAGCATATATACCACTGACTTCGCTCTAACACACTATACAACCGTCAATAGCTTTAGTTTAGATTGTATTTACTGTGATTATCAATCTAGCTACAATATAACTTTCTATATGATTTCTCTCCTAACCTTTCTTTTAATTAACATTTTCAGGTATTTTATTTTAAATGTCTAGACGTAAAAGTTACGTTTTATTATTATACTGGTGGGATCTCAGACTGAGACAGTGGGAAGGTGCAAGCTATGGGACATACTTTTTCTCTTTTGATCTCCTTTGAAGATAGCAATGTCCAAATTTTGGATAAAGAAAACCACTGGTTTAAAAGAGGCGTGAAAGAGGCGATTCATGTCAAGGTGGAAAAACCATCCCTGAACAGAGGCAGGGGCTTTTTGACACCACCTGCCTGCTACATACAATGCTGTGCTAACATTTGTACCCCAGCAGTTTCAGAACATGTCCATTCATGCAACTCTCACAAGTAACACCTGTTTCGAGGAATTGCATGACACATTGGTAATCCTATCACAGTAACTACACAGAATCAACACCTCTGTGAATTTCAGATGTCACCTCTTTGAAGAGTTACAATGTGCTATTGTGATTGGATTAGTGGAAGAGTCCATATGCTGAGAACTTCCCACACCAGTCAGTTGAACTGAAGAAGCTGCTCGGATGAGTAGTTAAACATCTTCAATAATTACTCAGCAAGTCCAGTTGCTTTTTGAATTACTTATATAAGATATACCATGACCTGGATGAATGAAAATCTTCATAGTCACATGTGCAAATGCACATCAGATCACCATTCTTAGATAAGAACTTAAATAAACAGCCCAAGTTACATAATCACACTTAAAACTGCACCTTTTCTCTAAAATCTTATCCTTCTTCTTATAATTAAAGGTGCAATGCGACCTCATGTTCAGCATGAGTTCCATGAGTAGGACATATGCTCAACATTAATTTTACCTATAGTTTTAATCACATAAAATATATGTTTTTTATTATTTATAGAACCAAATAGGGCAAATATGGACATTGAAGCTACTCCATGTCTGGTCCTTGTGAGGCAAATAATACAACAATAATGGTATACGTACAACCCCCTTATTTCTCCCTTTGTTGTGGTCTTTAAAGCAGTAGTCAATTGTGCAATGGGATTATCTGTGCATTGCTCCAGTGCTCACCCCAAATTACCTTGATTGCTTTAAATAGGGTCAAGATGGGGACGCTGCATTGCTACTGCAGAATTGTTTGTGTTGCCCACACTAACCTGCCACACCATGCTCTCTGAGGTGATATTCTCATCTTGGCTAATGTCAGGAGCGGCCCTGTATCTCAATAGACAAATAAGGAAATAAAATAAATGTCAGTAACGCCAAAAAAATGAAAGTGTTTTAAAGGAATGGCAATATAATGAACTGTTGCTCTGAACTGGTAAAACTGGTGTGTTTGCTTCAGAAACACAACTATAGTTTATATAGAAAAATATACACAGTAGATAACAGGTAAGTTCTGAAGACTCCCATAGTATACTACTGAGCTTATCTGTTATCTGCTGTGTATCCGGTGCCTTTTCTCCTCTTTTAGCTTTAAATGGCTGCCCCAATGGCTACACAGCAACTTGTTTAAATAAACTATACTAGTCATTCAGAAGCAAATCCATAACCTTTACCAGTGCAGGGCAAGAGTACATTATATTTTCATTACTTCAACACTTTAATTTTTTGTGTCACTGTTCCTTTTAGGGAGTGGAGACACTGCACAATTAGGTTAAAATATGTAGAAAGTAGAAATCCTAAAGGTTTGTTTACTTTTCCCACAATTTCAGCATTGTGGCAGAGCGAAGCGTTGTGTTCACCACAATCATGTCTGATACATGTCTCACTAATCAGATACATGTTGCGGCTACAGTTTTTTTGTAGTGGGGGATATGTCACTTTTTCCATTAAAGCAGCATTAGCATTTTCACTTATGGGCAAGAATTTGGTTTTAAAATATTTGTTTGTTTTTAGAGATTTAAATATTACACCATAATGCATGTTATCAAATGTATTCTGCAGGTACATCTCTGGTTGCTAACACTGCATTCTAACCCTGTTGAAATTTTTGTAAACAGAATTTAATTATAAACCATATGCAGTAGCAGATGTAGAAGGTCTGCATTAGTTTTTCTTTTGAGATCACCAAGTAAGTAAGACAGCATGCTGTGAAAATGTGCTTGACCTTAATTTGCTTGCAAAAAACGTGCAAGTATTTGACAATTTGCATGTAGCATGGAGCCCAAGTTCTTTCACTCTGAAAGACTGTAGCAACAGAGACTTTGGATTATATGAATCATCTAGAAAATGTTTACTTTGCTGTATAGTCTCACAGCAGTAAAGCACAGCCTGAAAACATGGCATTAGAAATGGGAAAAATCAACTGACCTCTTTAGCCAGAACATTACAGAAAATACTTTCTCATTCTCGTCTTAGTGCTTTATAATTATAGAACAAGGCTGTATACATTATTGTTCTTCTGCTGCACATAAAGCCATTTTTATCTTGATTATACAGATTTTTTAATCATATGCATGTCTTTGTCTCTAAGCAGCTGAGACATTTTGAACATGAATCCAATTAAAATAAAACAATTGAGTAGATATATTGCTTGAGCTAATAAAAAAAAATCAGTGTGTAACATTTATTACATACATATATTTCACCATAAATTGTTTGTACAGGTATGTTATCTAGAATATCTGGGACTTGTAGTTTTCTGGAAAAGGGATAATTTCATAATTTGGATCTCCATACATGTGATGGCACACTTTCAGATTCGGGAGATAAGTCGCCCAGCGGAAAACGAAGCTATCCGAGTGCCACCCCGCCGGCGATTCACATTCTTACCAATGGGAAGGCATTTCGGGGAGATTAGTCGCCTGAAGAAGAGGAATTTTGTTTAATGTCCCTAAATCTGAATGTGTGCCACCACCCTAGGTCTATGAAAAAATAACTTAAACATTAAATAAACCCAATAGAATTGTTTTGCATTCTATAAAGATGAATTATAGCTTAGTTACCATCAAGTACAAGGTACTGCTTTATTGTTAAAGAGAAAAAGGAAATAATTTTTTAAAAATTTAAATTCTTCCCGTAATTCTGCATTTTCTGCATAATGGGTTTCTAGATAATGGATCCCATACCTGTAGTATATTCTACTTATCTATAATTAGGAGCCAATATGTTTTATTTTGAATGCAACATCTTCAGGATAATGAATTTTACTGTATGTCCAAACAGATTTTAGATAATGTTGCTAGACAGACACCAAAAGAAATGACATAAGCATATACAGTCATATGAAAACGTTCGGGAACCCTCTTAATTCTTTGGAGTTTTGTTTATCATTGGCTGAGCTTTCAAAGTAGCAACTTCCTTTTAATATATAACATGCCTTATGGAAACAGTAGTATTTCAGCAGTGACATAACGTTTATTGGATTAACAGATTATATGCATCATAACAAAATTAGACAGGTGCATAAATCTGGCCACCCCAACAGAGATATTACATCAATACTTAGTTGAGCCTCCTTTTGTAAATGTAACAACCTCTAGATGCCTCCTATAGCTTTTGATGAGTGTCTGGGTCCTGGATGGTAGTATTTTTGATCATTCGTCCATACAAATCTCTCCAGTTCAGTTAAACTTGATGGCTGCCGAACATGGACAGCCTACTTCAAATCATACCATAGATTTTCGATGATATTCAAGTCGGGGGACTGTAAGAGCCATTCCAGAATATTGTACTTCTCCCTCTACATAAATGCCTTTGTTGATTTGGAAGTGTGTTTAGGGTTGTTGTCTTGTTGGAATATCCAACACCTGCGTAACTTTAACTTTGTGACTGATGCTTGAACATTATCCTGAAGAATTTATTGATATTGGCTTCATCACCCTCAACTTTAACAAGGGCCCCAGTCCATGAACTAACCACACAGCCACACAGCATGATGGAACCTCCACCAAATTTGACAGTAAGTAGCAGGTGTTTTTCTTGGAATGCGGTGTTCTTCTTCCACCATGGAAAGTGCTTATTGTTATGAACAAATAACTCAAATGTCTCAGTCCAAAGCACTTTGTTCCAAAATGACTGTGGCTTGTCTAAATGAGCTTTTGCATACAACAAGGAACTCTGTTTGTGTTTGTTTGAGTGCAGAAAGGGCTTCTTTATCATCACCCTGCCATACAGATGTTCTTTGTGCAAATTGTGCTGAATTGTAGAACAATGTACAGATACACGATCTGCAGCAAGATGTTCTTGCAGGTCTTTGGAGGTGATCTTTGGGTTGTCTGGTACCATTCTCACAATCCTTCTGATATGCCGCTCCTGTATTTGTCTTGGTCTGCCAGACCTGGGTTTTACAGCAACTGTGCCTGTGGCCTTCCATTTCCTGATTACTTTCCTTACAGTCGAAACTGACAGTTTAAACCTCTGAGAAAGCTTTTTGTAGCCTTCCCCTAAACAATGATACTGAATTACTTTGAGGATCCCATGCTGTCACTCTTCAGAGGACAGTCAACGGAAGCACAACATGCAATTGGCCACCTTAAATACCCTTTCTCATGATTGGACACACCTGCCTATGAAGTTCAAGGCTTAACGAGCTAAGCCAACCAATTTGGTGTTGCCAGTAATCAGTATTGAGAAGTTACATGCATTAAAATTAGCACAATTACAAGGTTACCATATTTTTTCAGAGCCATTTTTTCACATTCAATTACATTCAACTGAATAATGCTTCACTAAAAAATCTTTGTTTAGAAAACACCCCAGTATTCAGATGTTCCTGGTAAATGAAAGACATACCACTGTTATCTTTTTGTTGAAAGTTGAGAGTAAATTATTATGCAGAATGAGAGGGGTTTCCAAACTTTTTCATATGACTATAAAGAGAAAAGTGCACATATGCACAATTTGCCTATAGTGAAGTAACTCCAAATTCCAAAATGTTTTCCATCCTTTTGTTTTTTTGTGTTAGCAAGTGTAATTGTCATACCACAAATAATGTTGCAAAGAGACCCAACATGAATTTGTCTTAATGGGTTTTAGAATTTAGTTACCAAAAGAGAAAAGTTGCTTATTCTATTGCTGTGAAACTATGTATATTATATACATTTTTCCACTTTTATGTCAGTGCAGTACGCCACACCCCCATGGAAATATGAAATGCTGTATAAAATATTTCCATTGAGTCAGAAATATTGGTTTTCTTTCTAATTTCCCAGTAAAATTAGTCTTTGGGTATTTTTCTTGTAAAGAATAAACTTAAGAAAGTCTCTGCTACCTGTTTTTAACCTGCATATTTGCATAATCTAAATTCAAATACTCTGTTTTTAGATTTACTGAAACTAAGCTTAAAACTTTAAGAAAAAAATCTTTTTTGCTATTTACTTCCTAACACTGAAATATTTAAAAATGTGAGCTATAGACAATGATATGTAGAAATCAAATGCAAATAAGGATGATGGGCTGCTCACTAAAAATGACGCATTTACTAAAGAGTGAATTGTGTTTTTCTGCAAAATTTTCGCTAAAAAGTAAATTTGCCTCTACATTGCCTATTTACTAAAAGACAACTATTACACTTTGCTAGCAAATTACCTTGTCGCTGGAGAAGTTACTCTGTGTTTTGCCCATTTTCGCTCAGGCAAATGATCATAAATCCACTAATTTATTAGTGTGAAAACTTTAATTTGTTACCCTATTCACCAAAATTAATTTGCAAAGGACTTTCATTATGCAGCTTTTTATGTGTAGGTAACAGGTCCAATTTAATAAACTTTTAATTGATCTGCTGACCTCCACTTTCCTTCTTAATATATCTTAATGCAGCATGGGTTCATCTGCTCTTCAGAGCCGGACTGGGAGCAAAAAGCAGCCCGGGCAAAAAACAAACCAAGCAGCCCACGTGTAAACATACACACACAGACACAAACACACACACACAAAGAGACACACAAACACAGAGAGATGCACACACAGAGACACAACACACACAAAAAGACACACAAACACAGAGAGAGACACACACACACACAAAGAAACACACACAGAGACACAACACACATAAAAAGACACACAAACACAGAGAGACACACACACAAACACACACACAAAGAAACACACACAGAGACACACACAAACACACACATAAAAAGACACACAAACACAGAGAGACACACAAAGAGACACACACACACAAAAAGACACAAAAACACAGAGAGACACACACAAACACAGGGAAACACACACAGAGACACACAAACACAGAGAGACACACATAAACACAGACACACACCGAAAGAAACACACACAGAGACACACACAAACACAGGGAAACACAAACACAGGGAACCCAAACACAAAGACACAAACACAGAGAGACACACACACACAGAGACACAAACACAGACACCCCTACCTCTCCTAGGAGCTTCCTGAAACAGCACGGAACCCTCAGACTCCTCCCACCCCGTCTGCTGGCCAATCAGAGGGACTTTGACTTCCTGACTAATCTTAGGAGATGGGAGGAGGGAGGAGGAAGGAACATGCAGCTGCTTGCTGTGTCTGTGAAGGAGAATCACAGCGTGCACGGCTGCACGCTGTAAAGTCTCTCTACCTCAAATCGCCATAAAGCAGAGGCCCATTTCACAAAAAAATGGAGCGGCCCTTCGGGAAATTGCCCGAACTGACAGATTGTCAGTCCGGGCCTGCTGCTCTTGAAACACTCTTGTTTGAAATGGCATTTTCTATAACATGTAGAAGCTGCAGTAAACTGCCAACATTTGTTGACAATGCTGACTGCCAAGTGGGACTGCAATATGGATTCCTTTCTTACAGGTAACACCATATAGGGAACTAATTATACAGTGAACAGACAATTCAGCACACAACCTGTTAAAAGAGAACTCTACTGCTATATCCACTTTGATTTCGGGGTTTTCTTTTGCAACTTTTGTGAAATGTCTGTTTGCTCTTTAAATGTGCACTATTTTCTCAAAATTCTGAATGAAAATATACATTTGTAAAGGTCTTACATGCAAATTTTCGCTTCTGAAGTCTCTGCCAGACTTCACACAACTGCGTCAGACATAATTTTGACGAATATTGTATAATTCCAAGACAGAAGGAAACAAAATTTAAATAATAAATACAGTGTAAGTAAAGTTTATTTTGCGCAGCTAACATGAAAGAAAAGAATTTGAATTTATTTCTTAGGGTGACAGGTCCCCTTTATAGTGATGCACGCCCACTGCTGTGAACATGTTAAAGAGATACTGACACCAGAAATTATGCCTTTTTTACATCTATCATAAAATTGACTTTTCATGCTACTTATAATTTTACCATAATGTATTTGCCCAATGCTTTTACATTACCTATCTGACTCCCTGTGTCAGTCTATGAGGGGGCTGCCATATTTGTGCAGCAGGAGTCCTTTAGCATTAGCAACTTTAACTGACAGGCCGGGGATGAGACAGTCAGGTTTAGGAACTTCATAGTTAAGGGTTGAAAAAAGACAAAGTCCATCAAGTTCAACCCCTTCAAATAAAAACCCAGCATCCATACACACACACCTCCATACTTTCACATAAATTATATATACCCATATCTATAGAGTTTAGTATCACAATAGCCTTTGATATTATGTCTGTCCAAGAAATCATCCAAAACACTCTTAAAGGCATTAACAGAATCAGCCATCACAACATCACCCGGCAGTGCATTCCACAACCTCACTGTCCTCACTGTGAAGAACCACCTATGTTGCTTCAAATGAAAATTTGTTTTCTTCTAGTCTGAAGGGGTGGCCTCTGGTATGGTGATCCTCTTTATGGGTAAGGGCCCCTGCTATTTTTCTATAATGTCCTCTAATGTACTTGTAATCATGTCCCCTTGCAAGCGCATTTTCTCCAGAGAAAACAACCTCAACCTTGACAGTCTACCCTCATAATTTAAGTCTTACATACCTCCAACCAGTTTAGTTGCACGTCTCTGCACTCTCTCCAGCTCATTTATATCCCTCTTAAGGACTGTAGTCCAAAACTGCACTGCATACTCCAGATGAGGCCTTATCAGGGTCCTATAAAGAGGCATAATTATGTTTTCATCCCTTGAGTTAATGCCCTTTTTTATGCAAGACAGAACTTTATTTGCTTAAGTAGCCACAGAATGACACTGCCCAGAATTAGACAACTTGTTATGTACAAAAACTCCAAGATCCTTCTCATTTAAAGGGATACTGTCATGGGAAAAACATTTTTTTCAAAATGAATCAGTTAATAGTGCTGCTCCAGCAGAATTCTGCACTGAAATCCATTTCTCAAAAGAGCAAACAGATTTTTTTATATTCAATTTTGAAATCTGACATGGGGCTAGACATTTTGTCAATTTCCCAGCTGCCCCCAGTCATGTGACTTGTGCCTGCACTTTAGGAGAGAAATGCTTTCTGGCAGGCTGCTGTTTTTCCTTCTCAATGTAACTGAATGTGTCTCAGCGAGACATGGGTTTTTACTATTGAGTGTTGTTCTTAGATCTACCAGGCAGCTGTTATCTTGTGTTAGGGAGCTGCTATCTGGTTACCTTCCCATTGTTCTGTTGTTAGGCTGCTGGGGGGGAAAGGGAGGGGGTGATATCACTCCAACTTGCAGTACAGCAGTAAAGAGTGACTGAAGTTTATCAGAGCACAAGTCACATGACTGGGGCAGCTGGGAAATTGACAAAATGTCTAGCCCCATGTCAGATTTCAAAATTGAATATAAAAAAATCTGTTTGCTCTTTTGAGAAATGGATTTCAGTGCAGAATTCTGCTGAAGCAGCACTATTAACTGATTCATTTTGAAAACATTTTTTTTCCCATGACAGTATCCCTTTAAGGAAACTCCCAACACACTGCCATTTAGTGAATAACTTGCATTTATATTATTTTTGCCAAAGTGCATTACCTTGCATTTATCAACATTGAACCTAATTTTCCAGATTGCTGCCCAGTTTCCCAACTTAGACAAATCACTCTGCAAAGTGGCAGCATCCTTCATCGAACCTATAGTTCTGCACAATTTAGTATCGTCTGCAAAAATAGAAACAGTACTTTCAATGTCCTCCTCCAGGTCATTAATAAACAAGTTGAAAAGCAAAGGGACTAGTACAATTACTTACAAATTGTGACCTATAGGTAACTTATAATGTACATCCATATTTTAAAAAGTAGTTTTTTAGTGTCAGTATCACTTTAAAGATGGCACCTTGCCTTAGCCTACAATCTCACTAAGAAACATCATATTGGAATAAATGTAAAATAAACTAAAAAAAAGAACTGTAGGAAACTCACAATGATAAATTTCAGTGCTAACTTGAATGCATTTGCTATCAATCTTTCAGAAATTGTTCAATGTAAAAATAAAACCTGGGCAAATAAAATAAAAGCTGTGGAAAATAAAAAAATGTTTTCGATATAGTTAGTTAGCCAAAAATGTAATCTATAAAGGCTGGAGTGACTGGATAATTCCTTAGAACAGTTAAAAATAGACCGGGCACCGTTTTTTTTTTGTTGGTGCCCGGTCTATTTTTAACTGTTCTAAGGAATTATTTTATTATTTAAATTACAAGGCCGAGCTTTGAAACCAGTCTTGTGGGGGGGCTTTTTTTTAAACCCATTGCTCAGCTCTAAGCCTTCTCCTTACTGCACTGAATTTACAAGGGGCCCTGATTTGTGTTTTTTTTTAACTCTAGACAGTCTCTCATTAGAGCATAAATTAGTTTTAACATTTGAGACCACAGTCATGGTTATCCTGCCTGCCTTTGCTTTGTGATGTCCCTTGATAAAAAATACAGGTAGTTAAACTTTGGGACAATTTCACCTCTCTTTCTTTTCCATTTTCCAATCTATTTTCATGAATTGGAGCAACTGTTAATAATTGTATCTCATATTGGTGCTGGTTTGATTTATTTATTCTCCTACTACCATTTGTATTTTTAATTGGGGATTTTTATTATATGGGTATTTATTGCACTGCACTTAATATGGATACATTTTGATCCTAGTTGATGGGGATGAACTTGTATAATAAGCAATAATTAAATTGTATTTCTTAAGTTCATAATTAATTTTGGGTTATTCACTTATTAGCACTGCACTTTTATTATTAGAGAATCCTCGTCGGTTTCCTATTAAGGAAATCATACAAGTTACACCACACTGTATAAAAGGAAAACTATTATTCTTTAGTTAATTATATACAACAGTATATACCACAGTTTAGGCCGCAATATAAAATACTAATCCACAATTTGTATGAATCATAGTGGTGGGTAGAGGAGAAGGTAACGTGTGACTATAGATTTAAGATAGTTTTTGTGGGGTGCTTTCATTTCCCCTTTGGAAAAATCACTGGTTAAATTCATTACTCCTGACTCAAGTCAGACCTCAAAAGAAACTAAGAGATACGATTATAAATAGGGAATTACGAGTACTGATTTGCTCTGCTATTACAGTTGACAAAAAATAACATTTGGAAAGTGTAATGTATTATTTCTGTTACTTGGGCTTTGTTTTAACTTTTGCAATATAATTCTGGAAATTATTTGAACTTAAAAGACCAAAAAACTTAATACAACTGTAACTGTTGGCACCCTAAATCTAGAACCGATGCCAATCACCCTGGTCTTGGCTCGTGCTTCTGCCTGTAGCAGCCGCCTTTGGCTTCGGGAGGAGCCCTCAGCTACCCAGATGCCGACAGGTCTTAAAACGAGAGGTGCAAGGCTAGTGGTTCTAAACAAGCAGATGGGCACAACTGTAAGGCAAGAGTCTTTGGGCTGAAGGTCACAGTACAAGGCGTGAGACAAATCGTAGTCAGATCAGGCCGGGTCGGGGCAGGCACAGAACAAGTGTAGTCAGGTAGGCAAGGGTCAAACCGGGTAATCAATCAGAAGGGATTCAGCGGAAGAGGTAGTCATATAACAGGCAATGCTCAGGAATCAGGAGTTCAGAATAGTAGTTAGCCAGGCAGTGGCGGAACTACCAGGGGTGCGAAGGGTGCAACGGCGCCAGGGCCCGCCGAGCCCCTGCACCCCCAATGGGGCCCCGCTGAGCCCTGCTGCATCCCCGATAGGGCCCTGCCGAGCCCTGCTGCATGCCCGATAGGGCCCTGCCGAGCCCTGCTGCATGCCCGATTGGGCCCCGCCGAGCCCTGCTGCATGCCCGATGGGGCCCCGCCACAGCGCAGCCACTGCCCGCAACCAAGAGCAGCCAGCAGCCAGAGAGCGTCACCTGAATCTCCTGGTGGCTGGTGACATCCGGCGCGCAGCGTGTGACGTCACAGCCGGCACCTTCCTGTGGCTGCCGTCTCTCCCCCACAGGCTGTGCAGCATATAGTGAAGCGTTTGGGCTGACTCCGTCCTCCCCCCCCTTCCTCCCCCCCCTTCCTCCCTCCCCCCCCCTTCCTCCCCCCCCTTCCTCCCTCCCCCCCCCTTCCTCCCTCCCCTTCCTCCCTCCCTCGCTCTCTCTCTCGCAGCGCCAGCGGCACTCGCCAGCTTACTTTTACTGAACAGAGGCAGAGAGAGAGCAGCTGCAACTCCCCCCGCCCCCTCTGCTCCCCTCTGCTCCCAGGACGTACGGCTCTTGCCTTCTGCCCAATGAGAGTTAAGATAAGGGCAGGAGGCGGGGCAATGATTTACAAGAGGGGAGGGTGCGGCTGCAGTGCACGCAGCAGCTTTAATGCCTGCCTGGCACACTTCCAGAGTCTGACTCCTCTCACCTCACCAGGAGTTTTTCAGTCACTTGGAACTTCTTGGAAGTTGGAACCTACCTGACCAACAATTTACTTCAGGCACTGCACAATACCTGTGACCTGCTGTTGAACTTTAGTGTGTGGCTCACTCACTCACTCACTCACTGTGTGCAACAGTTTTTTACAGGTAAAGAGTTTGTTTTGCTCTGTTAATGTTGTGGCCTTGCGGGGTAGATAATGTAATTGTATAATATATTTCTGATCTGAAATAATATCCAAGCACAACAGTAAAATCTCAATTTTGCATAATTGCATTGCATGTCCTTGTCTACATTTTTTTGGTCTCCTCAATTTATAAACCTTTCAGGTGGTGTTCGCTCTAATTTTACATTGCTTTCCTGTATTTTTATACCTGCATTTGTGCCCTGTTGTTCCCCAAAAAAATGGCTGGTCACTGTTTCTGTGAATTTTTTTTTTGTGGGTGTTTTCTCTGATTTTTACATTGTTTTCCTGTATTTTTATACCTGCATTTGTGCCCTGGTGTTCGCAAAATGGCTGGTGGTTGTTCTCTGTCAATGCTAAGTCTAATATATTTGCTGTGGTTCTGTATACAAGTCACCTGTTGCTTTTTGTATGTGATGTAACTTGCAGAGACACCTTGCACATGACCGAATAGTAAACCTTTAAAGGAGTGGGTCGCTTTCATGTTAACTTAGTATTTGGTGAATTTTAAGCAACTTTTCAATTGGTCTGCATTTTTTCTTTTTAATGGTTATTTGCCGTCTAAATTGTTCCAGCATTTTAAAAGGGGGGGGGGTCACTGACCCCATCTACTTTTTAAAGAATTGTGTATCTTTCTATTGTCCCTCTCCTATTCATATTCCAGTCTTTTATTTAAAAAAAACGTTCAACTCATTCCTATGGCATTAGATCAGTAATGCTGTGTTCCGGCCCATTGCGTGGGGGGTCCGGCGTGGGGGGCCCGGCGGGGGGGGGGCCCAGTTGTAAATTCCGCACCAGGGCCCCAAGGGGTCTAGTTACGCCACTGTAGCCAGGCATGGGTCAAAACAGGAATCAGACAGATAAACAAGTAGCTTTAAGCTCAGGAACCACAGGAAAACAGATCCTATCACATGCAAGGTCCTGTGGCTTTAAGAAGCCTCTTATACTTTCAAATTTGGCGCCATTGCGCCTGCGCCTTTAAATAGCGAAGAGGCTTGCGCGCGCCCTTAAGTATCCAAGATAGCGACCCAAGCGGAGGTGCGTGGCAGGCATCCCCGCCGCACCACTGGACCACCAGGAAAAGTTGATTTTACTACATTACCCCCCTCTAGGGGGGCCACTGGACCCCCAAGTCTCTCAGGAAACTTTAGGTGGAACTGTCTCCTGAGACGGTCAGCCCTGATGCCACTAACTGGAACCCAAGAATTCTCCTTGGGGCCATAGCCCTTCCATTTAACTAAATACTGGAGCTTACCTCGCACAAGACGAAAATCGAGGAGCTCTTGGACCTCAAATTCAGACTGACCTTCATCCAACACTGGGGGAGGAACTGACAGTTGACGGACCTGTGAAGCTGGCTTTAAAAGAGACACATGGAAAGAATTAGAGATTTTGAAATTGATTGGTAATTTGAGACTGACTGAAGATGGATTAATTATTTCAATAATGGGATATGGACCAATAAACCTGGGTCCCAACTTGAGAGAGAGGACCTTGAGCTTGATGTTTTTTGTAGACGACCAAACAGAGTCTCCTACCTTATATTTGGGTGCCTCTCTACGAGATCTATCGGCTGCTTTTTTCTGAGCGGCTGTAGCTGCAGAAAGAGAATCATGCACCTGAGACCAAATTTTCGCAAACTGTTTGACAGAAGAGTTAACACAGGGTACAGGGAACAACGAACCAGAAAAGGAAAATGCTTTGGGATGTAAACCATTAACAATAAAAAAAGGAGATTCCCCAGTGGAGGAATGAGTAGCATTATTGTAGGCAAATTTTGCCCAGGGTAACAGTTCAGCCCATGAGGATTGGTTGTCAGAAACATAATACCTCAGATACTGTTCAAAGGATTGATTAACCCTTTCAGTTTGACCATTGGTTTGAGGGTGATAGGCGGTAGAAAATGACAACTCAATCCCAACCAAAGAGCAGATGGCTCGCCAAACTTTGAAATACACTGAACCCTTCTGTCAGAAACAATATTGACTGGAAACCCATGTAGCTTAAAGATGTGAGAAATGAACAATTCGGCCAAGGTTTTGGCAGAAGGGAGGTGTGTATGGGAAATGAAATGAAACATTTTGCTAAACCTATCCACCACTACCCAAATCACAGTTTTCCCCTGAGAAGGGGGTAAATCGACAATAAAATCAATCGAAAGATGGGACAAAGATTTGTCAGGAATGGGTAGTGGTCTTAACAAACCCTGTGACAAATTCCTGGAGGATTTAGACCTCTGACAAACAGGACAGGAATTAACAAAAACCTTAGCATCTTGCTTATAGGAAGGCCACCATATATTGCAGGACAAAAGAGACGCTGTCTTAGAGATACCAGGATGTCCCACCATTTTGAAATTGTGGACTTCACCCAAAACCTGTTCCCTAAGATCTTCACGAACAAAATCTCCTGGAGGGAGTTTCTACTGGAGCAGAAGATTGAGCATGAGATTACAGGGCCACAATTAATTTTCTTGGGATGATGGGAATGCACTCACTAGATTCAGAGGGGTTGGATTCAAAACTTCTAGAGAGTGCATTCACCTTAGTATTTTTAGAACCAGGCCTAAAAGTAAGAGAGAAATTAAACCTGGTAAAAAAACAATGCCCATCTAGCCTGCCTAGGATTCAGTCGCTTGGGGGACTCTATATACAGTAGATTTTTATGGTCAGTAAAGACCGTTATCAAATGTTTAGCGCCCTCCAACAGATGCCGCCATTCCTCAAAGGCATGTCATAGTTAGCCTCAGCAGGCGAAATTTTTTTAGAGAAGAAGGGCCGCCATTATGTAAATCCGGCCCTGCTGATTTGACATCACTAGACCTCTTTGGCAGTTTATCATCTCCTATATCATCTCCTATATGGGGCAAACTGACAGCCTGCCCATCCAATAAATGGCTGATATCTATAGGGCAAGTTTAAAAATCCTATCAGGATAAGTCTGTATCAATAGATTAATGTATTCTTTACCATCTGCATAGGCCCCTATGATGTTGGATGAGGGGGCCAAATGATGGGGTTAATTCTATTTGGTTCAGCATATGGATGGCCATATTTAGCAGAGATCTGCATATTTTGTGGCATTGCCTAACAAGCAAGAACCTTTTTGTGTATGGTAAGATTAAGGAGGGTATTTACTAAAACTCAAATTTATCACATTTTTTGATTTAAACAAAGTTGACCTAACTCCCAAATTTTTTGGATTATTAGATTAGTACTAAACCCAGCGCAGATCACAACCTCGTCAAATTGCCATTGACTTCTACTTGACCTTGACTGGTTTTAGCTAAGGTATTTTCGGATTCTTGGTATAATACATCTCTAAAAATCTTGTTTTTGTTCTCTAAAAATACGAGTTTTCCCCTAGTAAAACACAACCAGAAAAAAAATCAAGGTTTAATAAATAGGCCTCTAAGTCTTTCAGTTTTGCAATTGCTGTAAACTAAAGCTATAGTACCTGAAAATGCCATTGTACACTCTGTGAAGTTTAGGGGGATCACTCCAGGATTTGCACCATAAATTCAGGCCACTCCAGAGTGAACTCTTTTGAGTTGTTTATTTTTCAACTCAAAAGAGCTTTCCAGCAGTAGAAAAATGACAACAAAAAACGGCTTGTGTTCAGCAACAAAAGTCCAACACAACAGTATTTGCTTACTTTAGCAGTTCTAGCGTCCAGTACACAAGGAGACTAAATAGGCTGGTCTCTTAGGGAATCCCACAAGTAAATAAAGTAGAAAAGTCTCCAACTTTCATACTCAAACATGGAGTATGGAATGGAGGGCCCACCCTGCTCTCCTCCTTTCACTCCAGGGACCATTTAATACAGCCTTACTTGCTGCAACACTTCCTTCTTGGACAGGGTCGGACTGGGGGGCCCCCCCCACCTACTTGTAAGGTGAATCGCCGCTCGGCATAATTGCCAAACGGCGCTAGGCGCGCATGCGTAAATGTCGCGCATGCGCAAACGGCGCTGCGATGTGCCGAATTTTTTTTTTAAAAACTGTTTGGGAGAGGGGGTCTGGCCCGGCGGGGGCCCACTAGGGTCGGGGCCCACCGGGCCAGTCCGACACTGTTCTTGGATGTCCAGCCCACAACTCAGCCTGGTGAAACCTGTGGTGTCTCTTCAAGGGATGGCCATCTAGGATATACTGTATGCCCCCTGACTTTTATAACTCCTACACTAAACAATTCCTGTACTATTTTAGATTAGTTTGCCATAAAATTCATTGGTATCGGTAAAAAACAGCTCATTATCTGTTCACAGAAATACTGAACTATGAAAATAATGTTACACAGAGCTTCAGTAAATCTTGAATTTAAATTGGCTACTTGTCAGAAAACATTTCTTATATTGTCTTACTGTCCTCAAAATTATAGTTTAACCTAATCTAAATAATGCAAGAGATTAAATTTGGTACCCCCAGCAGTAATTGAAGAAGCAGAGATCATATGCCAAATGTAAGGTCTGCAAAGTGTTTTGCTTTTTTGTTGCTTTACTATAAATGAGTTCTGAGTGCATCGTGACCGCTTCTTACATTAGTTCCACCATTTTATTAATGTGGACCTAACCGGTATGGACAGAGTGGACCTAACCAGTATGGACAGTTCCAGGAATAGACTTTTACACACTGCCACAGAATTTTGATTTGTTTTAGTGACATCACCAGAAGTGACATCATTGCACAAGTGTACTGATGCTTCTAAAGCCACCGAATCACAAGCTCCTCTGATGTCACTGAGTGCTTCTGTACACACTGAAATCATATGGAGAAACTGAAAAACACAAGAGATGGCATATAGTGACAAGACCTTCGGGAGGGAGACCAAAACCAAGTAACTCCTGGGGAAATCAGGGGTTTGACATTATGTAAGTATGGTAGTCAGGCTATACCATATTTTAATTTTTAAACAAGCTGAAACTAAACAATATTGGGAATGTATGTATTGGAATTAGTGAGCATTTATAAACTATGGCCAACAGCAGTAAGCGGTGTTTTTACTGGAATGTGACTTTTTAAAAATAAAGAAATTCGACCAAACCCAATTCCCCTAAATTTACCAATAATTCCTTGAAAATATATGTGCCAAAAAAAACTGCAACAAAATCATGTGTGTTCATTCGGAACATCAGGGACATCTGCCATTGACTTCTACATGACCTCAACAGGTTTTAGCTGGAGTATTTTTGGATTTGGATTCTTAGAAGCTTTGGGGTATAATAAATATCTACAAAAATTCCTCTAAAAATTAAAGTTTGCCCCCTTTAAAAACTCGACCAAAAAAAAAATCTAAGTTTAATACACAGAGCGCCTAAAAGTATAAGACATGAAGGCAGATAGTCACCAATCATCTTTGGAAACTGTTGCCATTACATAAAAGTGCAACCAATTATATAAAGGAGACTAAATGCTGCATGGTATGTATTGTAATATTTTTACACATCAGTACCTATATGTAGACGACGAATTGCTGACTCTTCTTCACAGTGCAGCAAGGCAGCCCAAGCAAAAATAATACACAAAATACACATCAGCACATAAGTAATCATTTAGTAATTGCTTCACAACTATTAAATATTTGCCCCCTTCTCAAATTCTATGTTTTTCATAATAGTTGAAAGAAATATAGAACTGTTCTGCAAATACTTTCTTATTGCTTCATTAAAAATATCAGTTTCACAATCAAATGTTGAAATGTCAAATATCCCTAAAGCTGTATGTAAAATATACTACTAAAAAGTAAAATAATTTGGCTCATTAAGTCAACATATTTCTCCTCTCACACACAAAATACACATACAGTAACATGTAAAAATAAATTACTAATTTATTTTATGAAACATTTCTGAAGCAAGCTTGGCACTAAATAAAATGTTCCATTTACAATTTCATATCCTAAAGATTCACAGAATAACAAGTAAAGGTGGAAAGAGAATGACAAACTGCTGTCCTGTCAGTCTGAAGAAAAGGGCAGATCGTAGGAGGAAAATGATGGCAAGCAAATAAGTACGTTCAATGTTAGATGTAAGGATGGTAAAAAAAAGGGACAGAATTACCAGTTTGCTGCTTTGTGCTAACTATGATTGAGTTATATGCATTATTCTAAATAGCAAGTGAAACTCCCCATTAACTGGAAGTGGTGGGTGTTAATATAAAGAATAATTTTATGAGAGAGATATTTGTAGAGGCAAGGAGAAGTGTAACTATGTGTATTTAATGCAGGGAGAGAGAGAGAGAGAGAGAGAGAGAGAGAGAGAGAGAGAGAGAGAGAGAGAGAGAGAGAGAGAGAGAGAGAGAGAGAGATACAATATAGAAATATACAACACATGTAAACCTAGTTTTTTAACACACAAATAGGGGTTATACATAAAGGGAGTATGTATAGTAAACAAAACATGCTATAACCGGATTTTGATCAGAGCAGCTGAACAAAATTAGACCTGGGTTATTGAATAGTTAGACTGTGATGTACAACAGTTGTCTGGTATCAATATGATTCAGTCAGCACTCACCAACTTCATAATTCTTTTCAAGTCCAGTCCACTCATCTACTGGATTGTAAAATTTTAAATTATTATACAACACAGCACCACTCCAGGATTAAGTTTAAAAAGCATTTTAATGCTTTTAATCTATGACAATTGCAACTTTTCTCTGTTTTCCTATGTCAAGCAAAGGGTTGTCTGGTGTCACCACAAAAAATATTTAAGAATTAGGTTAAAGGGATTCTGTCACGATTTTTATGGTTTGCTTTTAATTTCTAAATTACACTGTTTACATTGCATAAAATTCACTCTACTATTTAAAATGTTATTATTGAACCAACAAATGTATTGTTTTTTTGCTCTAATATCGGTGTGGAAGCAGCCATCTCAGTGCATTGTGCCTGATCCTGAGTTTTTGTGATAACCTGTCTGGAGATGAACCAGGGACCTGGTGTTCTTGTGCTCTCTGTGTTACCACTGCTTTATACGAGCAGACAGCTGAGGCCCTGGTTCACTCCTATGCATATGCTTGCTATTGCTAGGAAGAATAGCTTGTTTTATCTGTTGCCAATTTGGCCACAGGTGATTTGTGTAAGCCATTTGACTGGATATAAAAACCCCTACTCTGCTCTGACTCGTTGCCCAGTATAGGCCTATTTCGGTAGTTCCTGGGTGTGATCTGTTATTGTTTAAGCTGTATTTGACCTTGCCTGTCCCTATTCCTGAATCATCTGCCCCCTGTCCTGACCCTTGCCTGAAATTTGACTATTCCTTCGGATCCTGCTTTGTACCTCGATATCGGTGTATTTGACCTTGGCATGTGACCTTGACTATGCTTCAGCTTCCTGATTCGTTACCATATTGTCTGTTTGGTTTTGACCCGGCCTGTCCCTTGACCACGCTCCTTATTCACCCTTACAGTTATATGTTACGGTTCCAGGGTCGGACTGGAGGGCCCCGGGCCCACCGGGACTAATGTCCAGGGCCCGCTCCCCCGTACTATGACGCACCGAGTGTGAATGCATGAAGGCCCTGAATGAATAGGTGCCACGCGCATGCACAGATAGTGCCGACTCTGCTCGGGAGAGGGGACTGGCCTGGCGGGGGCCCATTAAGGGTCGAGCCCACCAGGTTTTTTCCCGACACTGTACGGTTTCCTTGCCTACCCAGAGATTTTCCCTTTGTCCTCTCACGTTAAAGGAGAATTCAACCTGTTCTTAAAAAAACCCGTACCCCCCACCCCAGGTAGACCCCCCCTCCCCCCAGGCTAACTACCCCCCCCCCGGGGAGATGCCCCATACCCCATTCTTACACCTCGGAGCAGATTCTTCCAGCGGAGTTGCACGCATCCATCTTCCGCGATCTCTGTAAGCTGACTGAGAGATCGGTATTTCTGAGCATGCACAGTTGGAGCAGCTTGCTGGTTTGCGACAACTGCGCATGCGCAAAATTACATGGAAATTGCTAGGCTCAGGGAACTGTCAGAAATCATTACAAATCATGAAAAGTCTGAATATTTTTTAATTGATGTATATTGCAAAGTTGCTTGAAATTATGTTTACTTTTGAAAAAGCTTAAGTTATGTTTTTATGGAGTTCCCCTTTAACTGATGCTTTTTAAAAAAAATAAACCTGCTGTTTCTCTGCCTGAGCAGTTCCGCACCCATTGACAAGACATTGGGGTATATTTATCAAAGAGTGAAGTTAGAGATCTCCACAGTCTGCTAGAGTGACATTCCACCACTCTCCACCCATTTTTATGGGATTTTGAAAGGCAAATTTATCAAAGGGTGAACTTTCACTTTCACCCATTGATAAATACTGTTTTAAAAATCCCATAGAAATGTATGGAGAGTGGATGAATTTCACTCTAGCGGACTGTGGAGATCTCTAACTTCACTCTTCGATAAATATATCCCACTGTGTCAGTGCATTAGCTTTACACAGAATGATGTTGCTTCTTATGATTTTTGATAAAAAAATAAGAATTTTTTTTACAGATAATTTATAAAACCAAATATATAGTAAGAACTAAGGACATGAAGTCAAAGTAAATCAGATCCTTCAAGCCTTCTTATATACAACAGCTATTGTTTATTCAGAAAATTGTTTAACTTGATGAAGTGCACCTTTTTATAGCTTAAAGGAGAATGAGAGGCTGAGTTTCTATGGTGGTGCTAAAAGTAAGGCACCTCCAAGTGATTATATATACTGGCTGGTGCTCCTATCAGCAGAAAACTGCACCAATCTGGGGTTCTTCCAGTGAGCACCATGGAGTGATCAGCTTCCTTCTTCTTTCTTCAAATTTCCCGGGGCAGACACCTGTGATTGCTCCATGGTGCTTGCTGGAAGAATCCCCGGACTGGTGCAGTTTTCTGCTCGTAGGAGCACTGGCCCGGAGTTACAGGTAAGTATATACAATCACTTAAGGGTGCCTAACTTTTGGCACCCCCAAGTAAACTCAGTCTTTCCTTCTCCTTTAAGTAACTTTGTTACTATGCAACTATGTATGTGATTATAAAGGCACAATAGTGCAAAATAGCAATTTTATAAAATTTGCCTATGAATACAGCACAGCTGGTGTATTTCTTAAACGCAACTGTGCAACTTGTGGTTTTTTAACACAGTGATATTAAAATAAGCTGTTAAATCTGTAGAAAAAGAAAATAAGAACATTTATGTCTACTTTTGGCATATAAATTAGAATCATCTTGAAAAGAATGAATAACAACTTTAAAGAATATTATACATATTAGGCTCTTTCGTAAGGCATAGCAAATGTATAACAGAATTTCAAACAACGGGGTGGAACAGTACAGTGTATGATATGGGTTTTTCTAAGCATTAATGTTTCAGCATCTTTTATCAGTTTCCTTACCAGTACAGGAATCCTGCCTAGTTGCAGCCACTATCCTTATCGCACCCATTTGTTTGCAGTTTAAGGGCTGAACTCCACAGAATGATCAAGTGTGATGCGTTGCAGAGTGACAAAATGGATGCGACAAGTTGGAGGCACCTAATATAATGAGAGTGATAGAAACATTGCAGATACAAACTACACACAGCAAGACTGTCACATGTAGACGCAGAATTCACATCCGACAGTCATGTTGTGTCGGGTACATGTAGTTTGTACCTGCGATGTTTCTCCTCACTTCTTATTGCAAACACTACCCTTGTGCTTTGAATACCATATAGGAGATGAAACAGTCCAAAACATGATAGTTTTGTCACTAAAACAACTATGTCAAGACAAATCTAGACAAGTCATGTTAGCGATGACATGATCATCAAGGGCACGATGCATGAGCAGGTAAATTAAGCTCCCCCATGGCGTAAGTTTCCTACAAGTATTTTGCCTGTTTGAAAGCATGTGGAAAGTATGCACCACCAGTCTGCTTTGACAGAAGCAGTGTGTTTACCAGAAACATTACAGTTACCGACAAATGAAAGTTGTTCAAGGAATCTAAGTATTGACTTATCAATATAACTTGATCAGACAGTGGCCACTGCATCTATTTTTATTTACAGAGGGTACAATGACATCTGGATGTTTACACACTTTAATTTTGAACTTTGAACCATGGGCAACAATATATATTATATAGCAATACAGCCCTACATAATGGAACTTGCATAAAAATATTCAGTCAGAACTTTATCTAGTATAGGTAAATCTAAAAACAACTGTTTTTAGATTTACCTATACTAGATATACCATGACCTGGATGAATGAAAATCTTCATAGTCAGTCAGAACATTCTTCGGACTGTTTATTATATATCAATGCAGATTTTAAAACCAAATATGCTTTCTGAGCATAGGATTATTTTTATACTTCTACTCTGATACATTAGCTATGCTGAGGAGGGGTACCTCCCTGCCATGTTGCATTTGATATAAGAGTTTGTTTAATTTTATGGTTATGCATTATAACTATATTTTTTTTGTATTTTGATATTTTTCTTGTGTTTAGCTTTGGAAAGGCTGAGTCTTCTTCAATTGTGTGGTTTGGTTTGATTTTTAAACTTAAACTGTGGAACTGTTGTGTGTCTCTTTCTGCATTGATTAAGGCAGGGATCCCCAACCTTTTGAACACGTGAGCAACATTCAGAAGTAAAAGGAGTTGGGGAGCAACACTAGCATGAAAAAAGGTGCCAAAGTAGTGCTGTGATTGGCCATTTGGTAGCCCCTATGAGGATTGTCAACCTACATTGAGGCTCTGTTTGGCATTACACCTGGTTTTAATACAACCAAAATACAACCAAGCCTGGAATTCAAAAATAAGCACCTGCTTTGAGGACACTGGGAGCAACATCCAAGGGGTTGGAGAGCAACATGATGCTCACGAGCTACTGGTTGGGGATCACTGGATTAAGGTCTTCTTTTTCTGGAGTAAGGTTGGGACTTGGCCAGTAAAAATAATGTTTGATTCCAGTGTCGGTAGGGCAGAAAGATAAAAATATGGACGACCATTATTGCTGCAAGAGAACCAATGATTACTCCTGGTGACTATTTACTAGTTTTTCAATTTGTATTATTGACACTTATGGAGCTCAACTGAGTGACAGATGCCCCAAGTCATTAAATTGTAGTGAACTGCTATTTGTTTGTTAATTAGTTTTTTGGTCTGGGTCCTGCTTTCTTTACTCAATATCCTTGAAAGCTATCTTTTGAGTGCTCTTAACTTCCAGGTCATTTGCACCTACACCACTTAAAAGAATAGTTCAGTGTGAAAATAAAAACTGTTTAAATAGATAGGATGTGCAAAATAGAAAATGTTTCTAATATAGTTAGTTGCCAAAAATGTTATGTATAAAGGCTGGAGTGACTGGATGTGTAACATAATAGCCAGAGCACTACTTCCTGCTTTTCAGCTCTAGTCAGCGACTTGAAGGGGGGCCACATGGTACATATCTGTTCAGTGAATTTGTAATTGATCCTCAGCATTCAGCTCAGATTCAAAAGCAACATATATGACCCATGTGACCCCCCCTCAAGTCTCTGATTGGTTACTGCCTGGTAACCAGTCATTGTAAACCAAGAGAGCTGCAAAACAGGAAGTAGTGTTCTGGCTATTATGTTAGACATCCTGTCACTCCATCCTTTATACATTACATTTTTGCTAACTAACTATATGAGAAACATTTTTTATTTTGCACAGCCTATCTATTTACCCAGTTTTTATTTTTACACTGAACAATTCCTTTAAGCTGTGATGAGAATTTGTATTCATATTTGCCAGATTCCGAATATTGTTCCCATTTGGAAGAGATGCATTGCTCACACCTACACTGTCCATTTTGCGAGAGAGCGAGTGGCCATAGTCAAGATTTCTGCATATACATTGCAGTGAAAGCATTGCAGCTTCACATTCTTTCCAAGTGTCACATGGCAGAGATTTACGTTCATTTTTCCTAGCCCGATTTCATTGGAATCTGCCCCATTGTGTACAGATTATGTTCAGACTTTTACATGAAGACAGTGCAGTTTAATTGAATATTAACCCATCTAGTATTATCTGCTTCTGTAAAGCTTGTAACGTGAGATGAAGATCATATTAAGAGGCACATTTATCAAGGGTTGAGTTTCGAATTCATGTGAGTTTTCTAAAACTACCATAAATTTCCATAAATTCGGAATTCAACTAGTCGAAATATAATAATAAAATCAAATTTTTAATACTAGGACAAATTTAAATGACCTGAAATTTGAACTTGATCAAACTCGATACGAGTTTTTTCTCCGGAAAAAAACTCGAATGTCAGGAAGGCTGCACACATCTCCAAATTGATCCCTGCACCTCTCCCATTGACTTAAACAGTAATTCGGGAGGTTTTAGGTGGCGAAAAGTCAAAATTTAATTCTTGAAGTGCCAGATTATGATAAATCTCGAAAATCAAATTCAATTTATTTTTAAAAAACTTGAATTGATTTTGGATAACTCCTTAGTCTAATTTGACAGTTTTGACCATAAAAAAATTCTAAAATTATAATTCGAATATTCAATTCGACCCTTGATAAATCTGTCCCTTAGTGTACATTTTCATGGTCATTCCCCTTTAAGTTAGCTTATATAAAGTTATTTATTAGAATGTTTTCAGTACCTGTGTAGAGATAACCTTTGTCATAATATTCTAATGTTTGATATTTTCATAATCTTAGCACATCTATTGCCTAATACCTGCTAAACTGGTAACAAAAAGAAAGCTGTTGCACATATGAACATGAATTCAGAATGCAAGGGTAGGGTAAGCGAAAAGTGATACCATTTATTGCAAGGAGCTGAAAGACAACATGAACATTTACTTTATCCTCCACATGGAAACTGGCGCATCAAGTAAAAGTAAAACAGTTTGTCTTATATAAAATAGTACACATCTTTCTGCATAAAGGATCTGTATCTGGCATTAGTGACTGTGCAACATGTGCAGTGATCTGCAGGTGTAACTGTCTGTCTGCTTTAGCTCACTGCAGGCTGTATGCACTGGAGACAGTATAAAACTATTGTGCAGTGGCATATGACTAGTTTTTAATAAGTTTATAAATCATTAGGCTTAGGACTACTACCTGAAAGAAAACAGGAACATTTGCTTAATCCTGCACATGAGAACTGGCACATCAGGTAAAAGTTCCTATCTCAGCTGTGCACATTGGTTCCCCCTGGAAACAAAATGTAAGTAAGTGCTGAATTTGCTTTATTACACAAATTTTATTGGGGGGGTTGCTTAACATTGTACCTCTTACAAAGAGTATGGTAGTTATTAGATTTTGCAGGATCATTGCTCAATAATCAGAATAATAATCAGCTTTGTGCATTCCATATCTTGACCACAGTAAACAATTTATGGAAATGTAGACCACAGTGCAATGAAGGAAGACTTCCTACACTTACATCCCCCGCAGAATACAAATATAAATGAGGTCATTTTTTTTGTCCTTTTATTTCTGAGTAGGATGCATGCTTCTGGTGGAGGAAGGTAATCAAGGTACTGTATGTCAAGTCCAGATGGAATGCTTGAATGTTCATGGTAGTGACAGCTGTGTGTGGGAAGCATGACTACAACTGTGCTGAGAAGATGGAGGAGGCAGCTTGTTTACTACATTACTGCCTGTAAGCTGAAAGGATAAAATTCATTTTTCTAAATAGAGATAAATATGTTTCTCATTTCCTGTTCTTGCAAGTTTTTAAAAGTTAATTTTTTTGCTTGGTTAGATTTTTTTAATGTAATAAGGAAATTTACATATTCACACTTATCGTGTGACACATTAAATTTAGCCAATATCTTGTCATAGCTTTAACATTTAACTGTTGTGAAAATATATAATTTTAATACTTTGGGTTTTATCACCTTGCATTGAAATTTGACAAAATGTCACTAACTTTAGCTAACTATAGATATTGGCTGTGGACTTACAAGAGTCAGCAGCAGGTCTGGACTAATATTCAAAATAGGCTCCGGCATTACAGGTACACATCATTCCAAACAGCCCCCACCGACTGTCTATGGCAATTTACAGCAGCCCTTCTGGCATTTGCCAGAACCTACATATTACCAGGCAGGGCCAGTTCATCAGCCTTTTAACTTGTTTATGGTCCAAAATGTTATCCTCTTTTACAAAAACCATATATGGGATGTGTGTTATAAACAGTGCCGGGCCATGCCGGCTGGGTGCCCCAGGCAACCCAGCTGGCCACTTCGCCCCCAGCTGCGGGTGTGCGCAACCGCAGCACGCTCTACATGCGCAACCAAAGGAGTGCGCTACCGAACACTACAGAGGGCGAGCGGGGATACACTTGCCGGACTAGGGGTAGGCTGCATATGAGGTACATGCTTGGCATCCCCCAACTGGTATTTAGACTGGTTAGAATGGTTTGAGAGGGATATCTAGGCATTGGACTAGAATCACTAGAGATCATTATTAATTGATTAATGTAATGTGACATATTAGTGCCCTTTATAGACTGGAAACCAGTTTCACCCATGGCATGCATTCACCAATGGGTTAATCTCCCTCCAGGCCAATGGACAGGAACTCCCCCAAAGACATTAAATGGTCAACCCCTCCTCTACTTACTTGTCTTTTTTGTCCTGTCCTGAGGCCGATGGATAGAAGAAAAGTAGCAGGAGGCATTATGCCTTAAATGGTTCCCAGCGTGAGGTGGTTCTCTCTCTCTCTTTTTCCCCTATGGTGCTGGAAGTCCTAATTCTCCAGTAAGGGGTTAGCTAAGGAGGCCGTGGATCGCTGTGGACTGGCGATGGAGCTGCCGGTGGCCACAAGTTACTCCCATTGTGGGTTAGGTAAAATGATGCGGTGGAACTGCGGGTGTACAGGCAGAAGCCGCTCTGCGTAGCATGGTTGGAGTGATGACTTACAAATGGCACATCAAAAAAAAAAGAAATAAGCAACGCTGCTTCTGCAGAAGCACAGAATAAATTAGCCGCCCATCGCTAACAGTAGCTCCCTAGTGAGCTATGCTAAGCGCCACTTCGAGATGTTACAGAAACAGGAAGAGAAAGTGGAGGAACCACCATCTTTGTTAAGGGCATATGTAACCTTACAGGATGTTACTTAACGGTTTTGGTGCCAAAAGTTAAAAGAGATGGCGTGGGAACACATACCATGTATGGGGCATTTATACTAAACAGCTACAATCAGCATGTATGGATTATGCTCGAGCATGGCATCACTTTAAAAGTATGTGGAACTTCCTGTCACTGCCATTTTGCTGGTGTACATGCATGTTTACAGTGGTCAGTTAGCAGGTATGAGAAGGAAATGGATCCTTGTCTGAATCAGGATTTGGCCCAACCTAATATGCAAATTAGGGGCGGGGAGGGAAATCCCGTGACTTTTTGTCACAAAACTAGGAAGTAAAATTTTTCTTCCCATCCCTAATTGGCATATGCAATTTGGATTGGTTCGGTATTTGGCTGAATCTTTTGTGAAGAATTTGGGGGTTTGGCTGGATCTAAAATAGTGGGTTCGGTGCATCATTCGTCTGAATTACCACAGCGGATCAGATATGACAATGTCGTTTTTCTTGTGCAGCATACCTATGGATCCTATGATGCCTGCCAAACCACCTCATCCCAAGGTGTAATGCAAAACAGAGAGAGAGGGTTATGGCAGTACTAATGGCTTGTGTATTTTACACTTATTCACCCTTCCTACCGGAGAAGCCTGCACCTGAAGCGCAAAGCCAGGAGGAGCAAGGAACTTCAGTGCAAGGGAATCAAGCGTTTGCAGAATCCTTGGCAGCAGTTATAAAACAATCAGTGGTGCAAGGTTTCCAGGAGGTGGCAGGTGCTAATAAAAGGTTATAACAGGCTCATTCGAGGCAGACTGATTCCTTGTCAGAGGACTCAGAGGGCGAGCTATCAGATATCACAGATATGATGTCACCATTGTGCTTGGAAGAAGAAGAAATTGAGTCGGATGAGGAGTCAAATTTAGATTTAACTGTGATTGAGCCATTATTAAAAGCGGTGCAACAGACCTTGATATTTGCTAAGTTATTGTGAGCTGATAAACTTTTCCCTTCTGTAAAGAAAAGATCAGTGTGTTTTCCAGTGCACAATTCAATATATAGATAGTGGCGACAGTATGGAAAAAGACAGAGAAGAGATAGCAGACAACGGGGACGTTTTTAAAGAAATATCCCTTTGAAGAAGACGATGCAAAATTTTGGGATGTCACGCCAAAGGTGGATGCAGCTTTTGGAAAAGAGAATTGAATTTAATCTTAAAAAGTCATACAGTGCAACAGGAGCCACATGTAGGTCAGCAGTAGCACTTACCGCAGTCTCTCGAGCTTTGAAAGTGTGGCTTACAGAGGAGGCAGTTTCATCCAATGTTAAGAAGCCAAAATTGTTGGAAATGCTATTCGACTGCAAGATGGCTAATGATTTTATATCACAAGCTTCGATTGACTTGGTGCATTTTATGCCGAGATCAATGGCACTGTCAGTGGCAGCCAGGAAGGCCTTGTGGTTGAAGCCATGGGTTGCAGATGCTGCATCAAAGGCCAGTTTGTGCCAACTTCCCTTTGAGGGGGAGATGCTTTTCAGAGAGAAATTGGATGCAATTATTAAGAAGGTCTCTGGAGGGAAGAGTGTATTTCTTCAGCAAAAAGGAAGAATAAGAGAGTGAGATATGAACATCCATATATAGACAAAGACCTTTTAGATCTGCAAAACAATACAAGCATGACAGAGAATATACAAGACAGTCACCATGGAGATCTGGACATCATGGAGCAAGAGGAAATATCAAGAGATCTGGTGTTTCTTCCTCCACCACCTCCACCAGCAATAAGGGTGTCTCAGCTCAGGCCGGGGTTGGGGGCCGATTATCCCTTTTTGCTTAGGTCTGGGCCACAAATGTACAAGATCGTTGGGTATGCGAAACAATACAAGAGGGGTTTCAGTTGGAATTCGCAACAGTACCAAAAATAAATTATTTTCTAAGCTCTTCATTCCAGAACTCGGAAGAAAGTATACATGTTAGGTCACATGAGCAAATTATCAGACAGAGTTCTGTCTTTTGCCTCTTTCACTTCTTCCTGTTACAGTTAGGGGCAAATTCATCAAGGTTCAAATATCGAGGGTTAATTAACCCACGATGTTCGACTGGGAATGAAAATCCTTCGACTTCGAATATCGAAGTCGAAGGATTTTGCGCAAATACTGCGATCATACAATCGAAGAAATAACGATTCAAAGGTTTATCCTTCGACCAAAAAACTTAGCCAAGCCTATGGGGACAATTTTTAGTTTGAATCATTCGATTTGAAGTCGAAGTCGTAGTCGAAGGTCGAAGTAGCCCATTCGATGGTCGAAGTAGCCATAAAAACACTTTGAAATTCGACGTTTTTTTACTTCGAATCCTTCACTCGAAGTTAATGAATTGGCCCCTTAGAGTAGTAGTATTTCTGGTGATATCTGAGGCAGCACACAGACCATCACGAAATGGTGGTTCAAGGCAAGAGATGTAAAAGGACATTATATACTTACATATATATTACAGTTTGATAAGATTAGAAGTCACTTTCGAATTACCTGCATAAAAGTCTCCAAATACCAATTGTCACGGTCGGCACCCAACACCAGAACAAATGTTAAGCACCCTGGTCTCGGCTCGTGCGACTGCCTTTGGTCTCGGGAGGAGCCCTCAGCTACTTGGATGCCACCAGGACTTAAACGAGAGGTGCAAGGCTAGAGGTTCTGGATAGGCAGAGGGGCACGACTGTTAGCGAGAGTCTTTGGGTAGAAGGTCGTAGTACAAGGCGTTAGGCAAAAGAGTAGTCAGATCAGGCTGTGTCGAGGCAGGCAGAGAATAAGCGTAGTCAGGCAGGCAAGGGTCAAACCGGGATATCAATCAGAAAGGATTTAGCAGGAGAGGTAGTCGGTATTCAGGCAAGGGTCAGGATCCAGAGGTCAGAATAGTCAAAAAGCCAGGCAGAGGTCACAACAGGAATCAAAACAGGTTCAGACAGATTTAACTTAAAGATATAAAAATAATGGATAGCACACCCGATTTGAAAAGCAATTAAATTTAATACAAAAAGAAAAAATAAGTAAAAATATTATACAAAAATCAAATAAATATAATATTAATAAGGTGAGCCCAACGCGTTTTGACCTTAAGGGTCTTCCTCAGGAGCAAAAAATAAACAAAAAATCAAAAAGGCAGAACGAGTTTTTTTTTTATCAACTGTTTTTTTTATTAAAGATCACATAAAAGAAAAGGAGAAATACATTGGTACATATCCATTTTGGAGAGTGCACAGTATTATCATTCAATATTTACCAGGGTATGGACCGACAGTATTTGTGATAAACATAGAATAAACATAAGAAATTAAATAAATAAAAAAAAAACACCTAAAAAAAGGAAAAAGATATCATGTGGTACAGTGCGCTCTAGTTCGCCCCAGGGAACAGGTATAGCCTCCCAATATTTCCACTTTTGGCTTCATGATATGGCAACCTTACCAGATGTGAGGTAATTAAGAAAAAAGGAAATTATTACCGATTTACCCAGTTCCTATTTTAATATTTACCCCTCGCCATGCAACTCCTTGTAATAGGAGTTCCACATGAACCAGTCTTCTTCTGTTGCTAGCGAGGTGCTATGTAATATGGCAGTTAGGTGTTCCATACGTTTCACATGCTCAATTCTATTAATTAGGTCCCATAAAGATGGAGGTGTAGGGTCCTTCCATCGTGCTGCTATCAAACACCTTGCCGCAGTAAATATACAGTTTAACACCTTCCGTGTCCTTTTCCCTACTCCCAAAACTGGGTGTCCTAATAAAAGGGTCACTCGGAAGATCCAAACAAGTAGCTTTTTTCACCAAGACTTGTACCGTTGACCACATAGTGGTTATTTGGGGGCATGTCCAGAACATATGAAACAATGTTGCTGGTGTGGCACCACATCTCCAACAGCTCGGTGGAACAGCAGGAAAAGTCTATGCAATAGAGCTGGGGTATGATACCACCTAAACAGCACCTTATAGATATTTTCTTTAATAGTCATACATATAGAGGTCTTAGTGGCATTAATCCAAATACGTTCCCACTGATTGTAAGATGAGTCCCCAAATCTCTCTCCCATTGCTGCATGTATGAGTGGGGGTGACCGTCTACATCATGTGCCATTAGTTCCTTATATATGAAGGATATATGACCCTTCCTCTCCCCTGCTTTAGTACATAAACGCTCAAATGGGGTCAGCTCAGGAAGTTTCATTGTCCCACATACTGATTTCACATAATGCCTCAATTTTATATACATATAGTCCTTAAGCTCACCTAGCTCATATCTTTCTATCAGCTGTTGCTTGTCTAAAAAATTCTTGGTTCGTATATCAAATAGATGGACAAGTTGATATGCTACCGTATGTTGCCAAAGCTGAACAAAGTCCCAGCGGATAAGGCAAGTTTCCTTACCCCCTTTCTCTTCCATGAAGCTTTTCCCTTAGGCAGGGCCGGAACTAGGGGTAGGCAGAGTAGGCATGTGCCTAGGGCGCAAAAGCTAGGGTGCGCCAGGCACATGCCTTCTCTGACACCTACCCCATATCCGGTCGCCTCTCTCCAAAAGTTTCTTCTATTTGGCCCCGTAGTTGTGGTTCCGTGCATGCGCACGAAAGTGGGAGTTTGCACATGCGCACCGCACGGAAGCAGCAGTTTTAGCAGTGGCTAGCAGGCGTCGGACCGGCAGTTTGCCTAGGGCGCCTGGCTGGCATGGCCCAGCCCTGCCCTTAGGGTCAGAGAAGCTTTCCATTATTTTTATATTTGTAATTCGTTATGGAGACCCTTATGGGGAGTCACCTATGGATTAGCACCTCGTACTTAAGGGTGTGCGCCTTCTTTCCTTATCTTGTAGATTTAGCTTAAAGCTCAGAAGCACCAGGAACAAATCCTATAACGGGCAAGGATTCTACACATAGATGTCCCTTTTAAACTTTGAATTTCGCGCCAATTGCGTGCTGACGTCATGACGCCAGTGCGTATGCACCTTTACTTAGAAGAGACACGCGACACGCGCCTTAGAGAAGATCACTCGAGGAGGAAAACTGCATGGCAGGTGTCCCCGCTGAGGAGGCGGCAGAAGTCCCTGCCATCCCCCCACTAGACCACCAGGGTCAGTCGCCTTTATCACCCCAATTATATCATAATTTTTTTTACATAAAATTTACTGTAGCCCATTTTGCCTTACAAGCTCTGTGCATTTACAAGAGGATAGTGACATACAGGGGGTTATTTATCGAAGGTCGAATGTTAGACTGAACTGAACTCACAACACTATTGGAGAAAAAAATCTAATGAAAAAGACTCAAAACCCGAAAAACTTGAATTAATCAAGTTTTCAGCGAAAAAAGGAACTCCAATTGATTGAGTTTTCGGGCAAAAACCTCCAAAAAAAGTTAACATCTTCAAATGGTTAATGGGACCTCTGCCATTGACTCCTACATGACCTTGACAGGTTTTAGATGGTGTATTTTCAGATTCAAGCTATTTCCAGGGTCGGGGTATAATAAATCTTGCAAAATTAGAGTTTTTTTTTTTAAATTTGACCAAAAAAAACCTCATTCTGTAGTCCCGGAGAAAGCAATGAATAGAATTTTACCCCTGTTTACCTTCTACACAGCTTATCTGTTATTTGCTATGTAAGCATGTGCTCTTTTGCCCTATTCATATTCAGTGGCTGCCACCAATGGCTGCACCACAGCTAATTTATATCAATTTTGATCAGTGACTTAATTATTAGCCGACGGACCCTGATACAGGATGGGCACCTGGGCCCCCCTGTCGGGCCCTCCTCCCTATGAATCATCCGAGCTGTATAATCTCCCCCTACCCAGCCTCTTGCAATAACCGCTATCGTGGCTCCGGTGGGCCCCAAGGGGTGTGGGCCCGGGTGCAATCAACACCCCTGGTAGTTTATCATTGCAGGGTAACAGTACATTACATTTAAAGGCATATACGCCACATATTTTTCCACTTATAGCCACTTTGCAAACTGTTATTATTGCTCTGTTTTTAAATTACTGTTTTATAGTACTTTTACTAATTCAAAAAAGCAAAAATGTTGTATTTATGAACCACTGAAATGATGAAAATGAATAAAGTCATTGACATTCTCATCTACATGCACATGCTACTTCATACAATAATGCCTAGAATTACCTGGAGACCCATTTATAAAGGGTTGAATTTTAGTGTTTTTTTAAACCACTATTAAACTAAACTCTATTTCTCTAAAACCACGAATGCCATGAAAGTTATTAAAAGATACGAACATGAAAAACCCAAATAAAAAAAGCTGAACCATCTGAAAAAGACCTGATATCTCTAATACCTCAACAACTTTGAGTTTAGCTGAAAAAAAATCTGGAAACCTCTAAAAGTCTGAGTAGTTTAAAAAAAAAAAAGGTCCCTATTCTATGGGACCTTGACTGCTTTTACTTGGTGAAGTTTTGTATTACAGTTTGTCTAAGTTTTTACACTTCAAATCTCAAATTATTAGAGTTGTGGAGAAAGAAAACAAACATGAATTTTTAGAGAAAATGATTCGTGGAAAAAAAAGGAAATTAAAATTTTAGTAAATAAACCCCTAGGTAGCTTGCTTTTGAGATATATATAAAAAAACAAACAAACACAACCATTGCTTTGTTCGAGAACATACATTCTAAGAAAATTGACAATTTTATCCAATCTGGGATTTTGTTTCTATATTTAAAAAAATGAATTTCTTTCCGTGTTATTTTTTTTTCAAAATGTCTGTTTCCTGGGCATTAAAATGAATTCTCATAAGGTATTTCTAGTCTTTTGTAAAGTGGCAAAAAACATTAAATATTAGCTGGCTATTTGGTACACTTTATAAGATGGTTAAAATGGGTTTATAAGATTTCAAGTAAAATTATGTTATTTAAAGGAGAACTAAAAAGTGTCCCTGTCTGTAAAGCTGACTTATAGTCACAGAATAATGAAGCCGAGTTCACAAGCGCCATCTTCTGTATCTTCTGAATTTTTTCAGATCATTTTTTCAGGCAGGGAGGGGGACCAATGGAGGGCAGTGGATGGGGGTTTTGTCTGTGGAGGGTTTATTTTATTTCTTCTTTGACTTAACTCCTCTATATCAGCATTCAAACACTGCTTTCACTTTGGAGCATCTATATCACTCACAACACATTGCAAAGTAAAGCTGTCTTGCCTTGAAATCAAACAAGAGGCTAAGTATAAAGCAAAACAAAAAGTTATTTTCAAGGGATGCAAATCTATTATTCTGCTTTTGCATGAACATTTGCAAGAGCAAATGAGTTTCATGTGCAGCCTAATGCAGTCAATTGCACAGCCAAGTACACAAATCATGTCTGCATCTTATTTTCTTTAAGTATGATTATGTAGTAAAAACACAGCTAAACTGGTTGGGTTCAAGTCCTATCCGTATACTTACTGGTTAAAGCATAGCATCTAAAATGAAACACAGGGCAGCACAAAGCTGGTTTGCCAAGTCAAATATATTGTAATTTTAATACCTAAGTAGGTAGAATGAAGATGTAACAAATATATATAAACTCACACTTTTGCCGTTTGTGTTTTAGTGAAACTAACACAGTTTTGATCTTTTGGTATCACAAAACAAATAACAACTGTAAAGCAAAATAAAACCAGGTTATTAAACAACAGAACAAATGAGTATGTGTTGCTGTGAGTATGTCACGCATATCCAAATCCTTATTTTTGAATTCATGCTCTATTTTTACCGATGGTGCAGATGAGCATTAATTTGTCAATAGTAGCTCACAAGAAAGGGCTGATACTGTAATAGTAGATTTTTATAATACAGTGACACAATGGGTAACCCATAATCCAGACACACATGCAGAAGAAACCTAGCTCTTCTGACTATAATAGGCATTTTTCACTAATGGGTACCCCCAGCAAGTTGGATGCTCTTAATTCCAAGAGAGACAGGCTAAGGTGAAATCACACAACACTACAATTTAAAGTACAGCATTTCAATGGTTAATGTTAGTTGTAAATGCATTTAAACCCCTTTTTGTTTATTCCTTTCTGTCCTCTGCACCCACTCCTGATTCTAACTCTTGCAACAATGTAGTAGAAGTTAGGTCTCCTCTGGGTCTGTAAATCATCAAAAATCTGCTACAATGTTTCAGGTGTCAAATCACATCTGCAGAGAATATAAAAAGACAGACAGACTGGTTGCAATAGCAATTACATTTACAAATGGCCACAAAAATATAAATTACCAGGTATCTATAATCGGCGTCGGCAAGCCAGCCTCAGGCACCAGTAAATCTAGTTCCTGATATGCAATAGTCACAAAATACTTGTGGCTAAAGAATGTGCAGAGATCATGATGACATCAAATGCCAGAAATGACACAATTGTACGCATTTTTACACGTCGAGCAATCTCCCCCTCATACAGTTACATTGAATTTATTGGGGAAACGCTGCATTGTGGGTAAAAATAACATGGTGACTTGCGTTAGAAATTGCCGTTATGCCTTGTTCATAGGTCTTATAAAAAAATAAACTTTATCTTCTGTCTTTAAAACATTTTACTTAATATTTAAAAGACTAATGGATTTACTAACCGGGATTAATACAATCTGTAAACCAGAGCCAAACAAAGCAGAGAGGTAACACCACTCTACATATCAAATCAAGGACAATTTGCATCTTTCCACCTAGGGCAAGAATAATCAACTCACAGACAACTATACAACTGCCTTTCATTTAATCAATTTTACAGAATCTGACCTTCTTCTGATACATCAGATCAAATAAAAGTGTAGTTCTTTGTAGCATATTGGTTTACATGTGAAAATGACTGTAATGGTTTCTCTTGATTTATGCATCTGTTGCTGCAGTTTATCACATAAAATAACAATTTCAGAATATTCGGGAAAAAGGCTAGCTATTGCTTTTAAAGATATCACATTGCAAAAAGAACTTGTGCATGCATGAAATATTAATACCTAATCATGTAAATGCAAGTTTATATAAAAGGTAATTTACACCAAAATTCCAGCATTTTTGCAGTCTCAATGGGGAAATGAGACTGGTGCATTTCATTAGATGCATCAAAATGCACACAGCTGTGTTTCAACATGAATTGGCTGCAATTGTGAGAGTTGGGATTGTATACCAATGTTGTGTGCAAGTATGCTGTGCCTTTTAATGCTGGCTGCAGTGGGTTTCCCAGCTGCAGTGCTCCCAGGAAAACGTGCATATGCTTTGCAACAAAAGGTGGGAAAGGTGGTTGGCACTGAAAGCATATATGCAGAAGAGCAAGAAGTAGCTTGGCACACAAGTATCTTTAGTGAACAGCTTTAGTTTGAACAATTATCCATTTTTGCACAACTGCAACGATTGTAAGCCCTACACTGTTACTGACTGGATTACTGGCTAGTGCCCTCATTGCATATGTTTCTCCTTTCTATGAATTTACTTTTCTTGATTTCATATACTGTAAGTAGAGATGATAAGGGCTTGAAAGATGAAATGTATCCAAGACATTTAAAAATGGGGTGTAGGGGGTTAAAGGGATTGTTCAACTTCCAATGCTTTTTTTCAGTTCAGTTGTTTTAAAAAATACAGAAATAGACTATTTTTAATTACTTTAAATTTTCTATGTGTGACTGTTTCTCTAATATTTACCCTTTTTCTAATATTGAAGTTTTCACCTTATGTCTTTTTGAAGCAGCTCTGGGAGGCGGGGTCACTAGCTCTGTAAGCTGTTCTAAATTATATAATAGTTGATACACAAGTTGATATGTATTTATCTTTGACCCTGCTGAGCAGAATGCCTGAGTTTCATTAAAGGCAGCTGTTATAATTGAATATTTAGTTGGGAATCCACACCTGAATTCTATGTATCCCAAGCCAAAGGGACTTGCCTCAATTCACAGGAAATTAGCATAAGCACAGTTATATCCAAAGATATGTGTCCCCAGGCTTTTTCATTGGTAAAAAATATAAATTTATTTAAAGTTGCATTAAAAAGTTTTGATACATACTGACCCCACACGGTCCACCTTATGCGTTTCGTATCCACCGGCACTTAGTCATAGGTGTCTCAATTAACAGCATGTTCAATTTGAAATTTAAACCCTTTTACTCCCTCCCATTTTATTTTAAATCCAAAATAGAGAGGGAATTAACCCTATATGTTTACAATATATATTCAAAACTGCCTCTGTGGGGCCTTTGTATCCAATCATGTCATATATCCCAAATTTAAAGTTACATCTTAATCTTAGTAATGTTTAACAAACACTTATATGACATATTGTATTAAAGTATATAAAAGTATCAAACATGATTTATATCAATCTCATTGCACATATTACTAACTATAATTGCCGTCAAAAGTATGTATGTATCAAAACTTTTTAATGCAACTTTAAATAAATTTATATTTTTTACCAATGAAAAAGCCTGGGGACACATATCTTTGGATATAACTGTGTTTAAGCTGTTATAATTGACACAAAAGTTGCTAATATTCCACAGATGTTGCTGAGAAATGTATCAACTAATGTAACAAATTATAACAGTTCAGTGTCTGCATCTGGATTCAGGAACATTAAGCAATTAGCTTCAATATTGGAAAATGTTCAAAAATAAAGCATGAAAAGAAATGGAAACAATTTGAAAACAACTGATCTGAAAAAAGTGTTGAGATAGGAAGGGTGTTGAGAAAAGCGGGAGGAGAGAAGATAGTAAGGGATGAGAGAATGCAAAGGAGTATATACTGTCAGGGAGAACTTGTACCACATATGTCATTAAAAAATATCACTATCTTGTTCACTCCAATGTATACATGTGCAGTATACAGTATATACCTAATTGATATATATTTATATAAATATATATAAATATATACAGTTGTGATCATAAGTTTACATACCCTGGCAGAATTTATGATTTCTTAATCATTTTTCAGAGAATATTAATGATAACACAAAAACTTTTCTTTCAGTCATGGTTAGTGGTTGGCTGAAGCCATTTAATTTCAAACAACTGTGTTTGCTCTTTTTAAATTATAATCACTACACAAACTATCCAAATGACCCTGATCAAAACTTGCCTACCCCAGTTCTTAATACCGTGTATTGCCCCCTTTAACATCAATGACAGCTTGAAGTCTTTTGTGGTAGTTGTGGATGAGGCTCTTTATCTTCTCAGACAGTAAAGCTGCCCATTCTTCCTATCAAAAAGCCTCCAGTTCCCGTAAATTCTTGAGCTGTCTTGCATGAATTGCACATTTGAGGTCTCCCCAGAGTGGCTCAATGATATTTAGGTCAGGAGACTGAGATGGCCACTCCAGAACCATCACTTTATTTTGCTGTAGCCAATGACAGGTCGACTTGGCCTTGTGTTTTGGATCATTCTCATGTTGGATTATCCAAGTATGTCCCATGCGCAGCTTCCGGGCTGACGAGTGCAAATTTTCCTCCAGTATTTTTGATAACTTACTGCATTCATTTTGCCATGAATTCTGACCAAATTCCTGTGCCTTTGTAGCTCACACATCCCAAAAACATCAGAGATCCACCACCATGTTTCACAGTAGGAATTGTGTACCTGTAAGGAATGTACCTGGTGGTCTAGTGGGGGGACGGCAGGGACGCCTGCCGCCCCCTCAGTGGGGACGCCCACCGTGACGAGCGTCTTCCATTAGGCCGCAGGCCCCGGCGTCTTAGGGCACGCGCGTTCTTGTGAGATTTAAAGGCATGCTGACGTAATGACATCAGCACGCAATGACGTGAAATTCAAACACTATTTAAAGCCCATTAGGGCTGTGGGACCTTGCCCGTGATAGGATCTTGTTTCCTGGTGCTCCTGAGCCTTGTGCTATTGATTCCTGTTTCCTGAACCTGTTTTGATTCCTGTTGTGACCCCTGCCTGGCTTGTTGACTATCTTGACTTCTGAATCCCGACCCTTGCCTGAATACCGACTCTGATCTTGCTTAACCCTTTGATTGACTACCTGGTTTGACCCTTGCCTGCCTGACTATGTTTATTCTCCTGCTTAGACCCGGCCTGATCCTGACTCTTTTGCCTAAACGCCTTGTACTACGACCTTCTGCCCAAAGACTTTGCTTTACAGTCGTGCCCCTCTGCCTATCCAGAACCTATAGCCTTGCACCTCTTGTTTAAGTCCTGGTGGCATCCAAGTAGCTGAGGGGTCCTCCCGAGGCCAAAGGCGGTCACACTACAGGTGAAGCACGTGAAGCAAGGGGTTAAGCAGGAAGAGTTGTCGTAGGCATGCAAGGGTCAGGATACAGAATGCAGAGTAGTCAAGAACAGGCTGGGTCAAACACGGGTAATCAAACATACAGGATACAGATCAGATGCACAAGGCTCAGGAAACCACTAGAAACCAAGTTCTATCACGGGCATCTGTCTGCAGTCAGAATGGGCCTTTTATAGGGGAAAGAATTTGTGCCAAAAACGTGCACATTCACGCCAAAACGGGCTGGTGCAAACATGCCAGCGTGATTGTGTCTATAAACAAAACGCAGGCGCACCGCGCGCGCCCTAAGGAAGGCAAGATGACGCAGGAAGAGGACCACGCGGCGGGCGTCCCCGCCACCCCACTAGACCACCAGGGCAGGTAGGTTTTATTACACTTAGACCTTGGACAAAATCCGAGTTTTTAAATTAAAAAAGTCCTACGACACTAGAATCCACAATTGAACCTTATTTATTATTTTAAAAGCATGATTTATTTGAATCAGGTAAAAACTTGATAAACTTGATTTTTTCCCAAAAAGTCTGAATTTTTTGGATTTTTACTCGAAAAAGTCAGATTTTTGGGCTAACTCCAGTGTAAACCAAAGAAACTTTCAAATAGGATAGGGACCTCTCCCATTGTCTTATATACAATCTTGGCAGGTCTGAGATGGAGTATTTTCTAATTCAGACTTTTTCCATCCTCGGGATATAATAAATCTCGAAAAACTAAAAATTTCAGATTTATAGTTTAAAATAAATCAACATTTTCAAGATTTTTGGAATTGGACTTTAATAAATAACCTCCTCAGTGTCTGCTTCTGAGCTATTGCTACTTTGTGTCCTACCCTGCACTTCTCAATAGTATTATGACTTGCCATTGTCAAAATTGAGGAGGGTGAGTTGTATACCTGAGAACTCCCTACCCCTAACCAGGGTGCCCCCTTACCACACCTGCCCCACATCTTAACCCCTTCTATGCTATAACAGCATGAAATCAGGTTTTGGGATTGAAAGGCCACAGCTTTTAATAACAGATGTATTGTACCTAACAAAAGTAAAGTACAATAACAAATTATAACTCTGATGTTATATGACTGAATAACTTAGTAACCCCCATGCTGGAATGATTGCCATAATTATCCACTATAACTGATCCAAGAGCTACCTGTCATGCCACTCACCCACCCAACAGGAGTCTTCTGGGCAAGTGAGAACAGGAAACCAGTCATTATTCCTTGTGTGACCTACGCCCACTTGAATCTCATTCACCAGTTGGCTAGCTCACTGTAAATAAACCACAGGCCTAAGCCACTCCACTGGCAATCATTCCCCACCAGGTGTGACAGTATGGTAAAGTCTTGGAGCCCAAACTCAGCAAACTTTAACCAGAACACTTAAAGGGCTGGTGCAACGGACTCTGCTCTGCTGCAAAGAAAATGGCAAGAAAAGTGGCACTTTTTTTGCTGTTGACATCATTTCCAACGTGGCTTGCCTCGAACCTGCTGCATCTGCTCCCCCTTCCTCACCCAATCATAACTCTCTCCCTGCATGCTCTGCCAGCCTATTAGAAGTTTTTTTACTTAAAGATAGTTGGTATTTGGAATTTGAAGCGGGAAGAGTCGAAGGAAGTGCTGTGTTTACATCATTGTGTCTAAAGTGTGAAAACGAATGGACTTGCACAGGGTGTGGCTAAAATCCAAATATCTTTACTGAATGGAGTCATTTTTAAACTGGAAGGCAGGTGTACAAACCTGACTGTCTGGTTCAAAACCAGACAGGTGGCAACCCTAATTTGCTTCCATTTTATAGTTACTGGGCTTGAGGTGCATTCTATAATGAGCCCTGTCTCTGGTGTACTGAAACATAAAAAAATATTTGGAAGGCAAACTACCCCTATAATAACAATAATAGCCCTTAATAGAGATTCACCTAGAAGGGACCATTAGCCATTTTCTTCAATAATATTTCTGTGTTATAGCTTATGGATGTGTTTTGTTTCAGATGTGTTTACTGAGTTTAATTGCTATAAATGATTTAAGAAAAAGCTAAAGCATAGAATTTTCATAAAAAACAACCACTAAATTAATTATGTTAATAATGGAAGATATTAAAGAAACTGTAAACTGAAACTGTAATTAACTGATAAAATCAGTTATGCTGTAGACTGTAGAAAGGTATTTAATAATAAAAGAAGCTTTGTCCAAAAGACATAATAAACTGCTCATCATCTGTCAGTTTTGGCACATGATGCATGATTCAGATTCTTGTCAGAAAAAAAGTGTTTTTGTGGGGTTTTTTCTCTGTACTAATCACAGTACTGCAGCAGGATATATTGTAAAATGCAGTTTATTACTAAACTAAACCTAGGTGCTTCTATTTGATATTAATAAATATTTTCCAAATTAAGGGGGAACTAAAATAAAAAGCCCCTGTAAGCTTAACATTTTCCTGCTGCAAACAACTCAGCATGTCCCAGTTATTTAGTTCCCTGATCTAATTAACAGATTTCAAGAGTTTATTGTAGCAGAAAAAAAAAAGTGGAGAGAACAGACCAATAAACCTTTCAATATTCAGAGAACTATGCAAAAATATCTGTATGTAAAATGGATTTATACACATTTTAGTATAACCTTTTATAACACCATAATCAAGTTTATTCTTGAAACTTCAAAGAACTGAAACCATTTCTTTTATTTGATTTAATCTGAATAAATTTACATCTTGGGGTAGAATTGACCTCATATTTATGCTCTGTGCCTATACTCTCAACCCTATTTATTTCCAGTCTCTTGTTAGCAAAACTATATTTCCTCTGTTCATTGGTATGTACGTGTATGTCCTGTCCACAAACACAAAGGTAAAAGAAAAACACCTCATTCATACCTCTGTACACACTTATTTTTAAAGTGCCATCTAAAGATACAATTTGCTCCCAAGATTAAAACTAAATTAGAGGGTGCATTGCTTGCTTTTTGTTATAAAGTGCTCTAAAATGCCAGTTGCCACCAGTTGAAAGGAGCTAAGAAAAGTATGTGTACAGTCAGGAGGAGGCAGGAGGACACGAACCAGCCTAGGGGTCCTGGAAATATAAATCCAGCCCTGCACAGTATCATTGTTTGCTGACCAATTGAACAACTAGCCTTTCTTTATTACTGTATGTATTCTTAGCTGTATGGACCAAAACATACATTATATTTTCCAGTATCAGACAAGAAGTTGTGAGTATCAATAGCGTGGTGGAACTGCACTACTTACATATACACATGCACTATGAATTGTATTGCTGATCCAGTTAGGACACATCAGCCAATAGTTAAAGGGGAACTAACCTAATTACAACTTAATTGCACCAGCCTAAAGTTTCAGCTTTTCAAACTTGTCACAGGGGGTCACCATCTTGGAAAGTGTTTGTGACACTCACATGATCAGTGGGCTCCGAGCAGCTGTTGAGAAACTAAGCTTAGGGGTCCTCGCACATTTACAAGCAGAAAATGAGGTTGGCCTGTAATATCAGCTGATGCTACAGGGCTGATTATTAAATTCTGATGCTAATTGCACTGGTTTCTGTGCTGCTGTGTAGTAATTATCTGTGTTAATTACTAAGCCTTATACTGTGACATTTATAGTCTATGCTATATGGGTACTACATATTGTGAGCCTGTCTCTAAGCTCGGTAAGTGACAGCAGCACAGAGCATATGCAGTGAATCAGCAGAAAAGAAGACGAGGCGCTACTGGGGCATATTTGGAGACACAGATCTTCACTTTTAAAGGACTGTGGTCCCATTGGGCTGGCATAGAAGACCAAATTATAATGTACAACATTTCTAGCCTACTTCTTTAGTTAAGCTTTAGTTCTCCTTTAAGGTAGGGTCAAAAGGTATCTTCACTCTATCTCACAATTTTTAAACAAAGATATACATTTCCTTAAAAAGCAATAAAAGCTGATGCATTTACCCAGTTACCCAGTGTTTGGTTTATTTTTGTTATATTCATGGTTAGTCTGCTTTTCTAGAACTCACATATAGTTTTTTTTCAAGCATTTGCTTTTATATTGTATTTGTAGCTTTTAGCTGTAAGCACTACACTATAAATGATTATAAATAGCTCATTCCTTTTTGCTTTCTCAACACAAAGCACTGTGGACCTTCTTACCAATCGTTTCAGCTATGTAGGGCTATTTAATACAAATACACTGCAGTTTTCTACATGCAATCAGAATCTCTTCATCCTCTATGGCTACCTTTTCTGACTTCTTTTAGACATATTGCCCACTTTGTATGGTAATTGTTATTAATTGTGGTTTGGCCTTTCCACTGCAAATCTCACTCTATAAGTAGCAGTGTCACACTGGTAGAAATGAGACATATTAATATGGTCTTATTGAGGGGGGGGGGTCTGTACTATCATGCAGTACCTAACCAGTCTATAAAGTGCACTAACTGACATTCTACAGTGTACAACTTTTTTTTGTAATTTGAATTTTTATTGTATATTAATTTTGAACAGAATGCATTTCTTTACAGTATTTCTTATCAAAAAACATGACATGAAAATAAAATTGAAGGGATACTGACATAGGAATTTTTTTCAAAAACGCATCAGTTAGTAGTGCTGTTCCAGCAGAATTCTGCACTGAAATCTGTTTCTCAAAAGAGCAAACAGATTTTTTTTATATTTAATTTGAAATCTGATATGGGGCTTGACATATTGTCAGTTTCCCAGCTGCCCCCCAGTCATGTGACTTTGATAAACTTTGATAAACTTGTGGCTCTGATAAACTTCAGTCACTCTTTACTGCCCCACTGCTGCTTGTTCAGGAATGACATTTTATATTGTAGAGTGAATTATTTGCAGTGTAAACAGTGTAATTTAGATTTAAAACTACATCATACAAATCATGACAGAATCCCTTTAAAATTAAAGTTTCAATGAAAAAAATACTAAAATATTATTTAACAAAGCTACCTGAATATGTTGTTTTTCATGAAAGCCAATTTGGGTTGTTATTTCATAGTTTAAATTAGGGGATATAATACCAGCCATATACTATTTTGTAATAATTCTCATGGTGACAGATACATTTAGAAAGCTCAGTCTCTTCCAGGCAGTCCAGCAAGTCCAGTTTGATAATTACCACAGAGGTGGCTTTTTGTCTCATGGCAGGAGCAGCCCTGGCTATATGTACCTGAACATTACAATTTACACAGTGAGAGGTAAGGGGGGGGGGCACTTGCTAAATCTGCTTCTGTGTGTGTCTGTGCATGTGAGACACATTGAGTGTCTGCTTGTGTGTGTGTGTGTGTATGAGCATTTTGGGTTTTTGTGCATGGCTTCTGTAACTGCTGCACAAGGGAACTCCAAATGTGAGTTCCTCTGTATTTAATTTGTTAGTAGAAGGAAGATTTTGTTGTGTGTGTATATCACTTCCCATAATTCTCTGATATCCTGGCCCAATCTCCCCATTGATTGGCATTGATAGTTATAATTTTAATATGTGTGTTGCTATCCAGCATGATGATGAAGGGCTGAGAAATTGCATGGGTAACGCTGTTTTCAGGAAATCACAGACATCTGACTCAGACATCTAGGGGGTTATTTATTAAACTCTGAATGCCAAAAACTCCAAAAAATTTGAGTTATTTTACTATAAAATCAAATTTTTTAGTTGAAAAAAAACTTGAATTTATTATAATAGAAGTATTGTACCCCGAGGATTGAAAAAGTCAAAATCGAAAAAATCCGGCATTTCAGACCTGCCGAGGTTGTATATAAGTCAATGGGAGAGATCCCTATCCTTTTTTTAAGTTTATTTGGTTTGCATTGGAATTAGCCCAAAAATCTGATTATTTATGACTTTTCTGGCAAAAACAAGTTTTTTTTGATTTTATAGTTTGTCCCCGATCCGATAAAAATCGTGCTTTTTCTATAATAAATAGAAATCATAGATTCTAGTTTGGTTGGACTTTTTAATTTTAACAAAATCAGAAAAAGTTAGATTTTTATAAATAGCCCCCCTATTGTAGGAATGAACTTGAAGAGTTGTTGTGAAGCATTGCTATAAGATAATGTTTTGGATAGCAGAATTATAATAGTGAGGGTCTACACACTGAGAGATCAAGAAAATCTCAGTCACTGCACAAAAATGTGGATCTCATACAGGACAACACCACAGTAATGTTAATGACCAATTTATGATCATTTTGTAAAGCTGTACAATAGGGAGTTAAACTAAAAAGATTACAATCTAAAAGGAAGTCCAGGGGCTTTTATATTTTTTAGCACACAACTTATACGTGGTCACCTGTATGCAAGAGTGTGCCCCTTAGTGCTCATTCTAAAAGCACATGAACCTGTCTTAGAGCGGTAAGTGTTAAGGACAGGGCCCTGATGAAGCCTGCGCCTCCTTCCACTCTGTACGAGTGCAGTTTGTTGTGAGGCGTCTATGGGGCAAATTCACTAAAGGTCGAATTTTTTGCTGAGAAGGCTTCACCAAACTTCACGCCACTTTGACAGGCTCAAATTCGATACCACTATGTTAATTCGCTAAAATGCAAAGTTGCGTCTCTGCAGCCAAACACTGACAAACTTTTGCTAGCCTTAATTTGCCAGCTCGAGCATTTCATAGCGAACTTTCATTACGTTTGTTTCTGCCTAGCGTAACTTTATTAGTTAGGATGAAAAGTCGCCTGCACTAAAGTACACGCAGCGCTTCGTTTTCCGAAGTCGCCTGAAGTTGCCTCACAAGGAAACTTTGGGCGACTTCGGAAAACGATGCGCCGCGCGTGCTTTAGTGCAGGTGACTTTTAATTTTAGCAGATGGGAAGACACGAGGAGGCAGTTCGGGGAGATTGTTGCCCAGAAGTCTAGGCGATTAGTCGCCAGGCGACAAAATCTCCCCTAATCTCCTCGTGTGAACTAACCCTTAAGAAAATAAAGCCTGTTATTTGTTTTGTTTCAAGAACCTTCTGGTGTCCAGCTCTTTATCTAGTCACACAACCCAAGTGAGGTGTGGTTAAACAACACCATTCCTTCATCCTTCCAAGTAGAGAAGGCCCATCATGTGGAGTGAGAGTGAGATGTAACAAGTGCTCTGCCTGTTTCCTAGCCAGACATAGTCTAGCCTAGCCTAGATGGGGTTACAGTTTTAACATTTTTTTAAACCATCTGCATTTGTTATAACACCATATAATACTGTTGTATAAAAAGGTATTTTTTAATAAGCCAAATAATTTACATAGCATAAAGGATGGTGTGCACGAGTTCCCTCTGCTTGTTTAAAATATGAAAACCATAATAGTTTACATTAATATAAATACCAGTAACGTAACTAGAGGGGGGTGGGCCCTGGCGCGGGACGTGCAGCCGGGCCCCTCCCCCCTCCGTACACCCGGAAACGGCAGAAGAACTCATTGGCGCGTGAGCTGCCGGGGGGACCTGAGGGGGTGTGGGCCCTGGCCCAATCGCACCCCCTGCTCCCCCAGTAGTTACGCCACTGATAAATACAATGCAGAAATCCCTTTTGCTCCTTTTTCATAATTCATCTCCATCAGCGATGAAGTTGATTGCAGGATTTGGCTTGAAACTAGCCAAACTTAAAAATAGTATTCATGGCAAAAATATTTATTTTACTGTGACTGGCTCACTGTTAATGGCACATTTTCTAACAAGCCCCTAGTGATTTAAGCCAACTCATAACTTTGCTGAACTGAGACAGTTATAGTTAAAACTATTATAATACTTGAATATAAATTATTGTAGCAGTTATTTGATCCATTCTTGCAGACATAACATCTGTACAAGGAAATGGTACAACATAAAAGTACTAACAAATTAGTAAATCAAATGAAATAAATCTGGTTATTTTTAGGTATGAGAGCACCCATATTGCTGTCTTCTAGTGTTTTCCAATTGAGTCCATAGTTTGATATTGCCAGATCTTATCATACTTATGTAAGAATGTGTCTGGAGAGAAAAACTGAACATCACTACAAAGCAAATACGGTTGCTCCTTCATTCATCAAAATGCTGACAGTTCACTCTTCTTAAATCAGCTTGTTCTGCAATTGCATCTAAGAAGATTCAGCTTGACTGAAACTATACCGTATGTTTTCTATTCCCACAGAGGCAGGGAGTTAACATTTTGGTTGTCTGATCCATGTTCTGTCTGGAAATGTGAATATTTTACACACTGCAGTATTCATTTAAACTTGTACATTTTTTCATAGGTCATCCAGGCTGTCTTCTTTGGGATATGTGTGCTATCTGACCTCTCCAGTCTTCTAACAAAGGGAAGTGACAACCAGGAACAAGAAAGGCAGTTAAAGAAGCTGATCTCCCTGCGGGACTGGGTGATGGCTGTATTAGCCTTTCCTGTAGGAGTTGTAAGTGGGTGGTTGTATATAAATACCATCTTGGATTCTTGGTGGTAAAACTAAATGATACAGTATACTATATATTACTTTTTTTTTTAAAAAGCAGGATCATTTAAGGTAAAATGTTCTCAGCTTATAACTTGTTTATCACTATAGTTAGCTTTTGTTTCTTAACATATTACATGAAAAAAATATCTTTTTCTGTTGGAGTTTAGAGTTCCCATGTATCCAAGCTTTGCATTGCTATAAATGTTATCATTCATTTACTCACTGTACCTCCTAAACAATGTAGGTCTCTATAAAAAGATATTGCATAAAACAGCTCATATGTAAAACTCTGCTTCATGTAAATAAACCATATTCATAATAATATACTATACTAGTAGTATGTGCCATTGGGTAATCATAAATATAAAACTGCCATTTTAAAAAATAAGGACATAAGGGCCACCCCTTGGGGTCCTACTATTCACTGTGCACACAAACAAACCAAACAAACTATACTTCTTAGGTCACATGAGCCATTTAACAGACAGAGTTGTGTCTTTTGCTTCCACACTTCTTCCTATTACAGTTAGAGCTGCAGTTTGTTAAGATTTTTTAATATGCCACTTAATATGATATAAACTGTTGCTTAAGTATTCATTTTGGGGGTATAGTTTTCCTTTAATACAGTAATTGCCATTGTTTTTTTTACCTGTAAAGGACAACTCTCAAACTATTATTTAATAATAAGTATGTTAAAGTGGCTTTGGGTGCATAGGGAATTAGTGAGAAACCGTTGCACTTATCCCTGTAAGAGATCAGGCACAGTGCCTGTGTCTCTGTGCTGTAAACTGTTACCTAGCAACCATCTGTTCAGTGATCTCAGTGCAACAGGAAGTGACACATCAGCTAGTGAGTGGCTGGAAGGAAGAGGAAGTCACACATGCTGGCAGAAGAGAAAAGCCTGGCAGAAAGAACCACATGTTGGACAGAGAGAGAGACCAGAGAGCTGCCGGTGGGCCCAGAGAGCTGAGAGCCTTCACCAAAAGCAGACATTTGGATCAGGCTGGCACATGGAAGCCAGATACTGTGCCTGGAGGGACAGAGAGTGTGAAAGGAATCCAGACTGGAGGAGAAACCAGCAGGACATTGCTATCTGAGCATCCAAAGGGGCTGGTAGTCGCACTGTATGTCTGAATGTGCTGGACTCGCCTGAAGAGAACTCTGTAAAGCAGCTGAATAGGATTTGGAGTGAGTATTGATATTAAGGGACATATTTATCAAGGGTCGAATTTCAAATTTGAACAACCTCGAAATTTTAATTCAAAAAGACCAACCAAAATTAAGTTGAAGGTTTTTTTGGCCGAATAGGTCTGTTTTCGATTCAATAGGTCCATTTTCAGCTGAATTCGAATCGTATGAATCAAAGTAATAGTGCATTCGATCGAAAACTTAGATATTTCAAAGTCCACCAATTGACTGCAAATAGATTCTAGGAGGTCCCCCATAGGCTTAAACAGCAATTCGGCAGGTTTTTGATGGAGAATAGTTAAAGTAAAATTTTTAAAGTACATGATAAATTACGATATTTGAATTTTCAATTTTTTTCAAAATCGAAACGAATTTGGACTATTCCCTTGTCGAAGTATACAAAAAATAGCTCAGAATTAAAAAATTTTTTAATTGGAAAATTTACCTCGACCGTTGATAAAGCTGCCCCTTAAAGTGACAGCGTAATAAAGGAGCTCTAAGATTTCTAAAGATTTGTATTACTTGGACTGTGAGAAGCCATCCATTACTTTAAAGGTCTTAAGCACTTATTTAGTCAGGCAGATTGCGCAAGCAAGTTAGTTAGTGAGGCCCTATTGCCACCGGTTAGGAGTGCTGCATGTATTAGAAACCCATTTATTTTAGATAAACATTATTTAACCAATACTGTGGGGCCCATTTACTTAGCTCAAGTGAAGGAATAAAATAAAAAAAAACTTCGAATTTCGAATGATTTTTTTGGCTACTTCGACCATCGAATTGGCTACTTCGACCTTCAACTACAACTTCGACTTCGAATCAAACGATTCAAACTAAAAATCATTTGACTATTCGACCATTCGATAGTCGAAGTACTGTCTCTTTAAAAAAAACTTTGACCCCCTACTTCGCCACCTAAAACCTACCGAAGTGCAATGTTAGCCTATGGGGAAGGTCCCCAAAGGCTTTCTAATGTTTTTTAGGTAGAAGAAAAATCGTTTGATCGATGGATTCAAATCCTTCGATCAAACTATTTGCGGTAAATCCTTCGACTTCGATATTTGAAGTCGAAGGATTTACATTCGACAGTCGAATATCGAGGGTTAATTAACCCTCGATATTCAACCCTATGTAAATCTGCCCCAGTGAGTGTATTATAACTGTATTCCTATTGGGGCCATCCGTAGGTGCATACCCGGTTCCCACTAGGTGAAGTAACTGCACTATTAAGTACCAGGTACCCAGTCTCTCCCAATACCATTGCAGAGTGGCTCAGGTTTGTCCCAGGTAAGAGCCACATGTGGAGTGTAACACCGACAAAGGGATGTTGAAAGGGTTACAGGTGTATAAACCATACTTAAGTCTAACTCTAGAAATTATGGTCCACTAAGTGGCTCAGGTTTGTCCCAGGTAAGCGCCACACGTGGAGTGTAAAACCGACAAAGGGGCGTCGAAAGGGTTACAGGTGTATAAAACAAACTTTAGTCTAACTCTAGAAATTATGGTCCACTAAGGGGCTACAGGTAAATTAGAATGTTAGAATGTTATGCCTCATGTAACACATTTTATTCATTTACATATAATTTTGTCTGAATTGTGGGCCACACTTATGTCTTTTCTGAGTATTTGGTGTTAAAGAGTTGGTTCACCTTTAAGTCAACTTTTGGTATGTTATAGAAATGTCCTATTCCTAGAAACTTTGCAACTCTGCAAGAATTAAGCCATTTAACACTGGCATAAACAACTACTTTAAACACTAAGGTCTGTTGTTAGTTGTGTTGTTTGTACATGGGTAAAGTGTAAAGAGGATGTTTATCAATGTTACATTTTTTATTTCATTTGTTCATTAATGCCTTAGGGGATGGCATCGTAAGTAATATATCAGTGATTGCAGATGACAAAAATGTAAAGCCCAATTAATTTTATCCAGGATGTGGAATCTTTGCAGCAGGATCTTGACTAACTGGCAATCTGAGTAACTAAGTTATGTTAATAAATGTAACGTTGTGCTCCTGGGATGTAAACATGTGCAGGCCTAGGAGTTCATATAGATAAACTTGGCGGTAGCAAGCAATGGCAGTCAAAAACTGCAAGGGCAAACAAGGTTTTGAGCTGTATTAAAAGGGGGTATAGATTTACAAAGCACTGGTAAGGCCCTATCTAGAATATGCCAAGCCGTTTTGGCCTCCAATGCCCAAATGGAATATTATCGAATTAAAGAAAGTAAAAAAAAATGCAATTGATCAAGTAAAGGTTTTGTAAAGTCTTATTTAGAAAGAAACAAATTATCCAGAAGGCTCTCAAATATGAGAATGATATTTTCTAAATATTCTTATTTATCCTATATAATAAAATCCAAGTGTCTCTGCGTCCAGTCTGTCCCTGTGTCCGTGGAAATGCGCTACTGCGCATGTGCAGCACGGACCGTCTCCTAGCAACATAGCAACAGCAGACTCTGTGCTGTGGCCGCTCGGGCTATCCTTCAGCAGTGAGTAATCCAGCCCGGCGCGCCCACGTCATGGCTCCGCCCCCTTTGCTCACAGATACTGTGCCGGTCCTGGAGACGGGAGCGAGCGCTGGAAGGTGAGATAGGAGGAGACGCAAAGAAGCGTATTGGTAGAGCTGTGTGCGTGTGTGGGATCGATGCGCGCGCACACTGTGTCTTCAGAGGTTCCCGCCTCCTCGCGTTTGAAAGTGGGCGTGGACTATGTGACAGATCTGACAGATGTCAGTCATTGGTGTGGGAATAAGTGGGCGCCAATGTTTTTTCCCACTTCGGCTATAAAATGATGAATAAGCATGATTATATATTTACACTTCACCTTTAGAAAGCCTGTCTAGCTGGGACTGAGCAGCATTCACCCTAATAAAACAACCCTCTTTTTGTTCTACACCAATGTTATATATAAAACACTCAAGCAGATGCCTTAGGCCAGTGGTCCACACTCAGGGATCCCCCCCCGCCCGTTCAGAATGAGCTGCTCCAACTGCCTGAGACGCACCTCCCCCGACATCTTCTCTCCGCTGTGTCACTGCCTGAGGCGCCAATAATCAGGCCCGAGGGCCGCATCGGCTTCCCCAGTCACTCAGCATTGATCTTCGGCCCGGCCGCTACTGCCATCTCCCCGATCCCAGTGAGCAGTCTCTGCAGCCGATCCCTCTCTCTCTCCCCGTGTGTCTGAGGAGCTGCTGCTGCTGCGGCCCGGGGAGGGGAGGGAGCGGCAGAGGAGGGGGGAGGGAGCCTGGGATGGGGGAGAGGGAGGGGCACAGGGACCCGGGGGGCAGTCGCGGAGCCGCAGGATTAGGGTCCCTTCATTATTTGGCACCAGGACACTCGTGGGGGTGACACAGGGACACGGGCTGCGCTGATGATGATGATCGGGTACAACTGAGCTGACTGGGACTGTGGGAGGAGGAGGCGATCATATTGGGGGTCGGAGCTGGAGAACAGAGATGGGCGGATTAAAGGAATACAGGGGTGGCTACTGATTGTGGCACAGGGATCCAGGAATGGAGAGTGGGGTCTCTGATTGGGGGTCGGGAAGCAGTGAGATACTCTGGGGATACATACTGGGATAATGGGGTCTTTAATTGGGGGACAGGGATACAGAGTGGGAGACTGGGGTCACTAATTTGGAGGTCGGGATCCAGTGAGATGCTGTTTGGGGCAGAGTTGGCTGATTGAGTTGGCTGATTGGGGGAAGGAATAATGGGGTGTCTGATTGGGGGAAGGAATAATAGGGTGTCTGATTGGGAGAAGGAATAATGGGGTGTCTGATTGGGAGAAGGAATAATGGGGTGTCTGGGAGAAGGAATAATGGGGTGTCTGATTGGGAGAAGGAATAATGGGGTGTCTGATTGGGGGAAGGATGTTCTAGCGCCCGTTAATTTAACGGGCTAAATGTCTAGTAGGAAGATAAAAGGCAAACATGTTTGCCAAGTGATTACTTTACCCCCTTTCCAAACACTGTAGTAATTCCTCTCAAATTTGGTAATTAAAATTACTCTCAAATCAGGTAACATCCATTCATGCAACTCTCACAAGTAACACCTGTATCTAGGAGTTGCATGACACATTGGATAATCCTATCACAACTACACAGAATCAACACCTGTGAATTTCTTCAGATGTCACCTCTTTGAAGAGTTACAATGTGCCATTGTAAATGGATTAGTGGAAGAGTTTATATGACGAAAACTTCCCACACCAGTCAGTTGAACTGAAGAAGCTGCTCGGATGAGTAGTGAAACGTCTTCATTGATTACTCAGCAAGTCTTGTTTTTAGATTGATCTATACTAGATATACCATGACCTGGATGAATGAAAATCTTCATAGTCATATTGCCATTCATTTTGGAGAGAATACTCTAAAACTGGTTCGGGAATATGAAAGAACAGCAAGAAAAGTGGCAGACTATCGAAACCATCTACGCTTTAATCTCAGATGCCGACATCAGGGACTCACCCCTTGTAGCCTGCGCCTGGGTTCCACAGAAAAAAGTCACAGAGCCAACAAGATTTTACAAAAAGCCCAAAAACATCTACTAAATGAACGAGTCAGACAGATCAACTTTACCATTGATGCCCTTAAGCAGAAAGTCGAACATCTGAAATGGAGTCTGGCAAAAGAGCTGCCTGATGGTACTCTGGAAAGGGTGGTTGTGTTCGTTGAACATGCACAGATTGCCCAACACATTAAGAGTAAGGAGCGACAAATAAGCAAATTCACCACATTACTGTCACGAAGCAGCAGTTGGAAAAGGACTGAAGAATTAACCTGGAGGCAGAAAGATGAGACACCAAAGAACACCAAAGACACTTCGGTTAGGAACCTATCAGATAGGGTACTAACCCAGCCTAAAAAGGATGTGTTAGCCAAGGGGTTAAACAATGCAGTGGCACCACAACACATACCAGTAGTTGAACTCATCACAGCCACAGAGTCTGCTATCAAAAATAATAACTTGAAAAAGGAAGAAGCAGAACAACTCCGGCTAAAAGTGTCAGCTGCTTTGTCAAGTGCCAGAACACCTCCCTCTAACCTTACTACAGAAGAGAGGAGAGCACTCAGCTCTCTGAGCAAGGACCCAAACATCACTATCCTGCCAGCAGATAAAGGGCGATGCACAGTTGTGCTCAACACAACTGACTATGACTGCAAGATAACCACTCTGCTCAGTGATAGCAATACATATGAACCCTTAGGGAAAGACCCAACCAGTGGTTACAAGAAAAAGGTGATCGGTTGCCTACAACAACTTGAAAAGGAGAAAGCCATTGATCGAATTTTATACCACCATCTGTATCCCAGGGAAGCCACACCATGCTTATACGGACTCCCCAAGATACACAAAGAAGGAGCCCCACTAAGACCCATTGTCAGCAGCATAAATTCAGTGACATACAGCATTGCAAAATTATTGGCTAACATCTTAGCCCCGTTGGTAGGCAATACAGTGCATCATATCCAGAATGCCAAAGAGTTTGTAACCAAGATTCACGGTGTTACACTAGCGGCAGAAGAAACAATGGTGTCATATGATGTCACTTCATTGTTCACATGTATACCTACGACAGAAGCGATTGAGACTGTAAGAAATCGACTGCAACATGATAACACCCTCAGCAGCAGAACGAAGCTCAGTCCCAACCAAGTTTGTTTGTTGCTAGATTTGTGCCTTAACACCACATACTTCAAGTACAAGAACTTTTCTTTATAGACAGAACATGGCTGTGCAATGGGTTCTCCAGTCTCTCCCATTGTAGCAAACTTGTACATGGAGGAAGTGGAAAGGAGGGCCTTACTTACTTTCCAGGGAACTACACCGACTCACTGGTTCAGGTATGTGGATGGTACTTGGGTTAAAATCAGATCCAATGAAGTGGCGGCCTTTACAGAACACATTAACTCAGTGGACAATAACATCAAGGGAAGATGTCCACGAGAACAAACTTGCTTTTTTGGACTGTTTGATATGTATCCAAGAGGGGGGTAACTTGAAGACAGAAGTATACAGGAAACACACTCATACGGATCAATATCTGTTGTTTGATTCCCACCATCCACTGGAACACTAACTGGGTGTCATTCGAACCCTGCACCACCGGGCGGAATGTGTGGCAACTGATACAGAGTCCAAAGACAAAGAGCAAAAACATCTCAGAGGAGCTTTGAAAGCATGTGGCTACCCAGAATGGGCCTTTGTCAAAACAGCAGCAACCAAGCCCAACAGGAACACCAATAGAAATAACTGCCCGGAGGCAAAACATAGTCATCCCATATGTAGCTGGAGTGTCAGAGAAACTCAGGAGGATTTTCAACAAACACCATGTCCCTGTGTTTTTCAAACCTAGCAACACACTGAGACAAAAACTGGTACACCCAAAGGATCAAACACCAAAAGAAAAACAAAGCAATGTGGTATACGGAGTCCAGTGTAGCGAGGAATGCACAGATCTATACATTGGGGAGACAAAACAACTGCTCTCCAAGCGAATGGCTCAGCACAAGTTGCTTGCCAATTCTCACTGGTTTATACCATTTTAGATAAAACCTTGGGGGGGTTCTTTTTTTAAAAAAAAACTTCTTATAGTGATCTGGGCGCTTCTCTTAGCCCAGATTATAGGAGATTCCTTATCTGCATTCTTTTTACTGTTTTCACTATAAGTGCTCTGGAATTTATGTGTTTTTTAGAAAAGATAGCTTCTCAATCTAGCTAGTTAAAATAGAATTGAGACCACAGTTCCAGAAGCACTGACTTCTCCTCCTTTGTGGGGTCCCGCAGTTAGTAAAACAATCAGCTAGATAATACGGGACTTCTCCACCCATCTACCAATTTCCTTTTCCTACCTTTTCTTGGAATCAGAGATATTAACAATTGCACTTTAATTAATTCATATGTGAATTAATCACAGTTGGTGGCACTTTACCATTCTTATTGGTGTTTTAGCTGGTTGTTAGTAATTTATTAATTTGATGTTAAATGAATTGTTCATGAGTTAGAAATTACTAAGTATACACAATATTTAAAAGGAAAATTAATTGTGTTTTAGTTTCATTCTATTTAATGCTATTTTATTGAGGTTAAGCATTAGCACTTTGTGGGATGAATCATTAAAAGGGGGGGACCTATAGATACTGAATCATGAGATTTAATAGTTTAACTGAAATCAAATCACACAATGATAATATATAATTTTTTGTGTTTTTTCTGATTAAAAAAACGGGGATACTTTCCTTCTTTTCTCCTATACAATATTAAAACTCCACAGAACAATTTTTTTGGCTGCTGGGTTCAGTGATCCCCATTTGAAACTTGAAAAGAGGAAGAAGAAAGCAAGTAATAAAAAATGTACAAAGGGCAGGGCTCCAAATCATTAGCCAGTCCTACCTTGCCTGGTAACTTACAAATAGTCTTTTAGTTTACTAAAATGGAAAATTGAGCACCAGTGCAGATATGTGTAGTTTGCAACACAAAAATGGGGGCCATTGAGGTTGATCAAATATTAGCTTTCCTAGTATAAAGATTACCAAGGTATAAATCTTATTGAATAGTACACAGAAGACAAAGAAAATCATAACTGCAATGATTCATTTGTTAAAGATTAGCAGGTTGTTGACTTACATCAAAATTTTGATCCACTGTAGACCGGATGTCTGTGAACTCCCGGATACTGTAGGTTGAAGTTTGAACTAACATACGGTAATGTTTGAAAGTTCTTTTTCATTTTGACAGAAAGATCAAACTATTATAAATGAAACCTACAAGACTTTATAGTTCAAGGAGCTTACTGAAGTACAAATAAACACAACATGGCAAAACCTTTGTTAGTTTGTTAGTGTACCATTGAAAGGAAAAGTCTAGATAGTTAATCTAAAATGTATTTTCATTAGAGTCTCAAATAATCAACAGTGCAGGGAAACTCTTTAAAGGGTTTTTACCACTTTTTCAAAATAATAAACCATTTTTCTAAAAATCCAAAGCATATCCAAGTATTGGATTTAACGTAAACTATACCTCCATGAGTTCCTAAATAAAACATTGCATATGTAAAACATTGCTTCATCTAAATAAACATTTTTTTTAAATAAAATTTTCTAGCAGCAGGTGCCATTGCATAACCCTAAATAGAATCCACGCCGGTTTATGGAGGTGTGGAATAACAAGGAGTGTGGAAGAGGCACGCTTTACAGTATACAGCGGAGTCATTCTAATAATGCATTTGACCCTTCCCCTGATCCACTTTCTAAGTGCAAGTATTGCAACTGTTATGGTGGGACTCACAAACAAATTATCTGCCAGGGGAATTGCCTAAATGGTATACACATGAGTGGGCAGTGAAAGAGCCAGGTTTAATTCATTTTGGAAATATGAATAGGACTAGTCCCTGGATCAACTTGTACTATGAGCTATCTTCCATAACCACTTGCTTAAAAGCCATCCAACCCCTTTTTAAAGCTATCTTATATATCAGCCTGAACAACTGACTCAGAGAGAGAATTCCACATCTTCACAGCTCTCACTGTAAAAAAAACCCTTCCAAATATTTAGGCTGAACCTCTTTTCTTCTAATCGGAATGGGTGACCTTGTGTCAGCAATTTAGAGAGATTATTATATGATCCCCTTATATATTTATATATAGTTATATCACCCCTTAAGTGCCTCTTCTCCAGCGTGAACATCTCCAACTTGGCCAGTCTTTCCTCATAGCTAATATTTTTCATACCTTTTACCAGCTTGGTTGCCCTTCTCTGTACCCGCTCTAATTCAGTAATGTCCTGTTTGAGCACTGGAGACCAAAACTATACAGTTTTGGTCTCCAGTGCTCAAACAGGACATTACTGAATTAGAGCGGGTACAGAGAAGGGCAACCAAGCTGGTAAAAGGTATGAAAAATCTTAGCTATGAGGAAAGACTGGCCAAGTTGGAGATGTTCACGCTGGAGAAGAGGCACTTAAGGGGTGATATAACTATATATAAATATTCTAGATGGGGCCTTACCAGTGCTCTATACAGTGGAAGAATGACCCCCTCCTCCATTGAATCTATGCCCCTTTTAATACAGCTCAAGACCTTATTTGCCCTTGATGCTGCTGACTGGTATTGTTTGCTACAGCTAGGTGTATCATTTACAATGGATGGATTTGCCTAGTGCAGTCCCATTAAGGGTATAAGTGGCTTGGATATTTTTACATCCCAGGTGCATGACTTTACATTTATCAACATTGAATATCATTTGCCACTTAGCTGCCCAGATTGCCAGTTTGTCAAGATCCTGTTGCAAGGATGCCTGATTAATTAATGGAATTAATTGGGCTGGATAGTTTTGTGCCATCTGCAAACACTGATACATTACTTACAATACCCTCCCCTAAGCCATTAATGAGCAAGTTAAAAGTGAACCCAATAGCGAGCCCTGAGGGACTCCACTAAGAATCTTACTCCAAGCAGAGAATGTACCATTAACAACCACCCTCTGTGCCCTATCCTGTAGCCAGTTTCCTATCCATATGCAAACAACTTCATTAAGCCCAAGAGACCTTAGTTTAGAAAGCAGTCGTTTGTGGGGCACGGTATCAAACACTTTGGAAAAATCCGAATAGACCACATCTACTATCCAGCATCTTACCTACCTCATCATAAAAAGCAATCAAATTTGTTTGACATGACCTATCCTTAATAAAGCCATGCTGATTGCTGCTCATAATCCCATTCACTAGTACAAAATTTTGAATGTGATCCCATAGCAAGCCTTCAAATAATTTGCCCACCACAGATGTCAAATTTACTGGCCTATAATTACCAGGCTGAGATCGTAATCCCTTTTTAAATAATGGAATGACATTAGCTTTTCTCCAATCCACAGGTACCATACCTGATGAAAGCGCATCTGAGAAAATTAGAAATAGGGGCTGGTTTAAAACTGAACTAAGCTCTCTTAGAACCCGGGGGTGTATGCCATCAGGCCCTGGAGCCTTGTTTACATTAATTTTTATTAAAGCTTTCCTGAATCATATCCTGAGTCAGCCACTAACTAGATTGAGCTGAGCCATCAGTGCAGCTATGAAGTGAGCCTGGAAACTCATACTCCTCTATTGTAGACACTGAAGAAAAGAACTGATTTAGAACATTTGCCTTTTCTGTATCTGTTACAACCATACTGGTACCATTATTTAAGGGAGCAACACTCTCAACCCACATATTTTTACTATTAATATACTTAAAAAACATTTTGGGGTTAGTCTTAGCCTCAGCTATAACTAATCCCTTCCGGATTGCTGATTTACAACATTTATTATAGTGTTTATATTCATAAAATGCAGCTTCTGTCCCAACAGACTTGTATTTTTAAATGCCTTTCTCTTCTTTCCTATTTACTTCTTTACTTCTATATTAAGCCACATAGGGTGATTCTTAGTGCTTCTACATTGACTCCTTAAGGGAATAAATTGAGAACATTAACGATTTAATATCATTTTAAATGACAACCATTTCTGTTCTGTGTTTTTAACTGAAAACATAATGCCCCAATTAATGCTCTGAAGGGCAGCCCTCAAGGCACTAAAATTAGCTTATCTGAAATTCATGGTTTTTGTTGCCCCAATGTATATTTGTTTTTTGCACCAGGCATTGAATGATATAACATTATGGTTAGTATTACACAGGGGTTCAATGACTTGCATATTTATTAGGAATGCACCAAATCCAGGATTCAGTTTGAGTTTCAGCCTTTTTCAGCAGGATGATAATTTGGTGTGGGAAGAAAAATCACATGACTTTTTGTCACAAAAAACATTTTTTCTAACCTATTCCTTTCCCGCCCCTAATTTGCATATTGGGATTTGGTTCGGTATTCGGCCAAATCATTCACGAAGGATTCAGGGATTGCTAAAAAAGTGGATATGGTGCATCCCTAATATTTGTTATATGTTCTGGGTCATTTGAGATCACTAGATCCAGAATAGTGTTTTTTTTTGGTTGGCTCCTCAACAACCTAACTAACTTAATTTCTTTTTATGAGAAGGTAAGTAGAGACCTCGATTCTGGGATGGCAGTGGATGTGATTTACTTAGATTTTGCTAAAGCATTTGATACAGTGCCACACAAAAGGTTACTGGTTAAATTAAAGGAAAACTATACCCCCAAACAATGTAGGTCTCTATAAAAAGATATTGCATAAAACAGCTCATATGTAAAATCCTGCTTCATGTAAATAAACCATTTTCATAATAATATACTTTTCTAGTAGTATGTGCCATTGGGTAATCCTAAATAGAAAATTGCCATTTAAAAAAATAAGGGCCGCCCCCTGGGATCGTAGGATTCACTGTACTCACAAAGATACCAACAGACTATACATGTTAGGTCACATGAGCCAATTAACAGACAGAGTTGTGTCTTTTGTTTCCACACTTCTTCCTGTTACAGTTAGAGTTGAAGTATTTCTGGTCAGGTGATCTCTGAGGCAGCACAGAGACCATCACGAAATGGTGGCTCAAGGCAAGAGATGTAAAAGGGCAAGATTTACTTAAATATATATTCCAGTTTGGTAAGTTTCTTTAATATGCCACTTAATATGATATGAACTTTCTGTTGCTTAAGTGTTCATTTTGGGGGTATAGTTTTCCTTTAAGGAATGTTGGCCTGGAACATAGTATTTGTACCTGGATAGAGAACTGGCTAAAAGATAGACTACAAAGAGTGGTGGTAAATGGAACATTTTCTAATTGGACCAGTGTTGTTAGTGGAGTACCGCAGGGCTCTGTACTAGGTCCCTTGCTTTTCAACTTGTTTATTAATGACCTGGAGGTGGGTATTGAAAGTACTGTTTCTATTTTTGCAGATGATACTAAATTGTGCAGAACTATAGTTTCCATGCAGGATGCTGCCACATTGCAGAGTGATTTGTCTAAACTGGAAAACTGGGCAGCAAACTGGAAAATGAGGTTCAATGTTGATAAATGCAAGGTTATGCACTTTGGCAAAAATAATATAAATGCAAGTTATACACTAAATGGCAGTGTGTTGGGAGTTTCCTTAAATGAGAAGGATCTAGGGGTCTTTGTAGATAACACGTTGTCTAATTCTGGGCAGTGTCATTCTGTGGCTACTAAAGCAAATAAAGTTCTGTCTTGCATAAAAAAGGGCGTTAACTCAAGGGATGAAAACATAATTATGCCTCTTTATAGGTCCCTGGTAAGGCCTCATCTGGAGTATGCAGTGCAGTTTTGGACTCCAGTCCTTAAGAGGGATATAAATGAGCTGGAGAGAGTGCAGAGACGTGCAACTAAATTGGTTAGAGGGACAGAAGACTTAAATTATGAGGGAAGACTGTCAAGGTTGGGGTTGTTTTCTCTTGCGAGGGGACATGATTACACTTTACAAGAACATTAGAGGACATTATAGACAAATAGCAGGGAACCTTTTTACCCATAAAGTGGATCACCGTACCAGAGGCCACCCCTTTAGACTAGAAGAAAATAACTTTAATTTGAAGCAACGTAGGGGGTTCTTCACAGTCAGGACAGTGAGGTTGTGGAATGCACTGCCGGGTGATGTTGTGATGGCTGATTCAGTTAATGCCTTTAAGAATGGCTTGGATGATTTTTTGGACCGACATAGTATCAAAGGCTATTGTGATACTAAGCTCTATAGTTAGTATAGATATGGGTATATAGAATTTAATTAAAAGTAGGGAGGGGTGTGTGTATGGATGCTGGGTTTTCATTTGGAGGGGTTGAACTTGATGGACTGTCTTTTTTCAACCCAATTTAACTATGTAACTATGTAACCTGTGCCATAAAATTTCATGCAACAAGTTTATAAACTTGTTCCCATTAACTGATCTGGAAGTACTGTTGCTCCAGTCAAAATCTGGGTAATTAAAATCCCCCATTATCATTACTTTACCAAAACTAGCATCATTTTCTATTTGCATCAGGAGCTTAGGCTCCTCCTCCTCACTTACATGAAGGGGTCTATAGCATACCCCTACAATTAATTTGCTGGACTCTTTACAATTGGTGAAGAACTCCACCCATGAGGCTTCTGCCCCCTCATTTTCTAACATCACCTTCTCCTTTATATAAGCTTTAAATTCTGCCTAACAAACAGACATACACCTCCTCCTTTTCTATTGCCTCTGTCCCTCCGAATAGTATAGCCGCTGATATTAACTGCCCAGTCATGTAACTTATTCAACCATATTTCGGCCACACCAATCACATCATATTTTTCCTCCAACACCAGCAAATCCAGCTCTCCCATTTTACCAGTCAGACTCCTTGCATTTGCAAACATACATTTAATACTGGTACCATATTGAACATATGACATGTGGTCCTCCCTATCCTTAACAGTACCCACAACCAAATCTCTGCCCCAATTTTCCCTTCCTTTGCCCACTATCTCATCTAACCTGTCTTCCACTGAATCTTTTACTGAACCCCCCCACGCCTAGTTTAAAATTTCTTCCTTCTAGCCATCTTCTCCCCCAAAACAGCTGCACCGTCATCATTAAAGTGCAGCCCATCCCTAGCAAAGAGCCTGTAGCTGACTGAGAAATTAGCCCAGTTCTCCAAAAGCCTAAAACCCTCCTCCCTACACTAATCTCTCAGCCACGCATTAATCTTCCTAAGCTAACTCTGTCTTCTTAGCATTGCTCGTGGCACAGGTAATATCTCTGAGAAAATGACCTTGGAAGTTTTTGCCCTCAACTTTACACTTAGTTTTTTAAAATCATTCTTGTGTACCAAGACCGCCGGGTCTTCCCCAGGCCCTCCCAATAATCTGTCCACTTGTTCCACCACATGCCGAACCCTTACACAAGGCAAGCAGCAGACTGTTTGGCATGAAGGGTCCTTACGGCAGATTACCCTATCCACCTTTCTAATAATTGAATCCCCTATATCTAAAACCTGACTTTCCTTCCTTGCACTCCCCTTTCCACCTGTAATAGAGCCACTTCCTCCCAGGGTGCTCTGAGAGTCAGGCTTCTCCATACACACCAGTTCAGAGCTTTCCTCCCCAGCATCTTCAGCCAAAATGGTGAATCTGTTGTTTTGGACAAGCTGTGGACCAGCCCCCTCATCCTTCTGTCCCCTACTTCCCCTCGTAACTCTAACAAACCTCCCTCCCTCATTAGCCTCTATTGCCCCTTCTCCTCCCCCCACTACACTGGCCCCTTCAAGCCTCTTTCCTCCCCCACGTTTGCCGCTGCCAGTTCCCCCCTTAGAGTCTGCAGTTCAGATTCCAAGATGAAAACCCACGACTTCTCGCACATGTAAATACTGCATGGAACTGCTGCTCCAACACCACATACAAGACACACACTGAGTGATACCAGAAAACCCACTTGCACTGATATTTACACTGGGTACTTACAGTCTCCCAAGTGCAATTCCTCAAAAACGCCCTTTTGGTTTTAAACACCTTAAGGTTAAAATTGCTTCTTAACACTTAATTCACATGCAACACTTGCTTTGAAGTCACAGATTTATAGAGGTATCAAATCACAGAACACAACGTTTTACTTTCTATTTCAATGGTCCCCAACCAGTAGCTCGCAAGCAACATGTTGCTCACCAACACCTTGGATGTTGCTCCCAGTGGCCTCAAAGCAGGTACTTATTTTTGAATTCCAGGCTTGGAGGCAAGTTTTGTTGCATAAGAACCATGTGTATTGCCAAACAGAGCCTCCTGTAGGCTACCAGTCCACATAGAGACTACCAATAGCCAATCACAGCCTTTTTTGACATCCCCATGGACTTTTTCATGCTTGTGTTGCTCTCTAAGTCCTTTTACATTTAAATGTGGCTCACAAGTTAAAAAAAAGTTGGGGACCCCTGTTTTATTTGATTCCTACAGATGGTTAAACATGCTAATCACTAACTGGCTGCTATGGGTTAATGCCATGGGGTAAATTGGTAAATGAGCCCCACTGTGTCTTTTGCCCAAATTGTTCTGTTACAGCAGAAATTGGCTTTGCATTTTTCCTTGCATAGCTTTTTAACCTCACCCAAATTCTCTGCCTCAAACACTCCCATTGTTTTTCCGTTTCGTTTTCTTGCTTGGTTTCTTTGAGTACATATGAATGATGCCTATTAGCTTTGACCTAATAGAATGTTCTCATAAAATGGTGTTTCACACAAAATAGCTAAAATTAGTATGACATTATCACATCCAATAGACAATATTTACATTAAGTGCATGTGTGGGACTAAGCAATTAGTATATGTAGGCACATACCTAGAATCATAACTCTCCAGCCACATGTTTTTATATGAATTGTACTTATAATATGAGTTTAAACTAGGATGGCACCAAGGACTTCTCCCAAGTACCCCGTTTGCATATCGCAACTTTGTCCTTTTAATCAGAAGGATTTTTTTTCATAGAAATAAGTTGCCATAGGAACAAACACTTTCCATACACATTGTCTGTATAAGTATAGTATAGTTCAAGGACAGAGGGTAATTCAATATAAACACCAGCCAGCATGTTTAGAGGTTTTACAGCTTTGATGTTTGGAGAAGAAAAGATTTGTATTTTAAAAGAAAACATGAAAACTGCTAATATTAGGAATGAAGTATATAGCAAGTCAAAATAAATTTAGGATGAAAATAGGTTTAGATTAGAGTGAATAAAGCTTTCCTGGATTTTTGGCATTCAATATATTCAAGTAGCTACAGATTCGGTTAAAATATATGCAACTATTTTAGTATGATTAACTTCTGGACATGTAGAGGTGAATCAGAATGACTCAAATTTGGCATATGTGATCTTATAAACGAAGTATGTGTGATGTCTGCTGTCTGCACCATATGTACCAGTAAAGTCTATGGGGCAAATTTACTAAAGGTCGAATTTTCGCCTCGCAAGGCTGCGCCACACTTCGAGCAACTTCGTCAATGTTAATTTGCAGCGAATGCATATATTTACCAAAATGTGAAGTTATGTCGCTGCAAATGAACGCTGGCGTACTTTCACCAGTGAAAATTTGTCAGCATGGACATTTCTAAGCAAATTACTAGCTAGCGTTACTTTCTGTAGTGCTGTCTGTCTTTCTATAGTGCTGTGCGGGTCGAGAAATTCTCAATTGAGGTTAAAACTTGTTGCTTTATTCCATCATGTTAAAAGATATGTGTCCTAACGAGTTTCGTATCAAATGATACGTAATCATAGGCAATTATTACGTATCTTTTGATACGAAACGCGTTAGGACGCATATCTTTTAACATAATGGAATAAAGCATCAAGTTTTAACCTCATTTGCCTAGGGAATCATTTTGTGACTGAGGTGAGTGATAGGACTAACAATAGAATGAATAGAATTTTGGAGCAGACTTGTTCCATGCAATGTCAGCCACCCACCTTCTGTCTTATTTTATGCCACTGTACGCTGATGCTGTGACAAGCTTAGCAAGGGAGATTCAGTTATGACACATTGATTATTATCATCAAACAAGGTATTCATGGTGAGTAAAAAGTCATTCCAATCATCTAATATAGGGATTTGTTGTTCAATTCAATGCCTTACCTTGAAGTACATTTAGGAATACTTTTATGATATTGTCCAGAAAACGACTCTTATATAGAGTAAGGCATATTTGCCTGGAATGGGCAGATCCTTCCTTTTGGAGCACTAGAACATTATTTTGTCCAGTCTTGGTACTTTTGGACTAATGGCCAAACAGATCCAGACTGGCAATCTGTAGGTTCTGGCAAGTGCCAGAGGGGCTGTAAGGTGCCATAAAATGTCACTATTTACTGGGTCTGTGGGGCTGTTTAGGCCACTTTGTACTTAGAATGTCAATGCCATTTTGACACCTAGTCTAGACCAGTGCACAAACTTTTTTTCTAACTAAGGTCACATAAAAGTGGTTCTGCATACATTTGTGTTCACAGTTGTTCCACTTAATTAAGGGTGTGATATTTTTGTGGAAAGGTTTTTTCTTCATGATTTCTCAAATGAAAATGTGCTGTAGACTGAAAACTGTTGGTTTGTATTGGTTTTTAACCTAGAGCAAACATTGCACCAATTACTGTATTTTGATCTCGGGCTAAATAGTATAAACAAAACATTGCGGCATGGTAACTTAGCTTAAATGTGTTTTACTTTTATAGAGAGGAAGGCAGTAGTGCTGAAATCCCATGCACATTATGTGCAGTGTCCATTGACACCCCAGGCACATTATATGCAGTGGCTGCTGACAACCCAGGCACATTATATGCAGTGGCTGCTGACAACCCAGGCACATTATATGCAGTGGCTGCTGACAACCCATCCACATTATATGTAGTGGCTGCTGACAACCCAGGCACATTATATGCAGTGGCTACTGACACCACAGGCACATTATATGCAGTGAGATGCAATGAGTACTGATGCCAGAATTTCAGGCATCCCCTCCACACTGAGACATTGTCTCTGAAACACAACATAGGTTTCAATCCAGCCATACTGTCTCACCTTGACTAACTAAAAACATTAAAAAAATTACTAAAGTAAGAAAAAACTACAAGTGCAAATACAAAGAAAACCTAAAATTAACTTGCTTTTTTAGGAGAAAAAAGTTAACTAAGGACAGGACAGGATGATGGCATTGATAAGTCCTAGCAATTGCTTGTGCAAGAAAGGAATTGATCTTGGCAATATTGCATACGAAGTAGTTATCGTCCACTCTCCATTCATTTCTATGGGATTTTGAAAGGTGTATTTATCAAATGATGAACTTTCACTTTGACCCATTGATAAAAACTCGTAAAAATCCCATAGAAATTAATGGAGAGTGGTGGTATTTCACTCTAGAGGACTGTGGCGATCTCTAATTTCACTTTTTGATAAATATACCCCATAGACAATGTGCTAAGTTGAAAGTGTTAATTACCATGCCATCAGTAGAAATAGTAAAGGGGGAAGCAGGATAATTACTGACTGAAATTCTGGTGGGCCCTGACAACTCGAGTCTGTGTACAAAGATCGTCACAAGAGCATTGGCCAAGTATGCATGGGCAGATGTTATTATTTATTAATCATTGCTGTATCAAAAATGACAAAGTGTTTATATCATCCTAATGTCTCAATTGTACCCTAATCTTTTAGTTTGTAAACTCTAATCTCTAGGTCCTTCTAACCCTATTGTACTCTGTAATCCTTGTTTGTTATCCACCATTTATTCCCTGTTTGCTATAACTACAGTAAAGCACTGCGTATCTTGACAGCGCTATATAAATAAATGATGATGATGAAATGATGATGATGATTGGTACTGTGGATGGCGATCAGTTCAGTCAGTGGTGGTGGATGCCCTTACCACTTTACAAGTATTCCAAATTAGGGCCATCAGCTATAATGTCCTGTTGTATTATAACAGAAAAAAAACAAATTATTAGAAAAACAGAATTGTTTTACCTCAAACAGGAACATTCACATTAAAAATATATTTCACGTGCAATAGTACATTTGGTAGTAGCACATTTTTACTAAACCTAATGTGTATTTGCATTTCAGTATATTATTGCTTGTCATAATTCTTTAATTCACGTGGGCTCCTCAGTAATCCAGATCCCTATATAGTTTTTCTACACTGAATTTGTTTTTTTGTATGTTTCTGCTGTTTGCTCTTAGGGGCATTCACTAACAATTACCCACATTTTTTCATTGACTTGTTTATGGATAAGCCATATGTTCCTATTTGCAGGTTACAAATATTTGTATTTTTGTTAGCTTGGATATGGCAATTAGTTATTTTAAAAACTGATTTTTTTTTACTTATTTCACGAGTATAAGAAATATATCCTTGTACTAGAGGTAAAAGATAAAGAAGTTAAATTATATGTTATTGACAATAATTACATTACAATTAAACAAGGCATTTTTTCAATGTATTCTAATTGTTCTAGATCAGGCAAGCATAATTATGCATATGGTTGATTTAAATGATTGTTTTAATCTCAATGCATTTTTAGAAGTCCTTCCCCATGATAATGCATAAATATGGTATATGATGTATGCATTTTATTATATATTATTTTATCTTCTTCTCTCTAGTTTGTTGTGACAATGTTCTGGACCCTATACATATATGACAGAGAACTTGTGTATCCAAAGCTGCTGGATAATTTCATCCCTCCATGGTTAAATCATGGAATGGTAAGCCTTATTTTCTTTTATACATATCTAGTAAATATAGTAAATACGTCAATAAAACTTATCTGGCAGCAGATGACAAATTAATAGTAATTCTGAATGTATTTACACATTTGTGTAGTTGCATCAGCCTAAAATTTGTAAATACTGTACTTTTGCCAGCATATAGGAATTACAAGTAAAACATATCTTGAATTAACCAGTGCCCTCTAGTGAACTGGTGGAGGAAAAATGTTAAATATGATTTTTATTTTAAATTATATGTGTATGATCTGTAAAATATAACCTTAGTACACAGTAATGAATGGGTGACACAAAGTGACATGTGTCATGTGTTTCATTGTAAGAAATAATAGTTTTAATAGTTAGGATGGCTGATATGTCCATTTGTAGAATACATAGAGTTCCATGACAGGAAAACTTTATACTTGAAAAGTTCCTATAGGCACTGATTTTCATGTTCAAAATTCATATTAGCTACTTGTCCAAATGAATTCTTGAGTGTTAAATCAATACATTGAGAGCACATATTAATAACGAGAAAACACATTTTAAGTCTAAACAATGAATATATATAGATATTGGATCTGTAATCTGGGAAGCCATCATCAAAAATCTAAATATTGCAATGTTAGGATGGCTAGTACACAGTAAACAAACTAGTACTTTCAGTCCTACTTCAGGCCCCCCCACCCATCAGAACAAGTAAGTGATGGAAGTTAGGGCAGCATCAGGACAGCTGCTTCAGGCAACACAGACCTAAAAACACTTTAATTACTTTCAATGTCAACAATTTACAGTGACCAAATCCAAATGTATAAATTTAAATGGAACCAGATAAAAATTATTATATTTTAATATGTAAGCTGTGACTATAGTGACCCAAAAAATCTTGATTAATATATAAAAGAACATTATTAGGGGCAGATTTATCAAGGGTCGAATTTCAAATTTAAAAAACTTTGAAATCCGAATTAAAAAAGACCAACCGAAATGTATTAAAAAAAATCGAAGTTTTTTTTTTTTGGCCGAATAGGTCAGTTTTTGTTCAAATAGGCTGTTTTCCAAAAAAAAAAACTTAGATTGACTCCAATTGACTCCAAATAGGTTGTAGGAGATCCTCCATAGGCTACAACAGCAATTCAGAAGGTTTTAGATGGCGAATGGTCAAAGTCGAATTTTTAAAGAGACAGTACATGATAAATTTCGATATTCTAATTTTTGAAATTTTTTTTGAATTTGGACTATCCCTTAGTCAAAGTACACAAAAATGAGTTTGAAATTCGAATTTCCTTATTAAAATTTTCACTTCGACCTTTGATAAATCTGCCCCTTAGTGTTTGGATGTGTTTTGCTCAATCTGTATCTTGCAGTAACAATAACTGTACCACATACTGCAGGGAGACAGTCACACTTTTTTATTGCTCATTTTACTCACATCATTACCAGTTATTAGACACTCATAAAAATTCAAATTCTGGCCATGAAAAAACTGAATTTCACCTCTAAATGTTACCAAGAACCAGATTTTTTCTACCTTCAAAAATGCGCCACACCCTGCTGGCTGAGGCAATTTTTTCATTCTTTATAACACTTTAGGTAATATTAGGTTGTTTCAGCATCTACAATTACATGAGACATCCCTGGTATGAGAATTACCCTATTGAAAACTTTCTGTAACTTGAATAACACCCCAAAGCTGGTCTCCCAATACTCTTTACATCCTCTCATGCACCATGTCACCTGACATATCATAAGTGGAAAGCTGTTTTGGACAACCTATCTGAAGAACAGTGGGAAGAAGTGTCTCACAAACATGATAAGATTCTTATGAGGCAAACTTTACCTAAATTCACCAAACTAAAGGTGATTGGCAGGAAATAAATACTAATAAGTGCCACAGATACCAAGCAGAGAAGTTGTCTGTTAATCTATGATTTCTGGACTGATATTACATATTATATGTGAAACCAGCTACTATATCCCTCCCTTTTCTCACTGCATGCTAGTGTTTTAGGAATTATAGAATATTGTGTGAAAAAGAAATTCTCAAAACTGTTGGTCTGGTCTCTGTTTGTGCAAAAATGTATTATTCTTGCACTAGATCATGCTAACCAATGGGTCCCTTCCGTCTATCTAGCTTACGTATTTGGCACATTTGCGGGTGCCCAGACAAATTTGATCAACGATTAATGTGGGATGTGACAACAATAGAATATGATTTAAAGGAGAACTAAACCCTAGCACCTCTCCTCTCATGTCCACTATCCCCCCCTCCAAGCTCCCTCCCCGCAATATCTAGTTTTTTAAGAAGTCTCCTTGTGTGCTGACCTGCAATAAATCTGCAGAGTTTGGCAGCGAATTTCAAAGGGGCCATCTTCGCCTGTCTTCTGATACTCTTCTGTTAGAGTACCAACATGGATATTGGAGGAGCATGGGCAGTTGAATTTATGTCCAGCTTTTTGTAGCCTGTAGGAGGGCATTTGATTTCATTCGTAGCAGACACTATACAGGTAATACAATATTTTGATGGTTTTGTTTGTGACCCACTTTTTACCAGAACTATTGTACTGTAGATGTAATAGTTTATATTTCTGTATAACTCAAAGAGTCATTATAATGAGGCTATCAAATGCTTTATTTTACAATTAGTTTTATATTTGTGGACTCAATAATTTTAAGTGAGGTTCAACCTTTTGATATTGGACCACAGTGGACATGACATTCTCATTCACTTATGCCAATATTTTTAGGGGTTCATGGGAGGAATCTACATTTTTGGATTTTTTCAACTTAAAATTTCAAAACATTTGTTGAATTTGAAGGTCACGTGTAAATACTATTTCTTACTTGGACTTAGAGCAAACTGTTTTCGATCAGCAGGTGTTGGTCTCTATGTATCACAAGGAATGTGTGGGGAATTAATTCCACCCAGCACATTTCTTTAAACGAATACCTTTTAGTCTGTTCATTTGCTCGGGACAGAACTGTACCACAGATGAAGACTTTATGCAAAAATGCAATCTAAAATATAATTTTCTGTTTAGGAGGTAACATCAGCTAACAAACAGTTTAGCAAAATTATTGAAAAATATTTGCCTATACAGATTAATGATAGTAAATTGTTTCAGGTGTTGAATGATTGTTATAGATTTGTTTGCACAGTGAGCACCTACTAGATTTGGAAGCTCCAAAAACAGAGAAAACATTTTGTTGTATCACTTGCTCTTTTATTAATGAAGCTTAAATATCTTAAAATAATCAAACAGGATGATAGTATGGGATGTTCAGTAAGTGGGTTGTACAACACACTCAAAAAATAAGGTGTGTGAGCACATCAATCAAATGTATTCTAAAAGTGAAATGACTGTGGTTTCTGAACATTTTTTAGAATGCAATGGGCAGGGCCGGATTTACATATCAGGTGCCCCTAGGCCTGCTGATGTTCGTCGCTGTCCCCTCCCCTTTATTTTTGGAGCAATGGGGATTGGTGCACAGGAAGTTTAAAAAAAATTATTGTATCTCCTGCACATTCCCAGTGTTTCTGAACCAATGTGGGTGTGGTTGGGCAGCATGCCACCCCCTAAAATCCTGCTGCCCTAGGCCCGGGCCTTGGTGGCCTTTCCACAAATCCAGGCCTGCAAATGGGTATGTCTTCTACCTTGGGATTCAGGTGATAAATAAAACAGTATACTGGTACTGGTGAGAACATGTTACAGGCAGGTTATTTGGAGCTAACATTTAGACACACACCAACCAAAAGTTAAAATAAATGACTGGTTTGTACTTTTGACTATGAATTAAATGATTAACCCTTTAAGTGCCAGCAGAATTTCACATTTTGGTTACGCGAAATGCCAGCCGTTTTTGAAACATTTTGTGCTCTCTCACTTTAGGGGCATTTTCTGAGGGGAAACCTATAGTTTACCTAGGAAAACTATACATTGTTTTTTTCGGTAGAAACTGAGCTTTCTAAATCTGCCTGAGTTTTCATGTATTTCCACCTGTGCAAAAAAATTTATAGTGCTAAATACCAAAAAAAAATGAAAAATTACCATTTTTCATCGTATATCAATTTATACCAGAAAAATATTTCATTTTACGGATGAAAATCCAACTGATTTGGAAAGCCTTATGTCTCTCGAACGTGCCAATACCAGATATGTATAGTTTTAGGGAGATTTAGGATTTCTGTACAGCAAAAACTCCCGGCAGTATATTACCGAATTTTGAAAGCACTAAGGCAGAAAACGGCATGCTTTAGATTCCAAGGCAAAAAATCCTGAAACCGTAGGTTTACCCCAGAAAACCATACATTTTTGAAAAGTACACATTCTGCCGATTACAAAATGGGTAACTATGTCTCTCTACTCCCAACTACCAAACATAAAAGCTTGTCTGAACATAGCGGTTTTTCAACAAAAAATTCAAAATTCTGAAAAATCATTTCAAAGGTTTTATTTTGCTGCTCCGCATATCCCAAACTATATTAGGTACCAAGAAAAAGCACCTGAAATATGATTGCCAGGGGTCCACTGAACAATTTGATACCCATTATGCATAGGTTTACCAAAGTATCTGGCATTTAGAGACACCAATATGAAGTTAGCACATCCAAATTGTTCAGGACTTTACTTCAGCTACTGAGAAATCAACACATTGACTGCATTTTTTGTGGGGTAAAAACACAGAAATATATGTTTACCCCCCAAACCCATATATTTTTGGAAAGTACACATTCTACTGAATCTAAAATGGGTACCCATGCCTTTCTGCTCCAAACTACTGAGTCGCAAGGCTTTCCCACAATTGTCGGTTTTGGTGAAATATCTGAAAATTTCCTCAAAGCTTCAACTTCCCAGCACCATATCGCCCATGTATCATTACGTACTAAGAAAAAGCACCCTAAATATGATTGCCAGGGTTCCTCTGAACATTTTGGTGGTCATTGTTCATAAGTTTACCAAAGTATCTGGCATTTAGAGGCCCCAAAATGAAGTTAGCGCATACAAGCAGTCCCGTGGGTAACTTCAGCTAATGAAAAATCAACACATTGACTGCATTTTTGTGGGGTAAAAACACAGAAATATATGTTTACCCCTCAAACCCATATATTTTTGGAAAGTACACATTCTACTGAATCTAAAATGGGTACCCATGCCTTTCTGCTCCAAACTACTGAGTCGCAAGGCTTTCCCAAAGTTGTCGGTTTTGGTGAAATATCTGAAAATTGCCTCAAAGCTTCAACTTCCCAGCACCATATCACCCATGTGTCATTACGTACTAAGAAAAAGCACCCTAAATATGATTGCCAGGGTTCCTCTGAACATTTTGGTGGCCATTGTTCATAAGTTTACCAAAGTATCTGGCATTTAGAGGCCCCAAAATGATGTTAGCGCATACAAACAGTCCCGTGGGTAACTTCAGCTAATGAAAAATCAACACATTGACTGCATTTTTGTGGGGTAAAAACACAGAAATATATGTTTACCCCCCAAAACCCATATATTTTTGGAAAGTACACATTCTACAGAATCTAAAATGGGTACCCATGCCTTTCTGCTCCAAACTACTGAGTCGCAAGGCTTTCCCACAATTGTCGGTTTTGGTGAAATATCTGAAAATTGCCTCAAAGCTTCAACTTCTCAGCACCATATCACCCATGTATCGTTATGCACCAAGAAAAAGCACCCTAAATATGATTGCCAGGGTTCCTCCGAACAGTTTGGTGGCCATTGTTCATAGGTTTACCAAAGTATCTGGCATTTAGAGGCCCCAAAATGAAGTTAGCGCATACAAACAGTCCCGTGGGTAACTTCAGCTAATGAAAAATCAACACATTGACTGCATTTTTGTGGGGTAAAAACACAGAAATATATGTTTACCCCCCAAACCCATACATTTTTGGAAAGTACACATTCTACAGAATCTAAAATGGGTACCCATGCCTTATTGCTCCAAACTACTGAGTCGCAAGGCTTTCCCAAAGTTGTCGGTTTTGGTGAAATATCTGAAAATTGCTTCAAAGCTTCAACTTCCCAGCACCATATCACCCATGTGTCATTACGTACTAAGAAAAAGCACCCTAAATATGATTGCCAGGGTTCCTCTGAACATTTTGGTGGCCATTGTTCATAAGTTTACCAAAGTATCTGGCATTTAGAGGCCCCAAAATGAAGTTAGCGCATACAAACAGTCCCGTGGGTAACTTCAGCTAATGAAAAATCAACACATTGACTGCATTTTTGTGGGGTAAAACACAGAAATATATGTTTACCCCCCAAAACCCATATATTTTTGGAAAGTACACATTCTACAGAATCTAAAATGGGTACCCATGCCTTTCTGCTCCAAACTACTGAGTCGCAAGGCTTTCCCACAATTGTCGGTTTTGGTGAGATATCTGAAAATTGCCTCAAAGCTTCAACTTCCCAGCACCATATCACCCATGTGTCATTACGTACTAAGAAAAAGCACCCTAAATATGATTGCCAGGGTTCCTCTGAACATTTTGGTGGCCATTGTTCATAAGTTTACCAAAGTATCTGGCATTTAGAGGCCCCAAAATGAAGTTAGCGCATACAAACAGTCCCGTGGGTAACTTCAGCTAATGAAAGATCAACAAATTGACTGCATTTTTGTGGGGTAAAAAACAGAAATATATGTTTACCCCCCAAAACCCATATATTTTTGGAAAGTACACATTCTACAGAATCTAAAATGGGTACCCATGCCTTTCTGCTCCAAACTACTGAGTCGCAAGGCTTTCCCACAATTGTCGGTTTTGGTGAGATATCTGAAAATTGCCTCAAAGCTTCAACTTCCCAGCACCATATCACCCATGTGTCATTACGTACTAAGAAAAAGCACCCTAAATATGATTGCCAGGGTTCCTCTGAACATTTTGGTGGCCATTGTTCATAAGTTTACCAAAGTATCTGGCATTTAGAGGCCCCAAAATGAAGTTAGCGCATACAAACAGTCCCGTGGGTAACTTCAGCTAATGAAAGATCAACAAATTGACTGCATTTTTGTGGGGTAAAAAACAGAAATATATGTTTACCCCCCAAAACCCATATATTTTTGGAAAGTACACATTTTACCGAATCTAAAATGGGTACCCATGCCTTTCTGCTCCAAACTACTGAGTCGCAAGGCTTTCCCACAATTGTCGGTTTTGGTGAAATATCTGAACATTTCCTCAAAGCTTCAACTTCTCAGCACCATATCACCCATGTATCGTTATGCACCAAGAAAAAGCACCCTAAATATGATTGCCAGGGTTCCTCCGAACAGTTTGGTGGCCATTGTTCATAGGTTTACCAAAGTATCTGGCATTTAGAGGCCCCAAAATGAAGTTAGCGCATACAAACAGTCCCGTGGGTAACTTCAGCTAATGAAAAATCAACACATTGACTGCATTTTTGTGGGGTAAAAACACAGAAATATATGTTTACCCCCCAAACCCATACATTTTTGGAAAGTACACATTCTACAGAATCTAAAATGGGTACCCATGCCTTATTGCTCCAAACTACTGAGTCGCAAGGCTTTCCCAAAGTTGTCGGTTTTGGTGAAATATGTGGAAATTGCCTCAAAGCTTCAACTTTCCAGCATCGTATTGTCCATGTATCGTTACCAGCATAAAGCATCCTAAATATAAACATATGGGTCTACTAAACAGTTTGATACCCAATGTGCATAGATATACCAAACTATGTGGCGCACAGAGACCCCCAAATGACAATATGTATAGACATTTTCACGGCTGACGCGCTGGCTGCTGCAATATAACCACCCGGTGTGTGTATTATGCGACATTAGCCCACCTAACAGTACAGAGACCCCAGAAAACCATATATTTTCAGAAAGTACACATTCTGACGAATCCAATATGGGTAAATAAGTGTTTCTACTGCAAACTGCCAAACTGCAAAGCAATGCTGAACATAACGGTTTTTATCAAATTTCGGAAAATCGTCACAAAGCTTGAATTTTACCCCATTATATGCCACACATTTCGTAACGTATCAGCATAAAACATCCTAAATATGAACGCCAGGGGTCTACTGAACACTTTGATGCCCAATATGCATAGATATACCAAACTATGTGGCGCACAGAGACCCCCAAATGACAATAGTGTATATACATTTTCACGGCTGACGCTCTGGCTGCTGCAATATGAGCACCTGGAGTGTGTATTATGCGACATTAGACCCCCCTAACAGTACAGAGACCCCAGAAAACCATATATTTTCAGAAAGTACACATTCTGACGAATCCAATATGGGTAAATAAGTGTTTCTACTGCAAACTGCCAAACTGCAAAGCAATGCTGAACATAACGGTTTTTATGAAATTTCTGAAAATCGTCACAAAGCTTGAATTCTACCCCATTACATGCCACACATTTCGTAACGTATCAGCATAAAACTTCCTAAATATGAACGCCAGGGGTCTACTGAACACTTTGATGCCCAGTATGCATAGATATACCAAACTATGTGGCGTACAGAGACCCCCAAATGACAATAGTGTATATACATTTTCACGGCTGACGCGCTGGCTGCTGCAATATAAGCACCTGGTGTGTGTATTATGCAACATTAGACCCCCCTAACAGTACAGAGACCCCAGAAAACCATATATTTTCAGAAAGTACACATTCTGACGAATCCGATATGGGTAAATAAGTGTTTCTACTGCAAACTGCCAAACTGCAAAGCAATGCTGAACATAACGGTTTTTATCAAATTTCTGAAAATCGTCACAAAGCTTGAATTCTACCCCATTATATGCCACACATTTCGTAACGTATCAGCATAAAACATCCTAAATATGAACGCCAGGGGTCTACTGAACACTTTGATGCCCAGTATGCATAGATATACCAAACTATGTGGCGTACAGAGACCCCCAAATGACAATAGTGTATATACATTTTCACGGCTGACGCGCTGGCTGCTGCAATATAAGCACCTGGTGTGTGTATTATGCAACATTAGACCCCCCTAACAGTACAGAGACCCCAGAAAACCATATATTTTCAGAAAGTACACATTCTGACGAATCCAATATGGGTAAATAAGTGTTTCTACTGCAAACTGCCAAACTGCAAAGCAATGCTGAACATAACGGTTTTTATCAAATTTCTGAAAATCGTCACAAAGCTTGAATTTTACCCCATTATATGCCCCACATTTCGTAACTTATCAGCATAAAACATCCTAAATATGAACGCCAGGGGTCTACTGAACACTTTGATGCCCAATATGCATAGATATACCAAACTATGTGGCGCACAGAGACCCCCAAATGACAATAGTGTATATACATTTTCACGGCTGACGCTCTGGCTGCTGCAATATGAGCACCTGGAGTGTGTATTATGCGACATTAGACCCCCCTAACAGTACAGAGACCCCAGAAAACCATATATTTTCAGAAAGTACACATTCTGACGAATCCAATATGGGTAAATAAGTGTTTCTACTGCAAACTGCCAAACTGCAAAGCAATGCTGAACGTAACGGTTTTTATCAAATTTCTGAAAATCGTCACAAAGCTTGAATTTTACCCCATTATATGCCCCACATTTCGTAACTTATCAGCATAAAACATCCTAAATATGAACGCCAGGGGTCTACTGAACACTTTGATGCCCAATATGCATAGATATACCAAACTATGTGGCGCACAGAGACCCCCAAATGACAATAGTGTATATACATTTTCACGGCTGACGCTCTGGCTGCTGCAATATGAGCACCTAGAGTGTGTATTATGCAACATTAGACCCCCCTAACAGTACAGAGACCCCAGAAAACCATATATTTTCAGAAAGTACACATTCTGACGAATCCAATATGGGTAAATAAGTGTTTCTACTGCAAACTGCCAAACTGCAAAGCAATGCTGAACATAACGGTTTTTATCAAATTTCTGAAAATCGTCACAAAGCTTGAATTCTACCCCATTATATGCCACACATTTCGTAACGTATCAGCATAAAACATCCTAAATATGAACGCCAAGGGTCTACTGAACACTTTGATGCCCAGTATGCATAGATATAGCAAACTATGTGGCGTACAGAGACCCCCAAATGACAATAGTGTATATACATTTTCACGGCTGACGCGCTGGCTGCTGCAATATAAGCACCTGGTGTGTGTATTATGCAACATTAGACCCCCTAACAGTACAGAGACCCCAGAAAACCATATATTTTCAGAAAGTACACATTCTGACGAATCCAATATGGGTAAATAAGTGTTTCTACTGCAAACTGCCAAACTGCAAAGCAATGCTGAACATAACGGTTTTTATCAAATTTCTGAAATCGTCACAAAGCTTGAATTCTACCCCATTATATGCCACACATTTCGTAACTTATCAGCATAAAACATCCTAAATATGAACGCCAGGGGTCTACTGAACACTTTGATGCCCAATATGCATAGATATACCAAACTATGTGGCGCACAGAGACCCCCAAATGACAATAGTGTATATACATTTTCACGGCTGACGCGCTGGCTGCTTCAATTTGAGCACCTGGTGTGTGTATTATGCGACATTAGACCCCCCTAACAGTACAGAGACCCCAGAAAACCATATATTTTCAGAAAGTACACATTCTGACGAATACAATATGGGTAAATAAATGTTTCTACTGTAAACTGCCAAACTGCAAAGCAATGCTGAACATAACGGTTTTTATCAAATTTCTGAAAATCGTCACAAAGCTTGAATTTTACCCCATTATATGCCCCACATTTCGTAACGTATCAGCATAAAACATCCTAAATATGAACGCCAGGGGTCTACTGAACACTTTGATGCCCAATATGCATAGATATACCAAACTATGTGGCACACAGAGACCCCCAAATGGATATATAGTAAATAAAATTTACAAGGCAAAACAAAATAAGGCAGTAAAGAGTGAAATGCAAAAAAATCCAATAAAACCACAAAAATCAATGTTTTTTTTCCAGACTCGTGTTATCGGCCGTCAGAATCACAGTTTGAATATTTTAGCTGGGCCAAACAGGTTATACGGCTAGAAACAAGTGAACACAACATACGCAGAGCTGAAAATGCAATAAAATGGCTAAAAATGCAATAAAATGGCTAAAAATGCACCAAAATACCCAAAATTGCAATATAATCACCGAAATAACATAAAAAAGATATTGCACAGTACGGTTAGCGAATACGCTATTCGTAATGGCAATAAAACATTTTTTTCAGCCAAAAAAAGAAACGATGCGATAAGAAAAAAAAAAAAAAAGCCACAATGCCATGTATGTGCGTGTGCGTGTGTACAAATGGTAAATTACATGTTATGTGCGCGTGTGTGCGTGTGCACATGTGTGTAAGTGCAGTGAGTGTAAGTGACCCCCCCAATCCCCAAAAATGTATGTGTAAGTGTGTGTAAGTGTGAATCTAAGTGTGTATTACTGTAATAAGTGTGTGTTGGTGTGTTTGTGTGTGTAATTGTTGCACTAACCTGAAAAAATCGCTGGAGACTGTTGCAGGCGATCTGGAAGGGCCTCAGGAAGAGATCTGCGACGTCCTCTGTGTGCCTGTGCTGTGGGGGCGGAGATATCCAGCGCGGTGTAGGCTGCAGCAGCAGGACACGTAAGTTACACGTGCCTGCTGCTGTTTTTGGGCCCCTGGGCGATCGCGCCCCAGGGGCCACTCGATCCCCTGCTCTGCTCGTTGCCTAGGGGCAGGGGATCGATGCGGAACGGAGCGAGCGGCTCTAACAGCCGCTCCTCCGCTCCAGAACCCGGAAGTGCTGCAGAACGTAGAATCTACGTTCTGTGGCATTTCAAGTTACTTTTCCACAGAACGTAGATTCTACGTTCTGTGGCACTTAAAGGGTTAATACATATACTAAAATATTATTATTATTATTATTATTATTAACATGTATTTATAGATCACCAACATATTTTGTAGCGGGTTAAGGTTTATGCATTTATGTATGGGTATAGAAGGAATGACATTAGTACACACAAGTAATTACAGTCTGCAGCAGGCAGAAAAGTTTGCAAAAAAAATCGAATAGGTACAAGTGCAATATTTGAATTTGTTTGACTTCTCGAAGATTATGAATAGACATATTTGTCAGCTTTAAATGTATTAATGTATTAATACATTTCAGTCAATACTTTTTAATATGTCAGAAAGTATTAAATGTGCCTCATAATTCAGTGCTTGTTATTTTCACTGACCATGCGGTTCACATAGTGTCCCCATACATAAGAATTATTTTGCACATAGCCAGCAAAAAAAGGTAAGATTTTCCTTTTTCCCCTAAAATTGCTTTTTACAAGGCATACGTGATGGTTTTGCCTTGAATGTACAATAGCAAATACAGATTAGTTCTTTTTTAAACACTGAGCACTGCAAAATAACCCTGTGTGCAATATAAGATGTTGCATCTACAACTGCCAATGGTGAACCTGAACAGAGGGCATTGTGAGGACATTGGTTTGCATATAATGTTTTAAAGAATAAATACACTAAAGGGTATTTTTCCACCCTGAGAGTATTTAACTGTGCCATCTGGGTGTGGAAACATGGAACACTTTGTTATGGGCCTGCAGTTAAAGCTTTATTGCTTTTATACAAGCATACGGTAAAAATGACTTAATCAGACCACAAGAATGTGGAAGCTTCCCTAGGTATCTCATTTGTTTATTTGACATGCAACTATGGTTACAGCATTCCACCCCTTAGGGTGTTCAGACTTGTGATCTACTCAGACCTGGCAGACTGCATTTCTCTGAATTGAAGACATATGTTTTTTTCTGCAAACTGAAGTGCTTACCTTTCAACCTGTCATGGGAGGGATTTGCATTATTATCAGGGGCCCATGCTTTTTTCAAGTTCAGCTCCTATCTGTGGCAAATATTTAAAAAAACAAAATCCTGAATTTCCTGAATTGAACCAAATAAAACTGATTGTGGAAATACTAATGTTGATGCAAATCGCACTTATTTGTTCACTAATTTCCATATTAAATACATAAGAACATTTCCAATATGCTATTGGCTTTCATCTATTATCAGGTGTTCATAGAATACATTGTTAATTTCAAATAGTCCTTACTTTTACTGTAATATATATTAATGTATTGGTGCCTTCTTGTTCTACCATGTATTTTTTGTCTTCATATTTTACCTCTCTCTAACATGAAATGTAAATTCTACCTGGTTTCTAATGTATTCTCTGGTATCTAGACATAAGGTGAACATTACAGAATCCAGTAGCAGAGAAAATGTTATAATAGGGTTACATACATATTACTAAAAATTAAGTACTCCTTTATTAAGGGAGGGAGTCTCCTCTGAAATGAAATTTCAGAGGGTTCTCCCTCCCTTAATAGGGGTAGCTGTATTAAATGGGGTATATTATCCTTTGCAGCATATAAGTGTGTGGTTTTTGTTTTTATAACTAAATTATGAATTGTAACCAGAAAGCACATTTTTTGTGGATGGAAAGATTTTTAGTGTAATTTATTTTTTAAAATTACTATAAATTACTTTATTCTGGCTTTTGCCAGACATATTCCAACTTGGAACTCAAACATATACAACTGGGTACTTTTCTTTCTTTCCACGCTCTTAAAACATACAGGCAGGTTAATTGGCTGATTAAAATGACCATAGTGTAAATGTGATGGGGACTTTAGACTGTAAACTTATCTGGAGCAAGGACTGATGTGTCTGGATTATAAACTCTGTAAAGCATTGGTAGATAAATACATATGTATCCCAAGAAGGGGTTCATTTACAAAGACTGGACAGATTTATACCTGGGTGGTAACCCATGGCAATCAATTGCATTGTTGCTCTCATTATTCTATCTGCTGCTGGTTTAAGGCTGGTTAGTTGCTATGTGTCCTGGACCAATTTGCCCAGTGTTTATAAATGAGTCACAATGAGCTACTGGCATAGCTCTGATATGGATTCATGGGATACACTATGCTGAGGAAGACAAATAAAATAGAGTATGGTTCTGTCTCTGCCTGCTTGTGCACAAAAACTGCTAAAATAAAGAATGTGCAAAGGCAAACCAAGGGGAAGATGGAATTGGGTTGACAGTAATAAATGTAAAGGTGTCTATGAACCATACTGCTGACATTTTTCACAGTTAGCATTACATCTCCTTTTAAAGTGATACTGACACTAAAAAATTACTTTTTAAAATATGACTGTACATTAAAAGTTATCTATAGGTCATGCAGGCATTTGTAGAATCTCTCAATGTTTGACTATACTCTGATTCACAGTACCATTTTACTTATCCCTGGTTTAACGAATAAAAAATTGCATGTCGCAATGTAATATTCTTCATGGGCTTTTATTGCATTGCTAATCTTAATTGTGAACCTTTAACACCTGCTCTGGAGTTTTGATAAATATTTTGCGATTGCATAATTTTATTTCATACATTGTGAACGTTAGCCAACTATAACATTTGCAATCGATATCCTACTGTTGCATGGGAGGTATAAACGCAGGGGGCTGCATGACAAGGGATCGAATGACCAGCAGCCAGATTACACTGGTTTATATTTAAAGATTGGCAGAATCAGATGAAGCTGTGATTGGGTGAGAAGGAATGAGTTAAGGCATGGAAAAGCCAGGCTGGGGCGGAGAAAGAGAGGGATGTGATGTCAGGGGAAGAAGCAGTTCACCTCATCTTCTTAGCAGGTAGAAACATGAGGCAGAGCTCTCTCTGTAATATCATGGTATTAGCTGCAGAATATACACATTAACGCCTCAGTAAACTGCTGGCTTTGGGAGTAGAACTATTTAGAAAGCTGTTTGTTAGTCTCTTGCTGTTTATTTGCTGTTTAACAGCAGTTAATCTCGCTGTAGTCACTGAAGAAGCATGGAAGTCAGCCTGGGCCCAACAAGCACTTTCTGTATTATATAGAAATACAGCCTGTGACACTGAGCTGCTGCTACTATAACTCATTATAGTATCAGAGAGCTGTAGTTGGAGTATACAGAGAGGTTGGTGGGGGTAAGTTGGGAGTAGAGCAAGCAGGAATACAGTCATTTTCTTGGGCTTTGCTTTATTAAAGGGGTGGTTCACCTTGAAGATAAATTTTAACATGTTACAGAATGATTACAATAATATAATTCTAAACAACTTTTCAATTGGTTTTCATTATTTATTTTTAATAGTTTTATAATTATTTGCATTTTTCTTCTGACTCTTTGCAGCTTTCAAATGGGCGTCGCTGACCCCTTCTAAAAAACAAATGCTCTGTAAAGGCTAGAAATATATTGTTATTGCTACTTTTTACTAGTCATCTTCAGAGTCTCACCTCTAATTTTACTGGGCTTTATTGAGTCACAGATGTTATATATATATATATATATATATATATATATATATATATATATAAAAATTATATATATATATATATATATATATATATATATATATATATATATAAAGCCTGCGGTTCTGATGACTGAATGGGATTCCATCCACATACGATCCTCTGTGTGCTATCAGGATGGATGGAGTGGCCCAAGATGGAAGCCAGAGAAGTACCTTCCGTTGAACATGGCCTACTATCTGGCGACCCAGAGGGTGAGATTCAATCCGTGTGTGTTGGACACTGTAGACTGGAGTTTGTCCGGTGACAGCCGGCAGATCGTGTGTTTACTGCATCTTCACTCATGGCCTAGAGTTTTGAATTTGCGGAACAAGTCGATGAAAGGTGGATGCACCTGTGATTAATCCTGACATCAGGCAGAGGTGAGAACAGTTGATGTTGAAAACCCGATGCAGAGTTTATTCCAACAGCACACTATTTGTCCGTTCATGCCCTGCATTGAACCTCTGACTGTATATGATAAACATGAGGAAGTTTATAACTGTCTGGCAAGTGCCAATAATATTCAATATCCATGGAGCGATGTACATGATTTATGACTCTCTGTGGATAGTGACTTTTGCTGATACATAGGCATGTGTGACATTGAGTGGAGCCTGAGCGACCCTAGACTGTGGGACGATTGGATCAGGACTATACACCACGACTCCTAATGGTGTTGGACATTGGGACCCTTTTTTTGCAAAAAAACTTTTTTATTTTCTATTATTTTGTATATTCCCTGCTTGCGATATTTTAAGACCTTTTTTTTGTAAGTTTTGTGTTATTTTTATGCATTGAGCACCCTGTTTATATGTATCGGGTCAATGAGCACTTTCACTCTCAAAGACGCTTTTAATTATTAATATTGCATGTTTTACTAAAGTATTCTAGAAGGCACATTTTTTTGGCATATGTACACATTATTAGTTTTATACATGACACATACAGTATTAATTTAGTACATCAGAGTATGGGTATTTTTAGTAGGGCGTTTCTTTAGTTTGTTACACTAGAACATTTATACACACTTATGCTTTTGAATGGATTACCCAGACTACATTGAGCTGTATAGGTCAAAGTTCACATGAGCCTTAAATAGGTACACCTGTAATCACTTGATAAAGGGTATTGTATCCGAAACATATCGTGTTTGCCACCGCTCGGAAATAAAGTCTTTTTGCAGTAATTCTGCTGGAGTTCGTTTTCCTTCCTTCAATTTTGGATAGAATGTCTAGTAGGTTTCTAGATATCAAGGGGTGAATATAAAGCAGTGACTGCTTATTTTAGCTTGGACCAGATGTAGATTACAGTATTTAAGGGTGTATGCATATACAATATATATTTATAGCAGACAACACCAACATACACTAGGTCCTACAGTGCCTGTGGCTTGCAACTAGAAATATGTCGGGATGTTTGCCTTCAGCACCATAGTTGATTGGGCAGAGTAGCCAACTGGTAGCGAGACAGGCTCTTTATGGAAGTAGTGATAAGTGCCTGGTTACATTTGCCCATCTGACCCCTAACGGTTAGGTGGCCGGCTTGTCAGGTAGTCCAGGAACGTGGATGGTATTTGTTTATTAGCAAGCATTCTCTCTGGGAAAAGGGGTAATTTCACTTCATGCTTTAAGGTTGAATAAAATTCACAGTGCCTGCAAAAAGCAAAAATAATAATAATAATAATACTACCATTTACTAGGTTTACTATACTTAAGCTGATCACTTAACTCCCTGGCAAAAATGCTTTTATTTTCATAGAGCCTAGATTTGATTGTCTGGGCAGGAAGCACAGAGTGGAAGGGCTTTTGGAGTGTGGGGCTCCACAGCATGGAAGGGCTTTTGGAGCGCGGGGCTCCACAGTGTGGAAGGGCTGTCGGAGCATGGTGCTCCACAGCGTGGAAGGGCTGTCGGATCGCGTGGCTCTAAATCGTGGAAGGGCTTTCTGAGCATGGGGTATCCACAGCGTTTTTGGGCTGTTGGAGCATGGGGTCTCTACAGCATTTTTTTGGCTGTCAGAGCATGGGGTCTCCACAGTGTTTTTTTGGCTGTTGGAGCATTGGGTCTCCACAGCGTGGTTGGGCTGTCAGAGTGCGTCTCCACATCGAGGTTGGGCTGTCGGAGCAAGTCTCCACATCATGGATGGGCTGTCGGAGCGGGTCTCCACATCGTGGATGGGCTGTTGGAGCGGGTCTCCACATAGTGGATGGGCTGTTGGAGCAGGTCTCCACATCGTGGATGGGCAGCTACAGGACCAGCATGGTAAGTGGTTAATTGACCTTACCCTCTGAGCCAGACAAAAACGGCTAGAGGGAGGTCTTTACAGAGCAGATGCGCTGCTATGGAAGAAGCATGGTAAGTGGCTCTTGACCTTACCCTCAGAGATGAGCAAGGGCAGCTGAAGGCCCCCAGAGCAGATGGGCAGGCTGACCTGCACTCCATTGTTATTAAAAGAAGGGTAAGTTTGGTATCTGGGATGGAATCAAATTTGCCTACCATGTTAACATCATAGTCCACCACATGGGCAGAGTAAATGGTAATTTTTAGCAAAATAGTGCCATGATTTTGTAGGTCAAGTCTCCTGGCCAAGGGAATGTTTTTGTGCTCATCCATTTCATTAGCAGTGAACTATTTGGGCTGATACTGTATGTCAGGCAACTTAGCAGGAGGTTCACCTTGCTATAACCTGTCCAACAATTATACATCCACTGGGGGGGTAGCTGGCTATGCCGGCAATTGCACATGGTCATAGATTATTTAAAGGTATTTCAACGAAGGAATGTATTTAAAAGAAATGCACACACACACACACACACATATATATATATACATATATAGATATAGATATATATAGATAGATATAGATATAGATATATATATATATATATATATATATATTCCATAAGGGTTAATGGCTAATTTTATTCCATCCAGTGGTACAGAATGTGTGATACAAAGGAAATGCTTGTATATTTTGTTAATATTTAATTTTCATTCTTTTTCTTTGTTTTATTTCCTAATAAATAGTTAAAGTTATGGTGGGGACCAACCCAACTGAAGGTTTTCAGTTGAGCTCGTTGTGGTGGTAGGACCTTGCCAAAGTACTGCACAGGTAAATTTAGAAGAGGGAGAAAGGAGGTTCTCTTCTGTGACTGCACAGTGGGTTGATTGATACAGACACTACTACTGCTTGTGCTAGGTGACAGCCTACTTGGATTTTCCTTTCATAGACACACTGCAGATTTTGGACAGACAGCTGGGCTGTTGAACGTCTCTCATGGTGGGAGATGCAGCTCCTGCTCATAGCAGAGTTTAGGGCCATCTTCTCTGTATGGAGAGGCAGCCTTTTACTCAGTGGTGGATATAATGACATAGTGCTGATCTCAAGTGAGGAGCGGCAGAGCATAGTAGAGATCCCTTATGGAATTCTGGCTTTGAATATTGCCTTGGGGTGAGGCTGGCAAGGTCCTATTTATTTGATAAAATGTTAATAAATTCTGCGGCCATTTTCACCATTTATGGCTCCTGGTGTTTCATTACGGTATGTAACAATGGGGTTCAATGGGATGGCTGAAGGCGAAGGGTAAATTGAGGAGTTCCCGTGTCATGATTTTTGATTTAGAGACCGATATTACATTCCTTGGTTGTGTTTTGTGTTTATTATAGACATAAGTACTGTATGTTCGAGTGATGCTTTTACATTCTCCCCTTGGCTATCAGGCCATTCCCTGTCTTATTGGTGTCCTGTGGTTGATAAGGAGGTTGTGGACAGCCTGCAGTCAGATAATGGTGGCTTAGGCCAGGCTAAAAGTGCAACCTAAGCCAATAATTATTAAGTAAAAAAAACAAAAATGGAAACTAAATATATAATTAGCTTTTAATATTTCCATCGGGCAAACCCATATGTAAAAGGAAGCTATAATGACACTTAAAAGGGGGCAAAAAGCAATTTACAGACCTGGAGGGAAAATGAAAAGTTCATGTCAATTTACCAGGTGTATTTTCACATATTATATTTATCTGTCCAGCGCCTTTTCAATAGGCCAGTTTGGGAGGACATACCTGTAGTGAGGGAATATGTGAAATGGCTGCCTTCTCTGCATGGCCTTAAGTCCCAGGGCATATGCATACTGCTTTCCAACAAGCAAGAACCATTATCTAGTGCAATATCTTACCAGTACAAATCAGTAGCCCTTTGCCAGGAAAACCTTCAAATCTGACTCCTCCTAAAGGCCACCTTCTCAGTGAGGCCTTGAGATGGATTCTCAATAAATGTATCACTGCCTGAGGTCCAAGACAGAAGATAGGGGCCAGTCTTCTGTCTGGGGTCAAAAAGTTGGAGCTTGCCCAAGCATAGCTGACATGGAGATGGCTAGGGTAAAATGAGATGCAAAATTGTCTGCTCTAGCTTTATATTGTCAACATTTTTCTATGTTGCCAAAAAAAATTTCTTGTACTTTTATTAAACTGACAAATATTCACTGGAGAGATTTGACTTGGTGTCAATCTGTGAATGTTTTCAAAGCAAAATGTGTTATACTCTCCTTTGCCAATTGTAAATTGCCAATCTTGTGGATTTTTTTTATTTTTGTGAATACTCCAAATTTTAACTTTCACCCTTTAGAAAATATGTACCAATATTTCAAGTGGCAGAACCAGAGGCAGTCAGTGAGAGTCAGGAAGGTAAAGTGATAAAAAATACTGCTTCAGTTGCAATTACATTTACAAATAGCCTGAAACCATTACAAAACTTTAACTAATTAATATTGGAAAGCCTAGAATTATATTTTCTTTCATTATGTAAAAACAGTTTTTTGTAGAAATCCCCTTTAAGAATATGGGGGGAAATGATTCATAAATTACCATTGTGATTTTTTAAACTTTTGTTTTGGATTTATAGTAGGCCTTGGTTCTTAATTTTTGCAAAAATAAAATGTAAGCTTTTTTTAAACTTTTACTATCTGACTCTGGCTTTACTATTTTGTTGGTCCCAGACTTGTGCCAGCCTCCTTTGAAATATCACAGTAACATACCTGCCAACTGTCCCGTTTTTGCGGGACAGTGCTGATTTTGACAGTTCAACCTGCAGTCCCGGATTGTTACTGAAATGTCCTGACTTTTTCTTTGATCTCCTGCACTAAACAGCCAGGAAAAGATACAAACTTAATTGGCTTTTGGCTGAGAGCCCAGAATACGTGGCAGGTGCACTTCAATACTTTTGTAACAATTTAAGATAAGCAAAGAAGCAATTTTAACAATTTAAGATACACAGGTCTCTTTGGGAAACTGTGACTTGCAGCTTAAGAGTGTAAAAAATTTGGGGTAACCAGCTTCCCCCCTACATTTCCTAACATATGGCACATAAACTATACACTGGGCTCATGTGTAGGGCAATATAACAACTCAATTTTCTTTTATTAAGGTTACCCAGGCTTGTGTAGTGTAATGTTTTTGCTGCAACATATACGTCCATTGAACTTTAATTTCCAAATTAGGCAACGCTATCACAACTTAGCTTTGTTTGGCACAGTAATGCTAGTGAAATATTGTCAGTGTTCGAGCCCTGAACGCAACTTCGGCTTTTAGTGAATTGGTGTTGTCCTAGTGAATCTATGCCTGGCGAAGTGTTGCACTGTGAGCGAAGCCGTAGCTGGCGTATTCTCAGAGGTTAGTAAATTTGCCCCAGAGATGGAAAGAGGTTCTGATGTCATCAGCTTAAACAATATAGTATCCGCAGTTGGCAAACTTGTCTTTTTCTTCAGGCTTGCTCTAATAAAAGTAAGCGGTTTTGTACAAAATTTATATGATATTTATCAAAGGGCTAGAGTACAGAGTAATTTGGGAAAGTTATACTTTATGAGGTTTCCTTGTCCTTTAAAGACACTAGAGCCTTAGAAACAATCAAAATGTTTTATAAGTGCATACATAGGGGCATATTTATCAAAACATTCTGAATTTTCAAATTACAAGTTTTCTTTAAAAAAGGGAAAACTCACTAAACACTAATGATCACTTATTTATTTAAAAAATGTAATCTTGAATGCTCTGTCACAAAAAAATGGGAAAACACCTTGAACACAGCACAACTGCTTTCTACTCAGTGAGTCTCAATGAGTCTACTTACTTTCAAAAATTCAGTTCAAATTCAGATTTATGAGTTTTAGCACATAAAAATTCGAATCATAGTAAAAACTTGAATAGGAATGTTGATGAATCTGCCCCTAAAAGTCCTTGAATGCTAATTTGTCTAATTCACAAATGTGTTATCTGAATGTTTGACCTCTCTGATGTGTTGCAACAAAAAGTGCAGAAGTTGCAACCACAACCAGGTCTCAGGGAGGGGAGGGATTCAGAGAACTGATATTTATTCAATGAAAACTAGTGTAAAGGGACCAATGCACACCCCACATACAGGGGCAGATTAGCCACCATTAAGCAATTAGTGGTAGATAATATGCTACATGCCATGTAAGAACTAACAAGCAACTCACCTTTTCTTATTTATGGTGACAATTAATATGCTGTTATTTTTCCATTAACGTAGCACAATTAAATTATATTTCTTACAGACCTCAGAAGGGATAGTTGAAGCTAATGCTTTTCCAGGCCAACTTTAACTTCACAAGCGAGAATGACAAAATCAATCTTTAAACACTTACAGTTTAATTAGGGATAGTATGGACATTTCTAAATTATTGTAGTTCAGCAGAAATGGGGGAGGAGATCTGTTGACTGTCAGGCTACAATTACTTCTTGCTATGTGGGACAAAATGAGCATGGAATATAACAGGGTACTTCGCGTGTCTATGTATCATTTCCTGTAATGCCCATTAATGTGTTCTGCAGCTGTCTACAACACATGACAGAGCAATCAGGAGAAAACAATACAACAAAAAGAAAATAGTATTGGTTTCAGAGAACCTTGCTCAAGGTAAATGGCATGTGTTGTTTAACAATACTAATTATTTTAGTTTTATTCTATTCAGTTATTCTGAGCATGCCTGATGCATAAACATGCTGACTGATGATGCAATTACAGTATGTGGCATCTCCTAAAACTTCAATTTATCTGTCTTTCCCATACCTTTTATTTTAGGTTGGTGTGAATTAAATAATATCATACCTGACTCTAACCCTGTGAGCATTGTGCTTGTTCACCTTATTTAACATTGACATGTTCCTAGTTCCTAATAGTAAGAAGTGTCAGTAATTGAAGGCTGCAATAATTTTTCTTTTCAAAAATGACCACAACTCATGGGACCAAGGAAACCAGAGTGCAGCTTTTCATTATAAAATTATAGGAATTAGTCAGCACCCGAAGGCTGATATAGAACCACAATCCTGTAAAAAAGGATCTCTTTCGAGATCATTAATTAAAGGTATACATGTTCCCAGCTCTTCCACCCCCCGAATCTGTTCAGATGAATCGCATACAAGTAAGCCTATGAAAGCAGAGGAATGCTGAAGTTACCTCTTTAAAGGTCTGTGTAAATATGTTCAGCACGCTAAAGAATAATACTCAAATATAATTTTGACACCAAGTGCTAGAAATTATTCCAAAAGCGTCCAATTTGCAGCAAATTATGCAATTATGTCAAAAGCAACTCTCCGTCACCACTGTATTTATGCTGGAATTGTAGGGCAATAGCTACATTGTTGGTAAAAAAAACATTTGTATTCAAAATTGCATTGCAAACATTTGCATCTTTTCACCAGATGTAATTATGTCACATGGAAACATAGAAAATACAACTATTTTTCAAGAAAGCCAAAGTGTTTATTCACCAAAAGTATTGTTTTATGGCCTTCAGGGCCAGAACTAGAGGTAGATGGAAGAGGTAGTGGGACGTTTTATGGTATCTGTACAGACTTAAGTTTGAAAGATTTAAGATTTTTAATTGACTGAAAGTGATTGATGCTACCTCCCTTTGACTTTAAAATAAGTTTACCATTCAATTCAGTGGGAGGTAGCAAGAGGGAGATTTAAGGTGCTTTTCAGTCAACTGGTACTAGCAATTGCATATAAAGTTACATACTGATTTTAAACATGTTTGTAAAGAAAATGGTAATACAGATGAATATATAGATATATTGCTCCTTTCATTTTCTTTAATTTTGTATTTACAGACAGGGCCGCCATCAGAAATCACAGGGGCCCGTTCGACAAAATTTCCTGGGCCCCCTGGGCTGCGCCCACCATAAGCCCCACCCCACAGGTCCACCCCCTACCACACAGTAAGAAAAAAAAACATTGGTGGCTAGGGTCTCCACATGTTAATAAAAAATAAAAAAAAAATGTGGTCAGGGCCCCCCATTAAAAAATATTGGTGGCTAGGACCCCACACAGTAAACAAAAATTTGGGGTCCAGGGCCCCCACACGTTATAAAAACATTGGTGGCCAGGGCCCCCCTTATACATCCATGGGAAAAAATTGCCCCCCACAAGTTTTAAAAAAGAATTGGTGCCCCCACACAACAGGGACCACAAATGGTTACCTGTAGGGGGGCCCTGCCATGTTGCACTTACTTCATTAGTGTGGCCCACCTGCTGTAAGTGAGCTGCCAACTACAGAAGGATGGAGGGGAGCACAGATGGCTGCATCTTCTTCCAGTGACAGCATTTTTTTCCCTTATTGGTCAAAGAATTTCATGTAAAGCTGCATGGTGATTGGATGAGCTGTAGGGGAAGTTCAAACCTCAGCTATCCAATCCCTGAGCAGCTCAACTGGGACTTAAACTCTGTAACCAATAAGGGAAAGGAATGGACAAAAGATACCTCCCCCTGTGCTCCCACCCTGCCTTCCCGATGTCGGCAGCTCTCAAAAAGCAGGGGGGCCCGGCTAATCAAGTAAGTGCAGCCTGGCCGGGCCCCCTTACCCTCGGGCACCCTACAACTCTCCCCCCTGTCCCCCCCTGATGGCTGCCCTGTTTACAGTTGATATTTCTATGCATTTTTAATACAATAAAGTAGAACAAAAACAATAGCTAGTTTGCATATGTGGTAAAAAGAACCTAAAAACCTGCACTCCTGCATGGCAAGGGTTAACCATAGGATAGTAAATAGTAAATACATGTTTGCAAATGTTCCCTTCCCATAGGGCATATGATTACCATGTACCCAGTAACAACCATTTTTTATTGGGGAACAGAAAGAATTACAGATATTAAACTGACTCACATACAATTATGAACGCTGTTGAATTTCCAGCACATTCATACCGAATTCATGCAAGTTTTGCCAGTAAAAACCATAGCAAATGTTACAAGTTGCTAGGGAAAATAACAGGGCAGGTGTGGGAAGAGAACCCTAAATATTCAAAATCTGATGTAATTTTACAATTATATGAAAAATAAATCTAATTATCAATTTATACCATTCAACTTCTTAATGGGCTAATGTATATTCATGTTTACTTTACTATTTATATTTGTCTAACGTAGATATATACAGATTATTGTACAAAAAAAATATATTTTTTTATTTGGTTACCCCCACACAAGTTCCATGCTCTTTGGTACACACAATTTTGAGGTCAGTGCACTTAAAGGAGAAGGAAAGGTTAAAACTAAGTAAGCCTAATCAGAAAGGTCCATCTAAATATACCAGTAAACCCCCAAAGTAATGCTGCTCTGAGTCCCCTGTCAAAAGAAACACAGCATTTCTTTCCTTCTATTGTGTACTCATGGGCTTCTGTATCAGACTTCCTGTTTTCACTTAAACCTCATTGCCCTGGGCAAGAACATGCTCAGTTTGCTCCTCTCCCCCCACCCCTCCCTTCTCTACTGTAATCTGAGCCCAGAGCAGGGAGAGACTCAGGAAGGAAATGATGTCACACCATGTTAATACTGCAGCTGCTATCCTAAACAAACAGAGAGGTTCTAGAGCTTTTTACTCAGGTATGGTAAAACATTCTACAGAATAAATATAGCATTCAAGCTTGCACTATTGCAGCTAATCTATTGGCAATAAACTGCCTAAGTAGCTTTCCTTCTCCTTTAAGCACTTAATTTAGTACCTATTCTAGTCCAATGAACTCTCTGCACAGATATTTCCCTGGAAAACCCCAAGTTAGCACTTAACTGAGTATAGCCTAGTCCTACTTGCTCCCATCAAAGGGACCCTCCCCAAAGCTTCAAAAAGCGGCTCCATCCCCTATCCTGTGTCTTTTTGTCCTTTTCCTTCTGCTCCCATAGGAAGCAAGATTTATTTTTGGCTTAAAGATGGCCATACACGCACAAATATCATATGAAACTAGGTTTCATACAATATTCTGAGCATGCATGACAAGGCGATCGAGAAGATCCATTATTATTCGCCAAGTACTGCTCCACACAGAAATTATTCCTTTTATTGTTATATGACTTCTGTTTCCCAGCATCCTATTTGTGCTTTTTGCAGGGAACAAACATGTGCATTGTCAACAACAGTCAAAAGAAATCCTAAGAGAATCAGGAGATGGTAACTGCTGTTGGCATGTTTTGAAGGCATAGATTATTAGATGTAAAGGTCTCCTGAATGGCTGGCTTGGTACAAAAAATATAAAATACAGCCTTTCTGGTCATATGTTTTTAGGCTTTAGTTCAATATTAACACTGCTACCTACAAGTTTGAAAGTTTGAAACAGGTGTTATTGTTTATTTCAGTGTTTATATGGAAAGCAGATTACTCACAGCTTGATCTAGTTGTGTAGTCATTGCGTCCTGGCACCCAAGAAAATTTTGGGGGGGGGTCACAATGCTTTTACCCAATGCAGGCCACACACTTTTACATTTTTGCATACAATTTATATTTAACGATAATTTTTTTTTCAGTGTAAGTAGAGTTTGCAAGGGTGTGGTACAAAGATGTGCACCAAGCTCAAATCTAATTTTGCCAACAATTTTATTGTGTTTTGGGAACATTATTTTACAAGACTATATAAACCACAAGTTTCATAAAAAGTCAATTTAAAAGGATATTTTACTTTGGAGGGAAAATCACTAGTAATACATAACCATGCCTGTTGATAGCAATTTGTTTTACGTTATTCACACAGTACTGTGCTTAAAAACATTTGCAAGGCGCAGATGTAATATTTTTGCTACATTGTGCCATAGTTTGCTGGGTTTATATTCTAAGTGCATTTAAATGTACAAATGTACTGTAGGAAGTGTAAGGGGAAAGTTGTAAGGATGATATGCTAGCCTTGAGCCATTTATCAAAAGATACTGTGTTCTTGGGGTAGATGGGTGCACAGCAGTATTGAAATCCATGCAACACAAAAAAAAAAAAGCCAGCTGGTAATGTGCAACTGGCCACAACCAGTTTTATTTGTCTTGTTGGCAGTCGAGGGAATCAAAAGAAACAAAAAATTAAAATAAAAACCTTGCCTGTCTGGCACTAGCTATACAGTTAGCTTCTAACTAACTAGGTGAGGACCTAATACCCAGCACCTAAAGGAAACAGTTTTCTTAGCACATGTACTCACATGCATCTGGCTCTCTAACAGGCCTTTGCTTTCCCCAGGATTGAGAGAGAGTGAGACACACATAAGGGTAGAACTCCACGGAGCGGCTCGAGCCGACACGTCGCCATGTGACAAAACGCGAGCGACGTGTCGGATGTCCTGAAGATACAGGAAGTGAAGGAGAAATTGCAGATAAGAACTACATTTATCCGACTGTCGGATGAAAACACAGTGTTCAGCTGCACTGTGGATTTCTACCCTAATACCTTGCCCTACTTAAGGAGAGAAACACCTGTTCCTCTGTCAGGTGTTGGACAGAACCTGAATGTCCATCTAGAGTAGGATCACGCCCAACACTCACAACTCCAGTAAACCAGGCCCTTTTCCGGTTATTACAGCTAGCCGCAGAACCGTGAAAAAATCCATTCACTACAAAAATGCACATTTAACTTGTTGCTTAAAAACAGTAGGACAGAAATCTGGGTGATACATACACCCCTTTATCCAGTTTCCCAGCATTTCTGTTACAGTTTACAGAGCATGCAGTTCCCAAATAATTTTAAACAGTTTCATGACCTTTAACAATACATTACTTAAATAATTGATAAGTAGCAATTTATAAATATTTCATTGCTGTAACTGATGGAAGCAAAGCTCCGGTGAGTAGATATACAGGAAAGTGCAGTGCAGAATAATTACTAAAGTAATGCAGGAAGTCTGTAGAGGAATTTTAGAAGAATGAGATACTGAAAGTTCAAAGGTAAATGATATAGAAGGGACTTTGTTTAAATGCAACTGAACCAGTCAGGACTGTACAGAATAAATTTGTATGCGTTGAATGCAATGACGAAGAAAGAACCTTTGTTTATTGAAATTGAATCCATGTTTCAACATCATTATTCACCAGGTACTCTATTTTAATAGCTTCACTAAGTATTATGACTAATTATACAACCTTCAGAGTAAGGAAACACAATGCACATCCTTTAGATTTAATGCCATCCTCAAATTTCCCAAGTGTTAGGAGAAGAGATCTACAAGAACAGCATTTTGGCTTAGGAGATACCATCCTCCTTTGTTTGCAAAGCAAGGGTATTCCATGTAAATTACATTTAAAATGTAATCCTGGGTCTTTCCCAGCATTCCTCCTGAGAAGACTTCTAAATTCCAAGGAAAAATGCTATCTCAGACAACAAATGTATTCAGTTATTATTTACTGTTGATGTTTTAGTCAATTTGGTCAGTTGTAAGGTGCACATAACAATGTTGTATAGAGACTATTTATTTATAAGACTACATTGTGTAACGTTTAGTATCCCACAACCCAGAGTAAACCCCAATGTCCCGGGCTCGGCTCACGCTTCGGCCTATAACCGCCGCCTTTAACGTCGGGTGGGGCCCTCCGCTATTCGGATGCCGCCAGGACTTAATAGTGAGGAGACTGAGGGAAGAACTCTGGGCGAGCAAGGGAACTTAACGTAAAGGTTATCAAAGTCCAGGAACGGGCCGGGTCGAAACCAATCGGGAATGCAGTACAAAATCGGAAAGCAGGAGAGTAATCGAGGTCACAGGCCAGGTCAGCAACAAACAGGGTCGAAGTACAGAGCGGAATCCAAAGAGTAGTCAGGGACGAGCCAAAGGGTCAGGGCAGGCGGAAATCAAACAGGAATCAAGGATAGCCAAAGGTCACAACAAGAATCACAGGAAAATCGCACCCAGGAACAATATTCAGAACCTATGTTGGGCAAGGCACAAAAGGACTGATGGCCATTTAAACATTTGAATTTGGCGCCATTGGACGCTGGCGAATCAGCGCCAGCGCCTGCGCAAATACGTCAGCGCACCTGTCCCTGCCGTCCCCTGGGTAAGTCTTTTACATTACCCCCCCCTCCAGAGGGGGCCACTGGACCCTTAGGTTTGTTGGGAAATTTAGAATGAAACTGTCTCACCAACCTATCCGCCTTAACATCAGAGGCGAAAACCCAGGATCTCTCCTCAGGACCATAACCCTTGCAATGAACCAGATATTGGAGTTTACCCCTAGAGATACGAGAGTCAATCAACCTGTGAACCAAGAATTCAGATTGGCCCTCAACAGAAATAGGAGGAGGAGGAGAATTCTGACATACCACTCTAGCAGGTCTCAACAGAGATACATGGAAAGAATTAAAAATCTTGAGTTCGGGAGGAAGATTTAACCTGAAAGTACATGGGTTGATAACATCAGATATAGAGAAAGGACCAATAAATTTGGGACCCAGTTTGGCTGAAGGGACTTTCAGAGAAATGTTTTTGGAGGACAGCCAAACCTTGTCACCAACCTGATACACAGGAGAATCTCTCCGATGTTTGTCTGAAGCCCTCTTCTGAGCAGCTACTGCAGAAGATAAGGACTTCTGAACCTCCTGCCAAGTCTTAGAAAAATCTTCCACAAAGGAATTAACAGCAGGAAGATCACATGAACCTGAGAATGAAAAAACTCTGGGATGAAGACCAAACTGTAATGGAAACTATGACACTCACCCAAGATGGCGACCTTCTGCTCCACCGCATGGCTCCTGCTGGGCGCTGTCCTGTGACATCGGCATCTTCACGATCTGGGATTGGTCACCGCCGACGGAACGGACGCCGGCGTCAGAATCGGGCGCCGGCGTCAGGAGGCCAGCGTGCGGACGCTGGCGTCTGCGTCTGACGCCAGCGCGTCGACATTTTGGCGCCAAGCCATGGACTATTTAAACCCCATTGCCCTTTTCTTCCTTGCCCAATTATAGGTTCCATTGACTTGTGTTCCTGGGTGTGATTTCCTATTCTGATTTTCTGTGTACCGATCTTTGCCTGTTTCCTTGTCTCCGTTGTTTGCCGCCTGAACTGATATTTTGCCTGTACCCTGACGATTTTTCTGGATAAACCCTTTTGTACTTCGAACCTGGTTTTGTCTCCTCTTTGGTCCGCAACTATTACTGCTGCGCCTTCGGGCCCGTTACAGTATAATTGGGCCATGGACCCTTCGGAGGAGGCCCAAGCACCTCTTGATGTCGGAGGGGCCATTCGTGGATTGGCTTCTCGGATGAAAACATATGAAGCTCAACAATCCCATTTTGGCCAGGCCCTTGAGGCGATTCTGGAAAAGTTGACTGCTCTGTCTCCTGCGGCTCCTGCGGTTGTGCCTGCTCCGGCCATTCCTATTCCGCTCCAGGTTTCTGAACCGCGTCTCCCTGCTCCACCTCTTTTCAGCGGTGATCCGGAAGCGTGCAGGGGCTTTATCAACCAGTGCGAGATTCAGTTCGCCCTGCTACCAGGTCAGTTCGTTTCTGAACGTGCCAAAGTGGGTTATATAATCACTTGTCTGCAGGGAAAGGCTTTGGAGTGGGCATCACCCTTTTGGGAAAAGGAGGATCCGCTGATTGACAACGCCAGGGCATTTGTCCAAAAACTCCGTACGGTGTTTGATGCTCCAGGTCGTGCCACTGCATCCTCCGCTAGGCTTTTCTAACTGCAGCAAGGCGTCCGCTCGGTCTCCGAGTATGCCATAGAATTTCGCACTCTGGTGGCGGAGACTTCTTGGAACAACGATGGTTACCATGCAGCCTTTTACAATGGATTGGCTATGCGGATAAAGAACGACCTGGTGTCCCGAGAAATCCCCTCCAGATGGGAGGACCTGGTCGCCTTGGCCGTGAAGGTGGATACCCGCCAGAGGGAATTCCAGGTCGAACTAGATCGTGAACGCTCCAAGAGGAATTCCCGATTTCAGCCTTTCCTGGCCCCCTGCTTCCAGAGACCCTTGCTCTACGATCCTGCTTACATCTCGCCCTCTCCAACTCCTGCGGCTTCTGCTTCTTCCTCTTCATTACCAGCAGAGGAACCGATGCAGATCGGACGGGCCCGTCTTTCCGAACAGGAGAAGAATCGGAGAAGGGCGGCGGGGTTATGTCTCTACTGCGGGGGCAAAGCTCACTTTGCTCATGAATGCCCAGTGAAGCCGGGAAACGCCAAGGCCTAGGTAAGTTTGGGGAGACTTACCTGGGTGGGATTTGTCGCTCTCCCCATTCTTCTGCTCAACGTTTCCTCCTCCCAGTGCAGATCCAGTTTGGTTCCAAAAAGATTTCTTCTCAGGCCTTCCTCGATTCTGGCGCTGCTGGAAATTTCATGGACCGAGTGTTCGCTGAAAACCATTCCATTCCTCTCCAGTCCTTGGCGAATCCGCTTCGAGTCCTGGCGATTGATGATCGTCCCTTGTCTTCTGCTATCATCTCGCAGTCCACTCAAGAACTTTCTTTCAAGGTGGGCACTATGCATTTGGAAAGACTGTCCTTTCTTCTTATTGATTGCCCCTCCACTCCAGTTGTTCTAGGTCTACCATGGTTGTGTCTCCATAATCCTGTTATCGATTGGGCCTCTACACAAGTTTCCAGGTGGAGCCCATTTTGTTCACGGAACTGTTTATCCGCTGTTCCTGTCGTTAAAATTTCTTCTGTGTCTTCAAACCCTTCTCTTCCCTCTGTGTATCAAGCATTTGCCGATGTCTTTAATAAGAGTTCTGCCGAGAATCTTCCACCTCATCGTCCATACGACTGCCCTATAGAACTTTTATCCGGCTCCATGCCTCCTCGTGGCCGCACCTACCCACTTTCTCCCTCGGAGACTTCTGCTATGAAGTCCTATATCCAGGAGAATCTTCAGAGAGGATTTATTCGTCCTTCCATCTCCCCTGCAGGAGCGGGGTTCTTCTTTGTTGAAAAGAAAGATGGTAGTTTGCGGCCCTGCATTGACTACAGAGGACTTAACAAAATCACCATTAAAAACAGGTACCCTCTTCCTCTCATTTCTGAACTGTTCGATCAACTCAGGGGTGCCAGCCTTTTTACTAAGTTGGATCTTCGTGGGGGCCTATAACCTCATTCGGATTCGTGAGGGGGACGAGTGGAAGACCGCCTTCAATACTCGTGATGGTCATTATGAGTATCTGGTCATGCCTTTTGGTCTCTGTAATGCCCCTGCGGTCTTCCAGGAATTCATTAATGACATTTTTCGAGATTTATTGGGGCAGTGTGTGGTCGTCTATTTGGATGATATTCTTATTTTTTCTAAGGACCTCCAGGAACATCGCAACCAAGTGCGTGAAGTACTATCCAGACTGAGGAAAAACAATCTTTACGCCAAGTTGGAAAAGTGCACCTTTGAAGTCTCTTCTATTCCGTTTCTTGGTTATATTATTTCTTCTCTAGGCTTCAAGATGGATCCGGCCAAGGTCTCCGCAATCCTGGACTGGCCTCTTCCTACCAGCGTTAAAGCTGTTCAAAGGTTTGTTGGCTTTGCAAATTACTATAGACAGTTCATTAAAAACTTTTCTTCCAGACTTTCTCCAATTCTTGCCTTGATCCGTGGTGGAAACAAACCTCAACACTGGCCCCCTCAAGCTTTGGAAGCCTTTAAGTCTCTCAAGGAAGCATTTTCCTCCGCTCCAATCCTTAGACACCCCGAGCCTCTTCAACCCTTCTTCATCGAAGTTGACGCCTCGGACATCGGTGCTGGAGCTGTGTTATCTCAGAGATCTTCTTCTGATGGTAAACTTCATCCATGTGCTTTCCTTTCCAAAAAATTTTCTTCCCCAGAACAGAACTATGACGTTGGCAACCGGGAGCTACTTGCTGTTAAGCTGGCCTTAGAAGAATGGAGACACTTATTAGAGGGTTCTTCTGTTCCGGTAACGATCTTTACTGACCACAAGAATCTCGAATTTATTCAGTCCCTCAAACGCCTCAATCCCCGGCAAGCCAGGTGGGCACTTTTCTTTTCTCGTTTTAATTTTGTCATTACTTTTCGCCCTGGGTCCAGAAACAGGAAGGCCGATGCACTATCCAGAAGCTTTATTCCTGAGAATTCTTGCTCCGAGGACCCCGAACCTGTTGTTCCTTCTTCCAAGATTATCGCAGCCTTGTTTCCTGCCTGTGCTCCTCAGCTACTCTCCGCTCAAGCTTCTGCCCCTGAAGACACTCCCCTGGGTTTAGCTTTTGTTCCTCCTGAGTTTCGTCTTGCCATTTTGTCTCAGTCTCACAATTCTAAACAGGCCGGTCATCCTGGGATTAAAAAGACTACTGAACTTTTGTCTCGTCTGGTCTGGTGGCCATCTTTAAGGAAGGATGTTAAAGACTTTGTTTCCTCTTGTTCCACCTGTGCCGTTTCTAAGTCTGGACATTCTCCTCCAAAGGGTTTTCTGTTGCCTTTACCCATCCCTTCTAGACCTTGGACTCATCTTGCCATGGACTTTATTGTCGATCTTCCAAGTTCTTCCGGCCACACTGTCATCTGGGTGGTGATCGACAGATTTAGTAAGATGGCTCATTTCACTCCTCTCCGCAAACTGCCATCTGCTCCGGAACTTTCTGAACTCTTCATCAAACATATTTTTCGTCTCCATGGCTTTCCTGCTGAAAACGTGTCTGATCGTGGTCCTCAATTTGTGTCTAAGTTTTGGAGGTCACTGTGCAAAGCCTTGAATATTTCTCTTCAATTTTCTTCCGCTTACCATCCTCAGTCCAATGGGGCCGCCGAACGTGTCAACCAAGCATTAGAGCAGTTCCTGCGTTGTCATGTGTCCTTGTGTCAGGATGACTGGTCGGACCTTCTTCCATGGGCGGAATTTGCCCACAACAATTCCCTTCATTCTTCTTCCCAGAAGTCTCCATTTGTCTGTGTTTTTGGTTTAAACCCTTTGGCATTTCCTCAGAACCTCCTACTTACCAACGTGCCTGCCGCCAATGATCAAGCAGCCCATATGATGGCCATCTGGCATGCTACGGCTGCTAATTTGGAAAAAGTGCTTCTTCCCAGAAGAAATTTGCCGACAAAAAGAGGATTGCTTCTCCAATTTACTCTCTTGGTGATAAGGTTTGGTTGTCCACTCAAAATATTCGTCTCAAGATTCCGTCTCCTAAACTTGGTCCCAAGTTCATCGGTCCCTTTCCCATCATCGAGGTCATCAATCCTGTGGCTGTCCGTCTTCTTCTTCCGCCTGAGATGAGGATCCCCAATGTGTTTCATGTGTCTCTCCTTAAACCTGCAGTTTCTTCTCCCTCTTCTTCTTCCACAGCTCCTGTTGTCGTCAATGATCTTTTGGAGTTTGAAGTTAGCAGAATCTTAGACTCTCGCTTTTCCAGGGGTGCTCTCCAATATCTCATTGAGTGGAAGGGTTTCGGTCCTGAGGAATGCTCCTGGGTGAGGAAGTCTGACGTTCATGCTCCCATCCTTGTCCGCAGGTTCCACAAACAGTTTCCTTCTCGTCCTGGCCCGGTGGTCCTGAGGCCCCCCCTAGGGAAGGGGGTACTGTAATGGAAACTATGACACTCACCCAAGATGGCGTCCAAGATGGCGACCTTCTGCTCCACCGCATGGCTCCTGCTGGGCGCTGTCCTGTGACATCGGCATCTTCATGATCTGGGATTGGTCGCCGGCGACGGAACGGACGCCGGCGTCAGGACGCCAGCGTGGGGACGCTGGCGTCTGACGCCAGCGCGTCGACATTTTGGCGCCAAGCCATGGACTATTTAAACCCCATTGCCCTTTTCTTCCTTGCCCAATTATAGGTTCCATTGACTTGTGTTCCTGGGTGTGATTTCCTATTCTGATTTTCTGTGTACCGATCTTTGCCTGTTTCCTTGTCTCCGTTGTTTGCCGCCTGAACTGATATTTTGCCTGTACCCTGACGATTCTTCTGGATAAACCCTTTTGTACTTCGAACCTGGTTTTGTCTCCTCTTTGGTCCGCAACTATTACTGCTGCGCCTTCGGGCCCGTTACACAAACACTGTGAAAAAAGGAGATTTGCCAGTGGAGGAATGAATGGCATTGTTATAGGCAAATTCAGCCCACAGAAGAAAATTAACCCAAAGTGCCTGATTGCAGGAGACATAATATCTAAGATATTGTTCCAGAGTCTGATTTGTCCTCTCAGTCTGACCATTGGTCTGTGGATGATATGCGGAAGAGAAAGACAAATCAGTACCCATAAATGAACAAAAAGCCCGCCAGAATTTGGACATGAATTGAACCCCCCTATCAGACACAATATTGAGAGGAGCCCCGTGAAACTTAAATATATGGACAATGAAAAGTTCAGCTAGAGTCTTGGCAGAGGGAAGGGTAGAAAGAGGAATAAAATGAGACATTTTACTAAAATGGTCCACCACTACCCAGATAACAGTATACCCATTAGATGGAGATAATTCTACAATGAAATCCATGGATATATGAGTCCAAGGTTTCTCAGGAATAGGAAGTGACTGCAGCAACCCTTGAGGTAAAGATCTAGATGGCTTAGATCGTTGGCAGACTGGGCATGACTCAATATATTTGGCAACGTCTTGTCTTAAAGTCGGCCACAAGAGAGTACGAGACAACAAATCGCAAGTCTTCGCACAACCCGGATGACCAGCCACTTTAGAATCATGAGTCTCGTGAAAGACTGCTTCACGTAAATCACTAGGAACAAATAACTTGCCCACTGGAATATCAGGAGGGGGATCTACCTGGGCATTCGACAAGGAGGTAGAGAGATCCGGACTCAAGGCTGCCACAATCACCTCCTTAGGAACAATAGGAACTGGATCCAAATCCTCCCTAGGCTTGGAAACAAAACTTCTAGAAAGGGCATCTGCTTTCATATTCCTTTCTGCAGGCCTGTAGGTGATGAGAAAATTAAAACGTGAGAAAAACAATGACCACCTGGCTTGACGAGGATTTAACCGTTTAGCAGATTCTATGTACAACAAATTTTTATGATCTGTGAACACAGAAACCGTATGCTTGGCACCCTCAAGGAGATGTCTCCATTCCTCAAATGCCAATTTAATGGCCAATAATTCCCTATTGCCAATATCATAGTTGACCTCAGCAGAGGAAAATCTTTTTGAGAAAAAGGCACATGGGTGAATTTTACCGGAGACAGGATGTCGTTGAGATAATACTGCTCCGGCACCAATCTCAGACGCATTAACCTCAACAATAAAAGGCAAAGATGAGTCTGGATGCCGGAGAACTGGAGCAGAAATGAAGGCCTCTTTTAAGAGACCAAAGGCCTCAACAGCCTCAGCAGACCAAATACTAGGGTCAACCCCTTTCTTAGTTAAGGCAGTAATTGGGGCCACCAATTTGGAAAAATTCAGAATGAATTGCCTATAATAATTAGCGAACACTAGAAATCTCTGGATCGCTTTCAAAGAAAGAGGTTGTGCTCACTGCTGAATTGCTTGGACTTTAATGGGCTCCATCTCAAGACCAGTTTGGGAAATAATATATCCAAGGAAAGGTACAGCAGAGACTTCGAAGAGACATTTCTCAAGCTTAGCATACAAATGATTCTGCCTTAACCTGGATAGAACCTCCCGAACATGAGCACGATGGGAAAACAAATTCGAAGAAAAAATGAGAATGTCGTCTAAATACACAACGACAAACCGACCCAAAAGATCACGGAAAATATCATTAACCAGTTCTTGAAAAACAGCGGGGGCGTTACACAGACCAAATGGCATTACCAAGTATTCATAATGCCCATCTCGGGTATTAAAAGCGGTCTTCCACTCGTCCCCCTCCCTTATCCTGATTAGATTATAGGCACCCCTTAGATCCAATTTGGAAAAAATAACAGCCCCCTTCACTCCTATCAAAGAGTTCAGAGATTAAAGGAAGAGGGTAACGATTCTTGACCGTGATCTTATTTAACCCTCAATAATCGATACAGGGTCTAAGAGTCCCATCCTTCTTCTTGACAAAAAAAACCCAGCCCCCGCAGGGGAAGAAGAAGGTCTAATGAACCCCCGCTCCAAATTCTCTTTAATATATTCCTCCATGGCTACAGACTCGGGGAGAGAAAGAGGATATGTCCTACCCTTGGGAGGAGAAGACCCAGACAATAATTCAATAGCACAGTCATAGGGTCTATGGGGGGGTAAGGATTCAGCTGCTTTTTTACAGAAAACATCGGAAAAAGCGGCATAACAAGGGGGAAGACTCTTTAAAGAAGTAGCGTCCAGGGTCTGGACAGACTTAACACAAGAATACATACATGCAGGACTCCATTTCAAAATTTTACCAGAGGGCCAATCAACCTGGGGATTATGACCTTGTAACCAGGGAAGACCTAAAATGACTGGAGTCTGTGGGCACTCAGTAATGAAAAATGAAAGGGATTCAAAATGATCGGAAATGGACATGTGAATAATCTTAGATCGAGTAGATACTAGTCCGGAACCCAAAGATCTACCATCAATGGCGGATAATCTGAAAGATGGAACCTGTGGTTCCCAAGGAATACCATGTTTTTGAATAAACCCAAAATCCAAAAAATTACCCGCTGCCCCAGAATCCAAAAAAGCAGAGCTCTGCACACAACCACTGTCCCAACTCAAAAGAACCGGAATTAAAATTTGAGAAGATTGGGGAGTAGAAACGACATCACCCAAGCAAGACTCCCCAGACCTGCTTAGGTTCTGTCGTTTCCTGGCCTTTTGGGACAGGTGTTGCGAAAGTGCCCCTTATCCCCACAATACAGACATAACCCATTATTCCTCCTACGAACCCTCTCCTCGGAAGAGAGACGAGTAGAACCAATCTGCATAGGTTCTTCTAAGGATCTAGGAAAGACTTGTGGGGTGTTAAAGACATTTACAGAAGGAGGTGTAATATAAGAAACCTGCTCCTCCTGGAGTCTCTCTCTATGCCTTCGATCAATCTGGATGGCCAGATGCATGAGAGAATCCAGAGAAGACTGTGTGGGAAAATTTACAAGACTATCTTTAATAGCCGGAGCCAGACCAACCCTGAATTGGCTCATAAGAGCCGTATCATTCCAGCCCGTCTCTACCGCCCAACGGCGAAATTCAGTACAATAATCCTCTGCCCGCCGTTTGGCTTGTTTAAGAGCACGTATGGCTGCGTCGGCAGAAGTGGCACGATCAGGATCATCGTAAATTATAGCCATAGCATTAAAGAAAGCCTCTAAAGAGTGCCGGGCTGGATCCCTTCGAGACAAACTAAATGCCCAGAGCTGGGCATCACCCTGTAAGAGCGTAACTACAAAATTCACCCTAGATTCTTCAGTAGGGAAAGAATAGGGTAAAAAACTGAAATGTAGCTTACATGCCTCTTGAAAAGTAAAAAACTTACTTCGATCCCCAGCAAACTTTTCGGGGAAAGGAACCTTGGGCTCATGGAAGGTACTACCCGTAGGTGGAGGTAGAGAAGTGCTTGCCTGAGGAGTAGTATTACTCGGACCAGGAACAGGCTGTTGCTGCATCATGTCAAGTCTGGAAGAAAGACCGTGAAGACATTGCACAATATAGTCTTGCTTGTCCTCTTGTTCACCAAGCCTCTGTAGAAGATTCGCCAGAATCGCTTCCGAAGGAGTGGTGGAAGTAGTAGCTTCAGCTGGCTCCATCTTCTTTAGTTTTTTGGGCCCAACGTAATGTAACGTTTAGTATCCCACAACCCAGAGTAAACCCCAATGTCCCGGGCTCGGCTCACGCTTCGGCCTATAACCGCCGCCTTTCACGTCGGGTGGGGCCCTCCGCTACTCGGATGCCGCCAGGACTTAATAGTGAGGAGACTGAGGGAAGAACTCTGGGCGAGCAAGGGAACTTAACGTAAAGGTTATCAAAGTCCAGGAACGGGCAGGGTCGAAACCAATCGGGAATGCAGTACAAAATCGGAAAGCAGGAGAGTAATCGAGGTCACAGGCCAGGTCAGCAACAAACAGGGTCAAAGTACAGAGCGGAATCCAAAGAGTAGTCAGGGATGAGCCAAAGGGTCAGGGCAGGCGGAAATCAAACAGAAATCAAGGATAGCCAAAGGTCACAACAAGAATCACAGGAAAATCGCACCCAGGAACAATATTCAGAACCTACGTTGGGCAAGGCACAAAAGGACTGATGGCCATTTAAACATTTGAATTTGGCGCCATTGGACGCTGGCGAATCAGCGCCAGCGCCTGCGCAAATACGTCAGCGCACCTGTCCCTTTAATTCCAGCGCATGCAAGGCCACGCGCTCCATAGGAGCCAGCGCCTGGGGCCTAGCCGCATCGGCGGCGGAGATGAGAGACGGGCGTCCCCATTGAGGGGGCGGCAGGCGTCCCTGCCGTCCCCTGGGTAAGTCTTTTACACATTGGTTAGCATACTGATATACTGTATAATGGATCTGCAATAGTGCTCTTTATGGAAGACGCTCTCTGGTTAAAAACAAGGGGACATATTTCCCCTGCAGACAGAGATAACAGTAGCTTTCTCTAGGGAGCTCAAGGTTTTAAAATGAGTTTGTTTACAAAGCAAGGGTATTCCATGTTAATTACATTTAAAATGTAATTTCCAGCATTCCTTCTGAGAAGAGTTCTAAATTCCAAGGAAAAATTTTATCTCAGACAACAAATGTATTCGGATATTATTTAATGTTGATGTTTTGATTAATTTGGTCAGTTGTAAGGTGCACATAATGATGTTGTGTAGAGAGTGTTTATTCATAAGACTGTATTGGTTGGCATACTGATATATAATGGATCTGCAATAGTGCTCTTTATGTAGGACATTCTCTGGCTTTAAACAAGGGGGCTTTTTTCCCCTGCAGACAGAGACAACAGTAGCTTTCTCTAGGGATCCCAAGGTTTCAAAATTATGGTATATTCCGTACATGGTTTTCTATGTTTTCATGGCTTTTGGATACATTGCATTATTATGGTATTCTTTGCAATAGGTTGATCTGTTTGGTATACCTGATGTTAGCACTATAAAGTAGTAGCTGAATGTGCAATTTAGGGCAATGCAGGATATTAGCAGCTTCATATAAAGTACCACTAAACTAGTAAGTGTTATGGATTTTGGTGATGTTGATTTTTTCTAATTTCACCATATTCATAAAGAATTTCTACAGACTTTTTAATAATCATTTTTCACTCCAGACCTGCGTAAAAACTTAACCTAAGGGACACAACTTTTTATCTAGATGAGTGAGAAAACGTCTAAATAAATAGGATTATAGGAATATTAGGTTATTTCCATTCAGATATCAATAGCTGAATAATTTTTCTTCAGTTTCAATAAAACATTTTCTGTGGTTCAGAAATAGGTTTTTCACCATAGTGTTCGTGGTCAGTGGTCTATAAAAAGGGGCCAGATGGGTAACTATAGGGGAAGCAGAGTTTGCTGCACTGAAATCCCTACTCCCCTGATAGGAAAATGTGTACACTCACCGGAACCGACGGATACCCGTGAACAGGCAGGCAGTGAGGGAGGGGCGCTTGGAGGACTGTGCGCGCCAGAGGGCAGAGCTGTCAACTCCCCCGATTATATCAGGAGTTACCAATTATTAGGCTGTTTCCCCTGTCTCCTGTCCATTTAATGCATTCCCCTGATTTCTGACTAGTGATCGAATTTTTTCGCCAGCCATGGATTAGCATCAAAATTCTGCATTTCGCCATTTGCTAATTTTTTTTACAAAACTGCACCTAAACTTGCAGTGGAAAAAATCACCATGACAAAAAAAGTCGCAAGACAAAAATGTCACCAAGACAAAAAAAGTCGCCATATGAAAAACGCCCATTGACTTTAAAGGAACGGTTCAGTATAAAAATAAAAACTGGTAAATAGATAGGCTGTGCAAGATACAAAAACATCTAATCTAGTTAGCCAAAAATGTAAGCTAGAAAGGCTGGAGTGACTGGATGTCTAACATAACAGAACAGAACATTACTTCCTACTTTGCAGCTCTCTTGGTTTCCACTGGTTGGTTATCAGGCAGTAACCAATCAGTGACTTGAGGGGGGGGGCACATGGGTCATAACTGATGCTTTTGAATCTGAGCTGAATGCTGAGGATCAATTGCAAACTCACTGAACAGTTATGTCCCATGTGACCCCCCTTCGCTGGCTAACTTAGAGCTGAAAACAGAAATTTGGGTTCTGGATATTATGTTTGACATCCAGTCACTCGAGCCTTTATAGATTACATTTTTGGCTAACTAAATATATTAGCAACATTTTTTTTATTTTGCATAGCCTATCAATTTAGGTTTTTATTTTTTACATTTGGAAAAAAAGGACAGATTCTCTCATCACTATTTCTGACTTTATTGGCAAAAATCCGATGTGCACATGTGCAGACCATTTCAGTAAAGTCAGCAGATTGATTTGCGCATGTACGTCGCTGTTTCTTTGGCTTCAGAAGAGGTTCTGCACATGTGCATGACATTACTTCCATATACATCACTTGCGCTTACATCATGGAACCTGGAAATCTTTGGTGGTGCACTGGCACACGCTGCAAACCTCCCGGTACCCAATATTTAAAAGTTGACAGCTCTGAGAGACTCACTTTGATTTGTGGATACATGTGTTTAATGGTGCTTTACATTTAGGGGGTTATTTATTAAGGATCGAGTTGTGTTTTCCACGAAAATTCAAGTGTTTCGAGTCGATTTTTTGTTCAAAACTCACATTTTTGGTTAAACAATAACTTTTCCAAGATTGAATGATGTTCAATTTGTTTTCGAAAGGTTTTGCCTGAAAACTTGAATAGTTTGAGCCTTTTGAGTTTTTTTCCATTAAAAACTCAATTAATTGTTTTCGGGTTTCACAACTCGAACTTGGAGAATCAAGTTTTTTCCATTCGAGTTTTTTCTTAAATAAGATACTAATCAAGTTGTGAGTTCATTCGATTTATAAAAAAATAACATTCTACCATTGAAAAATAATCCCCTAACTTCTTGTAATTTAGGAAAGTTCCCCATGGCAAAGCCAGGGCAGCAGCTTATGTAGGCCTGCTAGTTTATAGATATACAAAACTCTTGGAAAACATAACCAGTGTCACGGCTTCAAGGAAATTATGCTTTAGCCATGATTTTTACTCTTATTTCAAACTACCATAATGAACACTGCTGCGAGGCTCATTCACCTCAGCAGCCGCTCCTCCTCTGCCACGCCATTCTGTCAATCCCTGCACTGGCTTCCGCTACCTTTCAGAATCAAATTCAAATTAATGACACTGACATTCAAAGCACTTCATAACTTTGCCCCACCCTACATCTCTGAACACATCTCTATATACTCACCCAACCGCTTACTACGCTCCTCTACTGACCAACTACTCATCTCTTCTCTCATTTCCTCCTCACATGCTCGCATTCAAGACTTTGCAAGGGCTGCACCCCCCCTCTGTCTGACTTTCTCATAACCTTTCTGCTTTCAAGAAATCTCTTAAAACACACTTCTTTCGAGAAGCCTACCCTCACTCTGCTTAACTACCAAATGCAACACCACATACAGTACCACATTTCTCACCCACTTAAATTCAATCTTGCCCACTCCCACACCTTGTGTATTACTCCCTTCCCTTTAGAATGTATGCTCTTTTGCATAGGGCCTTCCTCACCTTTTGCACCGGTATTGATTGTGATGTATGTAACTCCATATGTTCTATGTATATAATTCATTTTATTATTTTTTGCCATTTTCCCAAAGTTGAAGTTTAAAGTTTAATGTTCCTGTTTCTGTGTTTCATTTTGGCAGCTCAGCAATCCAGATGCAGACTCTGAACTGTTACAATTTGCTACATTAGTTTATACATTTCTCTGCAGCACTTGTGGAATATTAGCAACTATTGTATCAATCATAATAGCTGCCTTTAATGAAACTCAGGCGCCAAAATCAAAAGCTGAATGTTCCAGCACAAAGAATATGCCACTGAAAGTGGCATCAACATATGGCGACAGAACAGTAGAAAAAACAAAACGTGCTTAACAAATACCAAAATAATATGACAAAAGAAAGTATAAACATAGTAACATAGTAAATTAGGTTGAAAAAAGGCACACGTCTATCAAGTTTTAACTTTTTTTAACCTGCCTAACTGCTAGTTGATCCAGAGGAAGGCAAAAAAAACCCATCTGAAGCCTCTCCAATTTGCCTCAGAGGGGGAACTAGGGTGGACTAGTCCCTGGATCAACTTGTACTATGAGCTATCTTCCATAGCCCTGTATTCCCTCAATTGCTAAAAAGCCATCCAACCCCTAATGTACCAGCCTGTACCACTGATTCATGAACAGAATTCCACATCTTCACAGCTCTCACTGTAAAAAAGCCCTTCCGAATATTTACGCGAAACCTCTTTTCTTCTAATTGGAATGGATGACCTTGTGTCAGCTGGAAAGACCTACTGGTAAATAAAGCATTAGAGAGATTATATTATCCCCTTATATATTTATACATAGTTATCACATCACCCCTTAAGCACCTCTTCTCCAGAGTGAACATCCCTTATTTGGCCAGTCTTTCCTCATAGCTAAGATTTTCCATACCTTTTACCAGCTTAGTTGCCCTTCTCTGGACCCTCTAATTCACTATGTCCTGAGCACTGGAGACCAAAACTGTACGGCATATTCTAGATAGTGCTCTATAATGTGGAAGAATGTCTTTCTCCCTCCTATGCCCTTTTTATTACAGCTCAAGACCTTATTTTCCATTGATGCTGCTGACTGGCATTGCTTGCTACAGCCAAGTTTATCATCTACAAGGACTCCATGGTCCTTTTCCATAATGGATTTGCCTAGTGCAGTCCCATTAACGGTATAAGTAGCTTGGATATTTTTACATCCCAGGTACATCACTTTACACTTTATCTACATTGAATCTCATTTGCCACTTAGCTGCCCAGATTGGCAGTTTGTCAAGATCTTGTTGCAAGAATGCTGCTTCCTGGATGGAATTAATTGGGGTGGATAGTTTTGTGTCAGCTGCAAACACTGATACATTACTTACAATCCCTAAGTAATTAATGAACAAGTTAAATAAAAGTGGACCCAATACTGAGGCCTGAGGGACCCTTCTAAAACCTTACTCCAATTAGAGAATGTACCATTAGCAACCCTCTGTACTCGATCCTGTAGCCAGTTTCCTATCCATGTGCAAACAACATTAAACCCAACAGTCCTTAGTTTAATAAAGCAGTCGTTTGTGGGGCATGGTATCAAATGCTTCGGCAAAATCCAAATAGATCACATCTAATTTCTCTGACATGACCTATCCTTCATAAATCCCTGCTGATTACTGCTCATAATGCCATACAACATTTTGAATGTGATCCCATAGCAAGCCTTCACATATTTTGCCAAAGAATTAAAAATAACATAGATACAATTTTGTAGGTAAATGTACATGTATTGCCATGGCAACATGCTCCTAGAGAAATCAGCTAGAGGGCACAGTATAGTGGTAACCATAGTGACCTGAGCAGGAAGAGAAAGTTCTTAAAGTTCCCATAACAGCCTGATCATACAGTTGCGAAAACCTTTTAACTATACAAACAAAATAATAGTCATTAAAGTGATCAGATCATAATAGCAGAACATCTGGATCCAGATCAGATTCATTGTACTTTACAATATATTCACAAGAAATAAAGTTACAGGCATGAACAGCAGTTGTATGATATCTGTAATGGGAGAAAGAAAGGGTTTCAGAACAAGTCAATATCAAATATATTATAATAAACCTAACACTTCACATGAGTGAATCACCTTCTTATATTCAATACTCGCAGTTTACATAGATGTAATTTTCTAAACCAAACAGATGCAGAAGAAAAATTGTTGACTTGTCACAATGAAAGAGCAGACAGTAATGGCATCTAAAGGGGTAAGCGGTGACTTTGCAAAGAAATAAGAACATTACCTCCTGTCAAGAAAACAGGAAAAATAAAATCCTCATTTAAACCTAGTGGGTGGATGGTGCTTAATCTGTAAATCCACTCTGTTTCTTTTTTCAACAAAAGTGTGTTACGTTCTACTCCACATTGTACTGGGGGTATGTACTCTATCCCCATCAGCCTCAAAGAGTGTTGAATCAATACCATTGTGCTATTGCCTATTTTAATAACACCTTTATTTTTCTGAAACGATCTTTCAATTTTTGGAATGGGCATTTAATAGTATACACACATAGACAAGAAATTTTATACCTAATCGGGAAAGACTAAAATAGCTCCCTTCAGAAATACTATTACAGATACTGCAACTAAAGGTGGCCATACACGGATAGATCCGCTCGTTTGGCGATGTCGCCAAACGAGCGGATCTCCCTCCGATATGCCCACCTTGAGGTGGGCAATATCGGGCTGATCCGATCGTGGGCCCTAGGGCCCAACGATCGGATCCTAGCGTTCGCCAAACGGGCGGTCGGATCGCGGGACCGCATCAACGAACAGATGCGGCCGCGATCCGACGGGATTTTTAATCCCATCCGATCGAGATCTGGCCGACTTTCGGCCAGATCTCGATCGGGGAAGCCCGTCGGGGGCCCCCATACACGGGCCAATAAGCTGCCGACACGGTCTGTCGGCAGCTTTTATCGGCCCGTGTATGGCCACCTTTAGACACCTAAAGCAGTCTGGTTTTGGGTCATTCAAAAAAATGAGATGTATAATGTTTCTTATTGTCTACCCGTACCAATAGATTCCTTAAGTTACTGCCCCTCTTATAGGCAAATATTGATGGAGTGCCACAGTACACAGTAAGATCCCAGAATGGCATCATCCTCAAGGATGTATAACATGCATACCCCCCAAAACATAGATACTGGTGGCGCAAACAAATAAAAAGAAGGGGCACTTTCCCCATTGCAGAAGATTTGTGTGTGTGTGGATCCGTGAATTGAAAGTTGCTGTTACTAAGGGACCGGGCCGGGTCTATGGAGAACCGGCACCACTACTGCAGAGAGTAAATTCCGGGTGTGCGGTATACCTACTACATTGCATCTCCCATAGTGCCCATTTTAATAAAATAAGTCAACATTTTAAAAATGGTTTTCATTTTCTATGTAATGATAAAACAGTACCTTATACTTGATATAAACTAAGGTATAATTAATATTTTTTGGAGGCAAAACAATCCTATTGTATTTATTAAATGTATCACTGTTTTTTTAGTAGACTTATTACTGGTGATCTAAATTAAGGAAAGACCCCTTATCTGGAAAACCCCAGGTCCCAAGCATTCTGGATAACAGTTCCCATACCTGTATTATTATATACTAAACAGAACTGAAATAAAATAGGGGTTTTTATTTCTTCTTTTTTTTATTTCTTCTTTTCATTTTAAAAGAAAAAGGAACGTCTTTAAATGGCCTGGCAAAAGAACAAATATTCACAGCTGCATAAAAGATGTTACTGAGTACACAACTGTAGCCATGGATACCTGCGTACTTTTATATTTCCATTAATATGTACTTTGCTTTTTTCTGGAAATAACATTATGTAGTAATATAATTTAGGTTACAGTGTGTATAAACATAACAGAAAATGGGAGTCTATAGTTAGTTCTTTATGTACTTGTTTATTACAAAAAACATAACTCACTAGCTTGTCTGAGGCACTACACCGTTCATCTGAGACACTATACCATTCTTCTGGTGTTTTAAGTTGCTTGTTCTATATTTAATATATAAATACTGGTTTTGTGCATTTAATCACGATTTCTTAACGCTTTTTTAAGGTACCCAGATTCAGGGCCAGATTTATCAAAATGTGAGATTAGAGCTCAACAAAGAAAAACTCACCCACTTTCTATTCATTCCTATGGAATATTTACTGTTGAAGCGAATTTACCAAGTGGTAAACTTCAACTTTCACCCATTGATGAACACATTTCTAAAAATCTCATAGGAATTAATAGAAAGTGGGTGAGTTTTTCTGTGGTGAGCTCTAATCTTAAATTTGGATAAATTTGCCCCTAAATCTAAAAGATTGTGACCCACAAATTGGTTTAAAATAAATTATGCACCTTGATTTAATACATTCAATTGTATGAATACTATAAATAGGTATCTGGGAGACCTACTCTAAATAACTGGGGGCTCAGTGTGTTTTTAACATAATAGTTACATTTTAATATAATGTTAAAAAGCACAGAAATTAAAAAAACAGTACCACATGATATATTTTTTAAACATTCTGTTTAAAAAACCTGTTCTACAAATAACAGATAATTTTGGAAAAATGTGGTCAGTTATGCACAAGACAGAAAAAATAATGACAATGCTGCTAAGTGCTTTCAGATTATTTTTTTCTTGGAATACTAGTGGGATACTGAATCATTCAGCAAGAAAAGATTTTATTTCTATCCCATGCTCATAACTAATAGGGAAACTTTAAATCTGGTGAAATCTTTAAATATGGTGATTGGGACATCTGTGCCTGCTGATTATATTATGTATCTATAGCGCCACTCTTCACCCATTGCTCCATTGTGCTATCAAATCCTTTTTTTTCAATAAGGCCCCATACAAATGAGCACATGGGGCTTTGTTTTTTCATATGGAACAGTGCATAATTTTGGGTCTCATGGTCCCAGAAATGAATGGTCCAACTACGATAATGTAACTAGTACGCTAGTTACATTATCAGTATTTGTAATGGAATGAGGTCAATTTGTTGTTCCAGTGTTAAGAAAAATACATGTGTACTCCATGGCCATAAGCATAGTGCAATTACTGCATGGTTCAGAGCATAATTTAAAGAACATAAACCCCTAGATGAAGAAAATGTTGACACAGTTCATATAGTCTATTCAGGACCTGTGCTTGTTATAATAAGTTATTCAATATGTATTTGTCCCTGGTTACAAGCTATTTGTACTAATAATGCATCCCCCCAGTATGATATTTTTTATATAGGGCCAGTGATGCACTAAAATAATATACTTGGGTTTAAGCCAGTTGGTTGGATTAAATGGCATGTCAGCCCACAAATAAAAGAAAATAAGTTTCAAATCAATTTTCCAAGAAGCATATGTAAAAAAATTGTTGTGGTTTTCAAGGATACATAAAAAACGAAAAGCAAAATTGCTCAGGGTGGTTTTCTAGGCACTTTTGCAAGTTACATTAACACTGCTGAAGCGAGCTGAAAAAGAAACCACCACTGAGCACCAATGGTCTTTTTTTTTTTTTTTAACCCATGGCCATGATCAATATTTATTTTTTACTTTTATAGGGGGACCCTGGCCACCAATATTTTTTTATTTTGTGAGGGGTCCTGGTCACAAGTTGAAAAGCAAGGGACCTAGTACAGAGACCTGCGGTACTCCACTAACAACACTGGTCCAATTAGAAAATGTTCCATTTACCACCACTCTTTGTAGTCTATCTTTTAGCCAGTTCTCTATCCAGGTACAAATACTATGTTCCAGGCCAACATTCCTTAATTTAACCAGTAACCTTTTGTGTGTCACTGTATCTCTCTACATAAATAAGTAAGTAATAGTAAACTCTAATTAGGTTCTTTGTTGAACTGGTTAATAGTTGCTTGGAATTGTATATATTTGTATACTTATTTATGTAGTTGCTTTTCAACTTGTTTATTAATGAACTGGAGGTGGGCATTGAAAGTACTGTTTCTATTTTTGCAGATGATACTAAATTGTGCAGAACTATAGGTTTCATGCAGGATGCTGCCACTTTGCAGAGTGATCTGTCTAAGTTGGTAAACTGGGCAGCAAACTGGAAAATGCGGTTCAATGTTGATAAATGTATGTATATTTTTATTTGTAAAGCACTCCTTGAGGGCAAAGCACTGTACAACAAAACAATAAATAAGTAGTAACAAACAAGGGGTCATTGGAATAAAAAGTAACAATAAGTGCATTATTAGAATACAATTCACAAAAATATAAAATATAATTACAATGCAGATTAAGTGCTCAGTGTCAAGGAAACAAAAGGCTACCCCGTAGGGCTTACAGTCTAAATGGAAGGGTAACATACAGACACAATTCAGAGGGGTAATAAGGTGCTGTGCAAGGTTATGCACTTTGGCAAAAAATATATAAATGCAAGTTATACACTAAATGGCAGTGTATTGGGAGTTTCCTTAAATGAGAAGGATCTAGGGGTTTTTGTAGTTGTCTAATTCTGGGCAGTGTCATTCTGTGGCTACTAAAGCAAATAAAGTTCTGTCTTGCATAAAAAAGGGCATTAACTCAAGGGATTAAATCATAATTATGCCTCTTTATAGGTCCCTGGTAAGGCCTCATCTGGAGTATACAGTGCAGTTTTGGACTCCAGTGCTTAAGAAGGATATAAATGAGCTGGAGAGAGTGCAGAGACGTCCAACTAAACTGGTTAGATGGATGGAAGACTTAAATTATGAGGGTAGACTGTCAAGGTTGTGAGGGGACATGATTACACTTTACAAGTACATTTACAAGTATATTAGAGGACATTATAGACAAATAGCAGGGGACCCTTTTACCCATAAAGTGGATCACCATACCAGAGGCCATCCCTTTAGACTAAAAGAAAAGAACTTTCATTGGAAGCAACGTAGGGGGTTCTTCACAGTCAGGACAGTGAGGTTGTGGAATGCACTGACGGGTGATGTTGTGATGGATGATTCAGTTAATGTCTTTAAGAATGGCTTGGATGATTTCTTGGACAGACATAATATCAAAGGCTATTGTTATACTAAACTCTATAGTTAGTATAAGTATGAGTATATATGTGAAAGTCGGAAGGGGTGCGTGTATAGATGCTGGGTTTTTATTTGGAGGGGTTGAACTTGATGGACTTTGTCTTTTTTCAACCCAATTTAACTACTGTGAGACTCTCATGGTTAGGCATCTCCACGGGCAGTTTCCCCCTGTAGTTTGGACACCAAAAGTGGTTAATCCACCCAGACAGCTATTGTCCCTTTCCTGGGTTCATTGTAATTTGATTTAGTTCAGTGCTTGCCCAGTAGGTAAAAGCATTTAAAAGTATAAATAAGTACATGTGCTCAGAGCTCTCTACCTGGATCCCACCTTGCAGGGAGGTGGGTACAGGAGTGGGTCTGAGCATGTTACAGGCCCTGTTCGGATGAGCTTTATTTAGTGCCAGAAGTTTTGTAATAGTCACTCTATGAGCCAGAGCAGCTTTCAGGCTCAAACAAGGAGAGTAGTGGGGGTTAGTACCCTTGCAGTGAATAAGCTATCAGACAGTCAGTGAGCTTAGGAGCACAGAAAGTGCCGAGGAGCAAGATATACCGTGGAATCCCTAGGGCTGGGTGAGTCACCAAGACAGGCTTCATTTCCCCTGAAAGGGATCTATTGAACATATCAGAAAGTGTGAAGGGTTTCCACTGATTTGCTGTGATTGTACTTGAAAAGTTAATTCATTGCTTTAACCTTTGGTACTTCAATGTGATTCTTCATTTTTACAAATACAAACAGTGAAATTCTGACGTCTCTAGTCTATTTACATGTTTTACACATATTAACTCCAAAATAAACTAAAGCTATCTGAGCTACTTTTTAAATATGCCTTATACATGACACCAAGAATATAGTAGGTAATTTACATTGCAATGTGCAAAATGCATAAAATGGCCACAATATGCAATTTTTTTGCTAAATCTGCCTGTGTTAGGCGCTACTCTATTCAAGAGGGGAGGAGGAGACATGTTGATATTCCCCCTACTGCCCCTACCCATGACTAAATTTGCTCCCTATTTAGATGTCAATTTTGCTTTTGAAGTGCTCTATAATATCTTGAGCACTGACTGATGCACACAGTGGAGAGTGAATTAATGAGTATAGTAAAGTAGGTTTGTTTGGCTAAGTGGAGACCAGTATAATAGGAAATTAGGAGATTTGTAGCTGTTGAAGTCTGTTTCTGGATTCAGGATTCGTGCCTGTGGTACTCGAATGGACAATTTTTGTAGACGTTATGTATGAGTTGTATGTCAAGGTTAGAGTTGTTTGGGTCTAATGTCTTAGCAAGAGCAAGTTCATTAATGGCATTGGTGAGTGTGTTGTACACAGAAGTTGCCAGCTTAGGACAGCAGCTGGTTGAGATGTTATAGTAAAGAGACTCAAAAAAAGAAAAGAGATGTGCCATGTCCTAGCCCTTGCAGGTCATGGAATGTGCATGTGTAACAAATCCTCACCCTGGTGGTCTAGTGGTGGTGCGGCGGGGACGCCCGCCATGCCGTCCTGCGCACTTCCGTATTTTATAGGCGCATGCGCGCTGGCGTGATTACGTCAGCGCGCAATGGCGCGAAATTCAAATAGTATTTAAAGGGACATTTTTTCTTTAGTCATTGCACGTGATAGCTTTTGTTCCTGGTGCCTTGTACCTTGTGCTGAAAAGCTTCTAGTCTGTTTGATTTCTGTGTTTGACCCTGCCTGGCTGTTTGACTACTCTGATCTCTGGAACCTGACCCTTGCCTGAAACCGACCTCGATTCTGCTTAACCCTCCTGATTGACGTTCTGGTTTGACCTCTGCCTGTTATTTGACTCCGATTCTGCCTCATCCCAACTGATTGACCCGGTTTTGACCCTTGCCTGCCTGACGATTCTAGCTATCTGCCTGCCTCGACCCGGCCAGTCTGACCACGATTCTGTCTTATCCAGTTGTACCACGACCTTCGGCCTAACTGACTTTAGCAACTGTTGTGCCCCTTTGCTTGCCAGAACTCCTCGCCTTGCTCCTCTCGAAAAGTCCAGGTGGCAAGCCGAGACCAGGGAGCTTGGCACTAGTTCTGGTTTAGGGTGCCGACCGTGACAGCATGTTTGGGGGGACTGCAAAGTATGTGGACGAAGTTACCAAGAGTTGAAATGCAAGCAGATTGTGATCAGAGAGGGGAAAGTGGGAGTTAGTAAAGTTGGAATTTGAGCAGATTTCAGAGAATATAAAACCAAGAGAGTTATCATTGGAGTGAGAGGGGGGTCTGGGCATAGAGATAATCTGAAGGAGGATGTTAGCAAAAACAAAGACATCAGGAGCTGTCAGTATATGATAGTGATGTGAAGTGATAAAGGAGTTGTTTACACATAGGGTGGGAAAATGTGGCCGTGACTGGACTCAGATAGGATTTGGGGAGATATGCCCAGCTGCTAGTAGTAGGAAAGAGACTTGCAAGAAATGTTTTAGTCAGTCCCTGACTTGAGTCTAGCAAGTATCATTAAGGGAAATACCCGACACTACAGTCTCCTTACTGCTTTTACTATCTGTATTTACACTCCTGGAATGTGTTATGACCACTAAGTTGTCTGGTCTACTTTATTTTACTGGTTTATCCTTGCTAAGACCTACCTACCTACCTCAGGCCCTCCAGCACATATGTCCTCCAGCAGAAGGTGCCGTCCAAAAAGGCTGATGTTTGGGATCACTCTATTCTTTAAAACTAGGGATCTCCCATAATCTCCATGGGCCAATGCATACACATGGCTCCCAAAGGGGAAAGGTTACACATTACACAGTATGGAAGGGTTAACGCCACATTTCATGGACATAGTACGTGTGTGTATCTAACACTAGGTTAAATATAATTACACAATATTCTGGGAAATATTTTGAACAAACCACTGAGATGAGAAGTATTTCATCACCTGTTACTAGTTTAATATTTTGCCCTCCTGAGCTCAGTACAACTAAAAATAACATGCAGGACAAAAACAACATAACAAATACATTATTCTTGATTTATTATTAAATTCATTATGCTAAATAAATAATTTGCGCTATTTCACATTCCCAGGCTGCAATTTTTTGTGGATAATGCAAGGATTTCTGTCTTTTCATTTAAATTGCTAATAAGAGGGGAGGGTTATATGCAGTTCTTCAGCACTTTACATTTCTGACAAGTTGAGAACTGCCAGGTACTAAGGTGTTTTCCCCACTTTAAATGAAACCTTGTTAGTTAACTGAAGAAGTTTAGTGGAGATTCTTTAGCTTTTCCTTCTTTCTGCTGGGAGTTGGTATTTCTTCTGGCTCTGTAATCACATTACAAAACACAAGCTGAAAAAAAAGTTCCACAGCGGATCCAACAGTCACTGCAGAATTTGGATACATCATTAGGTCTCTAGCTCATCCTTAACAACTGACAAAATATTTACTCGGCTCAGTGCTGAAATGGATAACATTTTCCAAAATATTATACAAGACTGAATTCAGAACACAGTCAAAGGCACAAAAATGAGTTGGACTTCCACACTTCAGGCCCAAAAGTGGTTTTCAAAAAAATAGGCTTGAATGGAATTCTTTTTTTATAACTTTATTTTTTTCGTAATTGTCACATATTTAAGTTGCAGTTATTACATTTAGTGTAGATAGTATTCAGCATCTGGTGTCAGTACTGCATAACTAAATAATTCTCAAAAAGAAAAGAGAACATGAGAACATAAAAATGCAAATCAAAATTAAATTCTAAAATATACTTTTAAGGTGCAGGCTTATCAAGGTATTCAGGTAGGTTAAACCATATTATATTTCTTGGGCAGTTGCTATTATATCAGAGGGGAAACAGTAAGTGAAGTTGCCCCAAATCTCCTCTTGTTTAGACAATGTTCTATTACTTAGTGTGGATAGGTATTCCATCCGTTTTACTTCCTATACCTTGTTCTGTAGTTCCCTTTCAGTTGGGGAAGCCCTTTGGGGCAGATTTACTATGGGGCGAAGTGACTAACGCTAGCAGTGGCGTAACTATATGTCACTGGGCCCCACAGCAGATTCAATCTAGGGCCCCAAAATATTGATAAGGTGGCCTGTTCTACCCAGACATATTAAAATTGGCTATTAATTAGGTCCTCACTGGGCCCCCTATTCGACTGGGCCCCCCCCAGGGTCTGCTTCCTCTGTAGTTACGCCCCTGAACGCTAGCGAAAATTCAACAGCGTGACGTCATTTCGTTACTTCGCTGATTTACTAATGGTCGCTGGCGTAACTTCGCTAGCAAAAGAGATAGACTCTAGTGGTACTTTGCTCCCTAACACCTGGCGAAGTTGCGATCTATCGAATGGACATAACTACGCAAATTCACTAAGATGCAGATATTACTGAACGTTATCTCTTGCACCAGACTTGCCTTCGCCACCTCAGACCAGGCAATATGCAATATAGTAGATAGGATAGGAAAAATTTTCTAAGTCCCAAAAAACGATAGCGTCTTTCCCTTTTTCAGGGAGATAGGCTGAAAAACAGTGTTAAATTTTTTGTGGTAACCTGCTTTCCCCCTACATTTCCTAACATATGGCACATAAACTATACACGGGGGCTCATGTGTAGGGCAATATAACAACTTTATTTTATTAAGGTGTCCGGGCTTGTGTAGTATAATGTATTGGCTGCAACATGCTTCCATTGAACTTTAACTTCCCGCCGTATGCAAATGACGCAACTCTAGTGAGACTTCACTGTGCTTGCCGCAGTAATGCTAGCGCTACTTTGCCAGCGTTCGGCGCCCTGGACACAACTTTGGTTTTTAGTGAATTAGCGTTGTCCTGGTGAATATACGACTGGCAAACTGTTGCAATGTGAGCGAAGCCGTCGTTGGCGAATTTTCATAGGTTAGTAAATTTGCCCTTTTGTTTCCATTATTGACACAGTGTCCTCCTGGCAGCTGTCAAAATGTGGTTAATTAGTTTCCTGGCCTCTTTTGTAAAGTTTAGGTTTCCCCTAGAGAAAGGTCCATAGTTCTCTTTGTATAGTGGTCCGTAGGACTTTTTATAATAGTTCTTTCACCATCTCCCAATAGAGTGTGATCTTGGGGCATTCCCACAAAATATGAGATAGTGTCCCCATCTGTCCATATTACTGCCAGCACCTATCTGAGACTGAGGGATATATTCTATGTAGTTTATCTGGGGTATAATACCAATTTAGCAAGATTTTATAGATGTTTTCTTTATATTGGACACATATAGATGATTTCTTGGCATTATCCTAGATACATTCCCAGTTTTTATAGCTTAGCTCTGCTGGGAATTTATCTTCCCAATATACCATATATTTGTTCAATTGTATCAGTATATCATAAACATTGGATATTGCCTGTTTTTGACCTGGGCCTTTATAGAATAGTTGCTCAAATGAGTTTGAATGCCTGCTTTGGTTTCAATCTCATATGGGTTCTCAGGTAATGTGAAACTTGTAAATTTTGATAAAGTGGGATGTCATCATAACCTGATTTGTTTTTCAGGGTTAGCAGATCCAAAGTTTTTTGGTTTACATTATCCCAGATTTCACAGATATGGAATAGTTTTGGGTGATCCCATTTCTTAACAAATTCTGAGTCCCATCCCGAGTTCCCTAGTTAGTCCCTTAGGGGGGGAGGTTTGGGATTGTAAGGTTGTGATAGGTCTGTGTTTCTTTAAAAAATTTTTTAAATATCTACCGTATGTAACAAGTAAGATTCCCCTATATAAAATTGATGAACCTAGTCTGTATACATTACAAAATTTTAGTGGGTACAGTGATAGGGTGCGTTTCAAACAAATATAATAATCGTGGTAACACATTCATTTTTACAAATGCCATTCTCCCAAACCACGACAAGGTGTTCTGGTTCCACTTGTCAAAATCCTTTCTGATTTGTTGCAGTAGGGGAGGGAAATTGCTAGCGTATAAACTTTCATAGTTCTTGGTTATATGGATTCCCAAATATTTAATTGAGTCAGTTTTCCAGGCAAAGTTGAAGTTTAATTTTAGAGTTTTTAGCATATGTTATGGAAAATGTAGTGGGAGGGCTTCAGTTTTATGCTCATTGATCCTGTAACCTGATAGGTATTGTAATCCTGAAGTGTTTTGTGTAAGTTTGGGAGGGATGTATATGGTTGTGTGAGGGTCAAAAGAACATCATCTGCAAAAAGGGAGAGTTTGTAGATATTCTGTTGTAATTGAATTCCCTTGTCTGGGTTGTGTCTTATGGCTATTGCCAGTGGATTTCCCTAATGTGGGGCCTGTCTCCCTGCAAGTGTGGATCTAAATTATACAGTGATTTATAGTACTAGTAGAAGACCAGTTATTTTTTCAGTAGTATGTTCCATGTTCCCTTGTTTGTTTCTGAGATTATACTTCTGTTTAATTTTTGGTCTTTCAATTTTTTTGCAAATAGTGTATGCACTTTATTACCATATTCATAGTAGGTATGTTTAGTCTAGGTCATTCATTTCTCTATCATTTCTGACATCTAGGTTTTTAAGTTGGTTTCTATATGTGATGACTTTGGACAGTTTAGCTGTAGTGGGTCTGTCATAAAGTTGCTTTTCTGCTTTCTTTACAAGGAATTTTTTTAAGGATTTTTTTTAAATAGCACATATGAAACATGAAAAGCATTAGGATACTATAATATAGTCCCAATTTATGTGTGGTAAATGATGTGGTGCTCTATCGGGAAGCCCTGTTGCATAGGACAGCTTCGTTCAACAGTAGGAATTATGGAAAAATCAGATGGCACTCACGTCGCAATTGTGCTGATATTTTCAGTGCTTTATTGAGATCTCCGCACAACGTTTCGGGGGCTCCTCCCCCTTCCTCAGGTGTGCTTACAAATGTAACAAGGATACAGGTATATGTAGGTGCTGGGGAGTACAACTCCTCCCTTCTAATTAACACACATGATTACGTGCACAATAAGGAGGTGTAGTTCAACAATGTGTCTGCATTATTGTGCACGTAATGATGTGTCCTGATTGAAAGGAAATATCTTCTACAGTAAAACCTCAATGTTTCATACCCTGAGTTTATGTTTTTCTGCATTTTACAATGTGTCTTTGTGGTCCCACCAACTTTTAATGCATTTCAGTTGGTGTTTTTCCCTGATTTTACAGCATGTTTTCCCAAATTGTAAATACAATTTTATCCGGGTGTTTCCAAAAATGGCTGCTTGTCCTTTATGAATGCAATTATAAACAATGCTTAAAATACTAACCAGATGCATATTTTGCCAAGATTCTGTCTGTAAATAGTCAGTTTCAATAATCTGTGCCTCATAAGTCATGCACAAATCACTTCTTTCTTTAGGTTGTGCATGTGACTGTCGGAAAGCTCTTGCACAACCCTCTCCCCCCACACACAAACACATATTGTAACATTAATGCTGCAATGCTTAACTCATGTCCCCTTGTATTGTTGAGTACTTGAAAAATAAATTAACACATTTGCCTAATTTTACATTTTCCCAGATTTTACACTATTTTTCCTGGTCCCCTGAAGTAGGGTACCACTGTACTTCAATACACACATTATTTTAAATACTGATTAGTTTTCTCTGTGTAAAGGTGGAAATTGACTTGTATTATCAGAGCTTGATAGCTATGCCAGTTTATCTGATCAGGAAATATTGGTCTCATAAGCCCACAGTTTTGAAAACTTATTTTTAATAAAAAATGAAAAGTTTGCATTAGGTCTAGTAACCCATAGTAATCAATCAGCAAGTTGCATTTACTAGTCTGCTGTTTGAAAGGGAGCATGTGGTTACTACACTTTGCAACAATGTTATATTATACTGAGAAATACATAAATTACTTCCAATTCCTTACAAAAGAATTTACCTAAACAGTTGTACATTATTATTATTATTATTTTTAATTTACTTTTATTGATATAACTTTTCTTTCACCACTCCCATCATCAGCTCCCAGAACTGGCCAGTAAATGTATATAAGTATATGCAACCGATAAATATTCTGCATGCAAATTGTAGAGAAAGCTGGTGCAGGGCTATGACTTTAGGTTCCCATTCTCACAGCTGCTTGGCTTAGACACAATATGACAGCTGCAAGCAAAGACTTTTTGTTTCTTTCTCCTAGTTGTGATTTTAGTCCTAATTGCAGGAATTTGCTATGTTATATAGATAGGAAATGGCTGTATAAAAAACGAAATCAGTGCACTATTAAAAGCAACAGAATAAAATCTCTATGCATATATTTTAATATTGGTTGTAGATACAGCATGTTTGCTGTTAAGGTTTAATCCTTATGTCCATTATAATAGAGATCCATAGTATTAAACTAGAATATCCCCAAGGAAACAAACTATTTTATTTTATTTTATAATTAATTATTTAATAGCAGGGCTGGCATAAATAAATAACCATTTTGAATTATTACAATACGAGTTAACAAAGCTGACTGCAATGGAAATACCAGGGACAGGAACATTGAGCTTTAAACTTTAATATAAAAAATGGTCAAAAATAAAACATGGGATGTGTTGTAAAAAGTCTATTTCTGGAGCTGAAAAAAAAGTGTTTAAAGGGTGAACAACCCCTTTAAACATGCAAGACAATCTCAAGATTATAAGTAATTTGTAGGCAAAAAATAATCAACAAATTCCTACAAAAATAGAAAGACGATCCATGCCAAAAGGGTGTTCCTAAATACTGACCAAAAACTTTTGCACATGCCAAAATTCTTATTTTTTTAATTCCTAAAATATAACTTTGATTTAACATTTGCAAATAATTTTTAACACATTGAGTAGTTTTTACTAGGGATGAACCGAATCCTCTATTTTGGATTTGTCCGAACCCCCGAATGCTTCTCGAAAGATCAGTCGAATACCGAATCGAATCCGAATCCTAATTTGCATTTACAAATTGGGGATGGGAAGTAGAAAACATTTTTTACTTCCTTGTTTTTTGACAAAAAGTCACGAGATTTCCCTCCCCACCCATAATTTGCATATGCAAATGAGGATTCGGTTCGGCCAGGCAGAAGGATTTGGCCGAATCCGAATCCTGCTGAAAAAGGCCGAATCCCGAACCGAATCCTGGATTACATGCATCCCTAGTTTTTACTATTTTTTACTTACAAAATGAATTAAATATGTAATATCTAAATATGTAACCTTTTTTGAACAAGATACAACTACACATTGAGTAGTTTTTTTACTATTTTTACTTACAAAATGAACTAAATATTTAATATCTAAATATGTAACCTTTTTTTGCACAAGATACAAAAAAAATTAAGTCCTAGGGGCAAATTCACTAAGGGCAAATTTTCACCAGCAACTACTTTGCCACACTTGGCGTCATTTCGGCAGTCTCAAATTTGTTAGCACTACGTTAATACAATAAAATGCGAAGTTGCGTTTCAGCAGCCCAACACTGGTAAATTTTCATTAGCGTTACTTCGGCATTGCTTTAATTTCATAGCGAATTTTCGCTAGCGTTCATATCTGCCTAACTGCGTTAGTCATTTGTGAAGTTTTCGTTTGTAATGTTGGTGCAAATGCTTGAAGTGGCCACTGACTCTTTAATAGTTCAGACTTGTGAAGGCAATCCCACTTTAAAAAAGTAAAAGTCCCCAGTGTTTTTTGCAATTTCTGGCATACAGGATATGATGTCACTGACATAAGATTGAGGAAGATGTAGCTTTGTTTTATCAGTTAGCCTGGTCTGAGGGGGCGAAGTAAACTCTGGCAAAGAGGTAACATTCAGTAAAATTAGCATCTTAGTGAATTTGCGGAGTAACGACCGTTCGTCAGAGTGAAAAGTTGCCTGGCGATAGGGTGTGAACGTATGCTAGAGACGGTGTCGTTCGTTAGCAAATTGTCCTCTACGCATGTTAGTGAATTGTCGCTAGTGAATATGCTCCCTAGAATTAAAGGAATAAACTGATCCATTTCCAAATCAGTATGGACTTAAAATTAGCATCTTAGTGAATTTGCGGAGTAACGACCGCTCGTCAGAGTGAAAAGTTGCCTGGCGATAGGGTGTGAACGTATGCTAGAGACGGTGTCGTTCGTTAGCAAATTGTCCTCTACGCATTTTAGTGAATTGTCGCTAGTGAATATGCCCCCTAGAATTAAAGGAATAAACTGATCCATTTCCAAATCAGTATAGACTGAAAATGAATAAGTGAACTCCAACACAGCTGCAGTTTAAATATTACTCTTTGTTTGCACAGCACTGACATATTCTGCAAATCTTTACACAGATTATACATTTTTCACATCAGTCCCTGCCAAGTAAAGCTTTCTATGGTCAGTTTTATCAAGAGACAATTAACCTGCCTATATGTTTTGGATTGTGGGAGAGAACTCACAGAGATATTGGGAGAACATACTGACACATTGCCCAGGCTGAAATTAAAACTAGACCCCACTGCTGCAAGCCCCAAAATATTTTTATGAGATATTCTTAAAGAATTTATTAAGTAACAGTCAACATCAAAGAGACAAAGCACAATTTTTTGCTTATGTTGTTTTGCCCAATCCTTTCTCATAAGGCCATTGGCAGATTTTTGTTCCCCATAAACCCAGATGATTGAGTTTACAGTGGTGTGAAAAACTATTTGCCCCCTTCCTGATTTCTTATTCTTTTGCATGTTTGTCACACTTAAATGTTTCTGCTCATCAAAAACCGTTAACTATTAGTCAAAGATAACATAATTGAACACAAAATGCAGTTTTTAAATGAAGGTTTACGTTATTAAGGGAGAAAAAAAACTCCAAATCTACATGGGCCTGTGTGAAAAAGTGATTGCCCCCCTTGTTAAAAAATAACTTAACTGTGGTTTATCACACCTGAGTTCAATTTCAAAGGTTATAAAGCCATTTCTAAAGCTTTGGGACTCCAGCGAACCACAGTGAGAGCCATTATCCACAAATGGCAAAAACATGGAGCAGTGGTGAACCTTCCCAGGAGTGGCCGGCCGACCAAAATTACCCCAAGAGCGCAGAGACAACTCATCCGAGAGGCCACAAAAGACCCCAGGACAACATCTAAAGAACTGCAGGCCTCACTTGCCTCAATTAAGGTCAGTGTTCACGACTCCACCATAAGAAAGAGACTGGGCAAAAACTGCCTGCATGGCAGATTTCCAAGGCGCAAACCACTTTTAAGCAAAAAGAACATTAAGGCTCGTCTCAATTTTGCTAAAAAACATCTCAATGATTGCCAAGACTTTTGCGAAAATACTTTGTGGACCGACGAGACAAAAGTTGAACTTTTTGGAAGGTGCGCGTCCCGTTACATCTGGCGTAAAAGTAACACAGCATTTCAGAAAAAGAACATCATACCAACAGTAAAATATGGTGGTGGTAGTGTGATGGTCTGGGGTTGTTTTGCTGCTTCAGGACCTGGAAGACTTGCTGTGATAGATGGAACCATGAATTCTACTGTCTACCAAAAAATCCTGAAGGAGAATGTCCGGCCATCTGTTCGTCAACTCAAGCTGAAGCGATCTTGGGTGCTGCAGCAGGACAATGACCCAAAACACACCAGCAAATCCACCTCTGAATGGCTGAAGAAAAACAAAATGAAGACTTTGGAGTGGCCTAGTCAAAGTCCTGACCTGAATCCTATTGAGATGTTGTGGCATGACCTTAAAAAGGCGGTTCATGCTAGAAAACCCTCAAATAAAGCTGAATTACAACAATTCTGCAAAGATGAGTGGGCCAAAATTCCTCCAGAGCGCTGTAAAAGACTCGTTGCAAGTTATCGCAAACGCTTGATTGCAGTTATTGCTGCTAAGGGTGGCCCAACCAGTTATTAGGTTCAGGGGGCAATTACTTTTTCACACAGGTTTGGATTTCTTTTCTCCCTAAATAATAAAAACCCTCATTTAAAAACTGCATTTTGTGTTTACTTGTGTTATCTTTGACTAATAGTTAAATGTGTTTGATGATCAGAAACATTTTGTGTGACAAACATGCAAAAGAATAAGAAATCAGGAAGGGGGCACACCACTGTATATAAAAAAAAAGGGGCAATATTTTCCCCTTTAAGAGGTCCAGGATGCAGAATATCAGTGGGGAATGTGCTTAAGATGTATACAATTATATTTACATTTCCAAACTGAGTATACTTTGGGTTACGTTTGTATTAAACATAAATCATTACAAATCATTGCAGTCAAATATCTTATAGCTCTTAGCATTATATTATACTAGCATCCAGATTTGTATTGTATTACATATTTTATATGGATGCACAAAATTGTACTTTATATAATTTTGAATATACAGAAGAATATAACGTCATATCCATAGCACATCTGAGCAAGGCACCAGGTTCCAAAATGATTTGAATCACTGAGAACTTTTACTATATTCCACTGACTTTGTGCTTTCATTAAAAGCCAAGTCTAATTTAGGAAATTAATATGTTCAATGGCTTTGCAGCATCTATTACAGTACATTGCAGCAGAAAACAACTGTAATAAAAGGCAGGGGTGCTTCGCCAATGAGGCGTGTTGACGCTGTCGCCTCAGGCGGCAGCGCCCCACTAGATACCAGGGGCAGCAAAAATGCTGCTCCTGGTACTTTAAGAGTGAATTTCCAGGGGAGGGGGGGCAGCAGCAATTGCTGCTGCCACAGGCAGCGGAGGGGCCAGGATCGCCCCTGATAAAAGGGTAATTTAAGGTTTTAAAGTGTCTAATAAAATCAAATTAAGCTATTGTAAGTAATTTGGAAAAAAGACCCAGGGGTTATCGTGTCAACAAGAAACCCCACATTTCCTGAGAACTAAGGGAAACTGCAAAATATTTATTTCTGTATAAATGTCAACAGCAAATTCAATACATGAACTGAATGGTGAGGTCACCATGGACAGTACGTTGGAGTAGTCTGATGAAGACATACAAGTGTATACAACCTGGCAGTAAACATTTAGATCTCTGACATATAATTATGGCTTCAGTGGTCCAGAATATTTCAGCTTGTGTCAGAAAGCTGGCAGAAATGTATTAATGTGGAATTATAAATATATCAACATGAATATTCTTTTTCATCTGCACTAAGTATGCAGGATAACTGATAACTTGAGCATACACCTTGCACAACTATAAATGGTATAAAAGTATGCAAGATAGCACAAACATTATGATAGTGAATAATAAATGATATTGCTCTGTATGAAATGCTTAGAAATGAATAATTTTCTCCATAATTATTATTAGTATACATAAATGCCTACCCTGGCATTGTTTTTTGCTAGCTTACTGTAAGAGAGCTCGATTTTCAAGCTCTAGGGCCCTGCTCCTTCCAGATATCAGCACCTCTCCTTTTCCATTTTATTACTTTATGTCCACACTGGTTACAGTATGCTAGCTCTGTTTGTCGAGCACAGTCAGAAAATCTGATCTACTGGAATCTAAGTAAAACAACTTATTAAAGGATCAGTAACACCAAAAAATGAAAGTGTTTAAAGTGATGAAAATGTAACGTACTATTGTTCTGCACTGGCGCAACTGGTGTGTTTGTTTTAAGCCATGGGGGGCAGCAATTAAAAGCTGAAAAAGAAGAACAGGCACGGGATACACAGCAGATAACCGATAAGCTCTGTTGTATACAATAGGGTTCTTCAGAACTTATCTGTTATCTAGTGTGTATCCTGTGCTTGAATGGCTGCCCCTATGGACAGCCAGCAGCTTGTTAATATAAACTATAGTAGTATTTCTGAAGCAAACACATCAGTTTTACCAGTGCAGGGCAACAGTACATTATTTTGTCATTCCTTTAAAATACCTTTTTTTTGTGTTGCTGTTCCTTTAAGAATATCCTTTTCCAGATCCATTTTTGTAAGACTTTTACTTGCTATTCCCATCAATGGATCCAATATTTGCAAACTCCACTGATAATGTAAATAAAATGATTTATTTATCACCCATATGACACATTAAATACAGTGTCACAAAGAAAGCTTTATCATGTGACTGTGATTATAAATGGGGCCTGTCACCCAAAAACATTATTCAGAATTCTATTTTATCACATTAGTCAAGCAAAATGAACTTTAATTACACAATATCAATTTTTTGAATCTTGTTTCCTTCATTAATTATAGCAAGCAGGTAAGAGCCTTTTTGTGGACACTGTTATTAAGGGAAGCCTTGTATCATCTCAGAATCTGGTTTGTGCGCCGGAATGGTGGACCTGATGTCCATCCCCATGCCCTGGCTACACAATTAAATGGTGAAGAAAGCAGGAGGAATGTGTGGAGAGCAGTGACATCTAGGAAGTGCTGAATGGAAAGTGAAAGTAATTGCTTGCCTCGCCTCTTAAATGAGCTTTCAACAGATATGAATGTAATAATAAAAAATAGAAATTGTATTTCATGTTTAATTTGAAAATGACTTATTATACAGATTTGTGTGTCTGGGTGACAGGTCCACTTTAAAGCTGGCCCTACACCCCCAATAATTCCCTATATTTGTCTTCCCCTCTACATGTCAACTCTTAGAACCCCCTCCTCTCTACCAGGGGCCACTTCCCTCTCCAGTCAGCCTCAAGACCTTTTCAGTTAATGTTATAACCATCCACATGTTCCTATTAATTCTTTCTCAAACACACACATACAACATCTCACTCATGTAACTCATGTATCCACATAATACTGCCAGTCTCTTGAATAAATTTAGACTAAACAGAAATGCAAAACAGAAACACAGGTCTGACTGGAGAGTGATCTCATACATGGACAATACTAATTAGCATATTTTCAAGTCTATAAATCACAACGCCCCCCCATATAAATCCATTTTGAAAATGGTGCATGTCTTATGGTCTTCCAAATCACCAGCAGAAATCATTCAAAACATGTGTTAACCCCCATCCTGCCCTCTAAGCATTTGCTTGATGAGCCATACCTTGATAATATTCCTGCTGGCAGCAAGCAGATGATTCTGACTGATTTCAATACTCTTTTTTTTTTTGTGCACTGGCACATCTTCTCACAAGAGACAATTCCTCTTAGTTTATGAGGAAACAGTACAAAAACTGATCAGAATAAACCTTGTTGACTAGCATTAGAAATCTTGATACATTATACAATCCAACTCCACGTAACAACAATCATCATGCCCCAGATTCATGCCTTGCCTGCCCTAGGGAGCAAGAGAACCTGAGAAGTCCTTGCTGCAATAAAAAAATGTTTTTGTCTCACGAGTCCCTACTGCCATTTAATAACCACCCCTCCATTCAAACCTGGGGTAAATGAAAGTCACCAGATACACTTCCTTGAAGCAAGTATTGTGCCATCTTTGTCATAACAAGGGTAATTTTTTTACCCATGAGAAGTTGCACATGATTTTACAGCATGATTTTACAATGTTGGTGCATCTGTAGTCCAAAAAACACACTACTAAAGCTTTTTTATTGACTCTTTTTGTTCTTTTAAACACACTTTCTCTCACACACACACTTTGTACTTTCTTTTGAGGGGCACTTGCTGGGTAGGGTGTTTCGTTTAGCTAGGAAAAACGATTTAGGATTTTCAAAGATTTCTATTTCTGCCTGGATTTTTCAGCAATTTCATCTGTAACAAAATATAGGGCTCTAAATACAAAAAAAGGCAATACTTTTATAATACAGGGACTTATATGAGAAACATATTTTTTGGTTTTTTTGCAACATCTTTATTGAAAAGATTTAGGTTATTGTACAATATACATGTCACACATTAGATTGATACCATCAATAACAACATATTGTAAGGGATGTCCAAAAATGCTATAACAAAAATATCCAAACTTATTACAGTATACCCAGACATTGTTATGTTGTCATATTACATTCTACATTGACATTCAACCAATATGTGTATTTGTGAGCATGATACCAAAATGCAACCCAGAATAGTCCAATAACCAAAAATAAAATAATTGAATAAAATAAAAACCTGCAAAACAGTGCTTCAACTATCCTATGAGGCTTTAAATAGCTCCTTAGGGAGGTAAAAGCGAACGTACTAAATAAGTACTTATTCATCTGAGTTCAGTAGCTCCCAGGGTGTCCAAGAAATGTTGAGTATTGTTCTGTATTATAGCGATACCTGACTTAAAAACCTTAGAGTTAATAAACTGTGTTTAATTTCAGCTAGGGTGGGGGGACTGGGGGATTTCCATTTAGCACCTACTGAGTGGCGCGTGGCTGTGAGAACTTGATTTACTAGAGCCTGGGTAGATTTCCCTACTTTCGAAAGGGGTTTACCCATTAAAAAGGTACATTGTCGACGTGGTATGACATAGAAATTTTAAAGGGCAACTCATTACTACAAGAAATGAATAATCATATTCAAAACATGTTGCAAAGAACTGGACCAACCACAAGCTCACCCCCCAGGAATCATCATACTAACAGGCTTTTGACATCTTACCTAAGGTAAACAAACCTAGTCTGTTAAATTTTTTCTCTTCATTTTAAGACTCTGAACCGATCTCGAAACTTGATGTACTATAATGTGAAATTATACATAGAAATGTAAGGTTACGTTAACTTTGATTGTTTAATTTTAATTTTCTTTTCTTCTATTTTCTCTAATTTCCTCATTAAATGCATGTTCTTTTGACATCAATAATTAATATGCATCTATTACTGGACATGTCAACTGTCCAAAGTTTGTATAACATGCTTTGAAAACTAATAAAAACATTTTGGAAAAAAAAGGGACAGTGACAGGTTCATGTAACAATCTGCTTAATAAATGGCAGTCCCAAAACATGTAAGGAAGAGTGCCTATTTCCCCACAATTTCTCCAACATAATGGTGAGTGGTCTGCAAATAGAAAATGTAACTTAGACAGTGTATAGTACTAAAACATAAGAAATATATATATATATATATATATATATAGTATATATATATATAGAGTATATATATATATATATATATATATATATATATATATATATATATATATAGTATATATAGAGTGTATATATATATATATATATATATATATATATATATATATATAATATATATAATATAACTATATATATATATATATATATATATATACTCCTTTTGTTTTACACAGTACCATTTTTTTTTGCATTTTCCCAGATGGATTCCCACTGATGTTCTGTAAGAGGATGGGCTAGGAGGAAGTCCCACTTATCCATATGTCTAGGTGTTTTCTGGGGTTCAGACAGCATCTGATATAGCTGAGAGATTAGCCCCTTTTGTGGAAGGCCAGGTTTCACTAATAGCTCAAAAGGTGTGTGTGTGTGGGGGGGGTCAATTTTGCATTATCACAGAAAGGCTTTGCAAACTGCCTAGGTTGCAAATATTCAAAAAATGTCTCTTGGGCTGTCCTTTGTCTTAGATCAATAAATGGCAAGATCTCCTTGGTATAAGGATCCAGTAAATCAGCAATTGACTGTGTTTCAGTGGATACCCATTTGCTAATAAAATTTCGAAACCCCAGGCTGAAATTCAGAACACATTTTATTTTATGCATGAAAATACAGCTGATTTGGAAAGCCCCTTATCTCCAAAATTTGTCAATATGTAAAGTTGTATGTCAATTTATTACTTCTCATTTTTCCAAAGCACCACTACCTAAACCAGCATACTTTAGGTTAAATACCAAAAATTCTAGGAACAGTAGGTTTACCCCAACAAAACCATACATTTTTGAAAGATACACATTCTCAATAATGTCATCTTATCTCTCACATCATTAGGTACCATGATAAAACATTATAAATATGAACACATCAGGGAACTACCAAACAGTTTGAGGACCATTATGCTTATGATTACCAGTGTACTGTATGTGGCATGTAGTGACCCCAAAATGAAAATAGTACACACAAATTGCGGACTTTACTGTAAAATCAAGACATTTACTGTATTTCATGTGAGGTAAATCTACAAATAAGTTTAATCCCAGAAAACCATATTGGAGAGCATACTTTCTGCTGAATCCAAATGGGGTAAATATGTCTTTCCAGGGACTAGTCCGATTGCCATTTTGGAGTCAGGAAGGAATTTTTTCCCCCTCTGAGGCAAATTGGAGGGACTTCAGATGAGACTTCAGGTTTTTTTTTTTTGCCTTCTTCTGGATCAACTAGCAGTTAGGCAGGTTAAAGAAGTTAAAAGGTTGAACTTGATGGACGTGTGTATGTTTTGAACCTAACTTACTATGTTACTTAAACTACCAAAGAGGAAATCTAAAGTTGGTGGTTTTCATGAAGTCAAAACTTGCATATTACCCCATCTTTTGCTCCACATATCCACAGATAGAACATTTTAAATATATATATCATTAATTTGATTTGAATTCACTGTATTTATAGATAGTTTGCACTTGCATCGTAATTGATACAACTTTGGTGCTGAACTTTAACTCACTGCACTGTCAACTTGCAAATTTTTTTAAAGTACTCACTGCACTGTCAAAAAGGGTTTGTACATTTATTTTAAAAGAACATTTTTATTCATATTAATTCATATTAATAACCATACTCTAGTACTTGGCTGGTATAATGCCTGGTATATTTGTACATAACATAGCTTTGCACAGAAATAGATCCGTTAATAAAACAAAGGGACACATTAATGAGTTAATCAAACTCAGTAAACAGTTGAACAAAAAATAAACTTTATTCTTTACATAACCAGAGGGAAGATCAGGCATAACAAACAATCCTAAGCATTATAAAATGTATTATAAATTCAGAAAGGGCTGTAAGTTTAGCTACAGTACATTAGCAGTATCAGAGAAGTCTTCCTCCCAGTGCTGCTGTGATCTGGAATGAACCAGAACGAGCAGGGAGTGGCACATGAGGAGAAAAAAAAAAAAAAAAATGCTGGTGCACACACTGGTCCTTCTTTACTCCCTGCTATGTCACAGCATGCAAATGATCTCTCCGACTAGTCAGAGACATAGGGGCAAATTCGCTAAGATTTGTAGTTGCGCCAGCGTCCGCTTCGCCGCACTTCACCAGGCGTATTTTCGCCAGCGCTACGCAAATTCACTAAAATTCGAAGTTGCGCTCAGGGGAAGCGTAAGGTTGCGAAGTTGCACTAGCGTTAATTCGCCAAGCAAAGCGAAGTTACGCTAGCGATGCTAAATTTGCATACGGCGCAAAATTTAAGTTACAATAGAGGTATATGTAGCATCACTACACAAGCCTGGGAAACCTTCAAAACCGCAAATAAAATTTTTATTTTGCCCTACACATGTGCCCACTGTATAGTTAAGGTGCCATGAGTTAGGAAATGTAGGGGGGAAGGAGGGTAGCCCCAAAAAAAAAATCAATCTTTTTCAGCCTATCACCCATAAAAAAAGAAAAAACGCCAGCGTTTTTTGGGACTTAGAAAAATGTTTAACTTTTTTCGAAGCAATCCCTATCCCTCTATTGCACTTCGTCTGGTCTGAGGTGGCGAAGGAAGTCTGGCGTAAAAGGTAGCGTTCAGAAAAAAGCGTGCGGCAGTGAATTTGCGTAGTTACGTCCGTTGCGCAAATTCGCCAGGTGTAAGGGTGCGAAGTAACACTAGCGAATTTACGTCCGTTAGTAAATCGGCAAGTTAACTAAAATGCGCTACGCTAGCGAATTAACGCTAGCGTTAGGCGCTTCGTCCTTTAGTGAATGTGCCCCATAAGGAGAGCTCAGTAAGCTAATGGGCGGGGCTTCACTCTGCACCAGGAAGAAGGGGAAACAAGCTGCTGATAACACAGGCACCAGAGCAGACTGGCAGCAGGGACTAAGGTACATTTATCTGGGGGGCTGTTTAGAGTAAATTTATAGATAGAAGAAAAAAACGTTTATTTCTTCTTTAAAGAGGTATTGACACCAGAAAATAACCTTTTTTATATTCATCATAACATTATCTTTGAATGCTATTTTTTGCCATAAAAGTATTTGCCTAATGTTTTTACCTTTCTTACCCCTATGTTCCTCTATGAGGGGGCTGCCATATTTGTGCGGCAGGAGTCCGTTAGCATTAGAAACTCTAACTGACAGACTGAGATGAGACAGTCAGGTTGGAAAAACAGTCAGGTTTAGGAACTTCCAAGTAATAATTACTTACAAAAGGAGAATTATCAGCAAAAAACGATCAACATGACCTTTATGTACATTAAGTAGAGTAATATTCTGAAAATCATTTTTTTAGTGTCAGTATCACTTTAAGTGTTTTCTGAACAGTTTGTTCCCTCATAATTACACTTCAAGCATACATCATGCAGGGACAGGGGAACAATGGGGAAATGAATAAGCAGCTTTAAAAACTTATTTCTCTGCTCCCAAAATCTGAAGATCGTCAGTTTGCAGAGCCTACGATCTGTGGCACATCAGTTCCTTTATTCAAAATTAGTAAATTCTATAATCTGTGGCACATAAACGGTAGCAGCTTTTTACATGACTGCAACTAGACTTTCTCTGCCTACTGATATACTGTACACTAGCGGACAAACACTACATATGAAATTACACAGACTTGCAACTCAGCCAAAAATCCAAGTGGAGTGAGGCCCATTTCCAAGTGAAGCAGTAGCTCAGGTCTTGATAAATTATAAAGACTTTATTAGGACATGCATAAGCCTAACGTGTTTCTAGCCTGTATAGGCACTTACTCATAGGCTTGCAACTCAGCCAATCTAATATTTTAACAACAAGTATTAACATCTATTTATTCTCACATGTGTTGTTAACTGCACAGTACCTTTTTTTAAATAAACACAGTACACAACGGGATCCTAAAACTTTTTGTATTTAACTAATGCAAATGTTGATAAATTACTTTACAGGTTATGGGTTTTGTTATCAAGAATGCTTGGGATCTGGCATTTTCTGGATAAAGGGTCTTTCTGTAATATTACATGACTGCAACTATGTAATATTACTACCCTTTCGTAGCCATGGGGCTTAAGGCCACAAAACTATGACACATTACCAAAAAGGAAGGATTGTTTGCCATCAACATAGATACACTGTATGCTAACATATTTACCATCCAGTACAAGGTACTGTCTTTGTATTAAAGGTATTGGATCCCTTATCCAGAAACCCATTATACAGAAAAGTTCCAAATTACAGGAAAGCAATCTCCCATTATTCAAATTTTTTAAAATGAGTTCCATTTTCTCTGTAATAATAAAACAGTACCTTGTACGTGATTCCAACTAAGCTGCATATTTGCAGATTTAAGGTGTGGATATACTGTAATTATGGACAACTTCAGTTTCCAAACATTCCATGTAGTCAAAAGTAAAATTGTTTGTTTGGTAGGACACTCTGGGAAATGGCAACCCTATTTTTAATGATTACTTGACACTTCACCAGTAGACCCTTCCAGCAGATAAGATTATCTGGATTAGAAGAAAGAAGTTTCCGTCATAATATTCAAAAAGGTTTTTCACTGTGAGAATTTCAAAGTTGCAGAATTCTCCCCATGAAGTGGATGTACTAGAATATACTGTACATAGTAACATAGTAGCATAGTAGCATAGTAGGTTAGGTTGAAAAAAGACATGTCCATCAAGATCAACCTTAAATCTGTATATAACCTGCCTAACTGCTAGTTGATCCAGAGGAAGAGAAAACCCCCAATTTGAAACCTCTCCTATTTGCCTCAGAGGGGGAAAATTCCTTTCGGACTCCAAGATGGCAATCTGATCAGTCCTTGGGTCAACTTGTACAATAAGCTTTAGATAACTTCAAAGGGTTGGATGTCTTTTTAATATAGAAAAAAACGACTAAAATTAGCTCTTCACTCAAGGGATCAAGGGACTGTTTTTTCCCCCCACTCTCAGGGACCTCAGGGGTTTTCATCTTACTCTGGATCAACTAGTAACTAGGAAGGTTTCATTTAGATAAAAAAAGCTGAACTTTCTGGACTTGTATCAGCTTTTCAACTATGTATGTTAATGCTTTCTGGATACATGTACAGGTTTAATAATTTTGTACTCTACCTCCTGATATATGTTTTGCTTGCTTAAATCCCTTTAACTAACTACACTGTGTGATTTTTATTATTCTCATTATGTAACTCCATAGAACTCAAACACAAATTGAAAGATGTAAGAGCCCTAAATGGAGTAACTCTGTACTGTTAGACAGAAGGGAATTCAGCAACTAGGCTAAAGCTGAAGAACAGCTGTCACATGGAGGTTTTATGTGTGGGCTAAGAACAGCTGATCTGCTCTTCTCAGCCTACTCTGATGTCTGCAATAACAGGCCCTGCGTTGATCGGATTTTAGCTTGCTCCGGTGTCTGCACATTTTCACACCAAAATCCACTCCATGTGTCTGCACACAGGCCAAGGCAGTGCCTGATAGACAGACAGAGAAATGGGTTGAGAGAATCTAATTGGCTAATTTGTACGCAGGCTGACAAACAGCCACATGTGACAGTAGTCTAGGATTTAACAAGAAATGGGAAGAACAAACAGACAAGGCCAGAGCTGATGTAGGGAGATTATAGAAGGTGTGATTAGTGAATAGATTTGCCAGGCATGGATTTACGGCGAATTTCCGCATTTCACCGGGCGTGAATAAATTTGCGAAACTGTGGTGAAAATTCTCAGATGTCAAAAATTGTTGTGACAAAAAAAATTGGAAAAGGGGGTGTTGATATATGCTAGCACCATAGGATCAACCAGAGTACCTTATTACTTATTGAGTATATTTAGCAGCATGTTTCGGGCTGTAAGTGTCACTTTGGTTTACCATACCAACATTCATTCCCCCAAACTGATAACATTTCTTTGTTTGTCTTACTTTAATCAGTGGAATCAAGCCAGTCTATAGGGTGATCTGGAGAGTTTTGTTTCCTGTTTGTGTAGGATTAATTTCTTAGGATTCAGAGTGTCCACATATGAATTTAGAGGGGCATCCTATTGCCGTGTATATTTGTTCAAGTATTGGAAGTATTTGTTCCACCAGGCCTATTCAAAAGTTGAGCATATGGGGAAGTTGTCCCTTCCATTTAATAGCTATAGCTTTCTTAGCTTGGAAATGTAGAAAGATGAGCAGAGTCCTCTCTGTGAATATACACAAAGAGAGAACAGGTTTAGAAACCAAATCGGAGCTCACCCCTTCTTTAGATGAAACGTCTCCCACTTCGACCGCAGCTCTCGCGGGATCCTCCTCACTCCGGCAAGGAAGCAACAATCAATGCACAATCCTACCCCGCTCCACGGCGCAGATCGAAGACAACACAGGAAGCGATATCTTTCAAAATTCTTGTGGCTTTATTCGGTACATCTTAGTGAGTATTTGGCAGTGGGTTAGTGTAAAGAAACCTACGCGTTTCGTGCCCTCCCTCCAGGCACTTCGTCGTGCCTGGAGGGAGGGCACGAAACGCGTAGGTTTCTTTACACTAACCCACTGCCAAATACTCACTAAGATGTACCGAATAAAGCCACAAGAATTTTGAAAGATATCGCTTCCTGTGTTGTCTTCGATCTGCGCCGTGGAGCGGGGTAGGATTGTGCATAGAGTCCTCTCTGTGTCTGATGTCACTGTGTCCGTTAAAAAATTAAGTAAGACTGTAGGGGTAAGACTGTAGGGTGAAATTCAATAGGTAGAGCCATTAATTGGGAGAGATAGTTAGCAATTTCTATCCAGTATGTTTGGATTTGAGGGCAGGTCCAGACCATATGATAGAAGTTGGCTTTGGAACTATTGCACCTGTTGCATTGGTCGGGAAATGCTGGGTTATTTTTGTGCAAGAAATATGGTGTAAAGTATGCTCGGTGCAAGTATTTAAATTGTATGAGCCTGTCCCGGGATCTGATTTAAGGACACAGGGAGTCTGTCCAAATCGTTTCCCATTGTTCTATTGTGAGATCTGGTATGTTGGTGGTCCATTTGTTAAAGAAGAAGAAAAGCAGGGCCAACCAGCACTCAAACGGATCCACAGGACCAGAGAAGTTCAATTAGAAGAATATTTTATTTAGACAAAGTTAAAAATATAAATCTGCATCTACATCCACCCTACGCGTTTCGCACCCATTCAGGGCACTTAGTCATGGGCTCCATTTGTTATACACAACAAAAATAGCAGTTAGGTAGGCACCAATCCGAAGCATCCAACAGAAACAGAGTCCAAGAGCCAAAAAATTTTGAATATAAAAATATGATATTTTATTTTACACTACATCTAAAAGAATAATGCCTGACGTGTTTCGTGTCACGCAGGGACACTTACTCATAGGCTAAACTTTAGAAATACACACAGTATTTAAAGGAAAGGGAACCAATGAGAAATCACTAAGGCGGCGTTAGTACAAATGCCTCAAAAGTAGTTATCTCTAGTGGCCATTTTGTAGAATACACAATATAAAAAATCTATTTATCCACAAAAATACAAATTCATTAGATGCATAATGTAAACAATTATTTCGTATATAAAGATGCTCAATATAATTATATAAATATATAAAAATATATAAATAAATCGATGAATAAATTGGTATATAATGGGTTTCGGTTAGATAAAGCAAGAGATATCAAATTCAAAATTTAACCCCATAGGTTGTCTAGTTGCTAGGTAAAAAATCCATTTTGCTTAGTTTTTCAGAAGACCTGAAATTGTACTTCCTCCTCGATTATTTGGAACAATTTTGTCTATAACTATTATACTTAAAAAAGACAAATTTCTATTATTGCATTCTGCGAAAAGTTTAGCTACAGGAGTTACACATGTTTCTTTTGAGATATTAAGTATATGCTCTCTAATCCTATCTTTCAGTTTACGGCCTGTTTGTCCTACATATTGTTTTTGGCATTTAGTGCACGTCAAAAGATAAATAACATTTTTAGTATTGCAATTAATGTAATGCTGTATATTATAGCTTTTATTAGTAATGGAAGAGGTGTTTTCTTCAAAAATTTACATGTAATGCACCTACTCGCACCACATTGAAAACGACCTTTAGTTTGTAACAATGTACTTTTTTGTCCTTGAAAATTAATGAAGCTAGGGGTCAGTTTATTCCCTATGGTTTCTGTTTTACTAGGGATAAATTTATGTCCGCTTTCCAGGATTTGTTTCAAAATCGGATCAGTTTCAAGAATTACTAAATTCTTCTGGATGATATTTCTAATCTGATTAAATTGAGGACTATAAATCAAAATGCACAATGAAGTCCCAATATTATCTTTCTTTTTATAAAGTTCTCTCTTATTAGTATCTGAATTATTTAAATTGTCATTCATATGATCACTATATCTCTTGAACAGATCTTCTTCTAATTTTTGACGCTCTTTCGAAGGCTCTATTCAAAATATTCTTGTTATAACCTCTATGTAATAATTTCAAGTGAAGATTTTGGGATTTGGCAAAGAATTCATCATCTTTAGTACAAATACGACGTAAAGATGATAAATTAGTTGAATCTTATACCAATGATTTGACAGATTCATGCTCTTTCATGATTCTTTGGTTTATTCCATTTGTTATACACCCAAATTGGGTGCATGTTTACCTGCCCGCAGATGATTGTAGATTGTTGTAGTAGTTCGTTGTTCACACTTTAATCTCCCCTGCATTGTTAACACCTCTGTTGCTCACACCCCTAAAACCCTGTATGGTTCACACCTCAGACCCAGGCTGCAAGTTCCCACATTGTTCACCTGTTCACATCCCATACAAACTGCTGGCACCATCTTTTTGCCACTGTATGTAGCACCAACCACAAAACATTGTTTCCAAATGCCCTTAACAATGTCAAAAAAGTAACTGATTTGTATGTGAATCAGTTCATTGAAATTTACAATTTAACCCTTTACTTTACTCATTAAAATTGAGATTACAAAGCCAGGCAGTTAAGAACTAATAAATATGTAAAACATACTGTACCAGAAAGAGAAAGGAAACATCCATGGGGAATATAGTTCTTTTCCACAAGATGCTAAAATTAATGGACTGAGAAATATCTTTTAATTTCTCATTAAAATGTATGGGTACAGAATATCATTAATGTATATCTACACAATTATTAATATAAGTGTGACTGTCACACTGGTTGCTGTGCCACTGTGGTCATTTAAAACTAAATGATTTTAAAATCATTAGAATATGCACACCATTGCTTTTTGACATTTAATATGATCCATGCATGGCTGCACTTTGGTCTTTTACAATTCTTTCTTTTTATTACTTGTTCTGTTTCTTTCCCCCTAAAATTATAATGCTAGAAGGACACATCATTATACAAGCAAATTAAGACCAATACACACCTTTGACCTACATCTTAATTATCTTTATCTTTCAGATCGATTTGGTGCTATGCAATATAATAATATAATGTAGCTGGCAACAAGCTCCAAAGTATTAGATTTTGCAAATAAAGACATGGGCACATCCATACCTTTAATGCCATGTGTTGGAAATTTTTGTGTACGATTTGTGTTGAAGTGCGCATTCAACTGAGGTCACTTTAACTGAACTACTGAACATTTTTATACACGGTTTGATTTACCTGGATACATTTCTTTGATCATGTAAAAATACAGGAAGACATCTAAAAATGTAAAAAGAAATGCTGCTCTGACAGAATTTCTTTAAAAAGCAATTTGTTTGCAACATAAGCAGCACAGAAACTTGCATTTATTATACTCTGCCAAGTGATCTTGTAACCTTTCTCAACCTCATCTCCTGTGAGTGCCCCTCATGAATACAGCACTGCTCCATTCTTAAGTACAGGGGCACTTCTATTATATGTCAGGCATTGCTGCTTACCATTTGCAAAAGCAATGCATTATTGAAAGGCTTAGGTTTATGGAAACCAGATATTTAAAACTTTTGACACTTGCTAGGACTGGTTTTAGAATTAGGCATAGTAAGCAGCATGCAACATATTCAGATATAATGTATCTGAGATACAAATACAATAACATTCACCTGTTAAACATGTACAAAGAAAATTAATTTTTGAACAAATTTATTTCACAAGTGAAATGTGTTAGATTTACAACAATTACATTAGTGGTGCATACATAAACACACAAACCATCAATACTAAAAGTGAAAAAAAAATCTCAGTTATAGATAAACAGGTAATGAAAATAATAAAACAACACTATTTGTTAATAAATTTTTACACGTAGGATAATACAAGAACAACACATTCCTTTTAATGTTTTCAGATTTTGGCAGATACATGCATAATAACAAAATAGCCACATTTAATTTAAAAACCAGAATATTAGCGTACAAAGTCGACTTGGAACTTTGGAAACACTGTTATTGCAGTTGTAGTAGGCATTATGTGTGAGCTCTACATTGCCATCTAGTGTCAAAAAAGGAACATATGCATCTTAGTGTAGCTGTGGTATCCCTGAAATAAACAAAGAGAAGCAGACAGCCAATGCAATTAACTCTATTTACCTATATACTTAGAACTACAACAGCAAGTTGACTATTGAATAATTTATATTGTAAAAAAAATTGGAAGCAGTAAATGTATATTATAATATAATAGACAAGAGCCATTGATATCCTCTAAATTGTATCTTTATAAACTGTTCATAGTGATGTCATCAGTTCACCGTGCAATCAACACGTAGGCCAGGGAGTGCAAGTGGAGCTTCTATTCGAATCAGTTATAATCAGTACTGAGATTCACTGAAACTTGCATATTATAGTAAAAAAAATGTACCCCCCATCATAAAATATAAGTCATGGCTCGGTGACTTATAATTAGGGATGCATGGTATCCAGGTTTGGTTAAAGGGGAACTCCACACAAATATAAAGTGAACTTTTTGAAAAGTAAACATAATTTCAAGCAACTTTGCAATATACATCAATTAAAAATATGCAGACTTTTCTGCATATTGATTTTTAATGGTTTGAAACAGTCCCCTAAGCCTAGCCCCCTGCTGATCTGTTTGACTACTTTGCTGAGCTGGCTGACTACTGTTACTTTGTATCAGCAGCCATCTGTTCTGCATTCTCCAGACCCCACAATTCCCTGCACACTATTTCAATAAGATATGGAACATCACATTGCAATGAATTGTTGTTGCAAGCTGTGGAGAAGTTGTTACAATTTGTAACATCAGTGTTTAATCCCTCCTTCCCTGCCAGGATTCCAAATGATGCAGAAAGAGAACAACTGTTAAATAGCTGGATTTCAGCATAGAAAATGGCATTTATTCATACTTTTTGAAGAAACGGGTAACTGTGATGGGTATATTAAGGGTTTCTGTGTTATGTGGGACTCTATCAAATTTTGGTTTGGAAGAGTTACCCTTTAAGATTTGGCTAGAATTTGGGCGTTTTCAGCAGGATTTGGATTCTGCTGAATCCAAGTGCTTGGCTGAACTGAATCCAAATCAATAAAATGAGACTTTTCATCAAACAAACAAGCAAATTGTATTGTATTTTACACATTCATATGCCAATTATATTTTGGTTCAGGATTTGACCGAATCCTTTACCAGGCCACTCACCTGCCATTTACACACAGTTTACTAATGTAGACTCAAATAAGCATCCACTTTAGTAACTCAAATGTAAGATGCATTAGTGTTTACCTGGCATTAATGCAACTCACAGAAGGTGTCTGGGAGTAATGTCATCTCAAAATATCTGTTAATTCCAGGGCTCCCTTGCATTTATGCACCCTGTATTTTGCACTTTGCACCTTATACAGCACAGCAGATGTAACTGTAGTTTTTTGCTCAAATACAGAAGAGAGTGAATTAAATGCCTTCAAATCTGGTCAGTCTAATTCAATCTTTTTGGTTTGCTAGGGTTCCAACCCACGGGTCAAACAGAAGTGCACAATATGTGATGCAGTATTTGCAAAACATATATGTGGAGCCTAGCAATGTACATAGAAATGTGGATTTATAATGCTTGATCTAGGCTGCAGAGGTTTGTCTGAGGAACAAATGGATACTGTTCAGGTAATTGCATTGCAGCTGAATGCAAGCAATTACATTTTTACTTATTTTGGGGTGTCTGTAAGAGTGTGAAATTTTGACCCACATCACCCATAAACTGCCCCAACCCAACCTAAGCCTGGCTGATTTATATAACCGCACCCAAGTCACCATTTAGATAAGCTCCATAAATGCTAGGCGTTAGGTGGCCTATAAGCTCCATAAATGCTAGGTGGCCCTCCTGAAAAAGAAAACTGCAAACACAAGTTCCTAAAAAAGGAGCAGTTGATCTTTCCATATTCCCACGTAGATAATAAAAATACCCAAATGCACTAAAAAGTATATAGCTCTTACATTAAAACTATAACCCCTCAAAATAGAATGAAGTAGTGTTAAAAGTATTTATTAGCATTAATTGGGAATAAGGGTCAATGTTTGGTAGTGATTTCTTTCCATTGCTTAAATTATATTTTTAAACTTAAACCTGTTGCTTCAGTTGTAAAGACTAAACTGCTGGCAAAGTTAGTTTCCAAATTGTTCAAATATTAGTACCTTAGAGCAAAGATAAAAGTATACACAAATTGTTGTATCCTTGTCTAGTTAGTTACCTTCTTGTGTTTTAAACACATTATGCTGACCACTAACATGTACATGTGATATAGGTATTTCCTTGCTGAGTAAAAAGTGGTTAGCCATTTGTAAACTTGGCTACATAAAGGGATAGACATCATCCAAGTCGTCAACCGATGTCATTGTGTTTCTCTATGACTAATTCTGATCTGACATGTTGGCATATCCAGATGACCAATAAGCAGACCTGGGTCTGTCCTGTTCCACCTTGTGTAGAAAAATGGCCAATGATTTGCCCAGTTCAGCCATTGAGTTATGCGTTAGTGCTTGGTAAGCATTCTACCATTTCTCACGCTCATTTGTGTAGTGGTGGTACATTCTTTGCATGGGTTTTTAAATATTCATGTTAAAAAAAAGTCACATATCAGAATTAACTAAAAACATACTATTTAGAATAATGTAAGTATAACTTAAACTCAGGCCTGGGACTCGAGGTAGGACAGGAAGGTAGGGGTAGGAACTAGGACAGACAGTACTTGCCTAGCACCACCATTCATTCCTAGGCAGGTACCTCTTCTGTTTGCCTAACCCTAGTTCTGGCACTGGGTGAGCAAAACTTCAGTACCAGGAAAAACCAGCTGAATAAGCGCCATCATTTTTCATCTCTTGCTGAGGGATGGGGGCAATGATTGCGAGCTCCTTGCCTAGGGCAAGCATGGAACTTGGCTCAACACTGCCTAAACCCCTATACTGAACCTACCATTTAAAAGAATATGAAAATGAATAAAGTACATTACTTGATATATTTTTTCATTAAATCAGACATTGACTGTATCATGACAGATTCATTCAAATGAATTCTAATCTCCCCCAGCAAATCACTTCTAGTGATGGGTGAATCTGTCTTGTTTCCCTTCGCCGAAAAAATTCGGGAAACTACGAAAAAATTAGCAAAACGTGTTGAAGTCAATGGACGTCAAAATTTGCAGGTAGGGAAATGTGGAGATTCGCTGCGAATCCATGCCTGGCGAATAAATACGCCCATCACTAATCACTTCAGTTTTAGTTCAGTTTAGTTCCTGGAATAAGAGCTTTTTTTGCATAACAACTTGGAAACGTATATAATATAAATAGAATATGGTTGAGAGTAAAAGTTAACCCCATAGAAATAGTCATAAAGCTTACACTATGTACAATACACTGCAATTGTAAATATTACAGTACCAGATCTCTAGCTTTGCCATAACTGTGCAATAGCATGTTTGTATAGGCACTGTATAAGCAGTCTAAGTATCAAATAGTTCCCCAGGGCATTACTGATAACTATACAGTAGATTAAAGGATTTTTTAATAAGTGGCCGTTAAAATACCCATATTAATTCAAATTATTGGGGAGAATGATGTTGCCATCTTTTTCACATACAGTAATTAATCTTTTTCTGCACTCAGCTAAAACTAATGGAACATGAAAAGTATAAAATCAAATCTGTATCATGAATAGAAAAACAAAGCATCCTATTGGAGTCACTCACAGAGATGTATACTATCCTTGCTGCAAAAGAAAGTCCCACACCACTATCACCTTCTGGAGCCCTTTCATTTGTTTGTGTTACTTTTAGGATACCAATATATTTCTGCCAATCTGTCTTTGGTAGAGTTCCATTAGCCGTCTGATGGAGTTTGTTCTGTTCTTCAACCATCTGCTCATTGTGCTTTCTCTTGTTGTCAGGAAGAATATATTGAGATAAAGCTTGATAAAGAGTTCATTAATATATAACATAATGTGTGACTCCTTTTATTTTGTAACCCTGTTATTTAGTTTCACTCAATTTCACTTGGAAACTTGTAAAATGCACATCTTCATGTAATGAAATGTAGTAAGGGCCTTGACACATGCAACCTTTTTCTTTTTTGTGGCTTCTGGAAGTATATATTTTTATATACTTGGGGAATGAAGTGTGGCCTGTGTAACATACTGAGAAGTGTAAGCTACACAGTTTAACATTCATCTTACTTTTCATAGTAGGTGTTGTACTGCTGCTATGCCTTAATATCCATAATACTGGAAATCTGGATTTATTCTGAGGAACATATTGATTTCTATGCAGAAACAAGTATTTGCTCATTTGAAAGCCTAATATTTTAAATGTTTCTAATTCTTTGACACTTGAACCAAACCTGTCATTAAATCAAGTAAATAAAGGGTAGTTTTGTTTTCAAATCACTTCATAAATGCCTAATCCATGTGACTTTAAATAAAAGGCAAAACTGCAATATTTTATGGTACTTTTTGATCATCTGGAAGGGAGATGCATTTCTAGTATTCAAGTTGTAAATCCCATGTTCATATGTAATGCAAATCAGGAACCACCCCCCCTATTTTTGCCATGATCCTATATGTATCTAGAATCACTGCCATAAAGCAATGAGCATCCCAAAAGGAGAGCTAACTCAGCTTTCCTTCTTCAGGACTAAACACATGACTTTTAAATCTATACCCCTGAATACATGCATTTATAAAATATATTGCATAGACAGCCTATATATTCAATAAACCATTTAATAACCATATACTTTTCTAGTAGTATATTCCATTAGTTAATCCCAAATAGAGAAACTGCAATTTTAATTGCTAAATGCCACCCCTGTCTCATATGATTCACACACAAACCAAGAGCACACATTCATGCTAGGTTACATCAGCCTATGAATAGACAGAGTGTTGTCTTTTACTCCCACACTTCTTCCTTGTACAGTTAGAACTGTATTATTTCCTGTCGGGGGATCTCTGAGGTAGCACATAGACCAAAGTCACAAAATAGAGATGTAACCCTTTCTTGACAAACTCTAAAATTCACTTTTACTTGGCAATTACCTGTTGGAATTTGGAACATAACTTGGCCTCTTTGCTTATGAAAGATACTGGGAACTGGGATTTACTGCACAGTGGCTCACCTCGTGGGCACTTAGAAGTACACCTCTGAGTCATAACGCTGGGAAAAGCAAACACACAAAGCTTTGCAACAACAAACATTATATGGCGAAAGAACAATGCAAACAATGTTTACTTGTTTACTGCCCTGGGGGACACGTGGGGTCTGACTCACTAACACAGTATCACAGTCTCACACTCTGCTTCAAATGATTTATTTAATTGCACAGGTCAGTCCCTTCCCTAAGAGCTTTCAATACCCCCAGGTAGTGATACCTGCACCAATGTAGCTCTCTGTGGACAAAGGCAGTGACTTCCATGTAGCAGGCACATACACTAGACCCTTGCTCCCACTGGGGACCACTCACAAGGTCACATTCTGTGAATGACTTGCAGCCCACTAGGATAGGGACCGACCATGGGACCCCATACTCCTTATCATAAGTCACCATGATCATTAAAGCTGTGAGAATTATTTAATTTATAGACATCAGTAATTAAAAGGAGACAGGTGCATTAATAAACTATCAGGTCACAGAGCTGACCAGTTCCCTTTCACTTTCTGCCAGAGATACTTGTTCAGAACATTGAATAGATCACTTATTGATAGATTGCCTAACATACAGTAGGTATGGCCTCAAGGGAGCCATCAAGACAATATCTTGTCACCTAGAACATTTATTGCCGCTTAACATGGTAAAAATAGAAAAAAGTCACAACATACTTCACAACCAATATATTTGTTACATGTGACTATGACTGATGATTGTATCTCCTTTGTGAGTCCCATATGAATCAATAGCATATTTTTATTTCAGCTACCTGGCAGAAAATGTCTGTTTATATAATGTTAGCATACACAATACAAGCTTATTCTGTTACTTTGCAGTACTCCTTCAACTTGGTATCTAATAAAAAAATATCCTTTTGTGAATTTAGTTTTTAATAATTAACCTGCATGCTTATACTAGTGAATAGTCTGCCATAAAGTCGCTATTCCCTCAAATGTTCCTGCAGAATGTGGCTTAGAATTTATGCTGCAATAGATTTATGGTATAGTACTCTTACAATAGAAAGTTCAATTTATGGTCCTATATGATTGACCCCCTCCCCTCAATTCCTGTGCTTCTTGGCCATGTACTCTTCTAGCCTTTTGTAAGGAATTTATAACACAACTGGATGCTTGTGGGAGCTGATAAAAAAAGCTTATTGTCAGCTAGCCTGAGAGAAAATGTTTGCTTAGACAAGGCTAAATTTACATACTGAAGACTGAACACCTTGATAGACTTTGGGGTGGGGTGTAACAAAAGGGAAATGATAAAACCTTAATATCTCAGTTATAGATACAGTACTGAATAAGGTACTACACACTGCTACAGGATTCAATCAACATGTGGATTAAATTAATCTAATCTAATGTGTGCCCCATATAGGCAATTCACTAAATTAAATAGCATCCAATTGTTTATGTGTTTTTGTTCACTTGGTATAATAATGGCCCCCAACACACCATATTCTAAAATCAAACTTTTAAGTGTAGGGATTCAGATTTATCCCCTGTATTGTTCACACCTATGATCCCCCTGTATTGTTCACACTTTTGACACCTCTATTGTTTATATCCTAAACGCCTGTACTGTTCACACCTGAGACCCAGGCTGAAACTGCCCACATTGTTCACCTGTTCACACCCAAAATGCTAATATGGCACCAGTACTGTGTCACTGTATGTAGTACATTTTAGAATGATAGCTTTCCCTGTCTCCTGCTCTGTTCTGCCTTCCCTCCCTGCAGGGCTGGAACTAAGAGCAGGCTGAGTAGGCGCCCACCAAGAGCGCAATCATAGGGGGGGCACACTTTTAAGGGGAATTTCCTTTCTTTCTTTTTTAAACCCTGATTTGCTTGGCCTTTAATAGTTTTTCGACTTTATAAACCCCCTGTTCCAGACAGAATCACTCCCAGCTCCCTTTTGGCAGCTGCTGGCACAGGTACATATTTGTGGGCAATATTTTGGCTGCTATTAAACAGATGATATGATGGATATCTGGCTGCTGCTGGCACAAGTACAAATATGGAGGCAATAGTGTGTATTTTTTGGCTGATGCTGGCACAGGTACAGATTGGGGGCAATATAAGGGATTGGCTGCTGCTGGCTCAGGTACATGGGGCAATATGGTGGCTTCTGGCACAGGTACACAGATGTTTGAGGGCAATATGATGGATTTTTGGCTACTGCTGGGACAGATACAAATAGGGGCAATACGATGGATTCTTTTGGTTGCCGCTGGCATAGGTACAGATTGGGGGTAAAAATATGATGGATGTTTTGGCTTATGCTGGCACAGGTACAGATTGGGGCCTGGGGGCAATATGAGGGATTGACTGCCATTGGCATAGGTACAAATGGAGGCACTATGATAGGTGCTGGCACAGGTACAGGGGGGGCACTGATTGAAGCCTTTGCCTAGGGTGCAAAAATACCTTGGCCCGGCCCTGCCTCCCTGTGTGTGCCATTCTCTGCTTGCCCAGTGCTGCTTGGGTGTGCCATTCTCTGCTTGCCCTATACTACCTGTGGAATGTAATCATGTTAGGGGTTTGTTCTTGGGGTTATTAGCATTTGGAAATTGTTGTTAAGGGCCCCTATGGTGTTTAATCATGTGTTAGGGGGTTGTTGTATTATCCACAGGGGAGGATGAGGCATATGGATTTAAGGGTATGTTTTAACATGACTTCAATTTTTCACATATGAGTGATGAGGGATTTCCCTGCAGTGAGCACCAACCATTTGGTTTTTTGGTGTGCTACCACCGTTAATGTGGATATGATCTTAAAAGTTCTTGTGGTAATATGGGTGTGGTTTACAATGGGTGTGGTTTAAAAGGGGGAGTGGCCAACACTGATTTCCATTATCGGCCCTCCTCCACATAGGCCAGTAAAATTTTGGCCCTCGGTACCACAGAATTTGGACAGCACTGCCATAGAGGATCCCGGTGGAGCCTGTCGGCAATGCGGCTCTCAACTATGGATGGGACCTTTTTATCGGGCAGACCAGCTTCCATTGGTGGGGACGACCAAGGATGAGGTGAGCGGCAACTCTATACTGATCTATGAAGAGATAGAGGAGGCCCGGGGGGTGTCAGCGGCTGCGGCTCCCGCACCGGAATCCCATGTACCTATTCCCCACAGTGAGGCCTGCTGTAACGAGAAATATGCTTTCCCCTCCGAAGTTGCTTCGAGTGAAGGTGAGGCCCTAGAGACCGCGGAAGCGGTTAGTGAGGTAACTCCGTCAGGCTGGACAGTTGATGCGGGCGCTGCCCCTGTCCCAGAAGAGCCCGAGAGTGGGGGTGAAATTATGGCGTCGCCAACGGCCATGCCTTCAGTGGCGACAGTGCCGATTGCACCAGGGGGAGACGTAGATAGTGAAATTGCGTTAGAGCCTACTGCAGACTTCAGGCTTGAAGCTGTTGCTGTAGTTCCCGAGGTGGAAACCCTGCAGCCTGAAGTGAATGCTGCAGTTGACGTGGTTAATGTCCCAGAGGAGAAAAGCCCTGAGGATGACCGGGAGGATACCTCCGTGATAGACCCCAAAGAGAGCCTCTCAACCAGTGAGATGCGGTTGAGGAATTCGGGACCTTGGGTGGATGTAACCCTTACTACGTACACTGCTCTTAACACACCAACTTGTGCTCCAGTCCTAACTCAAGCTATTGATTGGCGCAAATTCTCGTTTGGACAAATTGGGTCTGTGTTGCCAGTGACCCCAACATTCAGAGATCCCCCACTGTCTGAGAGTCAAGTGGAGAAAGAGCTGACTTCCCTTCAGGATGAGGATGACGACTGGAAGTCAGTGTCAGAGAATGCTGCACTAATTTGGTGCAAGTGTCAGCGATCGGTGGTTAGTGAACCAGTACAGTCCTTCAACCCCAAAGTGATGGTGCATGTAACCCCTAGTGAGCCAGGGGAAAGCACTCATGTGTCTGAACTTTATCACCTTGAGTGGGGAAAAATATCCTTGGCCGGTGAAAAGGACTGGGTGGCGGATATCCATAAACCCAAAGTGGATCCCACCATGGCGACTGCCCCAGGATGGGAGGAATATGATGAGGAGAGCCCAGAGTTGGATGATCAACCTGCTCCCAAAGAGTTTATGTCTCGCAGCTTCACTGCCCCTCCCAGGATAGGCCCAGAGGATGAGAAATATTTCTGGGTGCTGCCTGGATGAGCAGATCCCAACATTTTCAGGTTTGTTTCCCGAGTGCAAAGGGTGATAAACTTTCGAGTTTACCGAAAATGGGGCTATTTTATGCCCTATGCTCCTTTGTGGGTATATGAGAGAGTGGCTGCTTCCTATGAGGATTGGCTCATCAACGAAATCCTGAGGAAAGAGAAATGCACCACAGTTGTCTCACCAACCCAAATGAAGTGCGGCGCAAGCAGGATTGGGAGTACCCTGCGTTCTATTGAAAGAGAGTGGTGGTACGGCCGTACCATTCTGAAGAATGCCGTCAAAAGTTGTGGGAAGTACAACCCCACCAAATATTTCTCCTTGGAGGTCTATGAGGGAGATGGACAATGGGTGGACAAGCCTCACCCCAAGTATTACATCCCCTATAAGGACACCAAAGCTCGTTTCCTCCACATGATCTAATGTTTTGGAGGAATTGCCTTTTTCTTTGTTTATACTCCACTGGGAGTGATTTTGCAGCTAATTTGCACTGCCTATACCTGTCCCTTTTAAGTGACTTGACTTTCTCAAGGGAAGGATTTTTCTGTTTCCATACTCCAGTTGGAGTTAAGTTCAAAGACTAATAACATTCCAGTTACCCGTTTGTAGGTTCATCCCATTTCCCCTTACCCTCCTAAGTGCATATACAAAAGGACTGTGGGTTCGGGTTCTTATATGGACTGGAATGCTACAGTATTTGAGGAAAAACAGTATGTCTAACTTGTGCCTTTCTTTTCAGAGATTCATTGACCAAGGGTACCTGGACAGTACCCAAGAGTGGTTATATATGGTGATGAATGTTATGTTGTTGCAATAATGATATGCAATGTGAAGCTAATAAAGGCACAGTTCAGTGACAGTAAACTGTTTCTCCATGCTGCTGTTCTCTTTCAGATATGCCACTGTTACCTGGGTATACTCAGGAGAGTGACCCCGGAGAGGTTATAAGGTAATGGCTAAATATCACTTTTCGGTAAAGTGTTTGGTTCAAAAAGGTTTCTAGCAAGATCTACCTTAAACTGCTTGTGTCCTATAAAAAGGTTTCTAGCAAGATGTACCTTAAACTGCTTGTGTTCTATAAAAGGGTTTCTAGCAAGATGTACCTTAAACTGCTAGGTTGCTCGCAAGATGTGCCTTAACTGCTTGTTTCGCAAAAGGTTGCTCGCATGATGTGCCTTAACTGCTTGATTTTCAGGTTAACCATTGCTCCCTGGTAGGCCTATGGAGAGGCTTCTAAGGAAATGTTAACCGTACTGTAAATGCAATATTGTGTTATTGTTACAATGTATTTTTGTGCTTGATATTTGAATATGTTCCTTGCCGGGGCGTAAGGATTTCACCAGGGTCAGAATGTAGGGATGTGTAAAATAGCCACCCCTAGTATTTTGTGCAGGCAGTCCCTCCATGTTATGGACACCTAATTGGGTCCTAAAATACAGTTTGGAGGGGTACTGTTGACTCTTGCTACTTCTCACAGTGACCAGCAGAGGGCACTGTGCTAGGATATAAAAGTCTCTGAAGCCATGCTTTCAGGGTCCATCTTGTGCTGGCTCTAGCCTGTGCAGGAGGCAGAGCTCGAGTGGAACCTAGACAGGTCAGGTCTAGTAAGAATAGGCTACTCACCTTTATAGATCACTCTAGGAGCGACAGACAGTTCGATTATTTAGTTGAGGCTCCTACAAGGATTGTAGTGGGATTAAGATCTCAGGGTACTCATTGCCCAGAAGTAGGGACTAAGTGTACAGACCTAGGGTAGATAGATTCCCCTCAGGTTCCACTTACGGAAAAGGCTGAAAGCTGGGTGTACCTTCTCAAAGCTGCATGTATTGTTCCTATCTCTGAGGTGAATCATACTGACCAAAGGTGTTGCGATTACTGCCTATTCAATGTACTGTATGAACCTGCAATGTTCTGATTTATTTACACTCCACTGAGGATTGTATACTGTGCTCAATAAATCTGTTCTATGGTTAATCTATAAGAACCACTGGTGCCCAATTCTTTGCACCCTGATTACAGTTACAGTTTCACTACACCCTGCTTCCACATCGCTGCGAAGGCTCACTCCCTCAGGTTTTAAGGTCTCATCCGGAGCATATGTACTGGGAGTGAAGCTTATAGTAGAGTAAGGTGCACTCAATTTACTATAGCGCTACATAAGAATACACTTTTTAGGACTTATTTTAGATTTAGAGATATTTTAGGCTGTTTAATGTATTCATATGGTATTTTCTTTGGTGCCTCGATGTAATTATCATTAGTGCTATTCTGATGCATGTTGCATATACGCTGATTAGTTTAGCAATAAGCAGCACATCTATCTATCACATACATAATGTTGCCAACTCATGAGTTTAAAAGTAAATGTAGAATATTCGTGCCGCAAGCGAAAATAGCAGTTACAGTAGATGAATGTCGGTTTAGGGTCTAATGCAGCCTGCAGAAGGCATTTAAATTAATCAATAATTAGCATTGGAGTATGGGGATTTTATGTGAGCTCAGTTGTAAAAGTTTGAACTAGCATCTCTAATCATTTGTTGCTTTGAGGTTCATACAGAGCTGCATGATGTGACAGCCACTAAATCATTTTCAACTGGATTTGAGATTCTGAAGCTCAGACAGGTAGAAGGACAGTATTATAAATATTATTCATAATATTCATAATATTTTATTAAATTGTATTATATCTAAACTAAGAACAGCAAGAGGACTAAAGTAAATGTATTTGTATTCACTTCCAGCTCAGATTTTACACATAGACCAGAAATGGGAAATTATAATTTGGGTCTATAATTTGACTACTTTATGAACTGGCCTGAGGGGTACTGTAAATGCATATGCTTGTATAACATCCCAGTTTAATGGTATATGTTGAATCTACTTGTCTTACACAAAAAGCAAGTGTATCAAATATATTTGATAGTGTTGGTAAATATTTGCTGGAATTTCTTAACATGAAGTCTAAGCAAGCAGGACATCATGAAACTCCAACATTAGTGTTATCCAAATATATGTGGTTGCAGGTGTCATTGGATATTTGGCAGCAATATACTTTAGAGATAAAGGATTAGAAATAAAGGAAGCACGGCTTATCACAAAACCGGAACACCAACACAAGGAACCACATAAAGACAGCTAATCCATACCCTCTTAGAGATCATTTATTTCCACATTTCCTTGATTAATTAGGATGGGCAGAGTTCAGCTAACTCCCTTCCCCAGCATTAAATTAATGCTTTGTGTGAAGGACTGACTTACAAAACTTAGAAAGAGGCATTAAATGCAAACCTGCGGATGATAAATTTGATAATGTCATAGCTAATTGTCTTTGCTGTGGTTTTCAAAACTCTTACAGATCAATCAGAATGCCATTTGCATCATGATAAACAACATACAAATTTAAACCACCTGGTTCACTTTCCACTTGGGATGGGCAGTAAAGATTTGTAATGCAGAGAAATGCACACTAAATGCAAACAGAAAGGAAGTTTCTCTGCAAGAACTTCTGCCAGAAAATGGTGACCTATGGAATTCCTGTAAGTCTTTTTAGCAAAAACAATACAGTTATTTGATTTAACACATTTGACAAAAGCACTCAGGGGATGGCATTGTACCTTTATATGTTCACAGAACCTCTCTGTGCCTTCCAGTATCATTATAGCTAACAGCAGGAAGTGAATTATTCAATATTTCATGATGGATTTCTAAATGTTTTTTGAAACTCTATACCAAGTCAAGGGCTTTCAAAATATGGAAAGTATGAAGTTCGTGCTCCAGGGTTCTGTTGAATTCTGTAAAATAGTAAAAGGACAGAAAACAATGCTGTAGGTGGAGTGCTTGTTTGTGTGACAAAGAGGAGTAGCAAACCTGTGTTCACAACAATGAATATCGTCAGTTATTATATCACATATTATTGACTCTAAAGGGAAGCATGAAACAGTCCACACTGATACTCGCCACTGTACTTAGTTGCAGCTTGCAGTGTCAAATGTTTGTTGTGATCACTCCAGTCTGAAAAAAAAACTGGATTCCTACTAGGTTTCCTAGAACATTTTGAGTCTTGGACTCCAAAATTCTGCCTAACCTGCTGACAGGAGAAAATACATTGGCAAACATTTTAAGTGACAAGCTCCTGAGATTATTTATAATTCATCCCCTTAATGGAAAACCTTTTTGGCAGGATTAATAGTTATGTTAAAATCTATTCTATTTATCCATGTTCCATTTTAGCCACACTCCCTACAGACAAAGGTGTGAGCCAATGAGAGCAGACATTTTGCTCATCTATATATTACTGTTGGATAACTTGTGACATAAATTACACAAGTTGATTAAGTGAAGTAAAATCTAAGAATTCTAAGCAGTTATTACTGTACTGAAAATAACCATAGTGTTAGAGTCCCTGGTAGTAGCAACCACCCGCAACCGACTTCCGGGTTTTTTTTTTATAGACCCGCGCCGACCCACCCCATCGATGATGTCACAAAAGGGGCAGGGTGAACAGGCACAGCGTCTATAAAAGAGGAACCCAGAAGTCAGCATCTGACGGTGGCGGCAGGGAGAGCAGGAGAAGAGCTCAACCTGCACCCTCTCGACACCGGTGAAGAAGGGTGCGAGATCAGCCTGAACCTGTCCAACCCGCACATCACTAGTACCTGGGGCTGGAGCATGGTGGGGACACCCAACACGCTCCCGGCAGGGATGCCTGCTGCGTCCTTTTCCTTCACACACCAATCTTAGATAAATGTGCGCTCAGTGCTTCCGGGTTTTACACAGGTTCGCGTCTGACATTGCGCATTTGTACAAAGTTTAATGGACTCCTTGTTCTATGTGCATTGCCCAATGTAAAGGTTCCTTATTAGTTCCTGGTAGGGTTGCCACCTTTTCTGTAAAAAAATACCAACCTTCCTATACATTTATTTTTTTTCAGTATTAATAACATTGGGTCAACCATCATTTTTACCGGCCAGGCCGGTTAAATACCAGCCAGGTGGCAACCCTAGTTCCTGGGTGTTCCTAAGTTTGCTCTGTGATCCTGTGTTTAACCCTTGCCTGTCTGACTCTGCCATCTTGCTGCCTAAACCAATTCCTGCCTGTATGGATACTCTTCTGATCTCGATTTGGTGCTGCGCGGTTTCTCTGTGTATGACTTTAGCCTGTGACCACAACATTGCTCCTGCTGTCCGTTATAAGCAGAAGCATGAGCTGAGACTGAAACCTTGGAGTTAGTTCTGGGTTTGGGATACCATACGATACACATAGTGTAGCAGTTAAAAGATCATATAGGGATGGATGAGCCTAGTAACCACAATTTTTGCACATTTGTGACCTGCCATGTGCATAGTGAAAAAAGTACCCCCTCTGTTACAAAATATAAGAATATTATAAGTTACAGAGGATTTCCATGACCATATAGGTCATGGAGCTCCGAGTTGACTTTTAATATCCTTATATTTAGTAACAGAGGGGGTTATCACTTATCGGTCTGGTTCCAAGAATAAGAAAGCAGACACTTTTTCCAGAAGTTTTTTCCCTGAAAGTTGTTATTTGGAGGATAATTATCCTATTATCCACTGGGTACAATTATTGCATCACTGCTGACACAATTTGCTTCCCAGATCTCGTCGGCCCAGTCAGATACACCTTCCAACACTCCTGTATGTATTGCATAGTTCCTCTGGATCTTCGTCTTGCTATTCTTCATCAGACTCATAGCTCCAAGCAGTCTTAGCTCCAAGCAGGCCGGCCATCCTGGGATACGAAGGACATTAGATCTGTTAAATCGCCTTGTTTGGTGGCTGTCCATGCGGAAGGATGCCAGGATGGCTTCCTGTTCCATCTGTGCATCCTCTAAATCTAGTTACACTTTTCCAAGTGGCTTACTCCACCCATTACCTGTTCCTTCTCGTCCCTGAAATCACCCTTCTTAGGTAACACGGTCATATGGGTGGTAATTCAGCAAAATGGCCCATTTCATTCCATTATGTAAATTACCCTCTGCTGTAGAACTTTTCCAGTTGTTTATCCAGCATATTTCCATCCTCATGGATTTCAGGCTGAAGTGGTATAAGTTAGAGAAACTCAGTTTGTTTCAAAATTTTGGCAGTCTTTATGTAAGTCTCTGGGCATTTCTCTTCAATTCTCTTCTGCCTACCAAACCCTGCGACCTTAAGGTGCCATGTCTCCTTGGGGCAAATTCACTAACCGGCGAAAATTCACCAGCGCTGGCTTTGTGCACATCGCAACACTTCGCCAGGTGTAAATTCTCCTGGACAAAGCTAATTCACGAATATCCAAAGTTGCGCACAGGGAACAAATGCTGGCGAAATTACGCTCAGCAGTTCGAAGTTACGCTAGCGTTGGCTAATTAGCATATGGCATGCAGTATAATGGACGTATATGTAACTATTATACAGATTTTTTTTACATTCCTGGAGGAAGAAGGTAGGGGTCCCATTATTCTCGCAGGAGATTTCAATGAGGTGGTTAATCCTAGTGTAGACAGACAATCCAGCACTCCTTTCGCCCCCCTTAAGAGAGGCCCTCAATATTTTGTATCTATGATAGGCCAAAGTGGCTTTGTGGATACATGGAGAGAATATTATCCCTTCAAGAGAGACTTTACATTCTTCTCCCCTCCCCATAATTCGCATTCAAGGATTGATATGATCCTAATTAGCAAACAGCTGTCTCAACATTCTCCGCTCTGAAATACGCTGCTGCTCATCGTCGGATCACTATTGTCATCCTCAAGCTTTCCAATATAATAGATAAACCAGCCACTAATAAATGGCGCATGGATGAATCATTGCTATTGAATACCCACCACAGAGAGCACATAGAGAAGGAGATTAAAACATTTTTCGATTAACAACTCCCCAGAAGTTAGCAGGGCAGCATAAGGCTTATGTTAGGGGACTTCTAATACAAATACGAGTTTTAGGAAAGCTAAAACTGAACAAATGCAAAAACTTACGGTAACATTTCAAGGATCGGAAACTCAGTATATACATAATCACAACAATTCCAGACTTAGAAAATAAATAGATAAATTAAGGACAGAAATTAACTTACAACTAACTGAAATAGAAATAAGTAAACTACAATGGACCAATAAAGCAGACACAATGATTGCTAAACGTCTCGCTAATAAATCTTACAGGTCCACATTCACCCAACTCAAAACAAAAGATGGCTCATTGACAGCAAATCCCAAACGAATCGCTGAGGAGTTTGCTTCTTATAACCAGACACTCTATAGCAAACATTCAGATCCTAACATTAAAAGGCTTCTTACAAAATTTGCAGTTACCTTCTCTAACCTCTCAACAGATCACAGTAATGTCCAACCCAATCTTGTCGGAGGAAGTACAGATTGCAATAAAACAAAGACAAGGAAATCTCCAGGCCCGGACGGATTTTCAGGGAAATATTTTAAAATCTTTGCCTTAAAACTGATCCCCTGGCTTACTACAATGTTTAATGACATAATACAAGGCAAGAGCAAATTTGGTCAGGAGGATTTATTAGCGCAGATAGCTGTAATACCCAAGACACACAGAGACACCACCTGCTGCAAAAATTTCCGCCCGATCTCCGTCTTTAATATAGACATAAAATTGGTAGCCAAAATCATGGCTACTAGGTTAAACACCTTCATCAAGTGCCTCATCCATAAAGATCAATCCGGCTTTATCCCCCAAGAGGCAGGTTACTGATAACATATGCAGAATTCTCAACCTAGTTCATATAGCTAAAACAAATGGAATACCATCAATGCTTCTTTCCCTAGATTTGGAAAAGGCATTTGACACCATCTCGTGGCCTTTTCTATTGAGGTCCTAAAAATCTTTAATTTCCCTCCATCATTTTCGCAAATCATTTCAGCACTATACTACCATCCTAGGGCAAGAGTCAATTACATGGGATTCAGCTCCACAGAGTTCCCGATATTGAGAGGCACTAGGCAGGGATGCCCCCTGTCTCCCCTGCGGTTCACCTTAGCAATTGAACCACTGGCAAAAGCTATTAGAGCTATCGGGGGTGACAGTGGGGGAGACCAAATATAAAAGTGCTTTCTACGCAGATGACAATTTTAACTCTAACTAAGCCCATGACATCTCTACCTTTTCTGTACGATACACTTTCTACATACGCTAAACTATCAGGTCTTATAGTAAACTCAGCCATTGCATGTAAATAGGTTCTACTTCTGTACATTCCTGGGTGCGCCTCTATTATCTGTGGATTGAATTCTGATCCTGACCTCTGCTTTGTTCCCTAACTACGTAATCTTTGCTGCCTGTGCCGACCCCTTTGCCTGGATACAACTACAAACTTAACTTTGGGATACCTCGCATGGATTCAGTGTCTCTCCACTTCTTCCTTGGTCCCTACTTCCAAATTGGAGCCGATTGGCCCTGCCAATTGTGCTATTTAGAACAAATATGACTTTTCTGAGGTCTTGAGTATTAGAAATTACACCTACCCAGGAATAAAGAGATGGTATTTTTTTATTATTGTTTGAGATAAACAAGATCTAATATACAAGATATTTTGCAACATACAGTATGCCTATAACAGACATTAGGATATATTAATTAAGACCCAAAAATGGGTCAATCAAAGGTTCAAATAAATTGTGTGTTTTTGTTTTTTTGTTTGTTTGGAAATATATTGAGCATGAAACAACACAATAAATTGATTTCTTACACCCAGGAATTGCTAATGAATGCAACAACTTTCAAGAATTTCTAATAAAAGGGGTTCACCTTTAAGTTACCTTTTGGTATGTTATATAATGGCCAATTCTAAACAACCTTTCAATTGGTCTTCATTTTTTTTATAGTTATTTTTATAGTTTTTTTAAACTATTTGCTTTCTAGTATTTCTGAGTGTATGGCTGGTGGGTCAACTTTTCAATTGGCCTTTATTTTTTCTTATATATAGTTTTTTTTTTTTAGTTATGGTTTCACAGTGCATGGTTTCTAGTGTAATTTGGACTTTAGCAACCAGATTGCTGAAATTGCAAACTGGAAAGCTGCTCAATAAAAAGCTAAATAACAAATACTACAAATAATAAAAATGAAAACCAATTGTAAACTGTCTCCGAATATCACTCTCTACATCATACTAAAAGTTAACTCAAAGACAAACAACCCCTTTAATGCTTTTCAGTTCAGTACTACATTGACAACAATATTTTGGTTTAGTAGCAACAACTCAAAATTCCAACAACACTAACCATAATTTGAAGGATTTCTTAGAATGAATTTAAAAACACAGTATAAAACATTCATGAACAGCTCACTTGGCCAGGGCACCAAACAAGCAGATTTTTCTTGATTTGGCCACTCCAGCAATACATTAAATAAATTAGTGATATAAAATCACTTTAATCAAATTAAAATGATTGTTCAGTATACTACAGTTCTTTGGATTTTATTTTAAATATGGCTTAATAACAAAATGCAAAGCAAAATATACAACAGAACAATATACATTTTAAAATTTTTAACTAAAGTGCAGATGTTCTATGTTCAATTGATGAATACGATTAGAACTAATGATTGTGATTCCCAGCATGCATGAGAATGTTGGCCAAGTTTATTATTACTTTATTATTGAAACAAAACCATGTTCATTTAAACTTACCTGCATGTAATGGCTACATCATTCTAGGATGGTGACAGGGTCCATAGTGCAATTACTGCTAACTCTAAGCTCACAATAAGCCTTGATGAGTGGCACTAACACATTTTATTTATTTTATTTATTTAATTGTGAGCTCTGTTTTATTAATTTTTCAGCATTTCGGTTCACAGATATAAATAGGTCTCATAATATAATTCATCAGAAATGGTGACCATTTAAAATTGTTATATACTAATCACTGTGTATTACATATCTGACATGGTAAGATAATGATTTTGATATCAAATTAAATATTTTTATTAATTTTCTAGCATACCACAGTTTTGCCTTTCATTCTAATCGAGATGAGGACTACACATCATCACTATCCAAGTAGGACTTGTGGCATTGCTACAGTCTGTTCGTTTTCCATCTGCTATATATTATGGTAAGATATCTACATTGTTTATGTTGTGTTAACTCAATATTCAAAAACAACAACAACTACATGTTTAAAATAACTCTGTGGAAAATAGTTTTTATCAACTGAAACTGCCACACATCAACCTATTCCACACAGCCTTGTGGAGATGATCTATTTTGGACAAATATATTTTAATTGTGCACAATTCTGAAAAGTGATGGTGTTGGCTCTTTTTTTTTTTTTTTTGCTTGATACTAGGGGTTATTTATTTTATTTAAGTCCAAATTTATCTCAATATTTTCTGCTACAAACTCCGATCAAATCCACTCTTTTTTTTTTACGCTTATTTATTATTAAATTTTCCCAAAAATTTGCTTTGCGGGTAAAAATCCGATTATCACGATATTTTCATCCTATTTTCACGATTTTTTTTCCGAATTTTCACCTGAAAACTCCAAAAACTTTGTGGTATTGCACGAAACCCAGCGCACATCAAAAAATCATTGGGACTTCTCCCATTGACTTATATGCAACCTCAACAGGTCTGAGATGCCGGATTTTCAGATTCAGACTTTTCCATCCTCAGGGTTTAATAAATTTCTGAAAAATTTGTGATTTTTTTTAAAAGTAACATAGTAAGTAAGGTTGGAAATAGACACACGTCCATCAAGTTCAACCTTTTTTTTTTTTTTTAGATCTGCCTTTTAGAATTCCTTCCTGACTCCAAAATGGCAATTTGGACTAGTCCCTGGATCAACTTGTACTATGAGCTATCTCCCATAACCCTGTATTCCCTCACTTGCTAAAAATCTATCCAACCCCTTCTTAAAGCTATCTAATGTATCAGCCTGCACAACTGATTCAGGGAGAGAATTCCACATCTTCACAGTTCTCACTGTAAAAAAACCCTTTGACTATTTAGGCGGAACCTCTTTTCTTCTAATCGGAATGGGTGACCTTGTGTCAGCTGGAAAGACCTACTGGTAAATAAAGCATAGAGAGATTATTATATGATCCCCTTATATATTTATACATAGTTATCATATCACCCCTTAAGCGACTCTTCTCCAGCGTGAACATCCCCAATTTGGCCAGTCTTTCCTCATAGCTAAGATTTTCCATACCTTTTACCAGCTTAGTTGCCCTTCTCTGTACCCTCTCTAATACAATAATGTCCTGTTTGAGTGATGGAGACCAAAACTGAACGGCATATTCTAGATGGGGCCTTACAAGTGCTCTATACAGTGGAAGAATGACTCCCTCCTCCCGTGACTCTATGCCCCTTTTAATGAAGCTCAAGACCTTATTTGCCCTTGATGTTGCTGACTGGCATTGCTTGCTACAGCCAAGTTTATCATCTACAAGGACTCCAAGGTCCTTTTCCATAATGTATTTGCCTAGTGCAGTCCCATTAAGGGTGTAAGTGGCTTGGATATTTTTACATCCCAGGTGCATGACATTACATTTATCAACATTGAATCTCATTTGCCACTTAGCTGCCCAGATTGCCAGTTTGTCAAGATCGTGTTGCAAGGATGCCACATCCTGGATGGAATTAATTGGGCTAGATAGTTTTGTGTCAGACACTCGGTATTCTCATCACGTTCGGCGCTGATCCAGATTTGGATCAGCGCCAAACGTGATGAGAATACCGAGTGTCTTATACTGAATGCCGGCGGGAAGTGGCTGGCGTCTCACACAGGCTGCGACCAGGAGAACACAGCGACACTGGGTGAGCTCCGATGCGGATCGCATCATCTTTTGTACAGATAGTTTTGTGTCATCTGCAAACACTGATACATTACTTACAATACCCTCCCCTAAGTTATTAATGAACAAGTTAAATAAAATTGGACCTAATACCGAGCCCTGGGGGACCCCACTAAGAACCTTACTCCAAGTAGAGAATGTACCATTAACAACCACCCTCTGTACCCAATCCTGTAGCCAGTTTCCTATCCATGTGCAAGCGACTTCATTAAGCCCAACAGACCTTAGTTTAGAAAGCATTCGTTTGTGGGGCACAGTATCAAACGCTTTGGTAAAATCCAAATAGATCACACCTACTGCCCCCCACTGTCCAGCACCTTACTTACCTCATCATAAAAAGCAATCAAATTTGTCTGATATGACCTATCCTTCATAAAGCCATGCTGATTGCTGCTCATAATGCCATTCACTAGGACAACATTTTGAATGTGATCCCTTAACAAGCCTTCAAATAATTTGCCCACCACAGATGTCAAGCTTACTGGTCTATAATTGCCAGGCTGAGATCGTAATCCCTTTTTAAATATTGGAATAACATAAGCTTTTCTCCAATCCATAGGCACCATACCAGATGAAAGTGAATCTGAGAAAATCAGAAATAGGGGCTGGTCTAAAACTGAACTAAGCTCTCTCAGAACCCGGGGATGTATGCCATCAGGCCCTGGAGCCTTGTTTACATTAATTTTTATTAAAGCTTTATGAATCATATCCTGAGTCAGCCACTGACTAGATTGAGCTGAGCCATTAGTGCAGCTATAAAGTGAGCCTGGGAACTCAGACTCCTCTATTGTATATACTGAAGAAAATAACTGATTTAACACATTTGCCTTTTCTGTATCTGTTACAACCATACTGGTACCATTATTTAATGCAGCAACACTCTCAACCTGCATCTTTTTACTATTAATATATTTAAAATACTTTTTAGGGTTAGTTTTCACCTCCATCATAATTAACTCTTCATTTCCTTTCTTTGCCTTCCGGATTGCTGATTTACAAAATTTATTACAGTGTTTATATTCATTAAATGCAGCTTCTGTCCCATTCTGTCTTATTTAATAACAAAAAAATCATAAATTTTTCGTGATTTTTGAACTCTATTGTTCTTTATTCCAAAAAATCAGTTTTACAACTGTTAGTCAATTATATATTATTATTTCTGACTGTATGGTTGGTGGTTCACCTTTATATTAACTTTTAGCATAGTATGTATAATTTTAAGCAACTTTTTAATTGGCCTTTATTTTTTCTGATGTATAGCTTTTTGAGTTGTTTGCCTTATTCTGATTTGTTCCAAATGGGGGTCAGTAAAAACAAATGTTCTATAAGGCTACATACGTATTGTTTTTGCTACTTTTTATTGCTTATCTTTCTATTCAGGCCCTCTCCTATTCAAATCAGTGCATGCTTGCTAGGGTAATTTGGACCCTGCAGCAAGATTGGAAAGCTGCTGAACAAATTGCTAAATAACCACAAATAAACCAAATTGCTAAATTACTCTCTACATCATACTAAGGGGCATATTTATCAATGGTCGAATTTTCGAATTCAAAAAGACCAAAAGACCAAAAAGACCAACTAAAACTAAGTCGAAGTTTTTTTGATCGAATTTGATTCAAAGTTTTTCCCAAAAAAAGAACTTTGATTTTTCCACCAGTAGATTCTAGGAGGTCCCCCATAGGCTAAAACAGCAATTCGGCAGGTTTAAGATGGCGAATGGGCAAAATCAAATTTTTTCTCAAATTGGGATCGAATTTGGACTGTTCCTGTGTCGAGGTACACAGAAATATCTTGAAATTATAGTTTTTTGATCTTTGATAAATCTGCCCCTAAAAGTTAATTTAAATGTGTTCACCCTTCAAGCATTCAGTGTTATCAGATAGACCAGGGCTGTCCAACTGGCGGCCCGCGGGCCGACCCCCCTTTATATGGCCCTCCACATCAAAGTCTGCCTGCTGTGTCTTCTTACCATATGTAAAATTTAAAAGGTATCACTACAGAGATTAACTGGCCCCTGCATTGTTTAAACCTCAAATTCACACTGAAATCCCCTGTATTGTTCACACCTGTGATCCCCCTGTATTTTTCACACTTGTGACATTTCTATTGTTCACACCCCTAAAGCCTGTACTGTTCACACCTGAGACCCAGACTAAAACTGCCCACATTGTTCACACCTTATACAAAATGCTAATGGGGCACCAGCACTGTGTCACTGTATGTAGTACATATTAGACTGGTCCTGATTCCTGTCTCCTGCTCTGTTCTGCCTTCCATATGCTCCCTGTGTGTGTCATACTTTGGTATTTGTTCTGGGGGTTTGTTAGCAATTGAAAATTATTTTTAGTGGCCCCTAAGGTGTTTAATCATATGCTGGGGTACAGTATTATACACAGGGGAGGAGCAGGCATATGGATTTAAGGGTATGTCTTATATGACTTAGCTTTTTTCACATATGAGTGACATCCTTGCTAGGCCAGGCACAAGGTAGTTCGGCACCCTAGGCAAGAGCTTCAGTGCCCCCCTGTCCTGCATTACAATTTCCCTCATTACCATGATGGTTTTTAAATAAAGAGAGCAAGCAGGCCGCCAGCTCTCTACTTCTCTCTGTCACCCAACATTACAGTGATGTCATTGACGCGTGTATGCACGTCCATGTACAGAAGGCGCTATTACTTGCAAGAGGGAGAAGGTGAAGGAGATGGATTCCACCCAACTGGAAAAAACGAAAAAAAATAAAAAACTAAAAAAAATCCCCTTAAAAGTGCACCCCTCAATAATGGCGTCCTAGACAGCCACCTACTCTGCCTACCCCTAGTTCCGGCCCTGATCCCTGCAGTGAACACCAACCATTTGGGCTTTTGGTATGCTATTAATATGGACATGGTCTTGCGGTAACATGGGTGTGGTTTAAAGTGGGTGTCTAAAACAGGGAGTGGCTAACACTGGCTTCCGTTATCGGCCCTCCACCATGTAGATTAGAAAAATTCCGGCCCTCGCTACCATAGAAATTGGACAGCACTGAGATAGACCATTGTGTATTGCAGAGACAAACTTGATTATACAATTTAATTTTGACATGTCCATTACTAGGTACTCTCACTATCAGCAGGCCTTGTTTTATGGTTTCCTTAAATGTATATCCAGGACTGATGTTTATTCTTCTGCTAAGCAGTTCCACTAAGGAAATTTGGCTAGACAGAAGGAACAGAAGGAAATTGGGATCAGGATCATAGTTCAATTATGTATTTTAAAACAGTATTTGATTTTGAGTTTTCCAGACTATGAATACCATTCCAAATTGTTGACCACAAATCCTTATACCTCATTCAAAAAAATGAGGTATAATTGGCATCTGCAAAATGCCGGGCTTAAATATGTTATTCAGCATATAGTGTAGTGAGGCTTAGGCAGCAAATCTTATGAGAAATGATTAATATTATTTTATAAAGAATAAAATGTACTGTATTTGTAGACCATCAAGGAACAAAGTGTTGTCTTACTCATCTATGGTCATAAAGTGAGAACAAAAACCACAGTGTGTTTCCTACTGAAGAGGGAATTGCATTCTAAAGGGGAACTCCAGTTTCCAAACCAAAATTTGATAAAGAGGCCCACACAACATAGAAACCCCTAATAAACCCATCACGGTTATCGGTTTCTTCAAAAAGTATGAATAAATGCCATTTTCTATGCTGCAATCCAGCTGGTTAACAGTTCTTCTCTTTCTGCATCATTTGAATTATGGCAGGGAAGAAGGGACTAAAACAGTGATGTTACAAATTGTAACAACTTCCCCACAGCTAACAGACAGCATGCAGGAACTACATAACCCACAATGCATTGCACTGTGATGTTCTGTTCCTTATTGAAATCATGTGTGCAGGGAATTGTGAGGTTTGGAGGATACAGGCTAAGGACAGATGGCTGCTGATACAAAGTAACGGCCAGCTCAGCAAAGTAGTCAGAGAGATCAGAAGGAGAGATGGGGACATGGCTTAGGGAATTGTTCCAAACCATTTCAAATCATGAAAAGTTTGCATATTTTTTAATAATATATTGCAAAGTTGCTCGAAATTGTGTTTACTTTTCAAAAAGCTTAAGTTATCTTTTTGTGGAGTTCCCCTTTAAGGTTAAAATCCAGAGTAGGTTCATATTACTTTGGAAATATATATTAAATAAATAAATATATTTTTTAGTGTGTTATATTTCATAGAGTTGGATGAAATACTTCATGAGAACCTTTTTTTCAAGTAACTGGGTACTAAAATATATCATGAGACAAAATATGATGGAAAGAATACAAAATATTTCCATTTATGGCGTCTCAATTTGCCAAACTGGTTCATCACATTGCATTTCAGACCTTTTTCTAAATAAAAATATTTATACATGCATGTCTGTTCCCTTCTTTTGTCCTGCAACTTTAAGAGGGTGCAAGTTTGTCACAGACATCCTATCAGCTACAAATATATTAAAGTAAATGCATCATACTAATATTTATGTATGAATAGTGGGGTATTTTTGGTTTCATTAAAGGAATAGAAAATCAATTCAGACTAAGAGCAAAATGATACATGTTATAATTAGTAGCATTTAAGAGTATGCACATGGTTACATTTGTTTCTAAAGTCCATCTAGATTCATATTGCTATCTGTGAGACTTGAAAAGTGATTTATTAATTTTCGAGTTCGAAAAAAAAAAAAAAGATGACGAAGACATGCATAACTTTTCCCCCTGATCTTTTATCTCGGTCACTAGATTAAAGTTTGAGGATTTAAGGAAAGTGTTTTTTTGGCAGGAGAACACTTGCAAACAAGCAAGAATCACGTTCGTCCATTCATATTCAATGAGGCTGTTGAAGTTGCTAAAACACAATTCCCATTGACTTTTAAGGAGCATGAAGGGCCAGTAAGGTATTGTCCTGTATTTAAAGGTGGAATTGAGTTTTTTTACAATTAGGGGCAGATTTGTTTCTCAATTCAATAGTAAAGTAAAGCCGACTAAAAGATGGCGGGTTTCTTTAGAAGTTAATGGGAACTGCAAATTTATTTATTTTTCCAGTTTATTAAGACTGGAGATTTTCAGCCTCATTGGAAGTGAATGGAACAATGTAATTTTCACTGGCTCCTGACTTTTCTCCTGCAATAAATCACGAACTATTCTGTTCAAGCTTTTTGTTAAATAATGTAGCCGGGGAACAGGTCTGGGCCAACTGGGGCCCATGTGGCCCAGGGCCCACCGGGTTTTTTCCCGGTGTCCCACTTGACCCTGTTTGTTGGGGTTTGTCCTCAACCTGTTCTTGACCATGTTCTTAAGCTCTCATAAAGCAGTTGTACTGGCAGATACAATAGTTTGAAAGCCTTTTTGAAAATGAGCAAATACAAAGTTACTGAAATTTACTGTGGTACTTGTAATTTACGTAGATTGCCATCTTGGAGTCTGAATCAACTAGCAATAAGGCAGTGATAAAAAGGTTCAACTTGATGGACCTACTGTGTTATGAAACTACATGTGTTATTAAAAGAATAACTAAACATACAAAGATATGGTGGGACAAAGAAGGCACCTTTAGTTATTTTATATATTTGATTTCTAAATAATATTTTTTTCTACCACTATAATCTTTCCTAGTACCTTCCTTTTTAAAGTCGTTTTAGAAAATTTATAGATTAGAACATAAAGCATTTGTGTGGTTCACATTCCTGGCAAAAGTATTCAATTTGAATTAAGTGATAAAACATGAGCTAATAAGAGTTGCATCTGTTACCCACAGAAATTCTAGCTTTTTTTTTTTTTTTAAATTGTATTGCAATAGAAAATCAAATCAGAATTATCAAAGTCTGGAAAAGTCTTTTGCAACATGAATATCTCATTCCAAACCCCTGTGGAAGAAGTCTGCCAAAGCTGAATTCATTCAGTTTTATAAACCAGTATTGAATTCCTAGAAACAAACCCAGAAAACATAAATAAATCACTAGCCGTGAAACTGAGTCATATTGGGCTGATTCAAATATCTCAAGTACAGTATGTTACCTGAAAATATTTTAAAGATATGGATACAACAGACTGGCCATAGTGTTAATGTGAGAAAGAAAAGGGTTTTTTTTTCTTTTGTAATTTGCTACAATTGCCTGGCCTGTGATATCCTACCATGTATTGTACTGCAAAGTAAGGGATAATAATGCAGCCTACAGGTGAAGCACATTTCATTTTTTCCTTGCACACTCTGCACATGTTTTTGCTGTTCAAAAGAATGATGTGCTGTGCGTGTCAAATTAAAATTTATTGTATAATATAACTGTTAAAATAATATACAATATTGTCCCTCACAAGAGGACGCATCATCATAGTGATCTGATGCGTCTCTTCCACTGCGTTGTGACACGAACTGGAACATTGAGTCTGTGACGTTCCTGCACATGTAACACGCTTGAAAAAGGGAAAAGACATTCCCGAAACGTCGCGTGAGTGTTGATATGTTGCGATAACATTTGGACTCTGTGCAGATAATTGCTGTACTTCCTATGAATTTTTATATGAATTAATAATGCTATGTTTTAATCTAAGGAGTGCGATCTGGCTGGATACTATATATCATTAAAAATGCGGAGTGACTCACCGCAATATTCTGATCTGAACCCTAACATAAACTTCCAATTTGAATTTTTATGCATTTGGTGCATAACATATGTTGGATTTTATATATATCTGCCATGTAAGTGTGGAGAAACGTATTTGTGCATTTTGCTTTGAAAGGGATTGGGGCGGAAGGCCCTTGTCCTGGGTTAGTAAGGGAAAGCACCTTTGTATTAGTTATAGCCGGACAGGCTTAGGTTTTTTTTTGTTTTATGTATTTTGTCTCTCTCTGCAAAAAGCTTCAAATAAACTGGGCAGTTATGCTCAATTGAACGGTCTGTGCCTCTGTTTTGAAGTGTCTGGAAGTGTACACAAAGGTCGATTCCTCAGTGAGACCACTGTCCAACTACCTGTAATCGCTACAATATATATAATATATACTTCTAGTTCAGTTTACTTACTCCCTTATTTTGAGGCAGAGGTGACAGTTTTTAAAAAGTTTTTTTTTTTTTTTTGAAGACGGCACTTGCTTTGCCAAACACAGTGTATGGTTTCATAAGATACAGTATACCAGTGCAATAAAATGGGAAATTTGTTTACAGAGTTTTATAAATATGCACCCCTATATGCTAAAGAATATTCAATTTTTGCAATTCTTGACACAACAGCTAAGGCATGGAGAAATGGAAAAAGAACAATGATGAACTGCATAAATTTGAAGGAAACTTTTAGCATTGATGAATTTTTAAAAAAATGTATTCTAATTCATTTTTTTCTTTTGAATTTTATTTCTGAATTCAATAATATATTTAGTCTTTCTCTAACTAATTGGTTCACAAACTATGTGCCTGACTGACACCCCAGATTGCAGACACCGTAAGTTAGTTGGGGTTAGCTAAAGGAGTGAATGGTAATAAAAGGTTATAACAGAGCAATGGTTTCAAAAGCCTTAATTTTTTGAGCTAAGGTTGCTTTAGCACAGGTCAGAGGACTTCTGGTCAGCCAAGCTAACACAAAATGAAGATTCAGCCAGGGCATTCCTGATCTGCACATTGCCTGGGTCACAATATAGCAATCTGGGTCGTGTGCAGTTCATCAGATATGTCTGCATCTTTTGCAATAAAAAGGAGTCTATAGAATTACAAATATGTTTTCAGTCATAGTTATTTAATGGTGTAATGTATTATCAACTATCCTAAATGCTGGGGGGGGGGTCTAAATGTTTTATTAATTATTTCTTGACATTTTATGCAAATTTAAGTTGCTCTAATTACTCTTCCTTGTAAATCTATAGTATGTCCTGGTCTGAGCAGCCTTTACCACAAAATAAATATTATTTTTCCTCTGTTACCACTGCAGATAGGGGTTTTGTAGTCTCCATGGGCTACTTAGTAGTGAATTTCCCCATTAAGATTCTCCACATTCTTTGCATTTAAATAGTCTATTTCAAGGCATTTAAGTCCAAAAACGTGTCTTTTCACATATTTAATGCAACAAATAACGTCTATCTCCTTGTGCTTTTTTTCAGGATGTGTTGGGTTCACCATATTACAGGAATGTGGGTATACCCCCTTCTGGAGTACATCAGTCCAGGGGCAAAAATAGTCTTCTTTATCATAGTGACTGTTATTATTAACATGTTTTATATTCTGGGAGAGAAACTGAATAGCTACATTTGGGAAGCAGAAAAAAGTAAGTTATTCAGATAAGGATCTGTTTCTACTTGCAGACTTTTAACTTTGATAATTATAGAAGTAAACATTGAACAGTATATCAGTAAAATAATTATGAATGTACTGGGCATTCAGTATATACAGTATCAGTACTATATGGCAATAGCTTACTTGTTAATGTAATCAGGTTCAAGGCCTAGAATACCCAGACAACAGAATAAACCAGTTTTACAAAAGAGATTAAAGAGGCACTATAACCCCTTGTTCAACATGTGTTCAATATATAGGGTTTGTGCAAAACTTAAATTTGTATACTCTTTTAATCATTAATGATCATGGAGATCCTTCAAGATAGACAAAACATATATCCAGCACAAGCCCTGTTCATTGAGCTCAGGTTGAACATGGAGGCATAGTGACTCTTGCCTTATTGGGAAAAGGAAATACTGGCACACAGAGCGTTTGCAACAAGTAAACCTTGCTTTAATTCAAAAAGTGCAACGTTTTGGGGTCACGCCCCTTTCTCAAGAAAGGGGCGTGACCCCGAAACGTTGCACATTCCGCACTTTTTGAATTAAAGCAAGGTTTACCTGCTGCAAATGCTCTGTGTGCCAGTATTTCCTTTTCCTGATATATTTGGGAGGCTGCCGTGTCCTCTTATACTGAGCACCAAGCTACAATCGCCAAGGACTACTGAGGGTGTGCGATTGCTCTATCTTGTTTCAGTCTTGCCTTATTGGATCACAACAAGACAAGTATATACCTTCTGATTTCAGAAGGCTTCACTTTACATGTAATTGCTTGTGAAGGGCTTTTTGGCTCCTTTTAGTCCTTCTCACCCTAACCAGGTTCAGTTTTCCATTCCACTATGATGTACTATACATTTGTATATATTTATTATTAAACATTTGTAAAAATGTATGTGCCACATGGTAATTCAATAAAAGTAAACATTTATCTGTCCTTTCCCAAGTTACAGACTGTCTCTCTGCTGTCTCCTCCTGGATGTCACAGCGCCACCTGAAACTAAACCTTTCAAAAACAGAACTCTTTATATTTCCTCCAAAATCTTTCCCTGTCCCTCAGATATCACTCACAGTAAACAGCTTTCATTCCACCACACAGGCACACTGCCTAGAAGTTACCCTAGACTCGCATCTGTCTTTTTCACCACACATTCTAACACTTGCAAAATCTTGTCGCATTCAACATTGCGACATTGCCCGAATACGACCATATCTCAGTTCAGAATCAACTAAAACACTGATTCTCTCAGTATCTCCCGGCTTGATTACTGCAACTTACTCCTCGCAGGTATTCCAACAAGTCACTTTTCATAACTCCAATCTGTTCTAAATGCAGCCACTAGACATCAGCTGCCCCCATATGCATGTCCCTTCACTGGCTCCCAATTTCCTCTAGAATCAAATTCAAATTACCAACACTCACTTTCAAGGCCCTTAATAATTAAGCCCAGTGTCGGACTGGGACACCAGGGGCCCACCCAAAATGCTTTGACTAGGGCCCACCAATTAATCTTAGACCAGGAGCTGACTCTTAGTACTATTATTCTTCCTCTCCTCGTTCAACCTCTATTCTCCTAGTCTCTTTCTTCTACATACTATAATCTATTATTCCATCTATTTAGCCTCTCATAGTTCTCATAGAATTTGGAAATGGCCATGAAATATGCCAAATGTTTAGCAGCATAAGGGCCCACTGACACCTTTGCCCACCGGGACTTTTCCTGGTATCCCGGTGGGCCAATCCAACACTGATGAAGCCCCTCCCTATATTTTATCTCTGATCTCCAAATACTCTATTTCACACAACCTTCGCTCTGCTTCTGATCTTCGCCTCGCTTCTCCTCAACACTTCTGCCCATTCTCATCTACAAGACTTCTCTCAGGCTTCTGCTTTTCTCTGGAACTCTCTGCCCCAAGCTGTCAGACTTTCTCCTTCTTTCCAAACTTTCAAGGGCTCCTTAAAGACCCACCTGTTTAAAGATGATGTACCTTAGTCAATCATTGCTGTATCAAAAATCACAAATTGCTTCTAAAATCCTAATGTCTCAATTATACCCTAACCTTTACTTTGTAAACTCTAATTTGTAGGGCCCTCTAATCCCTACTCTGTAACCCTTGTTTGTTATCCACCGTGTATTCCCTGTTGTTATAACTAAGGTAAAAAAACCTCGTAACTTGTCGGCACTATATAAATAAATGATGATGATGAAAAGTCCAGTACATAATGTAATAGTTTGCCATTACATTATATACTAGAATCAGATATTGTTCACGATAACAACAGTACTTTAATGATAATAGCAGTTTGCAAATGTATATTCCCATGTGGCATCCAATAGTTATTTTTCAAAGTACTAACAACAGCAATACATGCATATACAGTACCAGTTAAACATTATGCACCAAATCTCAGAAAGGGCAAGGAGGAAATAGTGCTCACTTGGATTTTCCGCACTATATTAGTTCAGTCTGATGCAAGGATACTATAGCTTTCATGGAGGCTATACACAATTGTCTTGTTTTTTTAGCAACACATAAACAAACCTTTTAGTTTCCAAATTAGAATGGGCCCTTATGCAATCAAGAGTGACACCAGAGTTACCAGATATAGCACAATCTATAGCATATTCATATTTAATTAGAACCCAAAGAGTGGCCTATTATATTAGCTAGGTTGTTTGAACTTGCTAGACACATGAAATATCCTGTTGCAGGCTTGCATCTGGAATGGTAATTATACTTGTTGAGGTTTGAATGGAACTGCCATTAGGGTATATTTTTCCTTCAGTTCAATGCTCCTCTAAGTTCAACAATATCTTGCCACACAAATGGTATTAGGCTTTTAAAAACATATATTGAAAGACTGGAGCCATTCCCAAGGGTTGTGCAAAATGGCTTTACCAGGGATTACACAAGACTTTTTTTAAGAAGCACTGGCTCTGCCAAACGATATCTTAATATTCGATTAATATTTAATCCAGGTCCATATATTGTTAAATGGGTTTAACAAATCTAATAATAGGACTGATAGTACCTAACAAAGAAAAGATGCAATTGAATATTCACTGCAGCAACTCCTTTATTTAGCATGAAAAATACTCATGATATTGACTCTTTTAGTAAGGTTTAAGGGCAACCAAAATATATACAGTATAAGTAAAGTACCTTATACATAGGCTTTACTGAACCAGTCTACAGGAACAATCTGCATTGCCATATAATAAAGACCAGCCTAAATGAAGTACACAGAAATGTTTTGGGACAACTACAGTAAGCTGTGTTTCACTTTCACAATAATAAGATGTAAGTAACCTACGGCAAAATATATATGTTTTATAGTTATATATCTGTGTCTTTTAGGTGATGAACTAAGAGATAAAGGACCAAAGATGGACTGAAGCATGTAATTGTAAACATAAAGAAACTCTGCTAACCTCAAGAACTTGAAAGGCCAAAAGTGTACATCTTATCTATTACAAAATTAAGAAGATTTATTTTCAAACCGTACTGCTCAGCCCTTTAATACAAAGAAACAGCATAGAGAGTATCACATCTTAATGGTGCTGGGTGCTGCTTTATTTCTTCACCCATACAACGTTCTGATGCTAAGACCCCCGACCCAAGGTCTCACAAGCTTTTTATGTTTTTTTTTTTTTATAGCCAGGCCTATGTGTCAGTAATAATAACATGTGGGTTCCTATTTATAAAGCTATGTAAATGAAATGCCAATCAAATATAGCACACATCGGCATCCGAATGATAGACATTTAAATCCATCCAAAGCATATTTAGATATATGCAAAGTCCAATGTAAAACCCAATGTAAAAAGTAAAGGCCGTTTGAAATATGGCATGTAAAAATGACTCTTAATAACAATATTTTATGCAACTACATAAACTGGAATTTTCCTGGGACCTTGATTATTTATTGACTTCAATGGCTTATTGAGGTTGAATGTGGTGTAAAATGGAGAATAATGGGGTAAAGTGCAGTGTAAAATAAAACACTTTGTAATACCACTTTTTTTTCAAATGTTCAGTGGGTATGCATGTTTTCTGTTTGTATTCACGTAACTTTTGCATCGGAGAGAATATTTGCTACAAGGAACATCTTAAAAGTAAATTTACACATCTGACAGATAGTTGATTAGATTATTATATTTGATTAGATTATTGTTATTAATTTTAGCTTGCATAGATAGTATATACGAGTTCTGTTGAATACAGACCATACATATTTAACAGAAATACTTCCCTATAACAAAAGGATGTCGAAGTAGGCCCAGCATATAATGAAGCATAGTTTGCATTTCACATAAGACCCAACTAATTATAATACTACATATGTAGTATGAAGTATGAAGTGGTCTGAACATAGGGGCTTATTTACTAAAAATAATACAAAGAATGATGCGATCCGCATCGGAGCTCACCCAGTAGCGCTGTGTTTTCCCGGTCGCAGCCCGTGCGAGACGCCGGCCACTTCCTGCCGGTATTCAGTGTAGAGCAAACAGTATTCTCGTCACTATCGGCGCTGATCCAGGACACGGCACACAGACAACGGCATCAATGCAAAAAGGTTGGCTTTATTTGAACACACACATGCGGTTGTGGATTACAGCGGTGGAAGGCTGTCTGACTTACGCGTTTCTTGCCGGATCACCCGGCACTTCCTCAGAGACTCTGAGGAAGTGCCGGGTGATCCGGCAAGAAACGCGTAAGTCAGACAGCCTTCCACCGCTGTAATCCACAACCGCATGTGTGTGTTCAAATAAAGCCAACCTTTTTGCATTGATGCCGTTGTCTGTGTGCCGTGTCCTGGATCAGCGCCGATAGTGACGAGAATACTGTTTGCTTATTTACTAAAACTCAAATGAATCTAATTTTTTTATGAAGACAAAGCAGACCAAACTCCCTTCCACAAACTGAACTCTTTTATCAATAATTTTTCTGCAAAAAATTGGAGAGTTAAAACGTCACTACAAAGTATAGTGTCAATTTATATCGTACAATTAACGCTCTAAAAACTCGATTTTATTGAATTTTCCCTGAGAAAATTTAACTTTTTCGGAATTATCAGATGAAAACCCCAACTTTTCTGGATAATCCAGCACAGATCACGATGTCAAGGAACAGCATCAGAGATATCTGCCATTGACTTCTACATGACCTTGACAGGTTTGAGATGGTAAACAATTTTCTAGAAAAAATCAGATCGGTAAAACGGCTCAACAAGATCAAGTGTCAATTCGTATCATATGATCCATTCTCCAAAAACTCAATTTTATAGAATTTTTGCTGCGAAAATATGACTTTCGGATTATCAGATGAAAACCCAGACTTTATCGGATTATCCAGCGCAGATCACAATGTCAAGAAACAACTTCAGGGGCATCTGCCATTGAGTTCTACATGACCTTGACAGATTTGAGATGGAGTATTTTCTGACTTGGAATTTTAGCAGATTTGGGGTATAATAAATCTCTAAAAAATTATTTTTATTTTTCCACTAAAAAAAAGAAGAAAGAAAAAGATTGGCCCCTAAAAACCTTGACCAAAAAAATCTGAAGGTTCATAAATGGGCCCCTTAGTGTTCAAAAATTATAATGCTGGCAACTAAGGGGCCCATTCATTAAGTTGAGTGAAGGAATAGAAGAAATAAAACTTCAAATTTCGAAGTGTTTTTTTGGCTACTTTGACCATCGAATGGGCTACTTCGACCATCGAATACGACTTCGAATCGAAGGATTCGAACTAAAAATCGTTCGACTATTCGATAGTCGAAGTACTGTCTCTTTGAGAAAAAACTTCGACCCCCTAGTTCGCCACCTAAAAGCTACCGAGCTCAATGTTAGGCTATGGGGAAGGTCCCCATAGACTTGCCTAACTTTTTTTGGTCGAAGGATAATCCTTCGATCGTTGGATTCGAAGGATTTTATCATTCGATCGAAGGATTATTCCTTTGATCGTTCGATCTAAGTATTCGCTCAAAATCCTTTGACTTTGATATTCGAAGTCGAAGGATTTTCATTCCCCAGTCAAATATCGAGGGTTAATTAACCCTCGATATTCGACCCTTGATGAATTTGCCCCCAAGTGTCATGTTTAATTAACACTAGCATATTTTCATGCAGTGTTGTGTACACAGACATTTTTACATGTGTGAATTCAGTTCATTTACTCTTTCAAATTTGTATTTAATATATTCTAACATATATAAATGTCAGGAAGGCTGCCCCAGAAAAAGTAGAAGGTGGCCTTTTAAATAGGCTCTAAAAAGAATGATAGAATCCCACAGATCAGTTGCACCTAGGATAGAAAATGTTATGCTCCAGATGCTGAGGAATAAATCCCATTCTTTACAGAATCAGCTGCAGGAGGTAAGCAGGAAGTTGTCATTTTGTAAAGAACTGTATTATGAATCCTACCTATCCATACATTATTAAGATGCCTTTTATTTTATTCTCTAACAGTATCCCATTTACACATTGACAACTATGTGCTTTTGTTTTCTAGTTTTAGTATCTAAAAAAGAATGTCTAAGGGCCCTGGCAAGCTTCCTTCCTACTGGCATTAATGTAACTCATTAGTGGGAAATTATATCCATTACAGGCGACCAAACATCCCAGTGCAGATGACAATACGTCCCATCTTTCATCAGGTCTAGTCAGTGGAGTAACACCGCACTGGGCCCCCCAAAAAAAAAATCTTAAGAGTGGCCTAGCCCACACTAGCTCTTTGGTGGGTTCTCCTTCCAGCAGCCCACCAACTTGCTTCCCCTGCTCCCTGTCCACTCATGCTGGGTAAGGAAAGACAGTGGTTGGGGAGGATTTTTTCTAAGACTATAGAGGACCCTTTTAGTGTGTCTCTAATTACCTTCAGGTCTCCTGATTCTGAAGAATGAAGGAGAGTAGGAATATGAGGAATTCGAATTTCTTTTAGGGATTTAAGGCAGTAGTTACATTTTAGTTAAATCTTTAGTTAAATTAGTTACATTTTTAGTTAAATCTTAGGGGCATATCTATTAAACCTCGATTATTTCTGGTCAAGTTCTTAAGGGCTCTTACACATGGGCATTAGACGCATTCAATTATTTTGAAGGGGGCTGTACTCACACAGACGCATGTATGTGCCGAACGCAGGTGAAATGCAACATGCTGCGTCCAAACCGGGGTTTGGCGCTTACATGCGTCTGTGTGAGTACAGCCCCCTTCAAAAATAATTGACTGCGTCTACTCCTGCACTCCCTGCGGCTGAACGGAAGTAAACGCAACACAGTGGAGCGCAGGCCAAAGTGGCTGTGATTAAGAGCCCTAAAGGAGAAAACAGGGCGTGAAATAGGGGTAGGCAGAAGAGGCACCTGCGCAGCGCCCCCTGTTTTTGCGACCTAGACAGGTGCCTCTTCTGCCTACCCCTAGTCCATTATCACAGCTCTCTTTGGTTTCCCACCCTCCACCGATCTCTCCCCTCGGTCACTCTGCCCCCTTCCCCTCTGTTGTTCTCTCCCCCCTTTCCCTCTGCCTCTTTCCCCTCCCCTCCGTTGCTTCCCCCCCTCCATCCCGTTCACCTCTTTCCCCGCTCTATCGCCGTTCTGCGCATGCGTATACCCCAAAGCTGCTAAAAATCCAAATCTGAAATTACCCCAGCTAAAACCTGTCGAGGTCATGTAGAAGTCAATGGTAGATGTCCCTTTTACAATTTGAAGATGTTTCTTAACATCTTGATCTGCCCTGGTTTTTGTATCGTAATCCGAAAAATCTGAGGTTTTCAGACAACTCTAAAAAATCGATTCAAGCATCAAATTTGAAAAGGTAGCTGGGATCAGTTTTCTGGAGGAAAAGCAGCCCACGACACAATCACAACTCATGACAGTGTAGTCTCTTTACATCAGTTTATTTTTACTTGCAGCAAATAAACAACAACAAATAAAATCCTTGCCACTTAATGGGCTTCTAACTAACATAGGTCATATTTTCTAACTAACCAGTAGTAGACCTACCGCCAGTCTCCCAAACAAAGAAACACAAAGTCCCAACTTTATTGTGTATCCAAACTTCTCAGTGAGCTCACACAGACAGCTTTCCTGTTTATTTTCCCCAGACTGAAGCTCTCCCTTCTGGCTTGAGCTGCCTTTCCAATTATCCAATTATCCACCTCAGGTAGACCTAAAACACCTGTGCTGGACTAGCTGGGCTCTGTTAGGAACCTGGGAGATATGTAAACTCCATCCTGGACTTTCCCAGGTATCCCGATAGTGACCTCACCACAATATATTATATACTTATATACACTAACGAAAAGTGTATCCCTTATCATTATTGCAGATGTATGGCTCATAAATCATCACAAATACAAGAGTCCTCTGCACTCAACCCATTATCAATATATTTAAGACAGAGACATTTTGTGCATACTGCTACTGAAAAATGCCTTACCCTTTAAACAAAACAGGGACTGTTTGTCCATATATTGCAATATGTTTAAGCTGACCAACTACTTCAAAGTCATCCCATATCTGGCCAGTCCTATGCTCAATTTTCATCTGATTCATTAAGAATTCTATTGCTTCGTTACACATTTTACAAAAGGACTAAGTTTTACATGCAACTTACTAGCTGCTTTCAAAGTAATACTCCCAAACTTGGCAGCCCTTTTATTAGACACCAGTGAGATCACCGGACTATAACTGGGAAGGGTGGGAGCTACAACATGGAGCTGGTCACTGCTTCTGTATAACTATAACAAACAAGGGAAAGTGGTGCTCACCACTAATTTTTAAAACCATTAGGCGGGGGTGCAATGAGGCTGTGACCACAAAATACATATAGACAAATAAAAGAGTCCTCTGCACTCAACCCATTATCAATATATTTAAGACAGAGACATTTTGTGCATACTGCTACTGAAAAATGCCTTACCCTTTTAACAAAAAGTAGTTGGCCAGCTTAAATATATTGCAATATATGGACAAACAATCCCTGTTTTGTTTAAAGGGTAAGGCATTTTTCAATTAGTGGTGAGCACAACTTTCCCTTGTTTGTCATAAATAATCACAAAAGAGAATATATACCTTTTGCTTCTGTCCTAAATAGAGTAAATGAGTTTGTATCCATAGACTGCCTAAAATATACAATTAACTCACCTTTTTAGGCATCGTGGTCTGATCATGCTCCAATTACACTACATTACATCTATTTTACTGCTTGATAAAAGGCCAAGAGCAGCCTGAAACATTACTGTAATCTAAAGTATTGCCATGTGTTAGGAATAAAGGTGATTCTATTGGAATAAGGTGCTATAAGTCTGCTTTCTACAATTGCTCCCCTAACTACAGTAACAGCAATTAAATTAAACTTAATCTTACATAACTTGGAAATGCAAACCACAACATATAACATACTGAATATAAAAAATTTTATTAGACAGACTCAAAATGTTAGCAATACAAACTAACAAAGGTAACATTTCCTATGATCCTAAGCAGATTTCAGAAACATTTTAAAAACATTATTCAGCATTATACTATTTACTAAAACAAACTACCTGAATTCAGGAAACACTTCTTTGAATCCGATTACCCACTTCCTCCAAGCCTGTCTAATGACAGAGTAGCTAGAGGAAATTAACAAAAATGTAACCACTGAACTTATTATGACTCCAATTGCTGTGATAATGGCTGATTTCCCTGTGAGACCTTCCTGCTAGGCCTGTATGGAGCTGTTACAACCACTGAGGTCAATCTTGCCAGATGGCTGAACTCACCAAACAATTGAAATCCACAAAGCTATTTTATTTGAGCTGGATGGACAGATGAAGCAGTGGATGTATAAGTGCTGCAGGTCAAAAAGAATATTTATTTCCTTACCTCAGAGCTGTAGCTACTTACTTATGTAAGGCAGGAACACAGGAGGATGATGGGAGGAACTGACATCACACATGAGGAAGGGAATAGGAGGAGGGTTTACAAACAAGGAAATATAGAGCCTGCAGTATAGCTTTGGTCACTAGGTGGCAGTATAATAATGGGTAAGCATATAAGCATTAAACATAACAAACTTTCACTACTGTGCCAGCACACTCCTCATCTGGTATCTTTAGATACCACTATATTATATTAAACATAACAGTAGTTATGAAAAAACAAAATAAACATTAGCGCAATTTTGCTGATCTGAAAAACAAAAGAAGAAAACAAGCATGCAATGCAACAACATGGCATTTCAGTATAACAATGTCCTTAGTAAGTTCTTAGTGTAAATCAGTCTTTTGCTTTAGATGCTGATGAAGCAAAATCAGAGTTCAATCCTCAAAGGGCAAGAGAATACACAAGTTCAGTGATGGGCCGAAAGAAAGTCTTTGTGGCATTATCTTTAGCAATTTTCACTTCCACCTTTACGTACCTTATCATCCTCACTAGGTAGTGATAAGTCCCATTGGCCAATCAATCTGCTGGGCTTGTTGGTCTTTTAGTAGGACATGGTCTTCTACCTGTAGATTAGGAGTCAGTCTTTACCACTTTCTGCGGCCTTGCAAAAGAACAAGGTACTCCTTCTTCCATCTTTTCCAGAAACAATTAGCCAGGTGCTGCACACACTTCCACTGACTTTGGTAGAGGTTCCCTGCTGCAAGGTCACCAGGTGGAACAGGAGCATTCCCATTTTTCTGGGTAAGAAGAGTTGCTGGGGTGAGGATGACTGGAAATTCTGGGAGAGGTTGAAGTATAGCACTTAGTTATGTGAGGCTCTTCCAGGGCCCTTAGAGAATGCTTCCACAACTCTCATCTGATTTTTTTCATTACAGCTGGAATGTACAGCGGTTTGAATCAATCTTGTGAAGTCTGAGGTTAGCTTCAGAAAAGCAAACCTTGTGTCCTCTTGAGCAGGTCAATGGCCTCTTCATCTGTAGGTAAAGATTTTAGACCATCATCTACTTCTTTCTGACTTTCACCTTCATGAGCAGTCCTTCTTAGGCCATATGTTGCAACATTATTGGGGGTTTAGTAGTTGAGAAAGCCATCCCACACTTGAAGAATAAAATCAAAAATTTGGGTATTTAAAAACAACAACAGGCATCCATTTACAGATGTACTCCTACTCTATGACATGTATGGTCACCTGACACGATTCATGCCTCTCTCTCATATGTTGCAACAGCAGGTGATAAACTATTACCAAAGACATGTACTTTCATGTGATATTCTATCACTTCACTGTTGATGTCATTGTTGTGGTGCCAGAGGAATCTGAGAAAATTTTTGTAAAAATGTCTTTCTTCTCATACATTAAAACAATGGAACATCTGCTGGATATCAGCTGTGATAGCAACTGGCTCCCTTCTGAACCTCATAAGTACTCCAACAAGGTTGTTAGTTAAGTTGGGACCAGTGAGAAGGACATCATTGAGAGACATACCTTGATACTTGGCACCTGAGTCGAATAACACCCTGATTTGTTTTGGTTTGCGTGGGTGATACACGCCAAAGGAAGGTAGGTACCAGCATTCATCATGTTCTTGTAGTGGTGGGGCTGGTTCAGCATGATCTTTTTAAAATATTTTCTTCATTAAGACGACAAAATGATCTTTCATTTCCGGCCTGTCTTTAAGGGTTCTCTTCAGTGAGGCAAATCTGGGCACAACTTGCTCATGATTGTTTGGAAGTTTGGTTTTTGTAGAACGGAATGGCAAGGGTGCAACCCAACTGTTCAAATTGTCTTTAAAGAATTTGGTGTCCATTATTCTGATGAACGCTTTGTCCTTGACTGAAGGTGCAATTTTGCTGTCGTCACTTGAAGTATGAAACACTGGATCCCCAAAGTTGTTATCACAAGAGATAGGAGTGACAATGGATGCTGGGATCATATCTTTAGGATTCTCCTTTACCTCAAAATGATGAGGGTGCAGTCTGAAGTGAGTTGCTAGTCCACTTCTCAATATATGAGTTTAAAAGGAGTCAACTTGAGATGGTCTGCGCATTTTGTCTAGGCACACGTTACCCACTATTACCCAGCCTAAGTCATGTTTTTGTGCATTGGCGTACCTTATGGACTCTGAGATTGTCTCTCCCCAACAAGAGCAGGATTTCAGCATCCTTTTTGATGGCAGGAATCTGATTAGCCAGGTGTCTTAAAGGAATTGTTCAGTGTAAAAATAAAAACTGGGTAAATGGATAGGCTGTGCAAAATAAAAAATGTTTCTGATATAGTTAGTTAGCCAAAAATGTAATGTATAAAGGCTGGAGTGATTGTATGTCTAACATATCAGTCAGAACACTACTTCCTGCTTTTCAGCTCTCTTGGTTTACACTGACTAGTTACTCTGCTTACCAGGCAGTAACCAATCAGAGACTTGAAGGGGGGCCACATGGTTCATATATGTTGCTTTTGAATCTGAGCTGAATGCTGAGGATCAATTGCAAACTCACTGAACAGATTTGATATGTACCCTTCAAGTCGCTGACTAGCTCAGAGTTATAGAGCTGAAGTAGGAAGTAGTGTTCTGGCTTTTATATTAGACTTCCAGTCACTCCAGCCTTTATACATTACATTTTTGGCTAACTAACTATGTTAGAAACATTTTTTATTTTGCACAGCCTATATATTTACACAGTTTTTATTTTCACACTGAACTGTTCCTTTATGTGGTGTTGGTGGTATGCAGCTTCTGGTGTGGGAATTTCCTCCCTGTTATTAGGTATCTCATCACATTAAATTAGTATAGGTAAAGGCAGATGAATGTTACCTTTGATTGAGGAGACTATGTACACATTAGCTCTTCTGCCCAGGGTCTATATACGACCAGCACAGGTATTGAGGGTATATGGTTCAGCATCACTTTCTCTGTGGGTTTGCCTTGCCAGAGATCTGCTGCTTTGGTCATCAAGCATAGCAGAAGTTTTTATTGCTTTCTCTGGTTGTCCTTCAGGAAATACCTGGACTAGACATACTTTTGCACAGCACTACGGACTATAGCCTTTGCCACAGATTTCAGTACATGAAGTTGATATCTTTGTTGAAGCTGGAACACATCCTTGTTCCTCATTGCCATGATTTGAGACTGGGTTTGGTTTGTCAGGAAGAAGATGTGAGCTGATCAGTGTGTGTGTGTTTCCCCCCAGGTACGTATACATGCATGCACACACTTTCTCTTTCCCCAGTGCATAAGGAAGAAGATGCGGCTGGGTGGGATGCCACCCCAGAAATCATGCCATCCTAGGCCCAGGCCTTTGGTCCTTGTCACAAATCCCGACCTGCCTGCTGCCATCTATCTTCACATTCAGAAAGCACAGCATTTAGCACGGCCATCTTTGTTAGGTCACTCCAAAGACAAATGGCAGCAGTGACAGCTTATATTATCAGAGGGCACTGAGGGCAAAAACAGAACAATTATGAAAATATAATTTAGCAATCAGGTACAGATATATGTATTCTATAACATACAGGAGACTTGCATTACAGGCTTTCCTTGTCCTTTAAGGCTAAATAAGTATAGCCCTCTTCTGCTACTGCATGAGATCTAGCGCGCATTTAGTTGCGTGTGGCGCTACAGGAGTCCTGTGCCTCCGCTATATGGGAGAGCAGGTTCACTTTAATATGGCGTGCCTCCACCCAAGGTCAGGACAGGCTGAACTGTAATACCCCTTCCTGGGAACTTCTCTGATCCGTAATACACATACACAGTGGAACAGTTGATGTGTTTATTTGGCAGGACACTTTACCTTTAAATTGCAGTGATACAGGTAGCCTGCCAGCTAGGAGCAACTTCACTCAAATAACACAGCTATTGATCTCTGGACTGCTGAAGGGAATCCCCACTTATGTGGCAGTTGCTTCAGAGCCCTAAGTAGGACTCCCTTTGGCTTTCCATGCCCTGAAAAGAGCACGCTTTGTTCTTCAGAGCCCTGACAAGGACCCCCTTTCCTTCCGCACCCTAAAGAGAGCGCGCTTTTCTGCCACTGGGGTTCCCTATTAAGTTTCACACACAAAACTCTGGGAGTATGTACACTGTATGTAATCTGCTGATTCTATGTCCTAGCAGCACTTCCTTTTCTCCCAGCAGCACTTTCTCTCTCCCTCTTCTTTCCTGTCAGCTCACAGAGGGTGGGGCTCCTCCCCCTGCTTGCACTGAAACAATACAGAGAAGAGACAAGTGAACACAGCTCTCCTACATAGGATTAATGGAGTAAAGAATAAAGCGATCAAATGCTTCACACATAAGCAAAAGTCAATTGCAAAGAGTTGATTTCAATAATACTGTCTCCTAAAACTAGTAAACTACCAAAAGTAGGGGATTTGTGCTAAAGTCATCTTTAAAACATTGGTTTTCTTCCCCAGTCACATTAGAATGGCAGAGAGGGCAGATATAGTATCATCTATATGTCTGCATCTTTGCAACAATAAGCATTCAACCAATAACAACAAGAACAGAAACTAGTTGTTTGATGAGGGACATATATGAAAAAAATATCAAAATCTATTCCCTTCTAAGAGTATTATAAAAAGCTCAGTGAGTGTTTTAACCAGGCTTGGTTGGACCTCTAAAGTACTGTTCAGGGTTTTCAAACATTCATTATCCATAGTTATATGATATGGTGCAGGGTTGTAATTGATATTTTTAATTTCAATGGTAATGGTGTTCTTATGGACATATTTATTATGCTGTGTAAAACCAAATTCAGTGAAAAAACTGTTTAAAAAGCTGGAGAATTAATCAAGCTGTGTGTAATTTTATGCCATGTGAATGCCAGATTTGCATAAACAAGCCCCTTACATACATAACAGCCCTACCTGGAGTAAGGTGTTATCTATATCCTTCTTCATACAACAACTGCTCCGCCTATAGTCAGTTCTATGGAGAGCTTTATTCTGAGTTATACATACATGAGAGTGAATTAAAGGGGTTAACACTGCTGTAACACACACATGTATAGCTGGAAGGTGCTATAGAGTCAACAAATGCTTCATTAACTAAAAGGATGTACGCTTTAAGCATATGACTGCAGGTAATAATCCAACATCCATTTATTTTTGGAGATTAAATCCATCAGCATATGGGCATGTGTTTTTTCTCTCAAAACCAGAGAACAACCAACCAATATGCTAACAGATGTTGCTACAATAATATCACAGGATTTCGATTGATTTTGCGCTCCCACAATCAGATGTCTTTTCAGCATTTTAATGACTTAGTTTGTCTTTGTTATACTGTAGATGCCTTTTTACTTTTTCACTTTTTCTATGTTTTACCATGAAAACATGTTAGTGCCTCAAAAACAAAAAAATGTCTTTAAAAAGAGGTAATATTAGGGAAAGCAGTATCAAATGCCACAGAAAACTAAAAAATAAACCACTCACCCTTACACAGAATTCAGATATATAGTTCCAAAGCTAGCATTTTTTACGATATTTGATTTTACCTTTAGAATGAATGTATTTAATGAAATGTGTTTCATGAAACCTTGTAGCTTGTAACAACAAACTTTATTAACACACACACACACACACAATGTCACAAACCTAAGTGACTGTAGTACTCATCAAAGCAGTAGATGGCAGCACATGTTAAGCTCTTTGTGTAGACATCTCCCTTTCTTTTTTCTTTTTTTATAATAACAAAACCAAACTTCAGTATGTACAATGGAGCCAGGTTTTCTGATTCTATGTAGACTACTCGAGTGTGAGTACAGCGTGGTGAAGCTGTAGTATCATTATTCTCTACATTTGCTTCCACCTCTGGGTTTATAGGTGATTTCTGGTTTGGAATGCTCTCCAAGGACTCTGTTGTTGGTGCTATCTCCTCGCTGGTGTTGGCCTCACTTGTTTCATTGGTGCTCCTGAGAAATAGAGAAATTCTTTCTACTTACCGTAATTTCTATTTCCAAGTCACCTTCCATGGCAGCATTCACCAATATGCGTATTCCCGCCCTACAGGCCACTGGACAGGAAAGGGTTAACCCCATTAGGCTATAACATCCGCCTACTACCATCCCCCATTGTCTAAGTATCCAAGCTCAAAAGGGAGGGGGATTGGTGAATGCTGCCATGGAAGGTGACTTGGAAATAGAAATTACGGTAAGTAGAAAGAATTTCTCTATTTCCCAAGCCACCCATGGCAGCACTTCACCAATATGAGAATTACCATAGCTTAACACAAGAAGGGAGGGACAGATGCTTAAATGTTTTTATTATGAATGTATCACAGCCTGTAAGACTTTCCTCCCAAATCTAGCTTCTTGGGACAACAAAATATTCAGTTTGTAATGCTTCACAAACGTATGTAAGGAAGTCCATCTTGCTGCCTTACAAATTGCCTCCGGCGGAGCCCTGGCTTCTTCCGCCCAGGAAGTAGCCAAAGCTCTGGTAGAGTGTGCCTTTAAGTCTCCAGGAACCTCTCTGCCTGCCTTGTGGTACGAAAACACAATACAACCCACAATCCAACGGCTAATCGTTGACTTTGAAGGAGCCATTCCTCTTCTCGGACCTCTTGGAATGACAAACAGTCTGTCGGTTTTCCTCCAAGAACTTGTCCTAGTTAGGTAATGAGATACTGCCTGAACTAGATCCAGGGTATGCCATTCACGTTCCCGTCTGTTTCCTGGATTCGGACAGAATGAAGGTAAAGTTATTTCTAAGTCTAGGTGTGTCAGGGAGCCGGGAGCTCCCTCCAGGGAGGTAGTCAGGATCGAAGAGGAAGCCCTCTTGAGGGTGCAAGGTCGCGGTGTCCGAAAGGTTAATCAAAGGGGTAGTCAGGATCCAGGCAAGAGTTCACAGGCAGGCAGATAACAACAAAGTCCAAAGTCCAGGCAAAGGGTCAAAATAACAATCAGGATATAGCTATAGAAGCTCACAGGGAACCCAGGAAATGATTCCTATACTTGGGCGCCATTCTGGCGTCTTAGTAAGGCTTTTATATTTGAATTTGGCGCCATTCTGATGTCATCGGCGTCCTTGCGCCGACGTCGATGCGCTGACGTCATCGCGCCGGCGCCGCTACCCACGTGGTGGCCATGGGTGCCGCCATTTTGGGAGCGACGCCGGCAGGGAGGGACGCGCCGCCCGGAGCTCCAGGACCTGCTCCGGGCGGCGATCGTGACAGTACCCCCTCCCTCACGGGGGGCCTCCGGACCACCAGGACTGGGCTTCTGGGGAAATTTAGAGTGGAACTCCCTCACCAGACGAGGAGCATGGACATCAGAGCGTCCTTCCCAGGAGCATTCTTCAGGGCCAAAGCCTTTCCACTTGATGAGGTACTGAAGAGAACCCCTGGAGATTCTGGAGTCAAGGATCTTCTCCACCTCATATTCTTGTTGACCATCCACAGAGATAGTAGGAGGGGGAGGCTGGACAACGGAAAAGCGGTTGGAGGTAGCGGGTTTCACCAAGGAGACATGAAACACGTTGGGAATTCGCATCTCACGGGGAAGCTGAAGTCTGACAGCCACAGGATTGATCACCTCCGAGATGGAAAATGGACCTACGAACGTCGGACCCAACTTAGGAGATGGTACCTTCAACCGAATGTTCCTGGAAGACAACCAGACTTTATCACCGACCTTGTAGGGAGGAGAGGGTCTACGTCTACGATCTGCAAATGTCTTATGAACCAGAGCACTCTTCTCCAGGTTTGACTTGGTTGCAGCCCAAACAGCAGACATGTGGGCTGCATGGTCATCCGCGGCCGGAACATCAGACAACACAAAGTCTTGTGGGAAGGCTTGAGGGTGTTGACCATACACCGACATAAATGGAGACCTTCCAGTGGAAGTGTGGCAGGCATTGTTATGAGCAAATTCTGCCCATGGGAGGAGATCAGACCAATCATCTTGACAAAGGGAAACGTGGTTCCTCAAGAACTGTTCCAAGGCTTGGTTCACTCGCTCAGCCGCTCCATTAGTCTGGGGATGATAAGCTGAGGAGAACTGAAGATTAATACCTAGATCTTTGCACAGGGAACGCCAGAATTTAGCCGTGAATTGAGACCCTCTGTCAGAAACGATCTCAGTTGGGAAGCCATGCAGGCGAAAAATGAACTGGATGAACAACTGTGACAACTCCACTGCAGATGGAAGCTTCCGTAGAGGGATGAAGTGGGCCATCTTGCTGAAGCGGTCAATGACAACCCAAATCACGGTGTTCCCACAGGAGGGGGGAAGTTCAACAATGAAGTCCATCGCCAAATGCGTCCAAGGATGAGAGGGAACAGGCAACGGCTGTAGTAACCCACTGGGGCGAGAATGGCTGGACTTGGAAGTGGCACAAACAGTACAGGCAGAAACAAAGTCTTTGACATCTTTACGGATTGTCGGCCACCAGACAAGACGCCGTAAAAGTTCAAGAGTTTTAACAGGACCAGGATGTCCCGCTTGTTTGGAACTATGAGTCTGTTGCAGAATAGGCAGACGAAGCTCAGGAGGTACAAAAGCCAATCCGATGGGGGTATCAGGAGGGGCAGAAGATTGACCAGCCAGGATTTGATCAGCAAACTGAGGGTACAGTGAAGCGATGATCTTGACAGGAGGAATAATAGGCTCTTGTCTTTCAGGAGTACGATCCACCGGAGTGAAACTTCGAGACAGAGCGTCGGCTTTCCGATTTTTGGAGCCAGGACGAAAGGTCAAGACAAAGTTGAAGCGGGAGAGGAACAGAGCCCATCTGGCCTGACGAGGATTCAGTCTCTTGAGAGAATGTATGAACTCCAAGTTCTTATGATCAGTGTAAATTGTGACCGGAATTGAAGAACCCTCTAGGAGGTGACGCCACTCTTCGAGAGCAAGTTTGACAGCCAGGAGTTCTCGATTTCCTACATCGTAATTCTGTTCTGCAGGAGAAAACTTTCTGGAGAAAAAGGCACAGGGGTGCAATTTCCCATCGGTAGAATGTCTCTGGGATAGGATAGCCCCTGCACCTACCTCAGATGCATCCACCTCAATGCAAAAGGGCAACTTAGGATCCGGATGATGGAGGACTGGGGCAGAAGAAAATGCGTCTTTTAGGGACTGAAAAGCTTCTACGGCAACTGGAGGCCAGGACCTGGGATTGCCCCCTTTTCGGATGAGAGTAAGGATAGGTGCAATGCGGGAAGAAAACCCCCTGATGAATTGCCGGTAGTAGTTGGCAAATCCGATGAACCTTTGTATAGCCTTGGTGCTCAAGGGAAGGGGCCATTCTTGGATTGCTGACACCTTAACGGGATCCATCTCGAAACCTTCTGGGGAGATGATATAACCCAAAAAAGGAATCTTAGACACTTCAAAGACACATTTCTCCAACTTGGCGAAGAGAGAGTTCTTCCTCAAACGAGAGAGTACTTCTTTCACCTGGGAGCTGTGAGATTCGAGGTCTTTCGAGAAGATTAGGATGTCATCCAGGTACACGACCACAGACTTTCCCAAGAGATCCCGGAAAATGTCATTCACGAGCTCCTGAAAGACAGCGGGGGCATTACAGAGGCCAAAGGGCATCACGAGATATTCATAGTGCCCATCCCGAGTGTTGAATGCCGTTTTCCATTCATCCCCTTCACGGATGCGGATGTGGTTGTACGCCCCACGGAGATCTAACTTAGTGAAAATTTTAGCCCCTTTCAATTGGTCAAAGAGTTCAGCAATCAAAGGTAAGGGGTACCGATTTTTAACAGTGATTTTATTAAGGCCCCGGTAGTCAATGCAAGGACGTAGGCCTCCATCCTTCTTTTCCACGAAGAAGAAACCTACCCCGGCAGGAGAAGTAGAGGGACGGATAAACCCCCGCTGGAGATTTTCCTGAATATAATCTTTCATGGCAGAAGTCTCAGCCGGAGAAAGAGGATACGTGCGACCCCTAGGGGGCATGGTTCCTGGCAGGAGATCGACAGGACAATCGTATGGTCGATGTGGAGGAAGGAATTCTGCGGATTTCTTACAGAATACATCAGAGAATTCCCTGTAGAAGGAGGGTAGAGTCTTCAGATCAGACATAGAGATATTCACCCTCTGGAGGGGTTCAGCAGGAAGACAGTGCTGCTGGCAAAATGGGCTCCAACGGGAAATCTGTCCTGCGGACCAATCAATGGTGGGATTATGCAGGCGCAGCCAAGGGAGACCCAAAACAACAGGAACGGACGGGCAGGAAATAATAAGGAACGATAGTCTTTCTTTATGCAGCGTCCCAACCTGCACAGGCAATTCCCCCGTTGTTTTAGAGATAAATTCAGCCTCCAGGGGTCTGTCGTCAATGGCAGTGACTCGAAGCGGAGTAGACAACGGAAATAAGGGAACTTCCATGTGTTTGGCGAAAAGAGCGTCCATGAAGTTCCCAGCAGCTCCAGAATCAATGAAAGCTGAGCCGACAATGGTCTTAGTGGCTAGGCGAATCTGTAAAGGAAGGAGAAACCTGTGAGTGTTCTCTTGAGACTTCGGAGTAGTGCCCCCTACATGAGTTACCCTAGATATACCTCGGGGAACAGAACTCGTGGGCTTCACCGGACAAGAGTTCGCAAAATGAGACTGTCTGCCACAATACAGACATAAGCCAGCCATTCGTCTACGGAGTCTTTCTTGTTCAGAGAGACGAGCCCTTCCAACCTGCATCGGTTCCTCTGGAGGAGAAGGAGAAGCTTGAGCAGCTGGAGTTTGCAAGAGAGGTCTCTGGAAGCGAGGTGCCAACAAGGGTTGAAATCGTTTACAACGCTCCCTCTCTACTTGATGCTCTCTGAGACGAGTGTCCACCTTAATGGATAGTGCAATCAAATCTTCCAGCAGATCAGGGAACTCCCTGGAGACAAGATCATCTTTAATGCGAATAGACAGACCTTGATAGAATACGGCCTTATAGGCATCGTCATTCCAGGAAGTTTCAGCCATCAAAGTTCTAAAGTCAATAGCATAGTCACTGACACTGCGGTTTCCCTGTCGGAGTTGCAGAAGACGAGAAGGGGCATTAGTGACCCGACCCGGGGCATCAAACACAGTACGAAATGCTTGAAGAAAAGCCTTGGCATCAAAAGTCAATGGAGAATTCTTCTCCCAAAGAGATGTTGCCCACTAAGGCGGTTTGCCCACCAAACGAGACATCACATACCCCACCTTGGAACGTTCATTGGGGAAGTGCGAGGGTTGAAACTCGAACTGGATCTGGCACTGTGTAGCGAAACCTCTGCAGGCCTGTGGGTCCCCACTGAAGCGAGGAGGAGGCGGAATACGAGGCTCACCAGATGAGAAACCTGTGCTAGACGAGACGTCCGCCATGGGAGGATTTGCAGCCGCTTGGGAAGCAGGAGGCGCTGGAGGCACTCGGGAGAGAAGGGTATCGAGTGCCTGTCCTATGTGGTACTGCTGGGCTTCATATTCCTGCATGCGGGATGCCAGTCCGCAGAGCGCTCGTCCGACATCAGGCGTAGCTTCCTCAGTAGGATCCATGGCCCAAGTATAATGTCAGGGAGCCGGGAGCTCCCTCCAGGGAGGTAGTCAGGATCGAGGAGGAAGCCCTCTTGAGGGTGCAAAGTCGCGGTGTCCGAAGGGTTAATCAAAGGGGTAGTCAGGATCCAGGCAAGAGTTCACAGGCAGGCAGATAACAACAAAGTCCAAAGTCCAGGCAAAGGGTCAAAATAACAATCAGGAACAGGATATAGCTATAGAAGCTCACAGGGAACCCAGGAAATGATTCCTATACTTGGGCGCCATTCTGGCGTCTTAGTAAGGCTTTTATATTTGAATTTGGCGCCATTCTGACGTTATCGGCGTCCTTGCGCTGACGTCATCGCGCCGGTGCCGCTACCCACGTGGCGGCCATGGGAGCGACGCCGGCAGGGAGGGACGCGCCGCCCGGAGCTCCAGGACCTGCTCCAGGCGGCGATCGTGACAAGGTGAAACTGTGACATCACTTTCGGAAGAAACTGAAAAGCTGGCCTTAAAACCACTTTATCCGTAAAGATTACTGTATCAGGTTCTTTCGCTGACAAGGCTTGAATCTCTCCTATTCTGCACGCCGAAGTGATCGCTACCAGGAACAGCACTTTCATCGTAGCATGCCAATCTGAAGCGGTCTCAAGAGGTTCGAAAGGAGCCGCCATCAATACTTTCAACACTAAAGGTAAATCCCACGGAGGAACTCTTATCTTCCGAGAAGGTCTCACCCTCTTTACTGCATTAAAGAAGCGTATCACCAACTTCTCCTCGGCCCACGCCCTGCCAGTAAGAGCTGACAGAGCCGAGACTTGACCCCTCAAAGTACTCATACTCAGATTTCTCTGAAAACCTGAAAAGAGGAAGTCCACCAATGACACTGGAGAAGGGTTCCTAGGATCAAACCCCGAACTTTCTGCAAATTTCACAAAACAAGCCCATACTCGATAGTATTGGTTAGACGTGGACTTTTTCCTACATTTCAACAATAGATCCGTTAGTTCATTTTTGCATCCCGCCTCCGTGAGCCTCTGCCTCTCAACTTCCATGCCGTCAGAGACAGGCTGCCTACATCCTGGAAGGATATTGGACCCTGCATTAACAGGTCTTCTCGGACTGGTAACGTCATTGGTGGCTGCACTGCCATTTGCATAAGTAGGGGGAACCACGGGCGTCTTGGCCAAAATGGGATTACCGCAATTACCAAGGCCTCCTCTAGATCTATTTTTTTCAACACCCTCCAAATCATTGGAAAGGGAGGAAAGACATACCCGAATATCCCTCTCCAGTTCTGAAATAAAGCATCCACTCCCCTGGTCTTTAGAGACGGGTATCTCGAAAAGAAAATTCTGCATTTGTGATTCTTGTCCGAGGCCATCAGATCGACTTCCGGTCTGCCCCACTCTTGTATTATATCCTGAAATACAGAGGGATTTAGACCCCATTCTCCTGGGTCTATGACGTTCCGGCTCAGAAAATCGGCCTGCACATTCGCTTTTCTTGGCACATACAGAGCCGTGAGTCCCTCAAAGTTCACCTCTGCCCAAGACATCATTATTGCCAATTCTTTGAGTAATCGCCCACTCCTGGTTCCTCCTTGCTTTCGGACATATGCCACCGCCGTGGCGTTGTCCGACCGAACTTTTACCCACCTGTGGGCAATTTTTCCTGCGAAGGCTAGCAAAGCCATTCTTATAGCCCTTAACTCCAGAATATTGGAGGGAACCCGAGCCAAGTCCCACTGCCCTTGAGCAGACATGCCATCTAACATTGCGCCCCAGCCTGCTTGAGAGGCGTCCGTGGTTATAACCATGAAGTCGGGTTGTGCTAACGGCATCCCTTTTGACAAATTCTGCGGCCTTAACCACCACTCCAGACTTGCTTTTATATGATCTGGAACAAGAAGGGACTTCCCCATATTGAGAGGATTGCTCGCCCCTGACTTTAGAAAGAAAACTTGTAGAGGTCTCATGTGCCACCTTGCCCAACGCACCATCTGTATTGTTGAGGAGAGAAGACCGAGGAGGGACATGCATTCTCGGACAGATACTTTTGACTTTTGTTTGAAGGATTCCACTCTGTCTATAATCTGCAAAATCTTTTGGTCCGGAAGAGACACAGTCTCTTGAACTGTATTCAACTCTGCGCCGAGAAACAACAAAACCTGTGTTGGCACTATGTGGCTCTTCTGCCAGTTTATTATCCAGCCAAAATCTTGTAGAACTTCGACTGTCTTGTCTCTGCTTTTCTTTGCTTCTTTTTCTGAATTGGCGACCAATAGGATATCGTCTAAATAATGGAAAGCCGATACTCCTTCCACTCTTAACAGGGCTATCACTGTTACCAGTACCTTTGTGAAAGTCCTCGGAGATGTAGAGAGGCCGAACGGTAGGCACGTGAACTGTACATGCTGTCCCTGGACTGCAAACCGTAAGAATTTCCTGTGGGACCTGTATATCGGCACATGGAAGTATGCGTCCTTGAGGTCTAACTTGACCATCCAAGCTTGTGGAGGCACCGCAGCAATTATGGAAGAGAGAGATTCCATCTTGAACTTCCTGCAATTTATGAACTGATTCAATGGACGTAAATCCAACACTGGTCTGAAATCTCCCGATGATTTCCTGACTAGGAAGAGTCTTGAGTAAAACCCTTTCTGCTGCTGCAGATAAGGTACTGGTTCTACTGCTCCTATCTGTAGAAGCTGATCCACATATTCCCGAAAGATTTGACTTGCTCCCTGAACATTCGGGATTGAGGAAACACGAAACACATTGTGCTTTGGCATCTTTGAAAACTCCAATCGGTATCCTTCTTTTATAACTTCCAAAACCCAAACCTCGCTGAAGAGTGCCAGTCGCGCTCCTACCTCGTAGGCTTGAGTCGGCCTCATCTCATTGGATTCTGTTCGAGGAAGTTCCGAAGGAGGTATTCTTTCTTGCTGCTTGCCGTGGCTCTCCTTTAGCACTCCTCCAAGATGTCTGTCTATGCTGTGATTTGCCAGGTCTATATTGCCTAGCACCTCGAAAGGATCTATTCCCCGGAGATTCTGACCTTTGTCCTTGTCGTCTAAACCTTTTCTCCTGTGGCAGGAACACACTTTTGCCACCTGATGCCTTCTTTATTATAGAATCTAAGTTCTCTCCAAACAGTCTTCCACCTTCAAATGGGAGTTGACACAAATTTGTTTTAGAGGCAGAATCTGCAAACCAGGGTTTCAGCCATAGGGCCCTCCTAGATGCCACAGAGAGAGCCATGGACCTTGCTGCCAAATGAACTAGATCCAGTGAAGCTTCAGCAACAAAATCCGTTGCCACCTTCAAATCAGACAACATTTCACGTAAAGTTGATCTTTTAACATTCGTAGTTACTGCTTCCTCCAAGTTACTGACCCATATTTTCATGGCCCTTGAAGTTGAGGTCAGTGCCACTGCTGACCTACAAGAAGCCCCAGCTGAGACAAAAGATTTTTTCAAGTCAAACTCCATTCGTTTCTCCATTGGATCTTTAAATGCGACTGCATCGTCCACTGGTAAAGTAGTCTTCCGAGCCAACCTAACTACTGCAGCATCCACTTTTGGTGGATTATCCCACAACTTTGCATGAATTTCGTCCACTGGATATTTCTTAGAAAACTTTCCTTGGATTACCACTCTCTTTTCTGTCTTCTTCCATTCTGAATTAATTAATTCTTTAATAGAATCGTGAACTGGAAATGTTGCCGCCCTCTTTTTCACTGACGGAAATAACTTATCAGCCGAAGAACTTTTCGGCAGTTCTTCTGTCAAACACAAAGTTTTCCTTACTGCTTTAATTAGGCCATCAACTATCGCCGTATCAAAACCTGATTCCTCCTCAGAGAGAACTTCCCCTTCCTCAGATAGATCTGATTGGATATATGCAGGATCATAGAGTTCCTCTTCCGATACTTCTGAAAGAGAATCATATATAACTTCCCTTGTTCTTTTTTGCTTTCTAGTTACTCCAGATGTCGATGCTTCTTGAACCCCCTGCACTACTGCTTGTTTAATTATAGAAACTAATGCATCCAACTGGGGAAGTGAAGTAGTCTGAGGATCCCCTGAAGAAGGTTGAGCATCAGTGGAGGACTGCTTTCTTGAATGAAGACTTTCAGCTTTAGACATTTCAGCAGACACAGAGAGGCTAGAATAAAATATAATCATATTAGCCTCCTTACTCTCTTATTCAGGCAAAATAAACAACTTGCCTTATGCTTACCTAGAGACTTTAGGCTGAACCCCTTTCCCAGAGCCAGGTTGTTCCATACTGCAGGTTCCTGCTGGACAAGCAAAAAATCCTAATAAATCCTCTACTGCCCAATACAAACGCACCCCTAAGAGCATCAGCTTACTTTCATCCACTGCACCACGATCCGTTCGTTGCTGTGACGTCAAACTCAGGGTGCCATCAGATTTCCAGCGCTTCTGCTTAAGAGCGCCGTACCCGGAAGTGACGTCAACCGTGAACGCAAGCGCCTCCGCAGTGGAACGCAATAGCGCAAACTAACCCTGGCTCTGGAAGGGAGACTTCCGGCGCGCACTTCCAGTTACCACGTGTAACGCCTCTGCTACTCCGTGCGGCCAGGAAATCCAAGCGGTACTGTCTAGAAGCCGCCATAACTCACCCCTCTCACGGCCAGCTATGTTGTCGGCCTCTGTTAGGTGAAATACGTGACCCAGCCTTTTGGTCCTTCTCCACAGCGATCCCCTCAGGGGAGCAATTTGGGAGGCATCAGGGGAGAAGAGAGGACCCCCCTGGACTTGGTAAGCACATCCATGGCCTGGACAGGAAAAAAGACAATGGGGGATGGTAGTAGGCAGATGTTATAGCCTAATGGGGTTAACCCTTTCCTGTCCAGTGGCCTGTAGGGCGGGAATACTCATATTGGTGAAGTGCTGCCATGGGTGGCTTAGGAAATTTCCTATTTCTCCTATACAAGTGACCATCAGCCTCCACTACATATGAAAGTGGAGAAACTTTCTCCAAACAAATACCTTTGCGCCACCATCCATCTACAGATGTAGCCAAAGATTGTATACGCACTGTTTGGCCAATGTCTAGTCCTCTATCATAATATGATTTTGCTTTTCCGGCGCTTCTCTGTAAGCTGATCAACTACCCCTTCTATCGCCTTTGGAAACAGCAGCTTCTGAGCAGAGGGATGAGGGAAGGAGAGTCATTGTCCTTCGAGACATAAGTCTTTATACAGGACTGCTGTTGGTACCCTCTGTAGGCATTTTCCTCCAGTCAAGTATGGCTTTCAATAGATCTTTTCTATCTCTCTTAGCTTTCTTTATGAAGGTTTTTGCTATCTTCACAGCAGGTTCAGCTTTACCATTTAACTGACTGTGATAGATCGAAGATGTAAGGTGTTCAAATTCCCAATTCTGGAAAAATTTGTGAATTTTGAGCTGACAAATTGTGGTCCGTTACCTGTGATAACAATGTCAGGTATTCCATGTTGACTAAAGTGCACTTTACGGCATTCAATGATGGTTTTGGAGGTGGTATCAGATATTGCATCTATCTCCCAAAAGTCTGAATAGTAATTGAATATTACTAATATAAGTAATCTTGCCCTGGTATGGAAAAGAGGTTCATTCCTAATTTACCTTTTTATCTGCTTGCGGGTTCATTGCAGGTGTTATAGTCCTTTATAGCCTCAATTATCTCGAGTCCCATATGTGGGCAGAATATCATCTGAATAAGTGATATCCTCCTGGGAGACATCTGAGTCTTGGAAAGTGAGCTTTATAGTTGATGGTGATCTGATTTGTTCAAATGATAAGGTTAACCTTTTGACTTTTTGAGTGTTAGTGTGCACTGTTGTTAACACTTCATGCTCTATATTCACTGTGAGTAGTCTCAATTCTTTGCAGGTATCTGCTTATGAGTACCTTTGACAACCTGAAAAGAAGGCAATAATGCCTTTATATGTGTAGTTCAAAGTACACTGTCCCATTGGTATCATACAGTATATGTGTCATTATACCACTTCAACTTGACATGACTTTTCTGTAATGTCGGGTTTTCTTCTTGTAATTTTGCAGTAATCCCTGAATGTGATAAGATTACACATGGCACCACAATCAAGTTGACAAAGTATTTGTCTTCCTACTTTTGTACTGAGCTTTAGGGCTAGTCCACACGGGGAGATAGCGACGCGTTTGCGGTCGCGGCGACAAAGCGCCGCAACAGTCGCCTGAAAAAGCCTGGCGAGGCATTTTCAGGCGACTGTTGAAAAGCGCATCGCCTCGTGTGGTTAGCACAGGCGTTTTTACATAGGCGCCCATACAAAACTGTCGCCTGCGCCGGTCGCGGCGAATGTCGCGGCGCTTTGTCGCCGCGACCGCAAACGCGTCGCTATCTCCCCGTGTGGACTAGCCCTTAGTTGCACAAACCACTGTGAGCCTTGTGTACTCATAGATCCAATGTGATGTATCACTGTAAGCACTGATTCATCTCAGTAGCTGTTTTCTGTCTCTGTACTCAGATGCACTTTGTTATTGGTCCTCTGCATGCAAACTCTGGCAAAGTGATTTTGCTTTTTGCACTTGCTGCAAGTTTCCCCGTATGCAGGACAATGTTCTCTCTACCCCTGGAGTGACTGTTTCCACAATATTTGCATTTTAAGCTGTCACCTTTGTAGCCTTGTGCTTTTGTTTTAAAACTGTGTTCCCTTCTGGGTGGTGTTTTTGTTGTGAAGTATACACCCTCCATCCCTGCCTTGCTGTCCTGCATTGTTTGTATTTGGAGTTCTGTGAGCTCATTGCTTCTGCAAATGTCTATAGCTTTCTGTAAGTTTAATTCTGGTACTATTAGGATACTTTTCCTTGCACTGATATTTTTTGCTCCCAGTACTAATACAGTCTCTAATAAGCTCATCATCCAGTGCTCCAAATTCACATGTTGCTGCTAACTGTCCCATAGTGACATATTGGTTTACTGTCTCTGACTGGCCTTGATGTGTGCTATTAAATATGTATCTCTCATATATGATGTTCCGAGCAGGCATAAAGTGTCTCTGTAATGCATCCATGGTTTTCTGTACATCCTGCTTTCAGTATCAGAGAGTGTGAGGTACAGATAAATATGCAGACAGTCTCTCCCCATTACAGAATGTAAGGTAGCTATCATGTTTGGGTATTTTTGTCCAGCTCTGTAGCCACCACATAATCCTCCCACTGTGGTCTGAAGAATGTCCAGTTAACCATATCTCCTGTGCAGTCCATGGGACTTGGGGTAGGGAAAGTGTTTGCAGCCATTTTTTCTCCAAGTGCCTGCTTGTTGCTGTTGTTGTTGATCAGGAGTTTTGCTGTCCTTTTTGATAACTTTAGTGGCTTAATAAACACCAAAGTTTCTGCCAGCTTCTGACACCATGTTTCATGAGGCCTTGTAGCTTGTAACAATGAACTTTATTAACACACACAGACAATTACAAACCTTAGTGACTGTAGAACTCATCAAAGCAGTAGATGGCAGCACATGTTAAAGGGAATCTGTCGTCATTTTAAACTTTTTTTTTTTTACATTTTTATAAAAAACACACATCCATAAACACTGTCTGGCAAATAAAATGTTAATCCACAAATCCATGCATAAGTTATGTTTGTATTTTGTCATGGGGTTTTCTATTTCTGCTCATTACACATTCATCCTGTGCTGCTCTAACAGCAGGCACAGCATTACCTGTGTGCTTGGAGGCAGCCACTCTGTAATGAAAAGCCAGGTCGCACTACGACATGAGAATCTAGCTGTACACTCCCCCTCCCCCTCTGCCCATGCGTGTGATGTCTGGAGGAGAGAGGTCACATGGTTTGCAGGGAAGCAATTACTTTCACTTTCCTACGTCCTACTCTACAGCTGCACTAGCAGCCCCTCCTCCCACAGACACTTTCAAAGCTCCTGCCGTTCTGTAAGTTTGTTCTCTGCTTTCCTTTGGAGGGGGGAGCTTTCTCTCCTTGCTGCCTTCCTAGTTTGTTTTACTGGTTACTAGATGAGTTAAAGGACATGTGAGTTCCCTCTACTATCCACCACACACAGGCCTTGCTCCTTTCCTGCCTGAAATACTTCTTTTTTCATTAACTACTTACTGCCTCCTTTCTCATGAGCTATTTTAACCCTTCCAAGACTTCCTCCTAAGTTTTCCTGGTTTTCAAGTATGTCCTCCTTATTTTATCCTTTTTTTCTATTCCCTGTCATCAGTCCTGGGAGTGTACTCCTGTGTTTCTGCCATTCATTTTTGTGTAAACAAATATAATAAACTATCTATATAAAATATTTTTCCAGTGCCCAAAATGAATTATGTGTGTATATATATATATATTTATTTTTGAAACGTAAGTGGGGGCAGTGATCACAGGACTATCTTATTTCAGTCCTTCTGAAGTGGTGTCAGCGAGAGCTTATCTTGATACCTGCCTATTGTTTAATTGACAGGCTCAGCAGACAAGGCTCTATTTACATTACAGCAGCTTGTAGGAGGGAGGGGTAATGACATCACTCCAACTTGCAGTGCAGCAGTAAAGTGTGACTGAAGTTTATCAGAGCTCAAGTCACATGACCTTCGGGCAGCTGGGAAATGTCAAAATGTCTAGCCTATTGCAAATTTTAAAATTAGATGTAAAAATATCCATTTGTTGTTTTGAAAAACGGATTTCAATGCAGGATTCTGCTGTAGTAGCACTATTAACTGATACATTTTGTAAAAAACATGTTTGTAGGGACCTATAGGATATCCTATCCCTATAGAGTTAATCCCCTACCTTTGTATGTAGTTCTCTTTTCCCTTGTTATTGGGCCAAGCCCTTGTAACTGGTAAAGTGTAACACCCACACCTATTGGACAAAGAGTGTAATGACACTCCCCTGCCACACTGCTATATAGTGTGTGCAGGGAGTGTCCTCTTCCTCTTTGGCTCCTGGTGCTGCTGCTAGGTGAATCTCCACTGAGCCTGGGATCACCATAGGCCCCAGTAAGCATTTACCCAAGAGGGACCTGACACCTCTGGTGCTAAGTCGGGGACCAGGTAACCCCGTGAACGAGGACCAGCTAAAATAGTAAGATACTGTTATAGTTCTCTCTATTAGAGAAAGACAGAGAGGTGTAGCAGAAAGAGCAGCTGTCGCTCCAACGAGGATTGTAGTAGGGAGTAGCTTCCCACAAGGCCTGTTTGCCTTTAGAGCAGGGAACTCAGTTGATAGGCATCTAGGTGAGCAAAGGACTACCTGTACCCTACCTGATAGATCCCGATCCCCTCACTGGCAACGTCGGTTGAACTGGGAATTGATGTACACCTATCTGCAATATCTTTTGGGAGTCGCACCTGTTTGACTGTGAACCTTGTACTGTCCAAAGTGATTTCCACCTGCTGTGTCCTCAGTACTTTGTAAGTAAACCTGTGGTCATTTGCCTCTGGCATAATAAATCTGTTGCTCCTGTTGTACCTTTTTAAAGAACCTCCTGGCGTCCATTATTTTATTTGCACTTAAATGCCTGTGAGTTGTAGTTCAACTACAGTTTAAAGGGGAAGCTTCCATTTGGCGAAGGCTCTGCCCTGGGTGAGGATTCGCAATGTAACCCATGCTCACTACCTAGCTGGTCACCCTTAACTTCTAATTGGCAGATTAGGCCAAGAAAGCATTACATGTTTTTCCACGACAGTATCCCTTTAAGTTCTCTATATATATAAACAAAACGTCTTCTTTTTCCAAAGCCATATGACACAATGCAACCTAAATTGTAAACTATTAATTGTGGAAGGACAGTTAAAGTGTTTTTTTTTATATTCTCACATTAGAGACTAAACTAATGCTACACATCACTTTTCTTATGAGGTCTCTATTGCTTCGGATACCTATTCAGATGCAGCTGGGTGGCATGCTACCCTAGGCCTGGGCTTTTGTGGACTTCCCACAAATCCAAGCCTGGTTATAAAATAGTAAAACTCAATATTACTTCCATAAGAGTACAAAATCATGCAAATATGATGTCCCTTACAGTAGCTTGATGTAAATAACAAAACATGAGTGCAATGAATTATTTCTGTGTACTATTGGTTGTTTGTGTTTGTGTGATCACATGTGTATTAACACAAGCATACAGCTTGAAGAGAGACCTGGAAGCAATATGTAGCATCCACATGCTATATCAGTTGGCACAATACCCTCTTTATTGCTATTGTGGTGTAAAATTGCACCTATATTTTTAAATCAATAGTGAATACTCTTGGGAAAAAATAAATAGTACGCATTCTAATTGACAATTACTGAATGGATACAGGATTTGGTATACATTTTTTGTAAAGTTTTCCATTGTTAGTGTGGATTATTTTACTATATGTATACCCTTCCATATTTGCAGTTTACCTCCATAGTAAAACAAATACAGGAGCACCGACCACATTTACTTACTTGTGTATTTTTGCTTTGGAAGTCTCCACCATTGTTTGCTCAACTACATCAGTACGAATATGCATATTCATCAAAATGAAAAAAGAATGTTGGTGTACTTTCGTCAGCTATGATTAGTTAGCGCGAACCTAAAACAAAAGAGGCATAAGCTTCAAATGTTAAAAAACATGAAAAAACAGCAACGTTTTGACTTTTGCTTATGACTTTTTTGGAATACAGGATATGATGTCACTGACATAATAATGTTGAGAATGTAGCTTCATTATTTTGCCAGTCAGAACCTGGAAAACTAGATTTTGGTGAAAAGGGTAAGAAATTGAAATATTCATGGTTTGAACTTGAGTGAAAAGTGGTCTAGCGAAATGCAATGAAAGTTCACCAGCCACAAGGTAATTTGCTAGCGAATTGTGTTGCTCAACTTTTAGTAAATATGCAATATTGCTGGGAATTGTCTTTTTAGAGAAAATTTGTCAAAAAAACAAAATTCGCTCTTTAGTAAATGTTCCCCATTGTGTTTAGGTCATCCGCTCAGTGTCAGACTGGCCCACCAGTATAACAGGAAAACTTCTGGTGGGCCCATGTGTCAGTGGGCCCACATGCTTCTAAACATTTGGCCTATTTCATGGCGATTCCCTATTTCTATGTGAACAAAGAGGCTAAATAGATGGAATAATAGATTATATTATGTAAAGAAAAGAGACTAGGTGAATAGAGGTTGAGTGAGGAGAGGAAGAATAATAGTACTGAGAGTGGGCCCCTTGACTAAGGTTTTTGGTGGGCCCCTGGTGTCCCAGTCCAACACTGCATCAGCTAAATAAAAACTTCAACTACAACTATCTTGTCATCTTTATCTTGTCTCATGCAACCATATAGCCCAGTAAAGGTATAGGTTGAACCAATTTCCTATACTAATCCAAGAACAGCAAGGATGCAGTCTTCCATAAGGCCTTCATGTGGATTTTAGAGTGATATGCCAGTTTTTGCCATCTGCTATTCCATGACTCCTATGGTGATTTGATTCAGAAAGAACACTTTGTATTCCACAGAAATGGTTCAGTTCCCATTGTTTATTAAAGAAACATTGCAACAATTTGATGTTGAAATATGTGCACAAGTTTGGTTATATGGGTAAAGGAGAATACTGAGGTTGAATCTATCAGTAACCATGTTTTAACAGATCTTTCAAGCAAAAATAAAATAGGCGCACACAAGGTCAAATATGATATCACAGTTGACAAAAGATACAAAATGAGCATTCAAGATAATAGTTAAGTACCCAAAAATAACCATGTTGTACACACAATTACAATATAAAGGAAGAGATTTATATAGCAACATTGCAATCTGGAGTTAGTGTCTAACACACCTTAGAATGTAGATTCCTCTACTTGGAAAGAGAGGCTTGATGATTTCCAACAAGGGGTCCAAATGACTTACATTGCTCTTGTACCCTTTTGCTACATTATGTTTTATGAGAGGAAGCATTTTGTTAACGGACCCAAGAGCAGATGGATGGTGGGCTACATCCTTTCTTTTTCAATCATTTTTATTGAAGTTAACATTCAGACATTCAGATATATCGCAAAATATCAATATTAATGACAAGAGAATCAATACAGAAATTCAAAACAATGGTTGATAGCAAAGAAACATAGGGTGGGGTACATCCAATTGATAGAAATGTTCTGGGATAAAGTAGAAGTTTTAAAAATGTTATTCTTGCATAGTTAAATAGTTATTGAGTACTAGATCACCGGGTACACCCACTTGATACCAAGTTTGTTTCTAGTAATTTGATTATGTTTGACCAATAGGCATTGATTTGTTGGCAGAATCATATCATACTGAGGGAATTGACTTTAAGACCGACATTTGTAATCTTACGTTGTGACCTATTAATTTCAGTTTAACTGCAGTTACATAAAGTTAATGAAGAATCTTCATCAGTAAATATATTCATTATATTTCTGGGCAATATGGTCACAGTTCTCCTCCTCCAGCCGATACAGCACAACACTACAATCATTACTGTTGTTACAGTCTCCTTTGGGAATTGTTTGCCTTGCCTCAAATGAGGAGCAAATTTATTAACAGTGGAGGTAAGCATCACCGGGGATGTAGTCCATAGCAACCAGATCTTTGCATTTGTTTTCTAACTCCTAGGTAAATCTATTGAAATTACTCTTTTTCTTCTTCTCACAGGTAATTGCTATTGCCACATTTTCTATGTGGTCTGTTACAGATTTACCCCTAACACTGGCACAAGTCTGCCACAGTATGATATTACATGTAGTTTTACTTTTTTTCTCTCAGCACTTTCCACAGTTCTCCAGACTAGTCAGTAAAAACAGGAGAAATGCTGGTAAGGGTACTGGCAGTGGCAGATGAGGAGATCAGTCGCTCGCGAGGCAACTTCAGATGACTTCCGAAAAACAAATCGCTGCACATGTTTTCTGACCAGCAATTTACTGTAAATTAATGCAGGTGGAAAAGCATTTGCAGGAGATTAGCACCAACAGTAGATAAAATGTATAATAGTGGAAGATTTGAAAACTCAATGAACAGCATATTCATTCATTATAAATGTATTTGTTTATGAGGTTCTTTAAAAAAAATAAAAAGGAATATATGCACCTAATCATAGCTATTTACATTTGATAAAATTTATAATACCATGGTCAGCTCCTATTGCTGTTTCTTTATTCAATCAGGCAGGTCACATTGTCTTTCCCCTCATGAAATACCAACTGATCTGCACTCCTGCTTATCAATCTCTACAGTATGGGCAGCTTGCTTACACAGCAGTATACCAAGAAAAGAGGATTGTTACATTACATGACATTTTTTTAATGCTTTATCCACCATCGCATAAAGGACATTTTTAAGTATCAGCAAACTATGACTTTGTCTCTTACGTGATACAGAACAGAGAGTGAGAATAGGGGTTTTCCATGTTTTTTGCTGAAGAATATAAACAAAGAATATAAACAAATTCTAGAACAGCAGTTTCAAAATAAATCACGTTATACTTCTAAAATATATTTAAGGGGAAAAAAAACAGAAAAATAATATAGTGTAGTATTCTTAATAAGTTTGCCACCAAACAAGTGTTTAACGTCAATTAACGCAATTAATTGCCTTTTACTGTGGTGAATGGTGAGAAATAACACATGAAAAACGTTGTGCTTGTTATGGATGATGAGAGAGAATGGGGTATAATTGATACCCACACTATAATCCGCAGTGGTTTTATTGTTCTATTATACTCAGATACAATGGTTGAATAATGGCATGTTTCAAGTATGGATATTCTGTCACTAGTCCCAACACTTCCTTGGTTAAAATCTGCATTAAAATCCGCATTAATCAATAAGGGCAGCTTCGCAGCGGTGTTGTGTCTCTCTTGCACTAACGTGGGCGAAAATTCACTAGTGAAGGAAATAGACTCTAGCAGTAATTTGCGCTCTGGCAAATGGACATAACTAAGCAAATTCATTAAGATGCAGATTTTACTGTACGTTACCTCTCGCACCAGACTTGCCTTCGCCACCTCAGACCAGACGAAGTGCAATAGACTAGATAGATAGGACTTCCTAAAAAAATAGTTGAACATTTTTCTAAGTCCCAACAAAATGCTAGCGTCTTTTCCTTTTTCAGGGTGAAAAAGAGCGTAAATTTTTATTGGAGTAACCGGCTTCCCCCCTACATTTCCTAACATATGGCATATAAACTATACACTGGGCTCATGTGTAGGGCAATATAACAACTCTATTTTCTTTTATTAAAGGGATAATGTCATGGGAAAAAATTTTTTTTTCAAAATGAATCAGTTAATAGTGCTGCTCCAGCAGAATTCTGCACTGAAATCCATTTCTCAAAAGAGCAAACGGATTTTTTTATATTCAATTTTGAAATCTGACATGGGGCTAGACATTTTGTCAATTTCCCAGCTGCCCCTGGTCATGTGACTTGTGCCTGAACTTTAGGAGAGAAATGCTTTTTGTCAGGCTGCTGGTTTTCCTTCTCAATGTAACTGAATGTGTCTCAGTGGGACATGGGTTTTTACCATTGAGTATTGTTCTTAGATCTACCAGGCAGCTGTTATCTTGTGTTAGGGAGCTGCTATCTGGTTACCTTCCCATTGTTCTTTTGTTTGGCTGATGGGGAGGAAAAGGGAGGGGGGGTATCACTCCAACTTGCAGTACAGCAGTAAAGAGTGATTGAAGTTTATCAGAGCACAAGTCACATGACTTGGGGCAGCTGGGAAATTGACAATATGTCTAGCCAAGCCGCTTGCCGGGGGTCACAGCCCACTAAGTCCAGCCCTGAACATTAGCTGTATCACATTTTATTAGGTCTTGGATTTGAATCATTTCATCAGTTGTGTGACTTTTGGTTTTGGTTTTCACACCATATCTACATTCCTTACATAGTTCGACATTTACATCTACATTGGATTGTGCATCATAATTTTCCAATTACTACAGTTTTTCCTTATTTACCTAAACTGAACCTGTGGAATGTTTTTGATCCATTGAGGGTTATGATTGCTTGTGGCCAGAACATAATTCTTAATGTCAACAGTTTTAAAAAAGGTACGTGTGTGGATTTGGCCCTCTTCTATATAAATTTGTAAGTCTAAAAAATCTATTTTCTCTGCGCTAAAATTTAGGGAGAATTCTAAATGGAAATCATTGTTATTTCGTTTTTCTATGAACCTGAGTAGCTCTACTTCCCCTTTATTCCAAACAATGAGGACATCATCTATTTACCGATTCCATAGTGACAGGCCTGTGTCCAGTTTCATGGGTTCTAATTTAAACTTTTCCCAGAAACCCATGAATATATTAGCATAGCTGGATGCAAACTGTGTCCCCATGGCATTACCAGAGACTTGAAGGTAGTACCCGTCTTCGTACCAGAAAAAATTATGGTTGAGAATAAATTATATCCCAGTTCTAATAAATTCTTTACATCCTTGATCTAGCGTTTTATCTTGTGTTAAAAAGTACTCGACTGCCTTGATGCCCAGTTGGTGTTCAATACAAGTATAGAGTGACTTGACATCTAGAGTGGTCAAAATCCTACTTGGATCCCTTTAGGACCTGTGATGAATCTTTTGGGTAGGAAGGTAATGTGTTAACATAGGGCTGTAGTTTTATATCTATAAAGTGGGAAAGATTACTTTTTGGAGAATTGATACCAGAAATCATTGGTAGTCCAGGGCACTATTGGGGTTTAGTGTATTTTTGGCAAGATATATAATAAGGGAACTTTTGGATACGCTATCAATATATAGTTTTTTTCTGTTGTACTTATAACCTTACTTATAACCTTTTCTATTTCGGCTTTCGTAACAATTTTTTTCTTTTGGAAAATTCCCATGGGATTATGTTGTAATTTTCTGTATGTATTTTCTTCTCCCAATAGTTTACCACATTCAACCTTATATTTCTCTAAATCCATTATTACAGTTCCCCCTCCCTTATCTGCTGGTTTAATAACTATTGTTTCATTCTCCGCGAGTTCCTTTAACGCTTATCTTACTCCCTTTGTAAGGTTGTTTTTTTCTCCTACTTGTCTCTAAATTTTCCAAATATCTTAGAATTCGTTTTTCATATGTCTCTATCAATTTTCCTTTTTCTTGGGACGGTATGAATGTTGATTTCTTTTTAACTGTTTTCATTTTTTAGTACGACATTGTGATTTATGAAATACTTTTTTAAGGTTAATTTTCGTATAAATTTCTGAGCATCAATCATAAGCTTAAAACTGTTTGGCTTATTTGTTGGAGCAAAGTTTAGTCCCTTCTGAAGGACTTTTTCTTGATCCTCTGTAAGCTGACAGTTACTTAAATTAAATTCCCACCTTTTCCCAAAATAATTAGTTTTTTGTTTATTTTTGTTTTTTATTTTGAATTTTTTTGTCTTATTTTTCTTTTTACTTGCCTTTTTATCTATTTTCATAAATTCTTTTCCCAGTGATTCACCTGTTGTTCCCTCCCGCTTCTTCCTATTCCTGTCTGTCTTTCCACCATCTTCATGTATTTTCAATTTTCTGTTTCCAATTCTTCCCCCTCGCCCAATGTGTTCCGTGTCCTCTTCCTTAAAAAATGTATTTTGTTTGTCAAATTTGGCACTAATTGATTGTTTTTATTTTCCTTTATAGAACTACCATCTTGCTTTCTATTTGACCTGAGTTTGTAATCATTACTTTTCACACTTATATCATGATTTGGTATTTCCTTTTTCCTCGCTTCCTTGTGCTGACTTTTAGTCCTATTATATGGCATATTTCTATTGTATGATCTATACTGTTTCCCCCGTAAACCTCTTTTATAGTCTTCCTTATCTCTGCCAACTTTTCTTTTCTTGGTCTCAATGATTTCTTTCTCCAATTTATTGAGCCTCTGTGGGTTGAGACACCTCAACTCCTCAACACACTTGAAAGGTTCAATGTCTTTTTGCATCACTATAACACGATTTGATTGCTTAGTATTTACTGAGTGTTACTGAATGATTAACCTCATCAGATTATTACTGCATTCTTCTAATATCCCATCCAATCTATTCATGAAATCTTCATCTTCCAAACCAAAAGTAGGATTCTTGTGTATTCTTAAACCTCATGAAATTCTTCCACAGTCTAGATATTTTTGCAGTGTTAGCTTATCCCACCACATTCTTAGTTCCCTCATCTCCATTTCTAATTTATAAAACATATCATACATTTCAATATCCACAAAATGACTTGATTCCACTGAATCGTCACTTTCTAGCTTACCAAATATATCCTCAAAATTATAATTTTTATGTGCTCTAAAAGAAAACATTCTGTCCCACACTTTGTTCAAAGGAAGCAGAATTTAACTTAAATATTTTCACAAAAGTGAATCCCACGTTTTCTCACTATTGTGAAAATACTTCTAGAACAGGTATGGTATCTGTTATCCGGAAAACCCATTATTTAGAAAGCTCCAAATTACGGAAAGGAATGGCGTTATTTCAGAAGGCAAGGATGCCTGATGTCGCCACTTTTATATATAATTTGTATGGAGTATTTATTGGTGGCCATCAGGAGGAATGAACATATTGAAGGATGGAAAATTGGTGGTGTAAATTTCAAGGCTGCTGTATTTGCAGATGATTTATTGGTTATTATTACCAATCCAATTTTATCTTTGTCAAATTTAATAAAAGAAATGAATGAATTTGGGAAATATTCTAATTATAAAGCTAATCTGGAAAAATCAGAGGTATTACCTATTGTAATGCCAGTAGTTCTAAGCCAGCAATTGAGAGATACATTCCCCTTTAAGTGTGAGCATTAGAGGGCACATTTACTAAGTGTCGAATATCGAGGGTTAATAAACCCTCGAATTCGACCTTCGAAGTAAAATCGTTCGAATTCTAATATCAAATTTGAAGAATTTTGCGCAAATCCTACGAGTAATCGATCAAAGTAAAAATCGTTCGATTCTAAGGATTTTAATCGATCGATCGAAGGATTTTTCTTCGATCAAAAAAAGCTTAGAAAACTGATGGGGAAGGTCCCCATAGGCTAACATTGTACTTCGGTAGGTTTCAACTGCCGAAGTATGTAGTCAAAGTTTTTTTTAAAGAGACAGTACTTCGACTATCGAATGGTCGAATAGTCGAACGATTTTTACTTCGAATCATTCAAATCGAAGTCGAAGGTCGTAGTAGCCTATTCGATGGTCGAAGTACCCAAAAAAATACTCGTTTTTTTACTTCAAATTCTTCACTCGAGCTTAGTAAATGTGCCCCTAGAATAAACTTGAATTTAAAAAATCTAATTTTCAATTCGACCCTTGATAAATCTGCCCCTAGGTATTTGGGTATACACATCCCCAGAGATTTAAGTAGATTATATGAGCTGAACTATAAACCGTTATTAAAATAAATAGAGAAATTGCTTAGTTCTTGGTCTTGTAAAACATTATCCTGGTTAGGAAGAACTAGTGTAATAAAGATGATAATCCTACCAAGATTACTTTTTCTGTTTCAGACTATCCTGATTGTGTTGACAAGGAAGTATTTTAGAGAAATAAATAGCTATATTAGAACATTTATTTGTCGAGGCTCTACTAGTAGGATCTCATTAGATACTCTTTATAGGCCACAAATACAAGGAGGATTAAATCTACCAAATTTAGAGTTATATTATCAATCCAGTGTTCCAGCTAGAATACTTACCCATAACAAATATCGGATATATATGTATAAACATATGAAATTGCAATATATATGGAAATCATGAATTTATTGATGATGATATATTCGTTTTATTGTTATATGTACAAATATAAAACAAAATAAAGAATTTAAAATAAAATAAAAAATTACAGAAAGGTAGTCTCCCATAGACTCCATTTTATCCAAATAATTCAAGTTTTTAAAAATGATTTCCTTTTTCCCTGTAATAATAAAACAGTACCTTGTACTTGATCCAAACTAAGATATAATTAATCCTTATTTGGGGCAAAACCAGCCTATTGAGTTCATTTAATATTTACATGATTTTCTAGTAGACTAAAGGTATAAAGATCCAAATTACAGAAAGATCCATTATCCAGAAAACCCCAGGTCCCCAGCATTCTAGATAATATGTCCCATACCCGTATTTAGGGATGGGCGAATAAATTCGCCATAGTTAAATTCGTGGCGAATTTCTGCGTTTCAGGTGGCTTTGGGTCGCAGTGGGGCAACTGGCACACGTAGGACTGTGCCAGATTTTTTTGCCACTGCTTCGCGACCCATACGCTCGCAGCAGGCAGAGGCAGTGGTAGACTGGCTGACCCAGGCTACCTCGTCTGCAGCGGGCACCAGTGAGCGGCAGGAGGTGGCATCACCTGCTAGCTCAGTGTGGGATGACACCCCATCCCTCTTATTTGATCCTGAGGTGGACTTGGGCCCAGACACCCAGGATCTTTGTGATGATCAGGCAGGAATGGGGGGGCATTCATGTCTGATGAAGAGGTGGAGGTCATGTCACAGCCCACATCAGTAGGGGATATTGGGCAGGGTCCCCTTATGGCAGGGCAGCAAGTTGCTGGTGTGGGGTCAGACACCAGCATGCTGGATGTCGGTATTGATGCCATGTATGAGGCAGGGTCTGGTCTGGGGGAGGATGATGACAGGGACAGACCCTGGGAGCCGGCTCCAGAGGATAACAGCAGCAGTTCAGGGGGGGAACTGTTTGTTGTTGATGAGGATGAAGAGCCGGCTCCACCGACCACTGCTAGGGGGGGCAGGCAACAGGGCAGCACTGCGCCTAGGTCCAAAGCCTATGGGCGTACGGGTGGGGACCATTCCCAACCCTCCACAGCAGGCAAGGCAGTGGCCCGCACTTCAGCAGTGTGGGCTTTTTTCACGTGCCAGGCAGAGGACCAGGCAGTAGCAGTGTGCCAGCTCTGCCGGCAGAAGGTTCGAAGGGGGCAGGCAGGGTCACATATGGGAACATCAGCTTTAAGTTCCCATATGAAACGTCATCACAGGATGACGTGGGAGCAGCACCAAAGTGGCAGGGCACCGGGGGGCAGCGGTGCTTCCTGTCCACCTTCTCCCATTCCTCAGGGAAGAGGTGCTAGCTCCCCAAACCCTGCAGCAAGGGAAGAGGATTCTGGGGCTCACAGTCGGAGGCAGCCACTGTGTAGCTCAGCCTCTTCTGCAGCCTCCTCCTCCTCAATGCGGCCCCTGTCCCGCCAGGTTTCCCTCCCCCAGTTCCTCACCCGCAAGACGCCTCTCTCCCCCAGCCACCCCCAAGTGCAGAGGCTTAATGGCTGCCTGGCAAAGCTTCTGGCAGTGCAGCTGCTGCCCTATCAGCTAGTCGAAGCAGCCCCCTTCCGACAGCTGATGGCTTGCACTGCCCCTAACTGGCGGATCCCCAGCCGCCATTATTTTGCCAGGAAGGCCGTCCCTGCCCTCCACCAGCAGGTGGTGGAGAATGTGTCCCTGTCGCTGGATCATGCTGTTGGCGGCAGGGTGCACTGCACCACTGACACGTGGACCAGCAGGCATGGGCAGGGGAGGTACATAACCTACACTGCGCACTGGGTCACCCTCATGAGTGCTGGGGAGGGTGCAAGCCGGGGCGCTCCCCTCAGGCTACAGGTGCCTCCCCGTGGGGTACATGGCAAACCCCACATGTCCACCTCCTCCTCCTCCACTATGGATGAGCCACCCCTGAAGCGTCCCCGCAGCTACACTTCAGTGCAGCACAGGCGATGTCAGGATGTGCTGCAACTCCTCTCCCTGGGCAGAGGAGTCATACTGCACCTGAGCTCATGGCTGCCTTCCAGACTCAGGTGCAGTGGTGGTTCACTCCCCGCCAGCTCCAAGCAGGTAACATTGTTTGCGACAACAGTCGCAACCTGCTGGCCGCCATCCACCCACGTGCCTTGCTTTGCACATGTCCTCAACCTTGTGGTGCAGCGCTTCCTCAAGAGCTACCAAGGGTTGGGTGACATGCTGGAGAAGGTACGTAGGGTATGTGCCCATTTTCGCAGGTCCCCCACCGCCAGCGCGTCTTTGGCACGGATGCAGCGGCAGCATAGTCTGCCACCCCACCGGCTCATCTGTGACCTGCCGACGCGCTGGAATTCCACCCTGCACATGGTGGAGCGCCTCGTAGAGCAGCGCTGGGCGGTCAGCAATTACCTGCTGGAGCACAGTGCCAGGGGTACTCAGGGGGCGGATTTGGGGTACTTTAGTGCAGAGCAGTGGCAGCAAATGAGGCAGCTCTGCCAAGTACTTGCCCCCTTTGAGCAGGCGACACGCTTTGTTAGCAGGGACAATGCGTGTCTTAGTGATGTGATACCCCTGGTGTTCCTCCTCAAGCACACGTTGGATGGGCTGCTAGAGGAGGGTGACGTGCCTGAGGAGGAGGAGGAGGAGAGTAGGCCCCGTAGGCAGGCAGAGGGGGCTGAGGAGGAAATGGTGCCTGATGAGGAGGATGAGGGAGAGGAGGACTGGGTGCCTGCGCAGCATGGGGAGCAGGGCACATGCCACCCAACCACCCCAGCTATTGTCCGCGGCTGGGAGGGTACAGAGCAGGGGCAGGTCGAGCCAGATGACCTGCTGCATCTGGAGGGCAGTCAAGAAGAGGTTGGTCGGGGGCACCTCTTTTACATGGCTGCCCATATGCAGACTTGCCTCCGAAGCAATCCCCGGGTCTGTTCTATCAAAGACCGGAAGGATTATTGGGTGGCTACTTTGCTTGACCCACGGTACAAGGGAAAGGTGGGGGAGTTCCTTGTACCCAGCCAGAGAGAGAGGAGGATGGGTCAATTGAGGAAGGCTCTGTGCTCAAAATTAGTGGAGGCCTTCCCCCAGTCTGACACTTCTCAGGCCTCCACTACTCCACACACCCAGCAGAGACGGGGGCCTAGCAGCAGCAGCAGCAGCAAGGGCGGAGATCTCATGGGTGTGTGGAAGAGCTTTTTCGAGCCTCAACGGCCAGCAGCAGGCCCAGTCAGCACCCAAAGCCACCACCAGCAGCGGGTGGAGCATATGGTGGCTGACTACATGGGGTCAGTCAGCATGCAGGATGCCATTCGTCCTGATGATGACCCCATGCATTATTGGGTCTCGAGGCTCGACCAGTGGCCAGAACTGGCACAGTACGCTCTGGAGGTGCTGGCTTGCCCCCCTGCCAGTGTCCTGTCAGAGCGTGTCTTCAGTGCCGCAGGTGGGGTGGTCACTGAGAAGCGGACACGGCTATCCACTGGCAGCGTGGATAAGCTGACATTTATTAAAATGAATGAGGAATGGATAAGCGGGGATATCCAAGTGCCCATTGCAGACAGCAGAGACTAGCCTCCTCTCCTCCTTCTCCTCCACAGATTTAGCCTCCTCTCTCCATTGCTGCCCATACTCTCCTCCTCAGTAGTATTGCCCATTCCCCATCTGTCTGCACCTGCTGCCCTTGCTGCTGCTGCTGCTGTAGCCTGCTACTAGCCCTAGTAGTACTGCTGCTGTGCTGCATTGTCGGCAAATTTTTTTATGGTGGGGGCCTATCAAAGCTCCTACTGCTATCGTAGATACTACTGCTGCATTGTCTGCAAATTTTTTTAGTAGTTGAGGCCTAACATGGCCTCTAAATATGTTTCTTCAAATACTGCCACATTGTTGGCTAATTTCTTCTGGTTGAGGCCTAACATGGCTTCTAAATATGTTGCTTATAATTTTGCCGCTAAGTTGGCTAATTTCTTCTGGTTGAGGCCTAACATGGCTTCTAAAAATGTTTCCTCGAATACTGCCACATTGTTGGCTTATTTCTTCTGGTTGAGGCCTAACATGGCTTCTAAATATGTTGCTTATAATTTTGCCGCTAAGTTGGCTAATTTCTTCTGGTTGAGGCCTAACATGGCTTCTAAATATTTTTCTTACAATTTTGCGGCTAATGTCTTCTGTTTGAGGCCTGCCTCATTTAATTCTTCTGGCTCTAATATAGAGTTGATTAAAAGTTCCAACATGACTGTTGCTGCCGCTGCTGTTGCTACTAATGCCTCATTATTTGGCCAAAGTCTTCTTTGTTTGAGGCCTGCCTCATTTAATTCTTCTGGCTCTAATATAGAGTTGATTAAAAGTTACAACATGACTGCCGCTGCTGTTGCTACTAATGCCTCATTATTTGGCAAAAGTCTTCTGTTTGAGGCCTGCCTCATTTAATTCTTCTGGCTCTAATATAGAGTTGATTTAAAGTTACAACATAACTGTTGCTGCCGCTGCTGTTGCTACTAATGCCTCATTATTTGGCCAAAGTCTTCTCTGTTTGAGGCCTGCCTCATTTAATTCTTCTGGCTCTAATATAGAGTTGATTTAAAGTTACAACATGACTGTTGCTGCCGCTGCTGTTGCTACTAATGCCTCATTATTTGGCCAAAGTCTTCTCTGTTTGAGGCCTGCCTCATTTAATTCTTCTGGCTCTAATATAGAGTTGATTAAAAGTTACAACATGACTGCCGCTGCTGTTGCTACTAATGCCTCATTATTTGGCAAAAGTCTTCTGTTTGGGGCCTGCCTCATTTAATTCTTCTGGCTCTAATATAGAGTTGATTACAACATGACTGCCGCTGCTGTTGCTACTAATGCCTCGTTATTTGGCAAAAGTCTTCTGTTTGGGGCCTGCCTCATTTAATTCTTCTGGCTCTAATATAGAGTTGATTTAAAGTTACAACATGACTGTTGCTGCCGCTGCTGTTGCTAGCTGTTGCTACTAATGCCTCATTATTTGGCAAAAGTCTTCTGTTTGAGGCCTGCCTCATTTATTTCTTCTGGCTCTAATATAGAGTCCATTTAAAGTTACAACATGACTGTTGCTGCCGCTGCTGATGCTACTAATGCCTCATTATTTGGCAAAAGTCTGGTGGGTGTCTATCAAGGCTCCTACTGCTGTTGCTGACACTACTGCTGCATTGTCGGCAATTTTATTTTGTAGTTGAGGCCTAACATGGTTTCTAAATAGGTTGCTTATAATTTTGCCGCTAAGTTGGCTAATTTCTTCTGGTGGTTGAGGCCTAACATGGCCTCTAAAAATGTTTCTTCGGATACTGCCACATTGTTGGCTAATTTCTTTGGGTTGAGGCCTAACATAGCTTCTAAAAATGTTTCTTCGAACACTGCCACATTGTTGGCTAATTTCTTCTGGTGGTTGAGGCCTAACATGGTTTCTAAATATGTTTCTTCGAACACTGCCACATTGTTGGCTAATTTCTTTGGGTTGAGGCCTAACATGGCTTCTAAAAATGTTTCTTCGAACACTGCCCCATTGTTGGCAAATTTCTTTGGGTTGAGGCCTAACATGGCCTCTAAAAATGTTTCTTCGAATACTGCCACATTGTTGGCTAATTTCTTCTGGTGGTTGAGGCCTAACATGGCTTCTAAAAATGTTTCTTCGAACACTGCCCCATTGTTGGCTAATTTCTTTGGGTTGAGGCCTAACATGGCCTCTAAAAATGTTTCTTCGAATACTGCCACATTGTTGGCTAATTTCTTCTGGTGGTTGAGGCCTTACATGGCTTCTAAAAATGTTTCTTCGAACACTGCCACATTGTTGGCTAATTTCTTTGGGTTGAGGCCTATCATGGTTTCTAAAAATGTTTCTTCGAACACTGCCACATTGTTGGCTAATTTCGTTGGGTTGAGGCCTAACATGGTTTCTAAAAATGTTTCTTCGAACATTGCCACATTGTTGGCTAATTTCTTTGGGTTGAGGCCTAACATGGCTTCTAAAAATGTTTCTTCGAACACTGCCACATTGTTGGCTAATTTCTTTGGGTTGAGGCATAACATGGTTTCTAAAAATGTTTCTTCGAACACTGCCACACTGTTGGCTAATTTCTTTGGGTTGAGGCCTAACATGGCTTCTAAAAATGTTTCTTTGAACACTGCCACATTGTTGGCTAATTTCTTCTGGTGGTTGAGGCCTAACATGGTTTCTAAATAGGTTGCTTATAATTCTCCCGCTAAGTTGGCTAATTTTTTCTGGTGGTTGAGGCCTAACATGGCTTCTAAAAATGTTTCTTCGAACACTGCCACATTGTTGGCTAATTTCTTTGGGTTGAGGCCTAAAATGGTTTCTAAAAATGTTTCTTCGAACACTGCCACATTGTTGGCTAATTTCTTTGGGTTGAGGCCTAACATGGCTTCTAAAAATGTTTCTTCGAACACTGCCACATTGTTGGCTAATTTCTTTGGGTTGAGGCCTAACATGGTTTCTAAAAATGTTTCTTCGAACACTGCCACATTGTTGGCTAATTTCTTTGGGTTGAGGCCTAAAATGGCTTCTAAAAATGTTTCTTCGAACACTGCCACACTGTTGGCTAATTTCTTTGGGTTGAGGCCTAACATGGCTTCTAAAAATGTTTCTTTGAACACTGCCACATTGTTGGCTAATTTCTTTGGGTTGAGGCCTAACATGGTTTCTAAATAGGTTGCTTATAATTTTGCCGCTAAGTTGGCTAATTTCTTCTGGTGGTTGAGGCCTAACATGGCTTCTAAAAATGTTTCTTCGAACACTGCCACATTGTTGGCTAATTTCTTTGGGTTGAGGCCTAAAATGGCCTCTAAATATGTTTCTTCGAATACTGCCACATTGTTGGCTAATTTCTTTGGGTTGAGGCATAACATGGTTTCTAAATAGGTTGCTTATAATTTTGCCGCTTAATTGGCTAATTTCTTCTGGAGGTTGAGGCCTAGCATGGCTTCTAATTATGTTGCTTCTATTTTTGCTGCTTAGTGGGCTAATTTCTTCGGGTTGAGGCCTGCCTCATTTAATTCTTCTGGCTCTAATACAATTGATTACAACAATGCTTGCTGCTTGGTTGTCAAATGTATTCACACTATTATTACCCCTGAAACGACTGCGGCCAAAAGTCCTGTGCCTCAGTCATTATTCTTTCATTTGAAATGATAGGAGTGCTCTAAAAATGTATACAGGGAGGGCATGTGTGTGTAGCAGTAACTGAGTGAAACATAGGTGCGAAATTCCGAATTGCTCTTCCCATTGATTTCAAAGCAAAACATGGCATATATACATTTATCACTGTGTACAAAGCTTAAAAGTAAGGGAAATGTTTTAATGGTAGCCCCAAAGCCATGTCTGGTCTGGGAGTCAAAATAGGCCCAAACAGGCCCCAACCATCAGCCCAGTAAATTTGACTGGAAACCAACCAACCTGGCAACCCTGGGTGACGCAAACATAGCCATAAACTCTACTTAAATTCATGCTGTAAGCAATAATTTAGATGGAATTTGTCCTCTATGAATGCTTTTGTCCTTGAGTTAAATAAATGAGACAACACAGTTTGCTTAATGGAAAGAGGAATTTCATTCCTAGATGATGTCCATCTTAAATCCCACTTTCAGCTGCATCTGCTATTTTGCAACTTTCAACTTCACAAGCAGTCTTGTCCCAGTTTGCTGTCCATAACCTTCAAAGAGAACACACGCCATCCTTTGTTTCCAAACACTTTACACAACGTATTCATAGATCCAGTGCAAAGCCCTTAAAGGGGTGGTTCACCTTTAAGGTAACTTTTAGTATGCAATAGTATGGCAAATTCTAAGCAACTTTTAATTTGGTTTTAATTATTTGCCTTTTTCTTCTAAGTTCTAACTCTTTGCAGCTTTTAAATGTGGGTGAATGAGTTGACCCCAACTAAAAAGCAAATACTATGTCAGGCTACAAATGTATTGTTAGTCATTGCTACTTTTTTCCATTTAGGCCTCTCCTATTCATATTCCAGTCTCTTATTTAAATCAATGCATGATTGCTAGGGGAATAATGTTACTTCTAATAGTGCCTAATTACCAAATATAGTGTGACTTAATATAATTTATTTAAAAAAATCAATGTATTTGAGTGTTACAGTAGTCAATTTAACAATTTCGGCGACGGCGCGACGAGATTCGGCGCCGCGTGACGAGATTCAGCCCATGTCAGAGCAAAACTGTATTTGCGCATGCGCATGCGTGCGCGCGTCAAAAACGGGCGTCGCCACTATAAATAGCCCCGCCCGTGCTTACAGTTGTAGGAGTGCATTTTGAAAATGGCAGGACCTGGCATGATGAATAGAGATCAGCTACGGTACTTTGTCAGGTACCTGCACCAGGAGGGATACGACAATATCCCTCCTGGTGTGAGAGGCATCCAGGCGCTCTGGCGGAGCATAATGGAGAGGCTGAGGCGCAGGCTGCGGAGGGCGTTCCGCTTGCGCTTAAGCCTAAGGGAGCTCCAGAGGATCTGGAGTGATCTCAAAAGACGCCACAGCGCATTTGTGGAAGAGCTGCGCGTGGAGGTTGAAGGTAGAGTTATTTAAAAAGAAAACATCTTATAATGATTTGCTATTTTACAGCAAAAATGTATTTAAGTGAATACTGTAATTAGGATTGGAGCAGTTGACTTTGACTGACTGACATAATTGCAGACAAGTTAGATAACAAGTAAATGAGCTGTCAAATGGAGATTATTTAAACAGATTATAATAGATTTATTTAAATGGAATACATGGGTTTCCCTTCTTAACTACAATAAAGCCACTTGATTCCTATTATTTTGGTATTTTGGAGCAAATGTGTATTTGTTTAGGCCTGTGACAAGGCTAATAAGAATTTTACTTCACATAAAGGTAGATTTATTTAAACGGAATAAATAGGTTTCCCTTCTACAATAAAGCCACTTGATTCCTATTTATTTTGGTATTTTGGAGCAAATGTGTATTTGTTTAGGCCTGTGACAAGGCTAATAAGAATTTTACTTCACATAAAGGTAGATTTATTTAAACTGAATAAATAGGTTTCCCTTCTACAATAAAGCCACTTGATTCCTATTTATTTTGGTATTTTGGAGCAAATGTGTATTTGTTTAGGCCTGTGACAAGGCTAATAAGAATTTTACTTCACATAAAGGTAGATTTATTTAAACAGAATAAATAGGTTTCCCTTCTTAACTACAATAAAGCCACTTGATCAGGCTCGGATCTGTGGAAAGGCCACCAAGGCCCGGGCCTAGGGCTGGAGGATTTTAGGGGGCGGCATGCTGCCCAACCACACCCATATTGGTTCTGAAACACTGGGGATGCACAGGAGATACAATAGTTTCCCATGCAGCAATCCCCATTGCTCCTGTCCAGATGATAAAAATTTGCCCGAATTATTCGGCGAAGCAAAACGCGACAGATTCGCCCATCACTACCCGTATTATGAAATATGGCTAAATCTGCCAAAAATACTTTATGTGGCATCAACAATATTCTTGAGAAAAACAATTTCTTCTAAACCTCCTTCAAAAAAAACTGTATAGCTCAACATAGTCAGAACAAGGACATATCCAGGCCCGAATTTGCAGCGAGGCCACAAAGGCCCGGGCCTAGGGTGGCAAAAATTAAGGGGCAGCATGCCGCCCAGCCAAAGGGGTAATCGCTTTGATCCTGCAGCACTAAGCTATAGGCTCTTAGCACTCCAGTAAGAAAATATGCGCATGCGCGCAATCTTGTGGGAGGGAGGGGGGCGCCGGAGGATGCTTGCCTCTGGGCTCCAGAAATCTGGAGAAAAACACTGGGACACAGCAGACTGAACAAGTGTACTCCATATTTCTAACACCATAATATATGTATACATATACATGTCCTATAGGAGAAAAATATTTTAAAGCTCCCCAGAGGGAGCCCAGAGGCAAGCATCCTCCGGCGCCCCCCTCCCTCCCACAAGATTGCGCACATGCGCATATTTTCTTACTGGAGTGCTAAGAGCCTATAGCTTAGTGCTGCAGGATCAAAGCGATTAACCCTTTGGCTGGAATTTATCATGTACTGTGTCTTTAAAAATTCGACTTCGACCATTCACCATCTAAAACATGCAGAATTGCTGTTTTAGCCAATTGGTGGACTTTAAAAATGTCAAAGTTTCTTTTAGAAAAAACTTTGAATCAAATTCGATCTAATGCGCTATTCCTTCGATTCATATGATTCAAATACGGACCTGTTTGATTCAAAATTCGACCCTTGATAAATATCCCCCTAAGTGTGTAAAATGAAAAAAGTGTACATAATAAAAAATAAAAAAATACCAATCTTTACTAAAATGTGTGTGTAAGTGTATAAATGTACTGTAAGTATATGTAAGTGTGTAAAAAAAACATGCACTTACCGTTTTTGGAGTAGGAGGATCGCTGCAATTCCTGGAGATCCATCGTGCAGAGTTGTTGCGCAGCAGGAAGTGCGTGTGCGGCTCTGCAGGGAGGAGGAGGTAAGACAAGTAGCAGACACGGCATGCTCTTGCGTCTGCTACTTGGAAGTCAGATCTGTGACAATCACGTTGCAGATCCGATGTGACAGCCCCCCAGCCTCGTTGCCCAGGGGGTTTTTATACCTCCCCACTCTATGTGGAGGCGGCAAAAGATGCTGACGCAGAGAAAACAGCTCGGCTGCTAAAGAACGTACATAGTACATTCTTGACAGCCTGAGCATTTGCCTGCCAGCACGTATGCCATACAGGCTTGGCAGGCAAAGGGTTAATGACCCCCCCCCAGAAGGTGAACAATTAAACATTAATCTTCAATATTAGGAAAACAGCCAAAAATGAAAAAAAAAAATACAAAGCAATTAATAAACGTCTTAATTTTTGGTGTACTTTCTGAAACTAACAGAACTGGAAAAAGTGTTTGGAAGTAAAACCCCTTAACTTAGGCTTACACATTTTATCAGCATTTAACTGAGCTAAACCAGTATGTACTTTGTTTACATATTCTCCACCCCCCATAATATGTGATAAGTCCATCCACCACCACTGTCCAGTGCAATTTTTTTCCTCAACAGTATTTTTCAATGTTCCTTTCCCCCCAAATCTTGTTTAAAATCTACTCAAACCTTCTAGCAATCCTCTCCCCCAAAAACAGCTGCAACATCACCATTGAGGTGCACTTCATCCCTGTTAAAAGCAGCCCACCCCTGTTAAAATGTCTTACAGTATATGATTACCTCTCTCTTTAGTAGCAGGAACACAGTGTCAAAGGGATGTATCCCCAAAATGTTACTCTGTGATATAATAATTATGTATTATACCTGCTCCATCTGCATATACCTGCTCCATTGTGCAGGCATTTTTTTCTTCCTATCCCACTTTAAACTAGCTGCAATTATGCAGAAATAAAATAATACAAAAATAAATATTAGCCAAAGAAATTATAGAAGATAAACTAAATCCCTAAAATATCCTGTACCAAGGGATACCATAAAACTAACCAAAATACTGTAGGTATTTAATATGTGTAGTAATTGATTTGGTAATTATAATGTATTAACATAATCTCAGCCAATCTATACAATGAGTTCCAAATTAATTTCAAATTAATTTCACCAAATTAGGTTATTTTTACATTTGCAATACATAAGGGAAGATTCTTTAACTGCCAAAAAGTCGCCAGTGTCCTGGCTACACTTCGCCAGGTGAAAATTCGCTCAGACAACGCTAATTCACTAAAATGCGTCATGGGCGCAGAATGCTGGCGACTTTTCGCTAGCATTAATTCGTCAATGCAAACAATTCAAAGTGAAGATGCGCTAGCATTTATTTCTGCCTAGCGCAAAGTTTTTATGTTATATGTTGCAGCAAGTACATTATATTTCAACTGTTAATTAAGGCTATATTAAGGGAATCTTAATATCTAACATATGTCAGAAAATGTATGGGGCAAAAAAAATAGGAAAAAACACTGCATTTTTTGAACTTTGATGCTTTTTTCACTAAAGAATATGATGTAAGTAACAGAAGATTGAGGAAGATCTATGCACTCCAGTGCACTTCGTCTGGTCTGAGCTGGCGAAGGCAAGTCTGGCGAAAGGTAGGTAGGTACATAGAGGTAGCGTTCAGTAAAATCCACATTTCAGTGAATTTGCGGAGTAATGTCCATTCGCCAGAGCGAATTGTTGTCTGGCGATAGAGTGCGAAAGAGCGCTAGCGCCTATCTCTGTCGCTAGTGACTTGGCGCCTGCGCCAGTTAGTAAATTGGCTATATACCCAGTGAATTGTCACCTGCGTTTGTCACTTCACCCTTTAGTAAATTTGCCCCATAAAGTAACCATCATGAGTAGGGATGGGCCTTGTTTAGACAAAAAAATGACGCCCATAGACTTGAATGGTGTTGTGCGTCAAAATAAAAAGACACGCGTGAAAAAATTTTGGACACCCATAGACTTCAATGGGCGTCGGCAACGTTTCACCGGTGGCAAATTTTTGGCAAAAAGAAACGGGTCAAATTCGCCCATCCCTAATCATGAGACATGCACAATGGTGTCTTCAGTGCATTTAATAGCATAAACGATAACATTAGCCAGTCAATAAATATAGTTAGCATGAATAAAGATTCATGTACATGTAAAATATAGCAGGAATAGTAACCATGGTGACAAAAAAAACAGAAACTAATATAAAATATGAAGTAAACGTGTTGTCAAGGTTATAGTAGTTATGGGAACAATCACAGAAGGGTTCTCAACTAGTGACACAAAAGACTAAAAGAAAAAAGTGTCAAATGATAATATTTTGAAATTACAAGTGAGAATGCAAGAAAAAAAAATCAAACAAAGAGAAAAAGATTCTCTGTGAATAAAAGCCAGCAATAAACAGAAGGAATGTAAATCTTGTATGTAGGTGGATAGGATATGAATTGTTATATAAATACATATAGATTCTGTGCTGCTTTTAATTTTGGCATCAGGGTTGCCTTCTGGCTGGCATTTAACTGTTCTAGCCAGAAAATATAACTATTGATGCCAATTTTATTAATAGGGAAGAGAGATAACAAAGAGAGAAAGACATTTTTTTCCAGAGAATTTGGCAAACCTGTTTTTCATATTTAATGCTGTAACCAAAAAATATTTAATGTAATGTGCTGCCTAACTTGCTGACACTGTATATGTAAACAATAACAATGATTTAGAAACTCTCATTTTCCTACCTCAAATTAATTAAAGTGACTGTATTTATGAACACTACAAAACTGCTTTACAATTTGTAGCATCATGCCCTTGATCACCCTCTTTTCCTAACCAGTGTGCAGTATGGTAGGCATTAATAAATGGCAATAAAAAAATGGAACATTTTTTTAGATAAAAAATAAAGATTACACCTTTATGACAGTTTCCTTTTCTCATATTCATGATATTGTAACGACCATCAGGGATGTCAGGGGAAGCAACCAGACACAAGCTTCCTTTTTTTAAGTTCTCCATCAATTCAATCATCAATTATCAGTCAATGAAAAGTAGGACAAGAGATAGGGCGTTAATCATAAGTACGTAAACATATTTGAAAATGTATGCACATGCAAATCATTAAAAGGAAAAATGCATTGCATGAATGAATGTAAGTATTTAGGCAGTGGCATTAATATGATTGGAGAAGGGTAGGGACTGGCCAACAATAACCCCCAGAAGCATGCGGAATCAACAGTCTTAATGGTCAAACCTTCAGTTTTGTAAACAAGAGGCAAAGGGCTATGGTTTAGGTGTGAAGACAACTAGCTCTGTGTATGCTAGGTTCAGGAGGAGATATCCAGGAGGATATATCAAGGAGGCATTAGAGATCTGGGTCTGAATGTCACGGGTTAAAGAAGGAGTGTCTAAATATATTTGAATGTCATCTGCAAATAAGTGATATTCTACAGAGAGAGAAAGAGAGAGAGAGTGTGTACAGGGAGAACAACAGAGGGTTCAGTACAGAACCCCAAGGCCCTTGCAGGTGCAACTTGATTATGGATACCCAAATAATTTGCAACATAATAGAATGGTCAACAGTATCAAAAAGCATTGGATGAATTGAGGAGAATAAAACCGGTATGGTCATTTGGCCCTGCCAATCTGAAGAGTGTTTGCAGCTCTACACAAGGCCATCCCAGTGTAGTGTTAAATTCAAAAACCTGCATAGGACCAACCCCCCGTTTTGTATGCTTGATGTAAAAGTAGCTACAGAAAAACAAAATCATAATGTATAAGAGAACATTTTATGCTAAAAATAATACTGTTGTTTACTAGAAAATAGTTTTTTATGCAGATATTGTATAGAATGTCACTTTGATGAGCAATGGTATTAGTCCATCTTTACACCAACATAACATTCATAGATTTATGCTGAAATGATGCCAACAAAAGATGTTCCAGATGGTTATAACTGGTAGGGAATCATTTGAAAAGGTCTTCTGCTGCTGAGTAACCTTCTGTGGATATTGACTTGAACAAAGTTAATTTCCTGAGCCAGGCAACATAGCATGTAATTGGAGACTGACAGTTTTTCCACAAAGATTCCTTGCTAAAGGCATAATATGAGTTCTAAAATAGAACAGAAATTGTCCATATTTGAAAAGAAAGTGGGAGCCATTGATTGTGGTTGCCATAATGTTAAACATAATGTTAAATATATTTATGAGGAAATAAGGGAAATAAACTTGAGCTTTACAGTGATTTTGGGAAAAAAGTTTAATTTATTCATTGACTAACACTGACCTTAAGCTAACAGTCTCTTACTTGGATCCATGTACCATTTAGATGTTCTATTCTCTTAAATGAGAACTAAAGCCTAACTAAAGAAGTAAGCTCGAAATGTAGTACATTATGGGGCACATTTACTAAGGGTCGAATATCGAGGGTTAATTAACCCTCGATATTCGACCATCGAAGTAAAATCCTTCGACTTCGAATATTGAAGTCGAAGGATTTACCGCATTTAGTTTGATAGAACGACCAAAGGAAAAATTGTTTGATTGAACGATTAAATCCTTCTAATCGAACGATTCGAAGGATTTTAATCCATCGATCGAACGATTTTCCTTCGATCAGAAGTTGCTAGGAATGCTTATGGGGAAGGTCCCCAAAGGCTAACATTGGTGCGTGGTAGGTTTTAGGTGGCGAAGTAGGTAGTCAAAGTTTTTTTAAAGAGACAGTACTTCGACTATCGAATGGTCGAATAGTCGAACGATTTTTAGTTTGAAACGTTCGATTCAAAGTCGTAGTCGAAGGTCGAAGTAGCCAATTCGATGGTCGAAGTAGCCAAAAAAACTTCGGAATTCAACGTTTTTTTCATTCTAATCCTTCACTCAAGCTAAGTAAATGTGCCCCTCTGTGTTGGGCTTTTATACCAGCCCAAGTCAACCACAGACCTTTAGCAGGGAAGATCTATACCCCCAAAGATTGCTGCTATTGAAATGCTGAAACTTTAGGTTAGTACAATAAGTTCCTTATGTCAATAAGTTCCCTATGTAAAAGATACCATTTTTAAGCATTCATTTTTAGGATTTAGTTCTCTTTTAATACCTTATGCCTAATCCCTGAGATCCCTCTTAATGGACAGATGATTGATAGCTACTGTACAAACACTCCTTAGTGTTTCAGGTTGGCCTGAAATATAAGCTGATGTTACAGGGCTGACATAGTAATTGTCTCTATTATTTACTAATCACTCTTTTATTATGACATTTATATTCTATGTGTACTGTATATTTTGAGTCGGTCCCTAACCTCAGTAACTGACAGCAGCACAGAGCGTGTGCAATGAATTAGCAGAAAAGAAGATGGAGAGCTACTGGGGCATCTTTGGAGGTACAAATCTTTACTGCTAAAGGGCTGGGGTTGCCTTGGGCTGGTACCGAATCCCAAAACATAATGTACAACATTCCTAGCTACTTCTTTATTTACGTAAGCTTTATTTCTCCTTTAAGGTAACCCTAATTTACTACTTCCTCAGGGAAATAAGTACCACTTTCAGTAGTTTAGAAATAGTGATGTGCGGGCTGGCACGATACCCCGCGGGAAACACGTGTATACCAGCTGGTCAGTGGGGTTCGTGCAGACCTTTCAACCCTAATTTGCGGGTGGCGGGTCCAAGTCGAGCTCTTCCTCCTGCTCTCCCCGCCCGTCACCTTACACTGCCGGCTTCCGACTTCCGGGTTTTGTTTTTATAGCCACAGCCCCTGCATCACTATTCAGAAGGTATGGTATGAATCACATTACTATTTTAATAGTATCTTCAGAAATGTATTAAATGTCACAATATAAAAATAAAAAAATGCAATCCATAGTTATGCTGTAAGAAGTGTAAGGTATAGAAAGGAGCCCACTGATTAGTAAAGACATGCAGGTATAGGATCCATTATCCGGAAACCCTGTATCCAGAAAGCTCCGAATTACATCTCCCATAGACTCCATTTAGTCAAATAATTGAAATTCTTAAAAAATAATTTCCTTTTTCTATGTTATAACAAGGCAATGCATTGTACTTGATCCAAATTTAGATATACTTAATCCTTATTGGGACAAAACAATCCTATTGGATTTAATTAAAGGGCTGGTTCAACTTTTAGTATGTTATAGAATGCCAAATTCTAAGCAACTTTTCAATTGGTCTTCATTATTTATTATTTATTTTTTAATAGTTTCTAAATGATTTGCCTTCTTCTTCTGACTCTTTCCAGCTTTCGAATGGTGACCCCATCTAAAAACAAATTCTCTGTAAGGGTACAATTTTATTGTTAGTGATTATTCATTTTCCTATTCATTTTTTTGCATGGTTGCTAGTGTAATTTGGACCCTAGCAACCAGATTGCTGAAATTGCAAACTGCATAGCTGCTGAATAAAAAGCTAAATAACTAAAAAAAACACAAATAATAGAAAATGAAAACCAATTGCACATTGTCTCAGAATATAACACTTTACATTATACTAAAAGTTAACTCAAAGGTGAACAACCCCTTTAAAGGTAAAATTAAAGGTATCTAGATCCTAATTAGAGAGAAATCTGTTATCTGGAATACCCCAGGTCCTGAGCATTCTGGATAACAAATCCCATACATGTACACTTTTACAACAATCAACTAGCTACAAGCTGCCTTCATACCATGTTATTAGTTCATTTGTGTATGGCTTTTATAAGGTAACATTTTTCTGAGCAAAATCAATGGTTAAAAGAGGTTTTCCTATCTTCCCTCTCATTGACTCCCCACATTGAGATACTCACAAAATTCTGTTTAAATTAGTATCATTGCCATATTAAATATGTGCTACATACTTTACATCTATACTGTATAAGTGTGAGTCTAGAAAAGTATTAATCAAGTAACAGCAAAGCATCCCTGTGTCACAATTAGATTAGAACTTTTTATTACAAAAGAAAATACAGTCAACGTCCCTGTGATTCATAAATAAGAAGTTTAATATCTACGGTTTTGTCAGAAGAAAAAGATACGTAGACCTTTGCTCATTTGCTTAAAAAATTACCGTAACCAAATTCCTCTTTTCTTAATTATCAATGCTGTAATTAGTAGAGAAGCTCTTGAAGTACTATCTAGCCCAATGTATCAAGCGCTGGGGACAGAGAGAGTGGCTTTCTTAATGCATTACCCCATCTGCAGAATATCATATATTAGCTTTGGTCCTGGTATAAACTCTTTAGTTCTAGGTCTGACATTAGTAATTTTCTTTGTAAAGAGTATCACCAGTTACAATAGTGCTCAAATAATAATGATGTTATTATCTGTGTGCACCAACAAAATAAGTTATCACAGATATTTAAATCAAGCAAAAATGCTAAATAATGTATCCTACACAAACACACTGCTCTTGTTAACAATAAAGATGTACTCTAAATAATATATTCACCATAACTGCCCATACCCTACTTAAAACTATAATGCTCCATCTTACAGGTAGACACCTATTCAAACAAAGAACAAGTCTTATGCTACAAGGAGAACAATGTTGGCTGAAGCCCCTGCCTGTACCTACATACTGTAGTTTCATAGTTAAATAATAAGTTTGGTTGAAAAAAAAAACCAATCAAGTTCAACCCCAATAAATGAACACTAGTGCATCAATATATCCACACACTTATACCGACCTATATATATGTGTGTATATATATATATATATATATATATATATACATATATGAACTAAAGATAACAATATCTATACTAATTATAGATTATAGTATCAGAATAGCCTTGATATTATGCTTGTTCAAGAAATCACCCAAGCCATTCTTAATAGAATCTGCCATTGCAACACCACCAGGCAGGCCATTCTACAATCTCACTGTCCTCACTGCTGCTTCAAATGAAAGTTATGTTCCTTAAATCTAAATGTGTGGCCTCTGGTGCATTCATCCTTTTTATGAGAAAAACAACCCCCCACTGTCAGTTAGTAATACCTGTCAGTTGAATTTTCGGATGGTGTTTTTTTTGTTTGGGAAGGCTTAAGTTGGCAATACACAGGCTGACTTAAAGCCAGTGTTAGATGAAGCAGATCCACTACTAGTCCAGCTATGCACCCCACAACTACAGTGTGGGAGTGATTTTCCCAATGAAATCTGTTTTATTTGCACTAGAATATCTATTTCCTGTTCCTTTCACATGGCAGTGGGCACACAAAGGGTTAATCCCTCCTGCTGTGAGAAAGGCACAGGAAGTGATGAATAAAAGGACTTCCCCCAGCTCTGGCGCCCATTCTTTTTCTTCCTGTCATGCAATACCCCCACAATGTACCTGCAGAGCTGCTCTCCTCTGTTTGAAGCTCCTCTGGCCGAGATACAGGTTCTCATGTGAGCCGCAGGAGAAGCCGGCGGGCTTATGGCCATCCGTTGCCTACAGCGCTGTAAGTCGCAATGCCGATCTTCAGATGGCGCATGCGCAATAACACGCTGATGCGCCCTATGATGTCATGCCTAACCCGGAAGCACTACTGTGCGCACTTCCTGGTAAGATTTAAAGGGACGGGAGGCGTGGTGTAGACAAACATTTCAAACATTTTATGCTGTTTTTGTCTGGCGTCTTACTGCTGTTAAAAAGAAGCAGAGTGCTTGAAGTAGTGCATTGCTGGTCCCAGGTGTAAGTATTTACCTGTGGATATGGATTAAAACATGCTGGGAGCTCAGGTTTGGTAAAATGACTAACCTGTGGTGTACATATCTCTTGCAGGCTGTCTGTAATGAGTCACAGGCGTTCACACTCAGGCTCAAGGGGGTAAGCATTATCTAAGGAGAGAGCTTTTGGGACTGACTTTTCAAAAAGTAAGTAACTTTACTCCTTTTTATTTATAGGAGCCCATCACAGGAAAATCAGTCAGAAAGATGTACAAGTTCCAGACGGGAGTGTATAGCATGTGGTGAACCGGCCATGCTGGATAAAAGGCTGTGCAAAAAATGCCTAATGGAGGCTAGCAATCCTCCCATGGAACAACTGAATAACATGATGGACTGGATGCAATCCACCTTTAAGCAATCCATGGCTACTATGGTAGATGAAGTCACGGGTAAAGTAATGCATAATCTGAGTAAACAAGGATGCATACCTGCTGCCAGTGCAGGGACGACAGCCGGATCATCTAGAACAGTACAAGAAAGAGATTCTACTTCCTCTGAAGGGGAAAAATCAGAAACAGATACAGAAGAAGCAGAGGAATCAGCTTTCATTGATTTTATTGAGCCACTCATAAGACACATGAGAATCACACTAGATTTAGATGAAGAAGAACCACTACCCAAACAAGATAAAATGTTCAGATCTAGAGAAAAGAAAACACAGGTGTTTCCGGTCCATGATGTGATTGCCAGCATGATAAATACGGAATGGGAAACCCCTGACAAAAAACTGGGGGAATCTAAGAGGTTTAACAGAATGTTTCCTTTTTCAGAAAAAGATGTAAAATCTTGGAATTCTGTGCCCAAAGTAGATGCAGCAATCACCAGAGTGGCTAGACGAACAACATTGCCAGTGGATGAGGGAGTTTCCCTCAAAGATGCCATGGAAAGAAGGCAAGATGCCATTCTAAAGAAGCTGTACCTTGCAGGAGGGAAGGCTTGCAAAACAACGGTAGCAACCACATCACTCACCAGAGCCAACAGCATTTGGATATCTGAGGTTGAGAAAGCGGTTAAAGAAGGAGCAGATCAAGATAAAATTCTGGATATAATTCAAGACATTAAAACAGCAAACAGTTTTGCTTCTGAAGCCTCCCTTGAGGGAGCAAGGGTCGCAGCCAGATTCATGAGCCTTGCAGTTGCAGCCAGACGAGCACTGTGGTTGCGTCATTGGCACGCGGACTCTCAGTCCAAGCATAACCTCTGCTCCCTGCCATTTAAAGGAGAATTCCTTTTTGGGGAACATTTAGATCAAATAATCTCCAAGGCGTCAGCTGGGAAATCAGCTTTTCTGCCGCAAGATCGTAAAGATAGAAGAAATTTCAGAAATCAAAAGCCTTCATTTCGGGATACCAAACAATACAAACCAGGAAAACCCTTTGTCCATCAGCCCTGGAGATCCAGGTTTCGTAACCAAGACAAAAGAGATCAGAAACATGAGAAGAAAACAGCATGAAGGTGCGCAAGCCCCTCTGGCCCAAGTAGGTGGCAGATTAAGGGCGTTTGGGACAGTGTGGGCTCAACATATACAAGATTCCTGGGTCCTCAATACGATTGTGGAGGGTTATGCATTGAAACTGATGAATATACCCAAAAGAAAATTTGTGTCATCAGACAGACAGAGATCAGACCAAGACAGAGAATGTCTCCAATCTGCCATTCTGGACCTCTTGGACAAGGGAGTCATAGAGGAAGTTCCAAAAAGAAGTAATTTTTCGGGAATATATTCCCATTTATTCCTCAAACAGAAACACAACGGTTTGATTCGAGTAATACTCAACTTGAAAAGTCTCAACCAAAATCTCCATGTAAGAACATTCAAAATGGAATCCATCAGAACAATTATGATGCACATCTGCCATGGAGATTGGATGGCAAAGATCGACCTGATGGATGCCTACCTTCATATTCTAATATGGGAACCACACAGGAAATTTCTGCGTTTCTTCATTTTGGGGAAACATTTTCAATACAAGACAGTCCCTTTCGGGTTGGCGACAGGTCCCAGGGTATTCACAAAGATCTTGGCACCTCTTTTAGCACACCTTCGTATGAAAGGAATTCAGATCTTTGCTTATCTAAAAGATCTGTTCATAAAAGCTTCTTATTGCCAGTTGCTGACAGAGCACCTAAGGATTGTGGTAACCACTCTACAGAGTTGGGGCTGGTTAATAAATTGGGAAAAGTCACTTCTGACCCGAACTCAGGAAATATTGTTCTTAGGAACAACAATCAACACACAAGAAGGCCATCTGAGACTCCCCCTAGAGAAAATACCAGATATTCAATATCAAGTACAGCAGATTTGCGCAAAACACAAAGTTTCAGTGAAATTCTGCCAGCAAGTCCTCGGGAAACTGAGCTCTACAATAGACTCGGTCAAATGGGGAAGGATTCATACGAGAACACTACAGATGGAATTCCTAACACAATGGAGCAAAGGCCATCCAGAGTCGAACCAGACCATTTCTTTATCAGAGAAAACTATACTATCCCTAGCTTGGTGGTTAGAAGAAGAGAACTTGAAAAAAAACAATATCTTTCATGCCAAAAACCATGGAAACAGTCACGACGGATGCCAGCAGAATAGGCTGGGGAGCACATTGCAGGAGACAAACATGCCAAGGAATTTGGTCCAAGGAAGACAGCAGAAAGAGCTCCAACTGTAGAGAATTGAAAGCAGTTCTATTAAGCCTGACCAGATTCCACAAAATAGTCAGAGGGAAAGAAGTCCAATCTTACCGTGGTCAATTACATAAACAAGCAAGGGGGAACCAAATCAAAAACGTTATTGAGCACGACCATAGCTATTTTTTCGTGGGCGGAAGAGAACCTAATAGGTCTGTCGGCCTGTTACATACCGGGAGTCCAGAACTGCCTAGCGGATCAGCTCAGCAGGAAATTCCCGACAGTGGGAGAATGGGAACTCAGTCAAGAAATTTTCTATCTGATCGACAACAAGTGGGGTCCCTTCTCCATAGACCTGATGGCAACATCTCAGAACAAGAAGATTGCAACATTTTGTTCTTGGGGAAAGAACAGTCAAACGATATTTTGGGATGCCTTTTCTAGGGCTTACATCTTTCCACCTCTAGCTGTGATACCGAAAGTCCTCAAGAAAATCAGGACAGACAAGGCAAATGTGGTCATTGTGACACCTTGGTGGCCCAGAAGAGCTTGGTTTCCGATACTGATGCAGCTTAAACAGGAGGAGCCATTCCACCTTCCAATAGTTCCAACAATTCTCCACCAGGGAATGGCGTTACATCCGAACCCAGGCCTTTGGGCCTTAGCAGCCTGGAAACTGAAAGGCTAAAGCTTAATCGGTTGGGATTATCCGACTCCACAGTATCTACCATTTTAGCTTCAAAGAAAAAATCGACACACATAAAGTATGCCAGAACTTGGGAGGTCTTTGTAGAATGGTGCAAAGCAAGAGGTCATGACCCTTTCAGAATATCTGAAGTCACCATCATAGAATTTCTACAAGCAGGGGTAGAACGCAATATAAGTATTTCTACACTTAAAGGACAGGTTACGGCGATTTCAGCACACACTGACTTTCACTGGGCTTCAGGAATCCTATTGAAAAGATTTTTTCAGGGATTGAAAAAACTTTGCCCTATCATCAGATCAGAAGTTCCATCTTGGGACCTCTCGTTGGTCTTAAAAGCGTTAATGGAACACCCTTTTGAACCATTAGAGGAAGCATCTTTAAAAAAATCTGTGCCTCAAAACAGTATTCATATTAGCCATCACATCTGCCAGAAGGGTAGGAGAATTGCAGGCATTATCAATTAAACCGTCTAAGCTATCCTTCTTTCCAGACAAGGTGGTACTCAGAACGGAAGATAGATTCATACCCAAAGTACCATCTAGATTTTATCAGCAGCAGGAACTAATCTTACCTGCATTCTATCCTGAACCACAAAATCAACAAGAAGAAAAGCTTCACTCCTTGGATGTAGTCAGATGCTTACGGATTTACCTTAAAGTGGACCTGTCACCCAAACACAAAAATCTGTGTAATAAAAGTCCTTTTCAAATTAAACATGAAATCCAATTTCTGTTTTTTATTAAAGCATTCATAGCTGTTGTAAGCTCATTTAAAAATCTCAGCTGTCAATCAAATATTGTCTGCCCCTCCTCTATGCCATGGGCATAGAGGCGGGGCAGACATTTACTTTCACTTTCCATTCAGCACTTCCTAGATGTCACTGCTCTCCCCACATTCCCCCATTCTCTTTACCATTTAATTGTGTAGCCAGGGCATGGGGATGGACATCAGGTCCCCCATTCTGGTGCACAAACAAGATTCTGAGATGATACAAGGCTTTCCTTAAAAGCAGTGTCAACAAAATGGCTGCTGCCTGCTTGCTATCATTTTGAATTCCCAGACTGAAGGAAACAAGATTCAAAAAATTTATATAGTGTAATTAAAGTTAATTTTGCTTGACTAATGTGATAAAATAGGATTTGGAATAATTTTTTTGGGTGACGGTTCCCCTTTAAGAAAGTGGAAACTTTCAGAAAAACAGATTGCCTTTTGGTGACCATTGGAAGTAATAATTCAGGAAACATAGCTACTAAAAGCACGATTGCAAGATGGTTGAAGCAGTGCATCGTGACAGCATATTCATTACAGTCAGCACCGGAACCAGCACCTAAAGCACACTCCATCAGAGGGATGGTAGCTTCCTGGGCACTCAGAGCCCAGGTATCAGCAGAAGAAATCTGCAGAGCGGCCACTTGGTCATCTTTTTGCACTTTTTCCAAACATTACAAGTTTGATAAATATTCTAAGGATCTAGCCTGTTTTGGGCATTCAATTTTGGAGGCGGCTACTGCTGAATAAATGTATAATTGCAGTTCTTGGTCTATGTTTTTTTGTCCCTCCCTAAATGCTTAGCTTGTCCCTTTGTGTGCCCACTGCCATGTGAAAGGAACAGGAAAACTGAAATTCATATCATACTTACCGAGATTTTCATTTCCTGGACTGGAACATGGCAGTGAGCAGGGGCTTCCCTTCCAGAGGTATTGTAATCAGGCAGAAAGAATGGGCGCCAGAGCTGGGGGAAGTCCTTTTATTCGTCACTTACTGTGCCTTTCTCACAACAGGAGGGATTAACCCTTTGTGTGCCCACTGCCATGTTCCAGTCCAGGAAATGAAAATCTCGGTAAGTATGATATGATTTTCAGTTTTCTTCTGCGTCCCTCCATGTCTGTACACACGGGCAGTATTGCTAATCATGACCTATAAAACCACATGACTTCCTCCTCACCACTGTTATTTTTTGTCCTATTGGACAGGGGGTAGGTTCTCCCGCCTCACTCTTTTTTTGGTGAATTTTAATAGTAGTCAAACACAGTTTTTTGTTTTTTCTTTTTCTTTTTTGTTTATTTTTTACCTCTGTGTAGACACAGAGGGATGATTCCCAGGTAATGGAGAAGAATTTACCTGATGCCCCAAAATACATAATCTGTAAATTATCGCTTATTGGGAAGAAATGCAGGTGTGGGTATACCCATGGTCCTAGCCCTATGCTAAAATAGCCCCCCCTGCTATATGTCCAGGGAGGCACAAGATTGAATCTATTAGTGCTATTTGGGAAGAAATAGAGGTGTGGACTTCCCACATTGTTACCTGTGAGCTTTTCTTGGCCTCCCCATTTTCTTATGAGTTACGTGAGGATCTTTAGAACTTTTGCAAAGGGGCCATGGGTATGGATATGTGCTAGTTATAACAGCTTGAAGCTGGTGAGTATGATTCTTCAGTATCCACTAAGTGTTTAAATGTTCAATGCACTGGAAAGTCTGCATGCTAATTAGCTAATTATGTCCCTCAGCTGAACTGTATCAGGGCTTTGGCTGGAGTTTCCATTCTGCTGACTAGTCACTATCTTGTAAGGTGCAGATGTTCCTTTCGGCCTCTTTGCTATTTACTATTTTAGGTATCATGTTGGTGAATCTGTGTCCTCTGTGCATACACAGAGGTTATATTTGCTCATATTACAAGTACTTCCAGCAGTGGTTAGAGGTTTGCACTGCTGAAGCAGTATGGCACCTCATTTCTTGTGTCTACTCCTAACAAGTGTTCCACCTGACTGAAGTATTTCTGCTGACAATCCTGAGCTATCTGGTAAGGTACCATTGTTCCTCTGACTTTTCTATTATCTGAAGTCTTAGGGTGTGAGCCTGAGTCCCCTGTGCAAAACAGTTATATTTGCTCTTGTTACACAAGGTACTTTAAGTAATGGCTGGTGAATCGCTCTGCTAAAGCAGTGTGGTAGCACTATATGCAGTGACATAGAAACATACTGTAGTAATTTTTGGTTGAAAAAATTATAGATGTCCATCAAGGTCAGCTTTTGGACTTAAATAAAACCTGTTAAGATGCCAGTCGAGTCAAAGGATAAAAAGAGATTCAGTGGATACTTACACAACAATGATTGTATGCAGTGAGAGGTACTGAGCACTGACACACCAGGTCAAGATACAATTAAAGATCAGCGCCACAGGCTATGGAAAAAAAAAACAGAACCTAGTGCAATATTGTTAATATTTAGTGCAACTAATCTGTGTGTGTGTCTTGAAGAAAGTCTTTGCATAGATTGTTTCTTGTGTGTGTTTAAAGTGTTACCTGACACCTGTAAAACAAAGTATGAGTCAAAAAAACACCTGTATCATGCCTGCAAAGCTCCGTGCTGCTGTTTTCTCCTCTAAGTCCCATTATAGCTGAAATCCGATTGGCTGGAGAGTGAACTTTGAACCTCCCACCAGCCAATCTAATTCAAAAGGGGCTGTATTGGGGTTTTTTTTACTTTGAGGACTGAACCAGAATCGCGGAAAAGAGATGTTAGGGAGTTCTGTGAATGGAAAAATTCCTGTAAGATTCATTTAACAGGCTGCTGCTGCTGATCCAGGAAGTAATACTCCCCAAACTCTTATTGTGATAGAGAATGCAAGTTATAGATCTTAAGCATGATTCTGTAACCCTTGTATCTGAAACTGCTATTTTCTCTGCTCCTCTTTTTTTTTTTTCAAAACTTTTTTATTGGTTTACAGCATTACATTCACTTACATTGTGAAGTAACCATTTTTCTTTTTTCTATTTCAGATAACAGATGTTCACCTACACAGAGGGAATTACCAGCTTTACTGTTACAATAAATGATGGTTTTCCATTTTTAAATTGCATACCAATAAAAAATTTTAAACAAACAAATAGAACCGTCTACAGCTGAGTGTTTCTCCAGTTTTGTATATCATATTCTCCTAAAATAGTGCTTCATGGTAATAAATTACTGTCATATAGATTTCAACTCAGCCTAATATCATTAGTCAGTTTGGAGAGTAAGTTACACTTTTGTGGGAAAATTTCTCAAGAGGATAACATATTAGTATATGATATCCAAGGAGTCCAGATCTTGGTATAGATAGTATAGTTATCAGCCATTATACCTAACATTCTTTCATTGATCATTATCCAGCTCATTCTATGGCGGAACATAGTTATAGGAATGGTACGTTTTTTCCATGAAGCAGCAATAGTTTGTTTTGCTGCTATGAAGATAAACTGTATCAGTTTTCGTGTATATTTATTTGACACTGGAATTTTTGTATTCAACAGCACAAATAATGGGTCTTTTCGAAGATTAACTCCCGTGATTGAATCTATTAAAGTAAATATTCTAGACCAAAATCTAGATGCCTTTCTAAAGTGCCACCAGGTATGCAACATCAAACCCTCTAGTCCACAATTTCTAAAACATAACGGGCTGGAATTAGGATAATATTTATATAGTTTAGTGGGCACCATGTACCAACAAGATAGCACTTTATATTGTGTTTCTTGTGCCAGTAGATTTATTGAACTTTGGTGTGTAATTTCCCATGATTGTTGCCATAAAATGGGTTCTATTGTCATATTAAGCTCTTTCTCCCATTGTTTGATGTAGTTCGGAAGGGAGAGCGTTGAGGAGTTTAAGATTTCTTTATATAGTAAGGTTATTATTCCTACTACATGGAAATTTAATACATATTTGTTCCCAAACAGTCATGGTTAAAACATTACTGCACCCTTTAAGCACTTTGTTAAGAAAGTGTTGGATCTGAAAATATCTAAAATATTAATTTCCAGGTGGGTTGTGTTGCATAACTATAGTAGCCCATATTACAATACCTTGTAAGCCCAGAAAATGATTCACATACGTCATATTGTGTGTTTGCCACCATTGGAAATCAGATTTCCGTACACCTGGGACAAAAATAGGATTCCCAAATACAGGCATAGCTGGACGATGAGGGGAAGCCAAGGGAGTTTTTTGTGTAACAGAATCCCATACAGCCAGACCAATTTTGAGGATAGGAGTGGAGTTAGTGGGCCTTTCTTGTTTGGGGATCCATGGTAGTACCATGGGGTACACTGGTTTTAGCTGTTCGGTTTCTATTTGAGTCCATAACGGAGGAGTGGGTCTATAAAAGTGAATTAACGGCGAAATTTGCGCCGCTTGATAATAGTAAAGTAAATTAGGGACACCCAAACCGCCCTTGTTTTTAGGTGTTATAAGTGTTTTTTGTGATAATCTTGATTTCTTTCCCATTCCAGAATTTTGTGAGTCTGGCCTGTATTTTGTTTATAGTATATTTTGGGACTTCAATTGGCAACATTCAAAAGTGATATAATATTTAAGGTAGAATCATCATTTTTATCGTATTTATCATACCAAATTGTGATATATATAAATGTGACCAATTTGATAGCATTTTTTCTATTTCTGTCCAAAGGTGAGGATAGTTGAAAAGGTATAAGTCCTCGAGATCTGGTGTTATCCTAATCCCTAAGTAAATCAAATATTTATCTTACCATTGTAAATCAAAATTGAGGTAAATTAGTTTTTTATGCGTCTGACTGATACCTAGGGTTTCAGATTTTGTTGGATTTATCTTTAGTCCAGAGATAATCCCAAAGGTGTGTAGGATATTAAATAGATGAGGTAACGACGAAAGTGGCTTCATAATCACCAATAACATATCATCTGCAAATAGCATTTATTTGTGAACTTGCTGACCTATCAACACTCAAGTTATGTCCGCATTTTGTCTTATTAGTGCTGCTAGGGGTTCGACTGCCAATATAAACAGCAGTGGTGAGGGGGGCAGCCTTGTCTCGTCCCTCTATGTAACGTAATAGTGTTAGAAGCAAAAGGGCCCCATTTTAAAAAAGCTTGTGGAGTGTTATATAAAGCTTGAATCAGCAAGATAAATTTATCCCCAAAGTTCAATTTTTTCAATATATAATACAGATAATCCCAGGTAACTGTATCAAAAGCTTTCTGTATATATAATGAGAGAAGGAGCGCTGGGATTTTGGAAGAGTTAAGAGTGTATATTAGTTGTATTAATCTCCTTATATTTTCTCCACCATCTCTGTTGGGGACAAAGCCGACTTTGGTCTAGGTGTATTAAATTTGCCAAAAATGAATTTAAACGAGTGGCCAGTATTTTGCCTAAGATTTTTACATCATAATTCACTATGGAGATGGGACGATAATTGACACAATCTAAGAGGTCTTTGTTGGGGTTTGGTATCAATGCAATCTGGGCCAATATAGAATATGGGTGCATTTTATTTCCTTGCAATAGTTTGTTAAACAGGTAAGATGAAGAGATAGTAGTGAAGCAAACTTTTTATAATATAATATGGAGTAACCATCTGTGCCAGGTATTTTAGAATTTGGAAGCAGTTTGATGGCTAACAAAGTTTCTTCAATTGTAATATTGTTATCCATTATTTGTTCCTGTTCTGGAGTTAGGGAAGGGAGTTGTAGGTTTGCAAATAAATTATCTGCATGGGTTTTATCGAATTTGGCTGGATCTTGATATATTTTGGAGTAAATCTCCATAAATTCCTGCAAAATTTTTCTGGGTTGCCTGTAATTGTCCCATTTTCAGTACGAATTTTATGTAAGGTTATATTCGGAGACATGGCGGAGTGCAAAGTACGGGCTAAAGGAGTGTTTGGCTTTTTTCCTTTACAGTAACGCCTATTAATTTGCCATTGAGATGAATTTTCCACATCAAGGGTATATTGTAGATCTAGTTCGCTTTTAGTAAATATTATAGTGGTCTGTAATCTGGGGGAGTAATTTTCCTTATTCTGTATTTCCAGATTCAGTAATCTGTTATGCAATTCTTGTATTTTTTGCTTTTCTCTGCTTTTTACGGGCAGCCGCTATGCTTATTAACTCTCCCCTTATTACAGATTTGTGAGCTTCCCATAATGTTATTGGTGAGGTAACGGTACCATGATTTAGATCAAAATATTGTTTTATAGCACCTTCAATTTGCGAGCGTAATTGGGGAATTGTTAGGAATGTGTTATTCAATCGCCATCTACCATGTGAAGGTGTACATACTAATGACCTTAGATCTATCGAAACCAGGGAGTGATCTGACCATGCTATTGGCAAAATTTTTGCAGCAACCAAGTTCGGTAATAATGTTTGGGACAAAAAGATGTGGTCTATACGGGAATATGTTTTATGTGGGTTAAAGAAGTAAGTAAAATCTTTGGTTAGGGGCCATCTTTCCCTCCAGGCATCTATAACAGATAATATTTGAAGTATTTCTAATATTTTCCTGGCTTGCGTGGTGTCAGAGGCAATATGCAGAGTATCTTTATAAGTTTTATCAAGTTTCGCATTAAGACAAATATTGGTGTCACCTGCCAGTATCAATTGACCCAGTTGATTTGCTTGTATTACTTTATCTAACATTGCAAAAAAAATTCCTTGACCCGTATTTGGTGCATAGTAATTAAGAAGTGTAATAGTTACATCCTGTATTTCTCCAACTAATAAAATGTATTGACCATTTGGATCTCTTTTTATGGTCTGAAGATTAAAGTGCAAACCTTTATTGAAACAAATTGCCACACCATTTTTTTTCTCAGGACCCGATCCTAAGTAATAAGTTGGGAAATAACAGGACAAAAATGAGGGTTTAGATTCTAAGGAGAAATGCATTTCCTGCAAGAACACAATATCTGAGTGAATAGAACGGTAATATTTAAAAGCTTTTGTCCGTTTTTGTGGAGAGTTGAAACCCTGTACATTATGTGTGATAACTTTTAAGTTAGCCATATTATCATATAATTTTTAACATCCTAAGTTTACGGTTTACGTTGGTTCTTTGGGATTTTAATTGAACAGCATTAGGAGTAAAACTGTTTTGTAGGCGGATAAAACTCAGCTGCAAGTAGACTAAATTTTTAACTGAAAACATATACAAACATAGATATAATTTCAAAGTACATAAAATGTTTTGAATTCCATACATCACCTTCATGCAACGTCTCATAGTGTAACCCTGTTAGGAATGGAATAAAAGTTTGTTCCTTGGAGCCTATCATAAACATAACTTGAAAGCTTATTAACACTTAAGTAGCATTGATAACAAAGATGTATGCAACAAATAAGACTGTCGAATTATCAAGAATTGAATATGAGTATTAATATCTGGCTAGAACTTCTGGTGTAAATGTTATTCCTCTTACATTTTTTTTTTTTTTTTTTTTTGAAAATATTTTATTTGATTTTATGACAAACAAATAATCCTCTAACATTTCTATCTATCTTACAGCCCATTTATTGGCTCGGCAGTTCCATAATAAAAGCATTAATCCTTCTCTTGCCCAAAGCTGACATGTTGTTTTTCTAAGAAACCAAAGGTGGAATCCATACACACAGAGCAGACCAGTAACGTCAAAATTTTTTTTTACAAAATTCGTTAGTATACATCGAAATATAAACACCAACACACTTTAAAATTTTAAATTGCAAAGCCTTTATTAAAAAATAACTTACTGAAACTCCACTTCCTGTCCTCTTCAGAAACGGCGATACGGCGACCATCCTTCCTGCAGCAGTTGATTTCTTCTCCCTGGCTATCTCTCCTGGCCACTCTATGTCTGCCGCGCTCTGCCAGCAAGATTGACAGCCAGCTTCTTCTTCTCCAGTCACTTCTTGATGCAGCCGTACTGGTCCTGGTGGTGATCATCTACGGGGCTTGCACAAAACCGGCGTGCGCTGGACTTCTCCCTGCACACTCGGTGTGCTGCTGCTGCGGACTCTGAGCCCTGCTGCCCCTTTGTTTCCCGTGCACCCTGTGTAATGGAGGTCCCTGCTGACTGGGGGTCTGCGGCGGAGAGCGCTTGTTGTTGCTCCCACCGCCGGGCCTGTCACTCCTGATCGCTGCTCTCATGGATAGTAGCGCCATGGAGAGCCTGTCCCGCAGTGCTGCTGCTTTTGTGTGCTGTCCGTAGCGCTGTCCCAGGCGCTGCCGTCTGAACTGAAGCGCACGCACAGCCTCTTTGTCTGGGAGGCTTCCTACTCAGCTCTAGTTCTTTCTCCGCTGCTGTTACTCTCAATATTGTCCTTCTTCCTGTAACCTCAGTGCTGTCTCTGTTTCTCTCATAACTTTAGCACTGTCGATACTGAGCAGAGCGCACCTGAATAGCGCAGGAAACCCTTTCTTGCATTGGAACTGGGCGCAGCGCTACTTTCCATGAGAGCAGCGATCAGGAGTGACAGGCCCGGCGGTGGGAGCAACAACAAGCGCTCTCCGCCGCAGACCCCCAGTCAGCAGGGACCTCCATTACACAGGGTGCACGGGAAACAAAGGGGCAGCAGGGCTCAGAGTCCGCAGCAGCAGCACACCGAGTGTGCAGGGAGAAGTCCAGCGCACGCCGGTTTTGTGCAAGCCCCGTAGATGATCACCACCAGGACCAGTACGGCTGCATCAAGAAGTGACTGGAGAAGAAGAAGCTGGCTGTCAATCTTGCTGGCAGAGCGCGGCAGACATAGAGTGGCCAGGAGAGATAGCCAGGGAGAAGAAATCAACTGCTGCAGGAAGGATGGTCGCCGTATCGCCGTTTCTGAAGAGGACAGGAAGTGGAGTTTCAGTAAGTTATTTTTTAATAAAGGCTTTGCAATTTAAAATTTTAAAGTGTGTTGGTGTTTATATTTCGATGTATACTAACGAATTTTGTAAAAAAAAATTTTGACGTTACTGGTCCTTTAACCATTGGTTAATCTATGACTGCCTCACAGCCCCCCCCCCTCATTCCTCTGCAAGTTATAGGTGTGTTCAGCAAGTGCATTAATTCTGATATATGTTCTCATGGTCTTGAACATGGAATAGGCATTGCAACTAACCTACCATCTTTCCAGAGGTTTTTATATGCGAAATAAACACTTCATTTACTCCAATAAATGTTCTAATCTGTATTACTCATGAAATCTGAAATGTATACTGCTATGTGATTTGTAGGTATAATACATAACATTTTCATTGTATTTATCCTGTTTTGTTTTTAGGAGGTTATAAAAGATAGAATTAGTGTTTCATTTATTCTACATCTTTTATTCTGGGGGGTAACACATGAAATTAGCACGGAGGGACATTATAGATGAAACTGGAAACTGGAAACTGGAAAGTAATTTACCCTGGCTGCATCCCTAACGCTAATGTTCCTGCATCTCATTAGATAAATTGTGTCTGGCATATCAGTATACACAGTGTTGATGAGTCAATGCCCACTACCTTAAAATTTCTGTATTGTGCCTGGTGTTTCAGTGCTGATGGACACCCATCTTTTTTTCAACCAAAAATTACAACAGTATGTTGCTATGTCTCTGCATATAATGTTGTTGAGGTGTAAGCACAGTCTCCCACTGTAAATAATTTAGTTATGCTTATATAATGTTTATATAATGTGCTTGGGGTGTATAACCAACTACTACTTTCTTTGGGAAAATCACTCCCACACTGTAGTTGTGGGGTGCATAGTTGGACCAGCAATGGATCTGCTTCATCTAACACTGGCTTTAAGTCAGCCTGTGTATTGCCAACTTTAGCCTCCCCAAACAAAAAAAACACTATCCGCCTATGATCAACTGGTCAGCTAAATAAATACCTAATTGGTTGCCATGGGTGACTAGACATGCCGAAATCCAAGGTGTTGCACTACCATGTTAAAAAGTGTGTATTTGTAAGTATAATAGTATAAAAATTAACTACTTAATGTAAAATCCACTTGGAATATAAAGTCAATTGTTACTGATTATTTTTCACATAGATGGCATGTCCTGTTAATAACAGAGGATTTAGCTGATAAATCCAATATCTAATTACACATTTCGGAAGCAAACAAGTTTAACAGTGGGAATAAAAGAGTGTATGAAGTCAAAAGGCATGGGCTTATTTTTTAAAACATTATTTTATTCCCTGTACAGAGATAGAAATATATTTTTTCACGTTTAGACTTTGATTTGTATCTGTAGCCTTGAAAGTGATTTGCAAAAAAAATAAAGAACAAATTTTTGATTGAGATGAAATCATGTATACAAACAGCATACACTCTGAATGACTGAAGACTAAATGTTCTAGTGGAAAATATATAGCATCTCTCCCTGTTCTTATGCTTTAAAGAACACTGGTCTCAGTGAAAAGAAATATACAAAATCTTAATAATGGAGAAGGACAAGGTCCAGTTTCCATCACAAATTCAGTCATCTACAGCATTAAAATCATTTAGCAAGAAATAGAAAATATTTGTCAAACACAAAAATGTCCTTTTTTGGTTGAAGATTAATGTAATCTTCCATCAATAACAGAAATGTTTCCAAATACTATAAAATATATTATAACCAAGCGGCTTCCTGGAGCTCAAGGTATTCATCGCCCTGTCAAGAACTGCTTTCTTCTCAATAAAATCCTTTAAACCTTCAAGTTGTTAGGTGATATAGGAGTCTGGATTCACTAACAGAGTCTTGTGACAAGGGGCCCTGTAATTCTGCAGTTCAGGGAGTTACTGCTAACATATTTATTAAGTCTGCAAACCAAGACCCTTTGTGAACATTTAGGAGCTTTTAGGAAGACAGCCAAACCATCCAATTGAACGTATTCTGGAGAGCATAAATTATAAATGCTGTTTGAATCACTTAGAAAGTTGCCATTATGAGTGCATTCTTTGTCCTGAAGCGTTCCTGCCATGCAACCGCAGTTGGAAACAATAATACTGAGGCTAACATTATGCAGTACATTTGAGAGATGTATCAGAGTCTAATATTTTTTATATATTTCAATTAGATTTTTTTTAATATTTATTGACAAACTGTACTAAACACCTGTAAGTTGATGGTACAAATGCATTGAAGTTGTTCAGTCTGATATTTCCATCAGTCATACAGGATCACCTGCCTTAGGTCAAGAATAAGGAGGCCAGTCAAATGACTTGCCTGACTATTCCTGAACTCTGCCTGTACCAACCCTGGCCTTGCTGACCACGCTATATTGTTTTTTCCTTAAAGCTGGTGTTGCTTTCTATCCTAACCTTGGTAACCAAGGTTACTCCTCTCAAGTTAAGACCTGGCGGCATCTGAGTAGCCGAGGGCTCCTCCCGAAGGCCAAAGCCGACTGCTACAGGTGAAAGATTGAGCCATGACTGGGAGCTTAGTACTTGTTCTGAATTTCGGGAGCCGAATTTCGGGAGCCGTACATGACACTAGACCACCCTATGGGGCAAATCCACTAAGAATCGAAGTTGCGCCAGGCGCAACTTCGCCGCTCTTCGCCAGGCGAATTTTCGCCAGTGCTCCGCAAATTCACTAAAATGCGAAGTTGCGCACAGGGGTAGCGAAAGGTTGCGGAGTTGCGCTAGCGTTGTTTCGCTATATAAAATGAAGTTGCGCTAGCGAAGGCTAATTTGCATACGGCGCGAAATTCAAATTTCAATGGAGGAACACGTATCTGCACTACAAATGCCTAGAAAACCTTCAAATCTGCAAATAAAAATTTTATTTTGCCCTACACATGTGCCCACTGTCTAGGTAAGTTGCCATGAGTCAGGAAAAGTAGGGGGGAGGAAGGGGAGCCCCAAAAAATTTTCGATCTTTTTCAGCCTATCAGCCATCATGTAGAAAACACGCCAGCGTTTTTTGGGACTTAGAAAAATTTTTGACTTTTTTTGAAACAATCCCTATCTACTCTACTACTCTATTGCGCTTCGCCAGGTCTGAGGTGGCGAAGGAAGTCTAGCATAAAAGGTAGCGTTCGCTACACTGCGCAAGTTAGTGAATTTGCGTAGTTTCGTCGCTAGCGAAGATTCGCCTGGCGTAAGGTTGCGAAGTAACACTAGCGAAACTACGCCAGCGTTCGTTAGTGAATTTGCGCAGTAGTGAAAATGCCCAACGCTAGCGAAATAACGCTAGCGTTTGGCGCTTCGCGTCTTAGTGAATTTGCCCCTATAAGTCACCAAGTCACATTATTCCTTATAACTCTTAGTGGTAACATACAATTTCACATTCTTTTACAGCTTTTTCCATAAATAGCTGTCTGCCATTCTCTTGGTGAATACTATTTGCATTTACTTTGTGAAGAAAAACTAGCCATAGTGGCCATAACGTTTATACAATGACAAAAAACAAAATCATAAGACTATGGTTATAATGATACTTTAAGAAATCAACAATGTAACAGAAATTATTTCTACTTGCTATCTTGTAATGCTAATACTCCATAAACAAATAAATTATCTACTCAAGAGGGAGAAGTGGTGAGTTATCTCTCATTTACACTATTTTGCATTTTGTATGGTTAGTCACATAGGATACAGAAAAGAGTGCAGTCATATATTTCTTAAAAATATATATTTTTTAACATTTTTTTTAAAAAGTAATATTTTTACAGCTGCAAATAAAATCGAATTTCTCACTTAATGTTGAGTTAACATTTTAAAGCTTTTACTTTTTTCACTTCAGCTGTTTTCATATGGTTCACCAGAAATAAGGAAAAAATGTTTTCATACTTACCGTACTTATACTGTATACTTACCGTAATTTTCCTTTCATATATATATATATATCTATATCTATATAGATATATATATATATATATATATATATATCTATATAGATATATATATCTATATAGATATATATATATATACTTGTATATATATATATATATATATTCCTCAAGAAGGAGCACTCGCAGGTCTTACGAACAATCAAAAAATGTTTTATTTAGGCACAACAACTAACGTTTCGGCTGGAACACCAGCCTTTCTCAAAGTGTTCACAACACAACAAACAATGGTTAATATACAAGCAAAGACAAGTGGGGGTGTGACCAGGAGGGTGTGTGTGTGACGTATTGCCAAATCAGTGGTTGAAACAAATCCCCAGCAAATTCAAATGTGCCATTCATGAGCCACAGTGTCAATATTGCAAAATGACCACCAAAAACATATAATAAAACTCATGTATTGTTACTAAGTGCCTACTTGGGTCTTTATAAGCATTTAGACACTGTGTCAACATACTAGATAGCCGGCGTGTGTGCCAGAAATATATGGGTGAGAAGCTTGTGTGTATAGAAGCCAGTGATTTAACAATCAAGTGAACACCTGATCCCCAGTGTGAGCGCCCACATATATATATATATATAATCATGCGAGACCGGAAGGCTTCTGTCTACTAGCAACTACTGGCAGACTTGAGGGCCGGACTGTGCCGGCGCAAGAAAGAAAACCTTTTTGATAGATATATTGTACATACTCGTTTTGGCCGTCGAAATCTAGGAGTTCTTATTCTCGTGGGTCTAGGGTTGCCACCCGGCTGGTATTTTACCGGCCTAGGCCGGGGCCAGTATTACAAATTTACCGGCAATGTAGCTGCCGGTAAATTTGTAATACCCTTCAAAAAGACCCCTCGGCCTGCTCCTAATCCCCAGTAAACTTAGCTTTGCTGACTTTGTCCCCCGTCTGAAATCTCGGTGCCGTAGCCACACCCCCTTTGTGTCACGGTCCCGCCCCTTTTGACGTCACTATCCGCCCCAAGCTGCCGGACATCCCAGTGGGTCTCCCCGAGGTCCGAAACGCCGGACAGAAACAGCCAGTCCACCTCCACCGCACCTAAGTGCCTGCAGCGCACAACACCCGCACATACATCACTGAGTTAGTGGTTCACCTGCACGGGGATAGGAGGGCATGTCTCTTAATCTGTCAAGGCTTACGGTGCTCACAGTGCCAACTTCCCATTTATGTGCAGTGGCAGCTCCGAAAGTCCGTCAATGATGTCGGCATTCTTGGGTCTCTGTAATTACCCGCAACTCTCAATATAGGGGCATCTCAGCGGCAGGACGATGCATGGCTCAGAGGTACCAGCATCGATGCAGCTGTTAAACTCGTCAGAATGGGGTTTGTATTCCTCATATTTCTTCCAGTGTCCGCAGCCTTCTACTTCATGAGAAGTCAGCCAAAATGTATGCATAATAAATATTAAAAGGTGAAAAAAGGTAAATAAAAAAGAATTGGTTTAGAATAAGTCTTCGTTTATATTTGTCAATGCGAACCGTCCTCTAAATTGGGCACCTAACACATGGATGAGGTTATAAAGTGTGGTGGTGAGCTAACTTATGAAAATTCTTTTTAGTAAAGTGACACATGACTGTGAGGGCTCCCCTCATATGTCACCCCTGTGTAAGGCTCAATGAAAGGCGTGAGAATTAAAAAAGTGAAAGTCAGTGAGGGGGACAGACAACACTTACATTAATTTACGAAACCAGAAAACATCTCTATAAATATTCTTCACAAGGTGTTCATAATCATATCTTTTAAAACCAATGTCAATACAAAACTGCTAATCATACTGTATGTTGCTTCATTATAACATGAAATAGTCTTAACGAGGTTTCCATAATCATATCTTTTGACAGTCAATATCAATATAAAACTAATAGTCTTACTGTATGTTACACAAGAGAATAATTCACGTGGGCCAGACAGACCGTTACACAGAAACAGCACAGTTTGATTCTGCCCAATGTGTATCTCAGGATTAGTTTTAAACAATTTACCTGTAGGGACCTATAGGATATCCTATCCCTATAGAGTTAATCCCCTACCTTTTGTATGTAGTTCTCTTTTCCCTTGTTATTGGGCCTTGCCCTTGTAACTGGTAAAGTGTAACAACCACACCTATTGGACAAAGAGTGTAATGACACTCCCCTGCCACACTGCTATATAGTGCTGTGTAGGGAGTGGCCTCTTCCTCTTTGGCTCCTGGTGTCTGTGCTGCTAGGTGAATCTCCATTGAGCCTGGGATCACCATAGGCCCCAGTAAAGCCTTTACCCTAAAGGGACCTGACACCTTTAGTGCTAAGTCGGGGACCAGGTAAACCCCGTGAACGAGGACCAGCTAAAATAGTAAGATACTGTTATAGTTCTCTCTAGGAGAGAAAGACAGAGAGGTGTAGCAGAAAGAGCAGCTGTCGCTCCAACGAGGATTTGTAGTAGGGAGTAGCTTCCCACAAGGCCTGTTTGCCTTTAGAGCAGGGAACTCAGTTGTTAGGGCAGTAGGTGAGCAAAGGACTACCTGACCCCTACCTGATTGATCCCGATCCCCTCACTGTGCAACGTCGGTTGAACTGGGATTTGATATACACCTATCTGCAATATCCTTTGGGAGTCGCATCTGTTTGACTGTGAACCTTTACTGTCCAAAGTGATTCCATCTGCTGTGTCCTCAGAACTGTTGTAAGTAAACCTGTGGTCATTTGCCTTTGGCATAATAAACCTGTGCTCCTGTTTAACCTTTCAAAAGAACCTCCTGGCGTCCATTCTTCTATTTGCACTTATATGCCTGTGAGTTGTAGTTCAACTACAGTTTAAAGGGGAAGCTTCCATTTGGCGAAGGCTCTGCCCTGGGTGATGATTCGCAATGTAACCCATGCTCACTACCTAGCTGGTCACCCTTAACTCCTAATTGGCAGAATAGGCCAAGAAAGCGTTACATACCTATGAATGAATGGAGCATAGGAGACTGTTTTATTCAGTCCCCTGGGATTTAGGGTATTCAGTTTGTGAATCCAACCAAGTTCTCTCTGTAGGAGCAATTTCTCACGTTTACCCCCACGTACTGGCAGGGGAACGTAGTCAAACAGCATGCATCTCAGGCTTGCTAAAGAATGTCTTTGTTGGAGGAAGCGCAGGGCCACCGGTGTATCAGCCTTGTTAGTTTCTAAGGCTGCTCGTATGGCCGATCGATGGTTGCCAATCGCTCACGGAAAGTGGTGATTGTCTTCCCCACGTACATAAGGTCGCATGGGTATTTGATGAAATATATAACAAACTTGGTTGTGCAGGTAAGTCGTGCAGGTGGATGCGGGAACGCACTGCGCTAAGTGAGTTGTCTTATCCTTCTAGGAGTGCGTGCGGTACTATGTGGTGTGAGTGGAAGCCGATACCCCTGAAAGGGCAGCTTGGCTGGGTCGCTAGGGACACTGACCCTTCTCACCCATATATTTCTGGCACACACGCTGGCTATCTAGTATGTTGACACAGTGTCTAAATGCTTATTAAGGCCCAAGTAGGCACTTAGTAACAATACACAAGTTTTATTATATGATTTTGGTGGTCATTTAGCAATATTGACATTGATTTGAATTTGCTGGGGATTTGTTTCAACCACTGATTTGGCAACACGTCATACATACCCCCTGCTGGTCACACCCCCACTTGTCTTTGCTTGTATATTAACCGTTGTTTGTTGTGTTGTGAACACTTTGAGAAAGGCTGGTGTTCCAGCCGAAACGTTAGTTGTTGTGCCTGAATAAAACGTTTTTTTGCGAGTGCTCCTTCTTGAGGACTACATCAGTGTTTAAATACCTAAAAACATGACGCTCACCCCATTGTGCACGCCCACTAAATCACGTGACTAGTGGGCGTGCACAATGGGGTGAGTGTCATGTTTTTAGGTATTTAAACACTGATGTGTTTAAGGCTGCACTGCAGGGTGCATCCCCACTCCACTAGATGATCACATAATGGATCTTTATCATTATCGGTTGGTGATTCTGGGAGCTGATCTGACTGGTAGCGAGAGACTGAAATTGTTAGAGCTGACCATCCAGGAAAGTCAAGCAAGGACCTCACATAGCCAGGGGATGCATCACCAGGGAGCAGGCCAGAAATTCCAAAACATGTGGTAGAGTTAACACATGCCACTTTTTTTTTCTTTTCCACAAAGAAAGTTGATGCTTATTTAAGGACTTTTGAAATCATGTGTGAGGATTATGAGGTCCCTATGGCTGAGTGGACAAAAATTCTGGTGACCAATTTATAGGTATGGCAAGTGATGTTTGCCGAGAAATGCCATACTCCCAATGAACTGACTGATGAAGTTACACTGATTTTTAACAACTATGCCATCCCGCCGGAGACCTACCGGCAGACCTTCAGAGCTCTAACCAAGGACCCCACAGACACTCACTGGGTCTTTGCGTATTGCTTATGGTGCATCTTTGACCAGTGGCTAAAATCTAGTGGAATGCAGTCTCTTGAGGACCTGCGCCAGCTTTGTTTAATGGAATAGTTTTTGGAGCTATGTTCCCCTGAAGTGCATGAGTGGGTTTGGGACTGATCCCCTGGCACCCTAGAAGAAGACACTAGACTTGCAAATAAGTATGTGGAAAGGCATATGCAGTTACTACAGGCTCATCCAGTTCTACCCGGCTCATCTACCTCAGCCTGTACACCAAAGCTATCTACTGGACACTCGCAAACAAACTTCACTTCCCCATCAATCAAAGGGATACCAGCCCAGGAGCTGCACCATAGAACTAAGAAGTGTTTCAGGTGTGGCTCTGGCTCACATTTACGCACATCCTCTGGGGGGGGAGCCATGTGATGGATATGTGAACACTACTAATGATTTGATCTTTCTAAATAAAAACTCGAGTTTCTATAAAGAAATTAGATTAATTTCTGATACCCTAGTCACTAGTGGCTCCAACATGCCTGTGCATACCAACAAAAAAACAATAGGCAGAGTCAGCTGGGGAAGATAATCCTATCACCTAGGCTCCAATACGTCTATACTCACCTGTTTTAGAACAATAGGGGTTTACTGGGAGGTTGGGTACTGTTCAGCCATTATTTACTTGGAGTTTTCTTGGGATTTTGAATGGACTTGCGTGAGGGTCATGCCACGCGAGCAGATTCGGGGAGATTAGTCGCCCCAACGATAAATCTCCTCTTCTTTGGGGTGACAATCTCCCCGAACTTCCTCGTGAGGCAACTTTGGATGATTTCGGAAAACGAATCGCCACATGTGCCTTCCCCCAGATGATTTTAATTTTAGCTGGTGGTGGGCAAGGGGAAGGCAGTTAGGGGAGATTCACCAAAACCAATTAGGACCGCTCCAAACTCACCCAGTCCACAGCGTCCCCACTGCCAACATATGCAAAACGAACAGGAGGACGGCACTCCGGGTAAAAGCAGGTTTTTATTGCAAGGTTGTGCAGAGATACTTGGCCGTACGTGTTTCGGGAATACACTCCCTTAGTCAAAGCCTATGACTAAGGGAGTGTATTCCCGAAATGCGTAAGGCCATGTATCTCTGCAGAACCTTGCAATAAAAATCTGCTTCTACCCGGAGTCCCGTCCTCCTGTTCGTTTAGCAGTTAGGGGAGATTGTCGCCCCGAAGAAGAGATTTGTTGCTGGAGCAACTAATCTCCCCAAATCGGCTCGTGTGGCCAGACCCTGAGACCCCGGAACTGCATTTGTTGTTTTGTATAGGAGGATTTGTATCTGCTGTTTTGCCTTTGGACCTTGCAAAATAAATTATTAACTGCCATGTGGTTACTCTCCTGTTTGTTCTACATGCTTTGGTTATATCATTTTCATGACACCCTGTCATATCCGACAAGGCAGATACATGAACCTTTAGTGTTCTTTATTGCAAACCCTTGTCCAAACCTTTCTGCAGAACATCCAATACTTGTGGCAAATCTGGAACAGACTTCCCTAAGCCATGCTGACTTTGCCAGACCAAAAACCTCTCCCGCACTCTGTAATTTGATTTGATGACTTCCTGGCTTGAAGAAGAGTCTTTACCACTGCTTCTGAAAGTCCTAAGTCTACCAATCTTTTCCGCTCAGCCTCCATGTCATCAGTGAATGTGCGGCTGGATCTGAATGTAACAGGGGCCCCTGATGGAGAACGGCAACCGCTTCTGTCCCAACAGACGGCTGCTCTGAAGGGCAGCCATCAAGGCCCTAAAATTAGCTTTTCTAAAATTCATTGTTTTTGTTGCCCCAGTGAAGGCAAACTTCAACCAGGAATAAGTTCAAAGTGAAGAAAGCCTAGGCTGTGGACACAATAAACATTTGTCACTTTGAACTTATGCCTGGTGGAAGTTTTCCTTCATTGAGTACCTGCTCCCAATTGTTTTTTTCGGTTTGTCCGCTCCCCGAGCTGAGGGCTCAGGGCGGTGCACCTGGGCCACTTCCCCTGTGTGGTGAGTAATCATTTTACTATTTGGAGACCCTATTATTACAGATGTATCTTTGTTGCCCCAGTGTATATTTGTTTTTTGGACCGGACATTAAATGATATAACATTATGGTCACTATTACCCAGGGGTTCAATGACTTGCACATTTGCAATAAGTTCTGGGTCATTTGAGATCACTAGATCCAGAATAGCATTCTTTCTGGTCGGCTCATCACTAATACTTGGGGATTCTGGTCAGCAGGGCAAAAGATAATAAATGTATAATTTAGAAGTTTACAGGTTGGTGATCCTGCCCTTGCCAGAGCTGCTTGAATTGAAAAAAAGTCTTAATTTTGTGTGAATTATCTTACACTGAACAGAAAAAGTGAAAAATTCTGAACATTGTTTCAAGAGTCAGAGTGCAAATAAGATGAATAACTTTACAATAACTGAATATTTTATATATGATAGATTTTATTTGGTTTATTTTTGAAAAACATATTAACTATAAAAAACACAATAGCTGTAGTTTACCAATTTATATATGTTTAACTTCAGATACTTGGCAAATACAGGCTTTTTCAAAGGTAAAAAAAGTATGCCAATCCTGACAAATTTAGACATAAAAGCAGCTTATTTATCAAAAATTAAGACAACTTATTTAGTTCAACCCTGTTGAAAGTCCCTTTTCTCCTGCAGATTGCTAATTTTGTATGCATTTAGCAATTTTTGTATCTTATTTTTGCCAGTAGCTTATATAGGAGCTCAAACAGGAGCATTCAAACCATTCATTCAAACCACATTAACATTTGTTTGAATGGAAATATTTCTATTGCTCAACTTATGAAAAATTCTTAATTTGCTTGACTATTGAAGTTTATAGAAGCATTTGAAAATTTAAGCAAAAATCGATCAGAGAATAAAATCACAAGAAAGAGGATTTTTCTAATTTTGAAAGCAATATAGGTAGTATAACTTTTGGGGCAGATTTATCAAGGGTGGAAGTGAAAATTCAAAGTAAAAAAATAGAATTTCAAGCTATTTTTGTGTACTTCGACTATCAAATAGGCCAAAATTCAATTTGAAAACAATTTGACTATTCGAATATTGAAATGTATCATGTACTGTCTCTAAAACTTCGACGTCGACCATTGGACATCTAAAACCTGTCGAATTGCTGTTTTAACCTGTGGGACCTCCTAGAACCTATTTAGAGTCATTTTTGGGGGCAAATACGTTGATTCGAATTCGCTAAAACTTCGATTGGAATACAGCCTATTGACCCTAAGTTAAAAACTTTGATTTTATAAAATAAATTTCGATTGGTCTTTTTTATTCAAATTTCGAAGTTATGGGAGTTCAAAAAAACTCCCATTACTTCGGAATTCAACCCTTGATAAATCTGCCCCATGTACAATATGCCAATATTTAGAATATTTAAAAGAGCTATAACTTCTCTGAACAGTAAACCACATTTATCATTTATCCCAAAAATATGTTCATGACCAAAAATAGATTCAGCAATGTCTTTTATCAATTTCTCTGGGTCAAGGATTTTTTGTATGCTGTTGTCATCCTTCATGCAGAGTTGGCAAGCAGTCCTTGCATAACTTGTTACTTACTTTATGTGACACATGCATTAAGCCTAGTGTGCTGGACTAAACTATGCCATATTTAGTCTTCCTGTTTATGCACTGCACTGGTGACCTCTACAGGCCATTTCTGCAGTGATTCTACATTTCAAATAAAACTGGTCCCGGTGACAGCACTATAAGTGCAGCTAACAATTTATTCAGTATGTACTTAAATCAAGTTTCTTCTGGATATCCATTATTATCAGCGGCTTAGTACAGAATTCACCACAATAACAGAAAACAAATAATGCAGATTTAAAATGATCATCGTGAGGTTTCAGTCAGTTGTTTTACTCCTTTTTACGCACTTTAGATTTTGGAGCTGAAAAGAAAAAAATATTTGATTCTTGAGTCATCTTTTGTGGTAAAATGTACAGTTAGTAAAACCAACTTACCATTAGGATTTTCTTGTTTGTAGAATGTTTTGAGAAATTCGATAGCTTTTTCAGCTTGGTATCCACCAATGCACTGAAAACATAAGGATATATAAACACCCATGGTGAAATATATATCTTTAAGATATATATCTTTATAGGTATGAAACATACTTACTGCAAATATATTGTAGTTAATATATTTTACATATAATTTAAAACTTATTTCCTATGACTTTTCAAACAGACACTGTTTGTATTAATTTGAAATAGAATAGATTCCTTGTATGATTTTTGTGTATGGTGAAAAACATTGGTGAAATAGACAGCTTTTGATACTGGTTCAGATTGGGATTGAAAATTAAAGTCTAAAATGGATGAAACTGTGGTTTGTTTTCAGATGTAGGGTTACCTATGGAGAGCATCAAAGCTTCTCTAAATTGTAGCCCTTTGAGGTTGTTGTTTGCTATTCATTTGGGCTTTTTGTATACCTTTTGACATTTTTTGTTCTGATGTTACTTCAAAAGGGTATAAAAATATATAAAGAATATGTACCTTGAATTTGGTTCCTGTATCAGGTATATCATCACCAGAAACATTAAGCACTGATCCACAACCTCCGAATCGTTCATTCCGACAGCCATATACCACAAGAGGGATTTATAATCTTTCATTAAGGGTCAAATTTATAAACTGTGACCAATACTGCTGCCTCATTCATACCAGGATTGCGCAATAACATTCATCTTATTTTGCACAGCACCAAGGGGCAGGTTTATCAAAATGTGATATTAAATCTCACAGTATTTATCAAATAACTCAAATTTGTATGCACTGATAAATACCCAAAGACAGTAATATTATTACCAATGAAAATTGAGAAAATAAATCCAGAGATCAATATTAGTTGTGTGTTGATGACATATATTGATGAAACCTCGACTGTTCATGCCCTGGCTTTAAGTTGTCCCTCATTTTACATAGTGGTGGTATAGGTGGTCCCACCCATACATAATTTAATATTAGGGATGCAAAGAATCCACGATTTTGGATTCGGCCGAACCCCCGAATCCTTCACAAAAGATTGGGCCGAATACCGAACCAAATCCTAATTTGCATATGCAAATTAGAGGTGGGAAGAGAAAAAATGTTTTACTTGTTTTGTGACAAAAAGTCACGCAATTTCCCTTCCCGTCCCTAATTTGCATATGCAAGTAATTTAGATTCAGTTCTGCTGGGCAGAAGGATTTGGTGCATCCCTATAATTTATAATAGTAAACATAGTAAGTTAGGTTGAAAAAAGAAACACGCCCATCAAGTTCAACCTTTGAACTCTATTTTAACCTGCCTAACTGTTAGTTGATCCAGAGGAAGGCAAAAAAAAACTATGTGAAGCCTCTCCAATTTGCCTCAGAAGGGGAAAAATATCTTCCTAACTCCTGCTAAAAAGCCACCCAACCCCTTTTTAAAGCTATCTAATGTATCAGCCTGTACAACTGATTCAGGATGAGAACTCGACATCTTCACAGCTCTCACTGTAAAAAACCCCTTCCGAATATTTAGGCGGAACCTCTTTTCTTCTAATTGGAATGGGTGACCTTGTGTCAGCTGAAAAGACCTACTGGTAAATAAAGCATTAGAGAGATTATTACATGATCCACTTATATATTTATACATAGTTATCATATCACCCCTTAAGTGCCTCTTCTGCAGAATGAAAATCCCCAATTTGACCAGTCTTTCCTCATAGCTAAGATTTTCCATACCTTTTACCAGCTTAGTTGCCCTTCTCTGGACCCTCTCTAATTCAGTAATGTCCTGTTTGAGCACTGGAGACCAAAACTATACGGCATATTCTAGATGGGGCCTTACCAGTGCTCTATAAAGCTGAAGAATGACCCCCTCCTCCCGTGAATCTATGCCCCTTTTAATACAGCTCAAGACCTTATTTGTCATGGATGCTGCTGACTGGTATTGCTTGCTACAGCCAAGTTTATTATCTTAAAGGACCAGTAACATAATATTTTATTCACAAAAAAAAATAATTAATATACATTACTTATCCCCAATATGCTGCTCTTTCCTGCTGTTTCAGTAAGACATCCGAAAAAAATCAAACCAACGCTGTCCCACGGCGTCCAAAGGGTCTCCGCCATCTTCTAGCTTCATCTTCCTTCTTCTCCTCTACGTGCGCATAGCTGTGTGCCTCTTCCGGGTCTTCATGACATCACTTCCTCTCTCACTGCATGTTCCCTCTGCGTCTGTCCATGCAGCTTTCCCCGTGTTCCTGTCACCACAGCCTTTGCCTCCTTTCAAGTCGCTTTACCCCTCCATGTTCCTCTCACAGACATTCCCTCACCCAGCCTTTTCTTTTCTGAGCGTCCACTTTCAGTGCAGCATTCTCCCCTCCTGTTCCTCTCACTGCCGTTCTCTCATCCAGCCTTCTTGTTTCCTCCCCTTCCATGTTCCTCTCACACTGCGTCTCCTTTCCTTAGCGTCCCCTTTCAATTGCAGCCTTCCCCCTCTATGTTCCTCTCACTCTTTTCCGTCACCCAGCTTTCAACTTTCCTCCCCCTCCTCTGTGTTCCTCTCACTGCTGCCTTTTTGTTTCCTCCCTCTCCATGTTCCTCTTACTACCGGCTCCTTTCTTTAGCGTCCCCTGTCAATGCAGCCTTCTCCCCCCTGTGTGCCTCTCACTGCTCAGATTTCAACTTTCCTCCCCCCTCCATGTTCCTCTCTCACTGCCGTCTTCTTTGCGTAGCGTGTTCCTCTCACCGTCGCTGCTCTCGCGCTACTGTTCACTCCCCTCACCAACTCGTCTTACAAAGAAAAAAAAAAATACACGGCAAGAAGAACTTCTGCACTTGCCGGCTGCTCTTCTGAAGCTCTTCTCACACAGGGAGAACTTCTGAACTTGCTGGCTGCTCTTCTGACTTCCGGGTTCCTGCCGGAAGTCCTTGGAGGAGGAGTACTGCCGGGGCCGCGCACGTACTGCGGAGAGTAAAGACTGGTCGCCAAATTGCCGTTTTTCTAAAGTCAGGTCCGACCATGGAGGGGAGTTTTTACTGGGGACTTTTCAGCTAAAAGGAGGGTGAATATGGAATATCTATTAGGTCGTGAGTATTATATACAGGCTGTAATTTTTATTCTTTTAATAAAAAAAAATATTACTGGTCCTTTAAGGACTTCAAGGTCATTTCCATAATGAATTTTCCTAGTGCAGTCCCATTAAGGGTGGCTTGGATATTTTTACGTCTCAGGTGCATGACTTTACATTTATCAACATTGAATCTCATTTGCCACTTAGCTGCCCAGATTGCCAGTTTGTCAAGATCCTGTTGCAAGGATGCCACATTCTGGATGGAATTAATTGGGTTGGATAGTTTTGTGTCAGCTGCAAACACTGATACATTACTTGCAATACCTCCCCTAAGTCATTAATGAACAAGTTAAATAAAAGTGGACCCAATACTGAGGGACCCCACTAAGAACCTTACTCCAAACAGAGAATGTACCATTAACAACCACCATCTGCACCCTATCCTGTAGCCAGTTTCCTATCCATGTGCAAACGACTTCATTAAGTCCAACAGACCTTAGTTTAGAAAGCAGTCGTTTGTGGGGCACCCTCACTAACAGACATAATGGGAGCTGACCTGGAAAACCACACCACGGCAACTGGCCAATTTGAAGGGCTCAAGATAGTCTTGCTTAAAGACACCCTCAGAGTGGACATATTTTCATCTGTCTTCACTGTGGAAAGGGCCCACCGGATCCCTACAAGACCCCTACCTCTGGGTGCCCCGGCCCACCCATTCCTGCTAAAAATACTTAACTACCGAGACAGAGATATTGTACTCCGGGCAGCTCAGGAGAAAGGACCGCTCCAATATAATGGTACGCCTATATAAATATACCCGGATTTCTACTCTGCCCTGAAAAAACAACAGACAAGCTTTCAAGGAGTGAAACCTGATTAAGAGAAGCTAACGTACAATACAGTATGTTATTACCAGCCCGGCCCCGAATCCAGGACAACGGAACTGTACAGTTTTTTAACACTCCAGCAGAAGCAGATAAATGGCTAGAAAGCCACTTGCCAACAAAAAGTCCCAGGCAACAGGGAAGACCAGGAAAGGCCTAAGATGACTTTCTCTTGACCTTCCCGACATAGCAATTCTGACACCCCGTAGACCACTAATAGCCCCGCAGCAACAGAACTTGTTTACAAATTATGTTGTACTACTGTATGCTGCGTTGAGGCTCTATGCTGTGGCAAGATTCCTACTCTGAGCTCATACGAACAGTAATTCAGATAAGCTACAAGGACACTGGACTTAAAAGTCAGGCGTATCCTATGAACACTAAGTTACGTAAAAGTGCCCTGGACTGATTCTTCTGTAGGGTCCGCGCCCAACCATCTCTGTATATCCCCCCAACAATGGTGCCCAAGTTACCTGCAGCTAAACAGCATAACCTCCTCTTCTCTCCTTCCACCCAAGGGTCCCTCCCCATTAGCCTTCCATCAGCTAAAAGTTCTGCTTTGTTAGGTTGTACTATAATACTGAACAAGTGGCCACACAAAATGGTCACATTGCCGATTCCACAGTTATGGAAACAAGACCCAAGTTTAAAGGGTGGGATAGGAATATTTTTTGCATTATTTTTCCTTCATGTTGTATACAGTGTCATATGGTCATTGAATGTAATCGCTACTTTACAGGTTAAATCCACTGTCAGTAATAATCATCTGACTCACAATGTCATCACTTTAAGGAAAACTATACCCCCAAAATGAATACTTGAGCAACAGATATCAAATTAAGTGGCATATTAAAGAATCTTATCAAACTGGAATATATATTTAAAGAGATACTGACACCAGAAATTATGCCTTTTTTACATCTATCATAAAATTGACTTTGCATGCTATTTATAGTTTTGCCATAAAGTATTTGCCCAACATTACCCATCTGACTCCCTATGATCGCCTATGAGGGGGCTGCCATATTTGTGCAGCAGAAGTCCGTTAGCATTAGAAACTGTAACGGACAGGCTGAGGTGGGACAGTCAGGTTGGCAAATCAGTCAGGTTTAGGAATTTCAACTAACAATTACTTACAAAAACAAACCTCTCACATGACCTATAGATAACGTTTAATGTACAATACAAAAGTAGTTTTTTAGTGTCAGTAAACATTGCCTTTTTACATCTCTTGCCTTGAACCACCATTTTGTGATGGTCTCTGTGTTGCCTCAGAGATCACCTGACCAGAAATACTGCAACTCTAACTGTAACAGCAAGAAGTGTGGAAGCAAAATACAGAACTCTTGTGTGTGAACCGTGAATCATACGATCCCAGGGGGCAGCCCTTATTTTTTAAAATGGTAATTTTCTATTTATAATTACCCAATGGCACATACTACTAAAAAAGTATATTATTATGAAGATGATTTATTTACATGAAGCAGTGTTTTACATATGAGTTGTTTTATGCAATATATTTTTATAGAGACCTACATTGTGGAAGGGGTATAGTTTTCCGTTAACATAATTTCCTGGAATATCAGAGGTCTAAATTCCATATTTAAGTGGAGCCTCCTCCATAACAAACTTTATTGCCCACCCTTCCATATTACCCTTCTAGACCAACTTGTGAAAAAATTAGCTGACCTCCCAACCACTGGGACATTATGGGAGATTTTAACTTCCCTATGGACCTTCAAAAGGACAAACTCAACCCCCAGTCCACTGGCCCAACTAAATTAGCACAATGGTCCCAGGCCCTCAGCTTGGTAGATGCATGGAGATGGAAACACACAACAAAACAAGCATACTCTTGTGACCCACTAGCCACTGTCCAGAATAAATTTGGCACTGGTGTCCCCAATTTCCTTCCCACCATCGACAACATAACCTTCCTACCCTGAATACTATCGGACCATTCTCCCCTACTAATTACACTGAGGTGGCTCCCTCCCACAGGCTCGACTCCATGGAGACTAAGCCCCATGTGGTTCCAAAATGAAGAAGTAGGGATAGCCAATACCGCAGCGTACCTAGACTATTGGTCAATCAACTATAAATCAGCCCCCCCAAGAGATACTCTGGGACACATCCAAAGCAGTAATCCGAGGGGTTCTAAGTAAGGCCATTGCAGAAACAAGTCAAGGCGCCAAAGAAGCAGTCAAACAGGCTGAAGATCTATTGTCCACAGCAGAAAATTACTTTATAGCAGATCCCAACCGCGATACACACTCCACACTCACTGCAGCCAGGAATACACTTGAGAGACAAAACACAACACTTACTCGTAAGGCTGTTCTGTGCTATTTTACAAATAAATAACCAGTATATCCTATGTTTAGATGTGTTGAATGAGCTTACCGCTGTACATGGTGGGCCCAGGTGCACACGCCCCAGACCTTCAGCAAGGGGAGCAAATACCAGGAGACTTCAAAAGAGGCTGGCACAAGCCTGGGACCCACAAAATAGTAAAGCCGAAGTCAGATAGTAAAAGGTTAAAAAAGCTTACATTTTATTTTTCCAAAAATTAAGAACCAAGGCCTGACGCATTTCGTGTCTACCAAGGCACTTAGTCATAGGCTCTACCTATATCCCATATATTTACTCTTTGAGTGGAGATAAACCGACCAACTCCGTAGCTATAACTGTAAGGTTCATAGAATACTATGGTGACGTATAATTTGATAATTCACACACTCCCCTACCACTTTACAGGACTATCTTAAAAATATCAATCTACCCTCACTATCACCCAAAGAACATCCAATCCTCAACAACCCAATCACCAAGTAAGAAATCCAAACTGCAAACACCTCTCTAGATGCAAACAAAACTCAAGGACCAGATGGCCTCCCAGTCGAATGGTATAAGACCCTCTCCAAACATCTCTCTCTCTTAGTCCGTTTGCTCCAGCGGGGAGCATAGGGCCTCAACGACACTCCTCCAACGAACTCAGTTCGCAGCGGTCTTCTTCAGCTGAGCCCATGTCCATCCGACTGCCTTCATTTCAGCCTCCATGCACCTCCTCCATGTCTGTCTTGGCCGGCCAACTTTTCTTTTCCCTTGTGGGTTCCACTCAAGGGCTTGCCTTGTGATGTTGTCAGAACTCTTTCTGAGGGTGTGGCCTATCCAGCCCCACTTTCTTCTTCTGATTTCTCGGTCGATGGGGATCTGTTTTGATCTTTTCCATAGGATAATGTTGGAAGTTTTCTCTGGCCATCTGATGTGCAGGATGTGTCGTAGGCAGCAGTTGATGAAGGTTTGGAGCTTACTTGTGGTTGTCATGGTCAGTCTCCAGGTTTCCGAACCATAAAGCAAGACTGCTTTCACATTGGTGTTAAAAATACGAATTTTGGTTTGTTGTGAAAGGGCAGTGGAGTTCCAGATGGGACGTAAGGTGTTGAATGCATGCCTGGCTTTGTTGATGGGGCTCCTGATGTCCTCATCTGCTCCTCCATCCTTGCTTACTACGCTGCCCAGGTAGACAAACTTGTCCACGTCCTTAATGTCAACTCCTTGCAGCTGGATTTGGTCTTGCTGCTGGTTGTTAATCCTCATGGTTTCTGTTTTGTTTGTTTGTGTTGATCTTGAGGCCAGTTTTTGCTGCTTCCTCAGATAGACGTGTGAGTTTCTGCTGTGCATCTTGATGTCTGTGCGACAGGAGGCTGACATCATCTGCAAAGTCTAGGTCCTCCAAGATTTTAGTGAAGGACCAGCGGATTCCTGTGTTGGTATTTTGTGTAGAACTCTTCATAATCCAGTCTACTACCAGCAGGAAGATGGTTGGTGACAACATGCAGCCTTGTCTCACCCCCGTCCGCACTTCAAAAGGCTCTGTCATTTTTCCTTTATGCACAACCTGGCATGTGGATTTGTTGTAAAGTTGTTTGATAATGGAGATGAATTTTGGTGGTATCCCATAATGTGCCATAAGTTTCCAGACGACCCCTCTACCTACACTATCAAAGGCCTTCTCACAGTCTACAAAGATTGTGTAAAGTGGAGACTGCCATTCCAGTGACTGTTCTATGATGATGCGCAATGTTGCAATGTGGTCCGTGCAAGATTTGTCCTGCCTGAAGCCTGCTTGCTCATCTCGCAGTCGTTTGTCTAGAGCCTCCCTCAGTCTCAGCAGCATAATTCGTGTGAGTACCTTGCTAGGTACAGATAGGAGCATGATGCCTCGCCAGTTGTTGCAGTTGGAGAGGTCGCCTCTCTTGGGAAGTTTCACCAGATGCCCTTTCCTCCACTCTTTTGGCACGCTTTCCTGCTCCCAGACTTTCTGAAGCAGTGGGTATAGCATGTTCGTGGTTGTTATGACGTCCGCTTTTAGGGCTTCAGGTGGGATACCATCTGGACCTGCTGCTTTCCCAGCCTTGATTTCTTTAACTGCTGTGATGATCTCGGCTCTACTGGGTGGGTTGGTGTTGATGTCCAAAAGGATGTCTGCTGGTGGGATGAGTGGAGGCTGCTCTAGAGGTGGCCTGTTGAGGACTTCTGCAAAGTGCTCGACCCATCTCGTTCGTTCTTGGCCTTCGTTGGTGATGGTGCGGCCTTCTTTGTCCTTTGTTGTACATGATGGCTGTGTGTTCTTGCCTGCGAGAGTTCTGGTGATCTCATACAATCGCTTCATGCCCCATTTCCCCGCTGCCGTTTCTGCCTCCTCTGTGAGGTTGAGGAAGAATTTCCTCTTGTCCGCTCTACAGCTCTTTTTCACCATCCGATTTGTCTCCCAATACTGTGCTTGGAGATCCATCTTCTCCTAATGATTTTGACGATTATTCATCTTCTGTTTGAGTTCTTTTCTTTCAGTCATAAGATCCCATGTACCCGGTGACAACCATTCCTTGTGCTTTCTGTTCTTTTTCCCCAGGACTTCTTGGCAGGTATCCCTCCAGACTCCAGCTCTGATAGTGACTCAAAGCGGTTCTTCAAGCTGCACTGGTATTCTGTAGCTTTGTATGCATCTTTCAGGCTCTGCACATTATATTTGAATGCTGGCCTCTGTGCCTGGTCCCTGTGTGCCCTTAGCTTCAGCCTCAGTGTCGCCTGCACTAGGTGGTGGTCTGAAGCAGCATCCGCCCCTCGCTTCACCCTGACATCTAGTAGACTCCTCCTCCACTTTCGACCAATGGTGATATGGTCGATCTGGTTCTCTGTCTTTCCATCAGGGGAGGTCCAGGTCTTCTTGTGGATGCTCTTGTGCGGGTAGACGGTGCCTCCAATGACAAGCTAGTTGAAAGCACAGAAGTCCATGAAGAGTTCTCCATTTTCATTTTTCTCCCCCACTCCATGTTTGCCCATGATTAGTTCTTTTTCGTGTTGTCCTTCCCAACTTTGGCATTTAGGTCTCCCATGAGGATCTTTAAGTCCCTTCTATGTATCTTATCAATAGCTGCATGCAATGCACTGTAAAACTCTTCTTTCTTTTCTTCTTTTGCAATGTTAGTAGGTGCATAACACTGAGTGATGGTAACGTTTTTTCCTTTGGACTTGAATCTAGCTGACAGGATTCTCTCTGAGATTGGCTCCCACTCCATCAATGCCTTGGCTGCCTCTGCTGTCATAAGCAGTCCAACTCCATACATGTGCTGTTCTTGTGGGCCAGAGTAGATGATAGTTTCTCCGCTCGCTAGTCGTTGTTGTCCGTTTCCTGTCCATCTTGTTTCACATAATCCTAGTATGGTGATCTTATAGCGGTCAATCTCCTTGGTCACTTGTGCTGTTTTACCGCTTTCGTAAAGGGTGCGGACATTCCATGTTCCGATCTTTGTTTTGGTCTTGGCTGATAGAAGATTTATCGGCGCACTGGCTTCCCTAGGGCTTTCACCAGATCGCGTCATAAGCTCTGCTGAAGAGAAATCATCGCCAACCAAGTTGCTTTCTGGTTGTGTCGTTGTGGTTTCTGTAACAAATTATATAACCCCTAAACTCTTATTGACCTTGCAGAAATCCCAGGAAGATTTGGCTCTTCCAATCACATTTGCAGAAGCCCTAATAATTGTTATCCACAAACAAGGAAAAGATTCTGTAACTCCTACCGACCCATCTCACTAATAAACACAGATGCCAAAATCTTGCCCAAGATATTGGCGAGTAGGCTCCAAAGGGTTAATATGGATATGATACACCCAGATCAATCCTCCACAGAGGCATGTGACAAGGCTTCCCCCTATCCCCCTTATTATTTGCTTTAGCCATCGAACCCCTAGCTGCCCTTATTCAAGTCCTCTCCGTAGACAGAAAAATCACGGAAAAGATTTCCCTATATGCGGACAATCTATTGGTTTATCTAGCAGACTGACAGCTCTTTTAACAAATCTCCTTGCCATGGGTGACCATTTTGGTGAATTTTCAGGCCTCCGTATCTAGATGGAGACACTATGAGACCCTTACACCCCTCAATCTGAACTTAGAAACGATGGTCCTCCTCTTCTCAATCGATCCCAAAACAAGGGCCAATCTGCCTATAACACTATGGGGCAGAATTAACCTCATTAAAATGATATACCTCCCAAGATTCCTATATCTTTTTCATAACGCTCCAATTTCTATTCCCAAAATTTGGTTTAAAAAAATCAACATACCCAATACCATTTATTTGGAAACTAAAAGCACCATACAATGAGGGTGGCCTAGCCCTGCCGAACTTCTACCTATATTATTTGGTATCACAAATATACTACTTATATTGGTGGCTTCACCCAGATCTCTTTAACCCCAATATGACCCTCCAATCTTTACTGATAGGATCCTTGGAAGGCATAAGGAATATACCATATTGCTCAATGGCAGACCTGGACAATCTCCCACTGACTATGACTGCCCCCCCCACCTCATGGCTACAAGCCTTAAAATACCTCAAAAAGAAACCCCCTCTCCTTACCATTTCCTTCCCTCTATGGGGCAACTCAAATCTCCCTCAGTTCCGTGTACTTGAGGACTTTCTGTCCTCTTGGCCCTCTCAAGGTACCAAATATCTAAAAGACCTTATCGAGGACTCCAACTTTGCTTCATTTCCTACCCTGCAACAGCAGACCACTAAACAGCAACTACCTTTATTTCGGTATTTTCGAATGAGACACCTCTTTAAGACACAGTTCGGCACACTCTAATCCACTCTTTTTGTCACCACTATGTAAAATACCCTTGCATCAGACAATCCCACAAAACTAACGGCAAACCTATACCTCAATATTCTGGAAGGAGCACCCTCACCTTTCACATCTGCCCAAGCACGATGGTCAGAATACATACCTACTATATCCCAAGATCACTGGGATGAAGCCACTGAGCATTTGTATAAACTTCTAACCTCGATTCGATACACTGCAAACTCTTTCATCAACTATATGTAACCCCAGTCAAGCTTAAGCGCATGGGGAAATCCCCCACAACCATTGCCCTCGATATAACACCGAACAAGCCAACTTCTACCACGTTATGGAAATGCCTGACCATAGCCTCTTATGTACTATATAACACACTGTATCTACTGCATACCTGAACTCTATATATGATTTTTTTGGGGTTTTCTGATTCACTGTATAGTTTTGAATAAAAACAAATAAGTAAAATAATTAAGAAAAACCAAATGGTGTGAAGGATACTGAGCAGCCGCAGAGCACCAGCACACATGATGCAGGGTTCTACTGTTACATACAAAACTATATTTTCAAATACATCTGTGGATTTCTTGCTGTTCATTTCACACCAATCCAGCACTTGATCAATTGCAACCATTTCTGCATGTTGTGTTGCCTGACAAGAGAAAAAAAGTGAATGACTGATCTGCATCATAGTTGATAAAATTAATTTAAGACCAGTAGCTTGTACATTCGTAATTACAAAATGTATCCCTATATTTTATTATTCTGATGATACAACTAAAAGAAATGTATAAGCAATATATGAATGAGCTCTGTTTGTGACATGAAACCTAAACAGTTGGCTGTTGTGTTAAACATTATTTCAACATAGAGTTCAACATCAGTTCAACAAAAAGAGTAGGATAATCTATAGAAAATATGCACTCTTTTTTTGTATTTCATATTGTTACCTTTCTATTTCCTTACCATGCTTAAAGGACCAGTAACATCAAAAACATTTCTTTAAAAAATTTGTTACTATACATTAAAAAAAACAAAACACCAAAACAAATTAAACTTTAAAATTGCCGAAACTCTGCTTGTGCTCCTCTTCAGAAAGCAATCGGGCGATCCATCGCGAGGTGCTCGATTTCTCATACCTGCCTTCCTTATAAGAGATAGCCAGGGTGGAGAAATCAAGCCCCGCACGACTGATCATCGCCCTGTCGCCTTTTCTGAGAAGAGGAGCGGAAGCAGAGTTTCAGTAAGTTATTTCTTGATAAAGGCTTTGCGATTTTAAAGTTTAATTTGTCTTGGTGTTTTTTTCAATGTATACTAACAAATTTTTTTTTAAAAAAGTTTTTTGGTGTTACTGGTCCTTTAAGTTATTTTCTTACCTTCTTGCATTCTATGGGTACAGCAAGTTGACCCCTTCCCGACCTGGGGTTCCTCCAGCTTAGTATAACAACAATTCAGAAATGTTAATTATGAGTAACCATTGGCTGTATACTCTTCTGTATAAAACTCCTAATAAACAGATAATTTTTTAAAAAAAGAAAAGAAAAAAAATTTGGTGCGTATTCTGCTTCCATTAATTATTTTTAAATGTATTACCGTTTACACTTAAAGTCTCTCCTCCTGCAGTTATTTAAAGAAGAAATAATAGATTCTCCAGCCCACACAAAGGAATAACAAACAGAGGCATTCATTATAAAGTATGGTTTACTGTCAGCCTTACTCCCTCACCCGATGGGTGAAACCAGCACTGTTGTTATTTTTCTTGTAACTCACATTCTTTGTTTCATTAACTTCATTTCTTCCTTTTCCAACAACCTGGTTGTCATAAACCATAAGGCAGCCAACAGGAACCTCTCCATTATTCAAGGCATCTTGGGCCTAAAATGAAAAGGAATACCAATGATATATAATATAATTTTCATGGCTTTTCTAAATAAAAATTGACCCTTGGAATTTCCACCACTCATGACAGGACTAGGTTTGCATAGTTTAGGCATTTAAAGCCCTAGTGGCTGCTGATTATCCAGTCAAAGGCAAGCTGAAATCATCTGTATAAAACTCATGCTATTGTAATGCCTTGTAAGCTTCATTTCAATGTTATGTGTATCATATACTACAGGTTGTTGTATCTATTATCTGGAAAACCATAATCCAGAATGCTTCAATTATCCATTGGGCCTGGAGTTTTCTGATTAAACGAAAACTATAGCCCCAAACAATGTAGGTCTCTATAAAAATATATTGTATAAAACAGCTCATGTGTAAAACCCTGCTTCATGTAAATAAACTACTTTCATAATAAAATACTTTTTTGTAGTATGTGCCATTGGCCATTGAGTAATCCAAAATAGAAAATTGCCATTTAAAAAAATAAGGGCCGCCCTTGGGATACTAAGGTGCACAGCCCCTTTAAAACGGAGTCTATGGGAAATGACCTTCGTGTAATTCAGAGCTCTCTGGATAGCAGGTTTCCGGAAAATGGATTCCATTTTAACAAATTATTTTATACTGGTTTTTTTCAATGTGCTTGAGGATGAAGAAGCCACCTCAATTCACCCTGATAGCAAAACAATCAAATTTTTGAATGTTTTTTTCTAGCCTTAAGTTATGGTTCTCCAAATTACATAAAAACCTCTCTGAAAACCCCCAGGTCCCAAGCATTGCCGATAATAGATTGCATAACACTATTTAACACCTCACTGAAATACCCAGGGTGCCCTATAAGCCTATGGATTTTAGAGAATAATAATATCTTTTTCCTCTCTAAAATAACTTAAACAGCCTGCAGAATAACATACATTTCTTCCTGCATTCAATTCAACTTAATTTATTATTTATTTTATTTGTATTATGTCAGTTGCTTCCTTGACTAGCATGACACTCCACCCCCTAAACTCTCCTCTCTTCATAGTTGGAGAGAGGAGAGCTCGGGCGCCAAGCTTCACACTAGACAAGGAAGTAGCTAAAAGAGCTGAAGTTCAGCTTCTTGTGATACAGAAACAAAATAAGATTAAATGGAGGGAGAAAGGTTTGTGGTTCTGGGGGCTGTTTAGAGTAATTTTAGGGGATTTTACTTATCCTTTAAATGAACATGCAACTATGAAAATAATGCCCACCACCATGTTGACAGTTCTGTTCCATGTTCTTTGCTAAAATAAGATGAAAATGTGTTCCCTTTTCTATAGGCAGTTATGGAAATAGATTTTGCAACAAAGCAGAATTCAGCACAGAATTCAGGAATACAATAAATACATAATTATTTTCAGCCAATTTCTCTAAATAAAATTGGCAAATACTGAACTGTATCTGAAATCCAATTTTGCAAAACTCCCTCAAATTCTATCATCTGAATAAAGATGTAATACTTTCAGTTGTCCAAACCATTAAAGTCAGATATGGTTTGGCTAAACGATATGAATCAGTATGCTGGAATCTGGCTTTCAACTTTCACACCAAATCCTGGATTTGGTGCATCTACAGTTGTAGGAATGGTTGGTAGGATTGCTTGGCCGTACCTTTCAAACTGGGCAAATGAAAAATGCCAGAAACAAGTGTAGTGTACAGTACTTTCTCATACCTCTCAAAATTTTGGAAATAAAAAGAGGGACAAAAAAACTTGCAAATTTTTTTGACAACGTCTATTTTTGTTGCCATACCCCCTAATTACCATGTTCATTTTACAAAATTTAGCATATTTCTGTGTTTTTTTCAGTTATTACAGTTTTGCTAATTAAGGCGAATTGCCCTTTAAGCTGTGAGTCTAACTTCTCCCAAGGGACCTGTTATCTTATATTGTAACAGTTACTTATTTGCTTATCTCAAAATTGTTACAGAAGTATCTTATTTGAAGCTGTGGCTGTTCTGGGCTCTGTCCCAAAAGCCAATTAAATTAGAAACTTTGTTTCTTTTTCTGGCTGTTCAGTGCAGAGGAAAATGGGACATTCCAGTACAAATAAGGGACTGTGGGTTGAGCTGTCAAAAGAGGGACTGTCCCTCTAAAAACGGGACAGTTGGGAGGTACCGTATGCTTTCTTGCATTAACTGTGCCACTGCTTGGTTCAGTAAACATCCCTCATCTTTAATAAATGATAACCCACAACAAGTGATTGCTATGCTAATGGGCATCTAAATCTCTAAGCAAATGCATGACCTAAGTTGCTCATTCCTTTCCAGATAAGTTATTGTTACCATCTGAGCTTCTATAATTCAGTTTATAAATATGTATTTGTCATATTGTTTTCTATGAAAAAAGCTGCATCCTAGGATTAATATATGCTTTGTGTTATTTCTGTTTCAAAACAAGAATATGAAGTGAGTAAGCACCATAAAAATCTTCAAAAGAGCTGATAAAACTAGTTATAAGGGGCTTGTCAGGGGACTGGTAACAAGCTGCTCCAAGGCTGCTGCTTAGAAAGGATAAGAGAGGGGTTTGTTTGTTCAAGGGTACATAGTAAGCTCTGAACAAATTATCCATTTAGAGTGGGTAGACTAAGGTGTGTGAAAATAGCTCAACTTTCAAATAAATGCTTTATAAAGGAAAAAAGTAAAATATGGATTTTTTTATTAAAACAATAGGCAGAATGTAATTTCAATCCAATTCCTATTTATTGTGTTAATTTTTACCAAAGATTATACTGTCGATTAAAGTTAGTAATTAATGAAGCACTGACATTTGTCTATTTTACAAAATACTGTAACACTGCACAATAATTCCAATTGTTGTTAAATATTTTCTCCTACAATTAAAAAACCCGAACATAACAAGAACACAGGTTATACTTGAAGTGATATGCCAGCACCTGAAGCTATTTGAGGGTATATTTTCAAAATATGAGTCCCAAAAACATACAGTATATTCTGGTATAAGACGAATGTTAAACTACTATAGTGCAGTGTAAAAAAATTTATATTTTACTGTGGCGACACCCACCATTTGAAAAGCCTTGTGCATCCAGTTCTGTATTTCTTCTGTAATTTGTAGAGGCTCCATTGGCTTCAATTAATGATGGAATGATCTGTAAAATATTTATGATAGAACAATAAACACAAGCAACATTTTGTTTTCAATTACTAATCAATCTAAAGCAGTGGTCCCCAAATTGTGGCTAGGGAGCAACATGTTGCTCGTCAACCATTTAGCTGTTGCTCAAAGCAGGAGCTTATTTCTGGATTCCAGGCTTGGGGCCAGTTTTTGGTTGCATAAAAACCTGGTGTACTGGCAAACAGAGCCTCCTGTAGGCTGCCAGTTCACATAGGAGGCTAACCAATAGCAAATCATAGCTCTAATAGGTACCCCCCCAGGAAAATGTCTCATGCTTGTGTGGCTCATGGGTAAAAAAAGGTGGGAAATTCCTGATCTAAAGTTTAATAGTATCATACTTTTTAGGGCTACTGCATCAGAGGCATTTTAATCAACATAAACTTGGGGAAGCACTGTAACCTTTGACCAGCTATTACAGGTACCTGACTGGTTATCCAGAATGCTTGGGAGCTGGGGTTGTCTGGATGACGGATCTTTTCGTAATTTGGATCAAGTACAGGGTACGGTTTTAAAATTAGAGAGAGAAAGGAAATCATAATTTGGCTTATTTCAATAAAATGGAGTCTATGAGAGACAGTCTTTCTGTAATTCGGGGCTTTCTGGATGTCACATTAGAGTCCTGCAGCGGAAAACCTGCAAATCTCACAAAATTTAGCTGGAAAAGCACAATGTCCTCACTGTGCAGATGGCCTGCAGGTGCCCAGTGAAGACAACTAGGGAGGTTGCAGACAGCTGTAAAACTTAAAAAACAAACAAAAAAGACTTCCGGTTTGCAAAGACGTTCAGCAGGGTGTGGGGCAGGTTCAGTAGAGCATTTCTTTGGGCAGGTTCGGGTAGGGGAAGATATCACAGCCAAAGCTGGTACCCGGGTCCAGGTCAGAGTGCAGATACGCTGGTCTGGGTTGGGTGCGGGTCTACAAAAACAGACATATGCAAGACTCTTGTGTCATATAGCTCTTACATTTGCATACCAATAGAGTATCCAATATTTGCGAAAGGTCCCAGCAGTTTATTTTTTTTTCACTTGAATTTTTATTATTTTCCAGAGTACAAATAGAAAAAAAAACAAATATCACTATACACAGCGATTAAAGGAAAATAGTAGGGATGCAGCGAATCCACTATTTTGGATTCGGCCGAACCCCGAAATCTTTCCCTAAAGATTCGGCTGAATACCAAACCGAATCTGAATTTGCATATGCAAATTAGGGGCGGGGAAAACATGTTTTACTTCCTTGTTTTGTGATAAAAAGTCACACGATTTCCCTCCTGCCCCTAATTTGCATATGTAAATTAGGATTTGCTTCAGCCTGGCAGAAGGATTCGGCTGAATCCGAAGCCTGCTGAAAAAGGCTGAATCCTGGCCGAATCCCGAACCGAATCCTGGATTCGGTGAATCCCTAGAAAATAGGAGAAACCAAAAAAAACATGTAAATGGGGGGGGTGATAGTATATAGGAGGGATAAAGGGGATTGGAAATAGGAGGAGGTGGATCTCTCCAAACAGTAGGTTGGTTGATTCTTTTGGCTGCTTTTGTTATTGTCTTTATTTATATTACCTTGTGTTTAAAATTCCATTCCTTCCCCAGTTACTGGAGAGTTTGAATTTTGATGGAAGATATTTTGCTCTTGGCTATTTGATATTTCAAAATGTAAGGTTGGAGTCTATTAGCTATACAAGTTCTTCTTTTTCTAGTGTAGTGTTGTTAAAAGAGACAAGTGCCTGTGTTATTATAGGGGACAGGTGCCAATAATATTAGAAGGCGCAGGTGCCAGTGATATTATAGGGGACAGGGGCCAGTGTTATTATAGGGGGCAAGTGCCCGTGTTGTTATAGGGGGCAGGTGTCAGTGTTATTATAAGGGGCAGGTGCCAGTGTTCTTATAAGGGACAAATGCCAGTGTTATTATGGGGAACAGGTGCCAGTGTTATTATGTGGATGGGTGTCAGTGATATTATGGGAAATAGGTGACAGTATTATTTTAGGGGGCAGGTGCCAGTGGTATTATAGGGGACAGGTGACAGTGTTATTTTAGGGGACAAGTGTCAGTGTCCCCTATAAAAGTTTTGTCAAATGCTTCAGCACGACATTTTATATTGCCCACATAAGGAGAAAAGAAGATTAAGAACAGCAAAGGAACATTTGCATTCTGATTTATGCTATATATACTTGGGGCTCTTGTGAGTATAATCAACCACTGGATTTACTATGGTTGTGGGTGTTAACTTTACTTGAATCTCTCTCATCCACTTTATAGGGTATGTGTGATGTAACACTTTTTCACTATTCACGACTTAAACCTGCATATCAGTTGGTGTGCACTGATTCAGATTTCCAAATGTCACGGGTGTAAATATTATTTGACATATTACACTATTTTTCCCTTTATCAACAACGGCTTGTTATTGAGATGTACAGCGACTCATACTGGAAACTATTGTTTAAGGGCTAAAAAGAGCCTTATTGGATCACTGGACTGGGGATACACTGGATTTGAGATTTAATGTAATTCTTAATCACCGTTTATATAAGCATACATATAGAGGAAAAGGGGGACATTCAGGAAAAACAAATTTGCAGAAGTGGGTATGCATGTTGAAGTTTGGGGGCTGAGTTTGAAATTCCACCGGGGGGGGGGGGGGCATCTGCAT